>NC_141138.1:74792332-75465832 GCF_053477565.2 Lygodium microphyllum | reverse complement strand
GCTTCTCCACTTCATGACCTTACAAAGAAGAAGATCTCTTTCCAATGGAAGGAAAAAGAGAAGGCAGCCTTCACAAGGCTGAAAACAGCTCTTACTTCTGGACCTGTTCTTATCATTCCAGATCTGGTAAAACCATTTGTGGTGGAAGCAGATGCTTGCGGTGATTGTATTGGTGCAGTGCTAAATCAAGAAGGCCATGCCGTAGCCTTTGAAAGCCGCCGTCTAAATGATGTGGAGAAAAGGTATGACATTTATGAAAAGGAGCTCTTAGCAGTGGTTCATGCTTTAAAGATATAGAAACATTATCTTTTAGGCAATGAATTCCTTATTAAAACCGATCATCAAAGCTTGAAGTATTTCAAGACTCAAAAGCATTTGCAGGAGAAACATGCAAGATGGGAAAATTTCTTGTCTATGTTTCATTTTCAAATTATGTACACTCCAGGGAAACAAAATGTAGTTGCTGATGCACTTTCTAGAGTGCCTCGCATTGCAACTATTACAGTGGCTCATCATGAAGATTTTCAAACGATGAAGAATACTTATGATGAAGATACTGATTTTGCAGCAGTTTGGTCAAATTTACAGCAAGGAGGTTCTCATCCAGATTATTCCATCAAAGACGGTTACCTTCTTATGAACAATCGCCTTTGTGTCACTCTTCCTGTTCGACAAAAGGTGCTTAAAGAAAGTCATGAACCCCCTTATGCAGGGCATAGAGGGAGGGCAGCCACTCTAAGTGCAATTGAGCGCTACTTTTATTGGCCAACATTACGAAAAGATACACATAACTTCATCGAGGCTTGTCTGGTATGCCAAAAATCCAAATATGATAGGCAGAAGATTCTAGGATTGTTGCAACCTCTTCCAGTGCCCAAAGATCCATGGGAATCTATCACAATGGATTTCATCTCAGGTATTCCAAGAACACCTCAAGGTCATGATATGATTTGGGTCATAATTGATAGATTCAGCAAACAATCACATTTTATTCCATGTCATAAAACATTGAAATCCGCACAAGCTGCAAGACTTTTCATTCAACATATCTTCCGATTACATGGTATGCCTTCTGAGATCATTTCAGATAGAGACTCCAAATTCACAAGTAACTTTTGGCGTGCTTTATTTGAGAATTTGGGAACCACTTTAAAGTTCTCCTCAACTTTTCATCCTCAAACTGACGGCCAAACAGAGGTGATGAATCTCACTCTTTTGGATATGTTGAAAGCTTATGTTAGTGAACATAAGTCACAATGGGAGAAATATCTTCCATTATTGGAGTTTGCTTACAACAATACAGTGCACTCATCCACAGGGAAAGCTCCAAATGAAATAGTACAGGGTAAAGTGATTCCCCCTCCAATTATTCGCACTAAAGATAAGATTTTTGCTGCTGATGAGTTTGCTTCAGATTTAAAAACCGCAGTGGATCAAGTTCGAGCCACTATCAAAGTTGCCCAAGAGCGACAAAAGAAGCAAGCAGATAAACGAAGAAGACCTTTGGCTTTTGAAAAAGGTCAATATGTCTTGCTAAAGTTTGATAAAAGCAGGCTCAAACAAGGTTCTCATCAAAATTCATCTTTTCCAAAGCTCTCCAGTAGATACTTTGGACCCTTCAAAGTGATTGAGAAAATAAATGAAGTTTCTTATCGACTTGAGCTTCCTACTCATTGGAAAATACACAATGCTTTTCATGTAAGTTTGCTAAAACCTTACATAGGACCAGAATCAAAGGAACCCATTATTGAAGATCCCCCAGAAGTTGAAGAAACAGAGCAACTCTTGGAACCTGAAAAGATTTTGTTTCTCAAGGATCGAACCACGAGAAGTGGCCTTGTGACACGAAAATTCTTGCTAAAATTCAAGAATCTACCCACCACAGATGCACAGTGGGTAGATGAAAAATTCATGAAGGATTACCCAAATATTCTACAACAATATCAAGAAGATTTTCAGCTGAGGATAGCTGAATAAAAGCCAGAGGGCTGTCACAACTCTATAGAAACAGAATTTTATCATTTTTCATTAATTTGTCTATATAATGATTTATTAAATTTATTTCCTTTGCACTAATTAGATATAAAGAAAAGTGCATTGGAGCTGGCCACTGATGAGTGGTCACAAGTTATGGTGGACCCACACGGTGGGTTAGAGAAAAGATAGTTCACACTTCCACCTATATGACCCGATTGGGCGCCTGTGACTAGAACTCACGCATATCAGGGTTAGACTCGCACACAGAAAGGATTGATGCCTTGAAGTGTGGGCTAGATCCACCAGAACAGACAATTACAATCAACAAGATGGTATGATCATGAAATGCTTGTATAATGTGCATGTGTGGGCTGAAAGCTTGAAATGCACATTTCTTTGCATAGGAAAGTCACATGAAGATTCGGATACCATTTTTGCGATGTACACGGAAAAAGCTTTCATATGATACCCATATTGGGGGGGCCCCTAAATTCTAGGAGATCCCTAAATTTTAGGAGGTTCCTAAATTTTAGGAGCCTCGAATTAGCCTAAAAATGCTAGTCCTAAAAAATAGGGATGTCATTCTAAAAATAGTAAGTTCTGTACTCTGACTGTGCTTACTAAATTTGGTTGTTTCTATTCTTGACAGTATTCAACCCAAAAAGGAAGGCCATAGAGAAGAGACAAGTGTCAAGACACTTGTCACACAAGTTTCCAAGTGTCCCACCACTTGTCACATCTCATGACATGTGGCTGGACACTTGTCTTGTGCTACTCCACTTTCCCCTTTTGTACTAGCTCTCCCCTCTCCTATAAATAAGAGCTCGTTTTTCTTCATTCAACATCATTTTTCTTTGCTGTAAACTCATGTACATCATCCACAGATAGCCAGAAACTGGCCCCATCCATCCCCATCATCATCCCCCACTTCTCCATTATCAAATTCCTCCATATTCCCTCTTCTATCACTGTTGTTTTACAAGACAGCAAGCCTGTAAATTCATTATAGCACCTCCTTCTTGAGCTCTTTCTTCCATTTTAGCTACAAGAAGCAAGCTCTATCCATGTACTGCTGATCAAGGATGGAGAAAGGCTGAATTCCCCTTTTTCTTCTCTCATACTGTAAAGAAATCAGTTCTTATCATTGCATAATAGATAATGCATGTGTGTTTGTACATCTTTGCATGATCTTGTGAGAGTGAGAATTACTTCTTCTCACTCTCAGGTTGATTGTAACTGAGCTCTTCCCTACGGGACTTGGGTTGAGCAGAAATACATTCCTTCGGGGGGGATTGCCCATCTTCAACCCTCAATCTTGTCTCCATTACTTTTACATTTTCATGGCTGTAATTTTGTGAGTAATTTTTATTTTCAACTTTAAGTGTTCATTCTCTTTTATATTAAATCTCGAAAACAAGCAAATATCATAATTGTTAAGCATACTACGTTGTTCGGGGCGTTTACACCTCCTTTGGCGTACTTGCATCTTCAATAGGCACAATCATAGAGTCTAAAATGCTGATAGACAGCCAGTACATAACTTTCCTGGCTCTCTCATGCCATGCTTTAAATGCCTGCATTTGCTGTTGATTGGGAACATCAGGAAGAACTGGTTCTTCTTCATTTCCTGCAACGAATTCCCAATATCCTTTTCCCATAAGGAAATTCGTCATTCTAAACTTCCATGCTTGGAAGTTGTTCTTGTCAAGGTTTTCAATGACAATCTGTGAAAGAGAATCAGATGCCATTACAGAACTTTGCAAAAAATTCTGTCACTGCAAAGAACACAGCTTCAGCCTCACAAGGGCAAATCTGCAAAACTGACGAAAGTGGTATTTGACCACACAGTCACTTTCTAGTGACGATTTTGCATTTACAAGCAACAAGGATGATTCTGTAACTCCCAATGTCTCTGTGCACAGGCATACGATGCAATTTCTACAGTAACTTTTCACCGACCTGTAGAACAGTGGTTGCATAGCATAAAACATGGTCTTTTCCTAAGTGCGTGCAGAAAACTTCCCCCTCCAAAACAGGCCCCAAAATGGCCTCAAATAAAAAAAACAGAGCAACCTATGGCTAAAGCCCTTAGCCGCAGCATATACTGCCCTCTTGCTACACCACGAAGGGCATCTCAATCTGAGACAATGCACTCTTGCACTTTCCGGCTGTGCTACCTATAGAGACTTGCTCCCAAAATAGAAAAATGAAAGCAACACTGGTCCACTTACCAGAACACTGTGAACTTGGTTTGCTTTCTTGAGTTCCTTACCACGAACAAGGCTCTGATACCATGTCAAGATTGTGGGAGAGAAGGAAGGAGTCTCACTTGTAGCTTTCTTGCTTGCACAATGGGGGAATACACTCACAGGTGGAGGCTGAAAACAGTTTTCCTCTTCTTAGTTGTGTAAGCCAAAAAAACTCAAGTACATAGAAATAGAAGAACCCTATATATGGGTCTCAAACCAAACTCAACTAACTAAGGTGGCATACTAACTGAGCCACAAACTAGAGTAGATAAGGATAGCTGTCATCTAGCTATTATTCATGGGCAGTGTACCAACCGCATCTACAGCTAACAAGTCGGTGACATAAATGCACAATGGTCACCCTGGCATATCACAAGTGGAGCTCGATATCTCAACAATGTGACCCCTAATCCTAAGAGTAAGGCTGTGGCTAATGCTGCCACGCCCTGCTCAGCGAATGTGTTATCCATGAGCCGCCTGGCTACAAGTTCACTGAATGACAAGTCAACCTCCACTGCCTGCTCTCTCTCCACATTTGGTCCTGCCTTTGCTGCTCTAGCCAAGGCCTCGTACATATCCACGCGTCGGGCCTCGTACATATCCACCCATCGAGCCTCGTACATATCCATGTCTTGTTGGAGTTTCCTAGCCTTTTGCTCATGGTTATAGGCAATCATGCTCTCTAGCGCCTTTCTGATTGTCTTTCGTTTCTCTTCCAGGGTCGCTACCACTTCCTCTACTAGCCTACCTGGAACTACCGTCCTAGCCAACAAGTCATACTCATTGACTAACTCCTACACCATGATTGGGAATTCTCCCAAGTCCAGTCTGACCTCTCCTAATCCGCCTTGGGATCCTGACATTGCTTCTGCTTCCCGTTTCACTGGGTCATCGATCAACTTGAGTAGCTCTGGCGGTGTCCGATTCTCTATGTTGCGGTACTCCGAATCTTCTTGTCCTCTCAGGGCCCTACAGATGGAGTTCCCTAGTAGCCCTCTATGCCTTGGGATCCTCTCCTAGTAGTGGGTTCCTTGATATTAATATGTTTCCTATTAAGCTCCTTGTTACTAAAAATCTTCATTAATCTTATCCACAACTTGTGCTTAGTGCTTTCTAGTGCTCGGTGTGGAAGCAAGCTTTTCCTTTCCTTGTAGTGCACCTAGGTGATGAAATCAAAAGGTGAGGTGAGGGTGCACTAAATGCCTGATATAGGCTCCACCTCACTGCCTACGGTTGTGGCCTAATGTGGCTTTTGGTGCAGGTCCTGGCCACTCTAAAGTCTTACAGAAAGACCCTGTTGCTTTCCCTATCCTGCTTCAGGGGTAGCTATCCTGCTTCAGGGATGGTTAGTTGGTTGGCTGGTCGCCGAATGTCGCATTCAATTCCAAATTATGTCCACCCGGTGTCTAGCTATTTGGGGTGAATCTTCGGTCACCTTGCCTGGTATCCAACTTCCAAGATCACACTGGATTGCCTGGGGGGTCAGAGACATGACCAAGGTACCCAGGACTGTGGCCTAGGTGAACTATTGAGATATCGAGCTCCACTCGTGATATGCCAGGGTGACTGTTGTGTAATTATGACACCGACTTGTTAGCTGTAGATGCGGTTGGTACACCGCCCATGAATAATAGCTAGATGACAGCTATCCTTATCTACTCTAGTTCGTGGCTCAGTTAGTATGCCACCTTAGTTAGTTGAGTTTGGTTTGAGACACATATATAGGGTTCTTATATTTCTATATACTAGAGTTCTTTTGGCTTACACAACTAAGAAGAGGAAAATTGTTTTCAGCATCCATCTGTGTGTGTATTCCCCCATTGTGCAAGCAAGAAAGCTACAAGTAAGACTCCTTCCTTCTCTCCCACAATCTTGACATAGTATCAGAGCCTTGTTCGTGGTAAGGAGCTCAAGAAAGCAAACCAAGTTCGCGGTGTTCTGGTAAGAGGACCAGTGTTGCTTTCATTTTTCTATTTTGGGAGAAAGTCTCTGCAGGTAGCATAGTCGGAAAGTGCAAGAGTGCATTGTCTCAGATTGAGACGCCCTTTGCAGTGTAGCAAGAGGGTAGTATATGCTACGGGAAAGGCCTTTAGCCCTTTGTTGCTCTGTTTTTTTAATTTGAGGCCATTTTGGGGCCTGTTTTGGAGGCGGAAGTTTTATGCACGCACTCAAGAAAAGGACCAGTTTTATGCTGTGCGACCACTGTTCTACAAGTCGATGAAAAGTTACTATAGAAATTGCATCATATGCCTGTGCGTAGAGACATTAGGAGTTACAAAATCATCCTTGTTGCCTATTGATGCAAAATCGTCACTAGGAAGTGACTGTGTGGTCAAATACCACTTTCTTCAGTTTTGCAGATTTGTCCTTGTGAGGTTGAAGCTGTGTTCTTTGCAGTGACAGAATTTTTTGTAGTGTTCTGTAATGGCGTCTGATTCTCTTTCACAGATTGTCACTGAAAAGCTTGACAAGAACAACTTCCAAGCATGGAAGTTTGGAATGACGAATTTCCTTATGGGAAAAGGATATTGGGAATTCGTTGCAGGAAATGAAGAAGAACTAGTTCTTCCTGATGTTCCCAATCAACAGCAAATGCAGGCATTTGAAGCATGGCATGAGAGAGCCAGGAAAGTTATGTACTGGCTGTATATCAGCATTTCAGACTCTATGATTGTGCATATTCAAGATGCAAGTACGCCAAAGGAGGCATGGGCTCCTTTGTCAAAAATGTATAGCACAAATACGCAAGCCAGGAAAATGCAGCTCAAGCAAGAGTTGCACAATGTGCAAAGAGAAAATATGAGCATCAATGGCTACCACATGAAGGTGAAGAAGATTGAAGATGCACTTGCTTCCATTGGGTTGCTAGTGGAAGATGATGATTTAGTTTCTGTGACCTTGAATGGTCTAGGAAAGGATTATGCACAGTTCCGAACATCCATTTCCTTCCGTGAAAGATTTCTTGATTTTGAGGAGTTGATTGCTCTTCTAATTTCTGAGGAGCAGAGAAATGGTGGTGCATCTTCTTCAGGAGGAACTTCAAAAGAAGCTGTATTCTACTCAAATGCTGGAAGTGGTAGAGGCAGAGGTAGAGGATGCCGATTTGGAGGCCGTGGTAGAAATTAGAATATGCAGCAAACTCAAGAAAACCAGTCCTATGGAGGAGGACGTGGTAACTCTAGAGGCAGGGGGAGCCAAAGAGGTCGTGGTGGATGGCAAAGAGGCCAAAATGCAAACAGTAATGTTGAATGCTACTACTGTGGTAAAATGGGTCATATGGCTAAAGACTGCTATAAAAAGCAGAACGACATCATGAATGGAAAATTGCAACAAGGGAATTATGCATCTTCTAATAGACAGGGTGATGACAGAAATGAGCATTTGTTTATGGTGCAGCACATGAACAATTCTGTGACAAGTGCAGAAGAAAGCAACGATGTGTGGTATGTTGACTCAGGTGCATCAAACCACATGACAAGTCATGCAGAATGGATGCAGGATACAAGGAAAATGGAAAAACCAGGATTTGTGGAGACTGGTGATGACACTACACATCCTATTGTGCAGATTGAAAATTTTCCTTTGTCTATGCAAGATGGGAAAAAGAAATACCTGTCCGATGTATTTCTTGTCTCGAATATCACCAAGAATCTGGTTTCTGTTGGTCAAATGGTTGATCAGGGCTTGCAGGTGTTGAGTGTTGAAATGACTTGTTTTTTGTCTGATTTTTTGTTGTTTTTGAGAGCTGAATGGTTGATTTTATGAGATAATTGATTGGTTTGGAAGTGGTTTGAGAGTGTTTTGGATGATATTGATTGTGTTTTGGAAGTTCATGATGTTTATCAGTGGTTCTGTGATGTTCTGATAGGTTCTGATTGGTTCTGTATACCTTCTGTATAGCTTCTATTTTGTTCTGATTGTTTTCTGTAAGGAGGGATGGAGTATTGATTGATGAAGATTGAGATCTTGTGAAAGCTTATTGAATGGTTTTTGAGAGTTTGGAATGGTTTGAGTATGAGTTATGTGGTTTTGATGACCTTCTGTAGGTCTTCTGTAGAGCTTCTGTCTCTGTTCCGTTCTGTACTGTAGTTGTTCTGGTACTGTTCTGTAGACTGTTCTGTATGCTTCTGTATGTGTTCTGTAGAATGTATGTGTAGCTTGGGAAAGTTTTCTAGCCTTGGAAAGAGGTGAATACAAGTGCAAAAGAGCTAAAAGAAGTGAAAGAAGTAGCTGCTGAAGACTCAAGTGAAGACTGGAGTGAAGTGACAGTAGTGAGCTATGAAAAGACACTGTAGTGGCTCTGGTGACTCTTCATATCAGACATACCTCTTGGGAGGTGTATCCATGACCTAAGAAGGATTATTGAGAGTGATTATGAGAGATTGTAGTGAGAATATGATGTATTATTGATGGAGAGAGAGAGAGAGAGTCAAAGATAGCCAATTCTACTAAAACAGAGTGATTGTATATGAGAGATTGAGAGAGAAGACTATGAAGATATTGAAGATGAATACTATGTGATGTATTTCCATTCAAAGATGGTGTATTCCTTTACTTTCTTTGTTATATTGATGGATTTTGTGAAGATATTGAAGAATATGGTTGATTCTATCAAATCCGTGGGAGATCTACATGATGCTGTATGAAGATTTGTTGTGCCTGGTGTTCTTTTCTTCATTGAGATCATATGAAGAATAATAATAAAGCTTGTTGATGTTACAAGATAGATTTTCTTGCAAGAGAATTTCCTTTTCCTTGGTGTTCCTCTTGGGGCTCCATGTTTTTGGTGCGCAGCCGGGGAAACTTGCCATCAACAAGCACTAGAAGAGGCTGAAAATGAAAGAATTGGCATTGCTAAGAAGAGAAGAATTCAATGGATGTTTGTAAAGTTCCTTCTTCCACAGAAGAGTTGGAATTTCTCATAATCAGAGCCACTTTCCACAAGAAGTTCATCCCACAATGGCAGAAACACATCACCATCATGATGCATGCGCTATGTGATGGACAGTTTTCTCTTCCTGTTGAAGCAGCAGAAACTTGCATCTTGGTGGCAAACTGTTTGGGAACAAACTGAAGAGCAGAAACAGAGAGAATGACCATACATGGAAGATTTGGCATTCATTGAGAAGTTTCCAAACATCATTAAGTGGGAGATTGTGAAGAAGCTTTAGGAGTCTTGGTCTGTGGAGGTTCACAAAGACAAGAAGGAAAAGAGTTGGAATTTGTTGGTGGATGCTCGACAGCAAGATACATGGGATGCTTGGTGCACTGATAACCTTCTGTTTGTTCAATTGGCAACTCACTGGAAGTTGGTAGACAGAGTGTTCTTTACAACATACACTGTTGAAACCATTAGAAGCTGGCATTACTATGATGATGGCACCACCACAATGCTCAGACGTATGCATTTTGACATCTTCAGAACCGAATACCTTCCTCTGTGCAGTGGCATGAAAGCAGAATTCAGAGACGTTGAAAAGGAAGAGGTAGAAGAAATGTTGGCAAGACAGTCCTCCAGAGACTAAAGCCTTCTGTTAACCCTCTATGGAGCACTAACAACATAGTGGAGCCAACCCCCTGATGAATGACGCAATAAAGAGGCAAGAGTTAGAACGAGTCTAGAGGTACGTGAGAAGAGAGAAAGCAAAAATCAGAGCCGAGAACGAGCTCGCAGCAGAAGCCGCATTTGACGCCCTTGCGGAACTCTTTACAGAAGTCCCAATGGCACATCAAGCCCTTCCTCCTCCTGCTGGAGGTCCACTCCCAAGCCAGATCCGTCCTGGAAATATTGATGACAGGCCAGCTAATGTAGTTCCATTGCCAGTTTTTAAGGGAGAATACAATGAAGACCCCGATCTTCATGTAGTAGAGTTTATGGTAGCATGTGTGGCTAACAATGCCAGGACCACTGAGCATTGGTTAGCAATATTCCCCGCCACTTTCAAGGGCGCAGCGTTTCAGGGATATAAGAGAAGCAGCAGGAACTTTTGGCACATGGGATGACCTGAAGTTGGCCTTCCTCACTAAATTCAAGCGTGAAGGTTTTGAAGAGCGAATGCGAGAGGAATTTATGAATTTAAGTCAGTCCTCTGGAGAAAGAGTAGAAGCTTATGTCTCACGAATGAAATCCATCCTGAAGAGATGGACTAACCATAATCTAGATGATGGTATTCAGAAGGGGGTGTTTCTCAGAGGATTACAACCAGAAGTCCGTAAGTTTGTGGAGCTGCAAAGACCAGCCACATTGCAAGCTGCAATAGAAGGTGCAAGACTGTACGATGAAGTGGAAGCTAGATTGGCAATGAATCCAGGAAGAGGATTCCTACCTCCTCTGATGCCAGGAATGATGTACCCACCAAATGCAGTCCCAGGGACAGTCCCCTACCCCTACCAACAGATGCCCCCAGTATCATAGTACAGTGCACCAAATCCACAGTGGCCACAATCAATGCCTCAAATGATGGTTCAACCACAACAACAATGGTCCCAACCAATTTTCTCAATGCCAAATCAGCAGCAACAGTGGAACCCTGCTAACTAGAGCTAACAGCCAACAGTTCAAATAGGAGCTCTGAATCAGAATCAGAACAGAGACCCCTCTGCACCAACCCAACCTGTTTATGCAGTGATTACAGAGACTCCTCAAAACCCTCCTGCTATTGCCTCAGGAGGAGAAAGCTTGAAGGATTCCTTATCCAACTCGGATGCAAATATCAAAAAGGAGTTGATGGATGTGATTACAGAGCAGCTACAGATGCTGAAAGTGAATACCGCTAGCATATCCAACGTTGCAGGAGCAGGAAGAGATGTGATGCGGTCAAATACTTGGTATGGTAAGTGTCATCAAGCAGGCCATTTAGCCACTGAATGTACACAAAAACCAACCATCCCTGGATCCTTCTATTCCTACTGTTTGCGGAAGAACCATACAGAGGACATTTGCTCTCTGAAGGAGATGCATGATAGGAGAAGGAAGGAAGAAGACGCACGATTCAACTTGCTGGAATCCAAAATGACAACACAGGATATTGGACCCAAGCCTAGAGAGTTTGGTCCTAATTTCGAACCTAGAAGATTTCCCTCACAAAGCTACAGAGGAAGACAGTCTGGCGGTGGTCAGAGATTAGAAGTGGAGTGTTACAGATGTGGAGAAAAGGGACACATCTCACCAAATTGTCCAAATCCCAGAAGGTCAGTGGATTATAAGCCCTTATGCAGTCGATGCAAAGGAGAAGGCCACACTGCAAAAGACTGTCCAAGCCCAGCCCTAGTGAAAAACAGTGCTACTGATAGTCCAAGAGCCTACCTCCAATTTAGTGGAATTGGAAGTTGCTGCCATCACGCGTGCAAAGAAGAAGGAACCACCTATCCAGAAAGAACACAATCCTCCTGCCAGAACAGTGAAGTTCAATCTTCCACCAGAAGAACAGAACAGAACAGAGCATGACAGTGCCGTACTGAGCACTACAGTGCCATAGAGAGTTACAGAGACAGTTCCAGAGACAGGACCAGAGGTCCAGGAGATAGAAGAGAAGGAAGTGCCACAAGGGGCAGAAGAAGTTCCCATGATGCCCCTGTTGGAAGAAACAAGGAAAATGAAAATGGGTGTTGCCCCATTCCCTAACCGGTTAGAGAAGCCAGTGGATCCTATTAAGGAATACGATCTGGTCAGAGATCTAGATACCTTTAAACCAAACCTCACATTCCGACAATTATTGATGTTGTCTCCCAGTTGTCGAAAAAAGTTCAAAAGTATATTGACAAGAAGACATGGCTTAAGGATTGCTCCCTCAACAGCAACAAAATCCAACAAAGCTCCAGAGCCTGTCAAGGAAGTGGACGTAGCTAACGCCTTTCTAGATCGGAGTACCCCAGAGACTGGCGTGTGGATAGAAGGTTGCTTTATTACAAATGCACTGATTGATGGAGGTTCATTAGTGAACATTATGACGGATGTAACAATGAAGGATCCAGGCCTACAAGGTGTGCAACCAACCCAATGGCTCATTAGACTGGCGGATCAAAGCAGAATCAAGCCTTTGGGCATTCTCCCATATGTGAAGACTACAGTGGCTGGAAAAGATTATTGGCTAACCTATCTGGTGGTGAAGCCAAACTCTTATGGTACATCCTACCCTCTGACTGGGCAGACCATGGCTTTTTGAAGCCAGAGCAAGGATGGATTGGTTCAAAGGAACCTTGACCTTGGGTAGAGGACCCAACAAAGTGGTGCTGAAGCTATATGGTGCTCAAAAAGGGCATGGATCCACCTCCTTGGAATTATCTTCTGACTCCCCTAATGAGGCTACAGATGGAATATCAGCAGACGAAGATGCTGTCAAACAGATCCTTCCCAAGAAAACAGTGGCACGTACCTTAACAGTGGATACTATAAGCCAATTCCCAAAAGATGCAAAGCCATTATCAATGGGTGAATACTTCCTGCCTGAACCAGGAATGATTTCCGAAATCACTTCTGACAGTGAGATAGAAGCATGGATGTACTGCTCTCCCTGTTACATGGCCATAGCAGAGAGAGACAGAGGCAGAAGAGGAAACAGAGAACCTGTTATTCTCCTACAGAGCTCCTACAGAGACAGAAGCAGAAGCAGAGACAGAGACAGAGACAGAAGAGGATGAATATGATATGGACAAAGAAGGTTATGAAAGTGAGCCAGAAGAATCTATCCCACCTGAAGAGGATATATATGAAGAAGAAGGTCCAGAAGCATCAAAAGCAGACGAGCTCATGCTATGGGACAGAATGGCGATGGTACCATTTGGTAAGGTAAATGGATCTTCTCATATGCAAAATCTTTATAAGAAATGGTTAAAGAAGACCAAGCCGTCTTTCAACAGTGGCTCTTGCCGTCCTCAACCACCTTTGCCAAGAAAAGATGATGATGATGCACCGTGCCAACAAGCACCAGTCTCACAATTCCAACAGAAATCAGAGGGTCCCTGTTATGTGACATTCCTAGATGTGTCATCAGAAGATGAGTCTTTGATCCAAGAGATAATTAATCTTGAAACCAAACCCGAAACGGCTCTAATCCCATTTCAACATCTCAAGGAACAACCTAAGTCTCCACCAAAAGAAGAAGTTGGGTCTAGTGGGACATCCGAAGAGGACACCACTCCCTTGAAGGAGTCGGATCTATACCCAGAAGCAGTCCGTGGGACCTTCATCCATGAAGTAGAAGGTGAAAGGCAGTTAACCTTTGTGGATGCCGATGACACTGAACGCCATTTGAAGGTGGGTAGCAGCCTCCCAGAAGAGGAGTTGTCAACCTTGTACAACTTGTTGAAAGAAAATTTGGACGTGTTTGCGTGGTCCTACAAAGACCTAAAGGAGATTGATCCCACAATATGTCAGCATCATATTGACTTGGAGCCTGATGCCAAGCCAGTACGGCAACGACAGAGGCGAATGAACCCGAATTATTCCACATTGGTGAAAGCAAAGCTGCTGAAGCTTCTGGAAGCCGAGTTCATCTATCCAGTGGCAAATAGTAAATGGGTTTCACCCATCGTGGTGGTACCCAAGAAGAATGGCGAATTGCGAATATGTGTTGACTTCCGCAAGCTCAATTCCAAGACGAAGAAGGATCACTTTCCGATTCCTTTCACAGACCAACTATTGGACACAGTGGCAGGACATGAGCTTTATTCCCTTCTGGATGGATTCAGTGGATATAACCAAGTGCAGATAGCAGAAGAATATCAGTCCAAAACAACCTTCACCACAGAATGGGGGATCTACGCTTACCGAGTGATGCCATTTGGGCTCTGTAATGCCCCTGCTACTTTCCAGCGAGTCACGATGGCCGCATTCCAAAATCATCTACACGACTTTATTGAGGTATATTTGGATGACTTTTGTGTCTATAGTTTGATCCGTGAACACTGGGGACATTTGGAACAATGCTTTGACCGATGCCGGGAGTATGGGATTTCCCTTAACCCCGACAAATGCATCTTTGGGGTCTCTTCTAGAGTTCTGTTGGGCCACATTGTCTCTGCACAAGGGATATCAACAGACCCTGCAAAGATCGAAAAGATCGCACCTCTGACAGCACCCACCAACCTCAAACAGTTGAGGGGATTCCTAGGCCATGTGGGTTACTACAGAAGGTTCATAGCCCATTTTGCAACAAAGGCAACCTCCTTGCACAAGCTTCTGAGGAAAGATGCAGAGTTTACTTGGACGGAAGAATGTGACAAAGCCTTCAACACTCTGAAGCAGTGTCTGATTGAGGCACCCATTCTGCAACCTCCTGATTGGACAAAGGAGTTCCATGTGCATATTGATGCATCTATTGAAGGCTTAGGCACTGTCCTCTGCCAGAAGGGCTCCTCGAAGCTGGATCAACCCATCTATTATGCAAGCCGAAAAGTCACTGATAGAGAATGGAACTACACAGTGACAGAGCTGGAGTGCTTGGCAATGGTGTTTGCCCTAGAGAAGTTCCGCCACTACCTCTTGTCTACCCACTTTAAATTTTATGTGGATCATGAGGCCCTGTCCTTCCTAATGAACAAAGCAAACGTGAAAGGACGAATGATGAGATGGCTCCTTCTATTCCAAGAGTTCAACTTTGAGGTAATTACCAAGCCTGGTCGTTCCCATGTTCTGGCTGATCATCTGTCGCGTATCCCACAGACTGCAGACGAGGAGCAGGATGATCGAGACCTCCCTGATGCTTCCCTATTCTTGGTAGAAACTGTAACCCCCTGGTATGCAGACATTGCCAATCTGTTGGCAACCCAACAGTATCCTCCTGGAATTTCTAGTCAAGAGAGGAAGAAGCTTATGTTAGAATCAGCCCCCTACACCCTGTTAGGCGGCGCACTATACAAGAAAGGCAAAGATGAAGTGCTCCGAAGATGTGTTGCAGGAGATGAGATTGGGATTGCTTTGAAGGCTTGCCATGACGAGCCATGTGGAGGCCACTTTGCAGGAGAAGCTACAGCCAGGAAGGCTCTGTTAGCAGGATACTGGTGGCCTACCCTTCATAAGGATGCCTATGATTACTGTAAAAGATGTGATGCTTGTCAGAGAATGGGGAAACCCACAAAGACAAGTGCCATGCCACTGCAGCCTATCCTTCCCCTAAAGCCGTTTGAGAAGTGGGGCATTGACTTCGTAGGTCCGATCGATCCTCCTACCAGAAGGAAACAGAACCGATACATCCTTGTATGTACGGATTATGTTACAAAGTGGTGTGAAGCTAAAGCCCTAAAGCAGGACGATGGTAACAGCATGGCCCTGTTCATGTATGAGAATATCATCACCCGTTTTGGCAGTCCCCTCGAGCTGGTAAGTAACAGAGACACGCATTTCATTAATAAAGTCATGGAAGAGTTGACAGAGTTATATAAGATCCGCCATCGCAAGTCCACTCCTTATTACCCCAGAGCCAATGGCCAAGTCAAAGTCACCAATCGCATCCTCTGCTCGATTCTGACAAGAATGATTGCCGCACATCGTCATGATTGGGATGATCGACTTACAGAGGCCCTCTGGGCGTACAGAACCTCCCATAAAGCAGCAACAGGACAGACACCCTTTCAACTGGTGTATGGTACAAAAGCTGTTTTTCCTGTTGAACTGGAATTACCCTCTTTGAGAGTGGCTATCAAAGAGCATTTGGGGGACGATGATTCACTACAACGCCATCTCCTGCACCTGGAATATTTGGATGAAACTCGCAGGATGGCTCTACAGTGCATGGAAGCCACACAAGCTCGACGCAAGGCTTACCATGACAGCTTCATCAAGCACAAGGAGTTCAAAGAAGGTGATTTGGTCCTAGCCTATGATTCACGATTTGGCAAGTTTCCTGGCAAGCTCCAATAGCGGTGGATGGGCCCATATAAGGTACTTGCTGTCAACCCTAATGGCTCTGTCCAAGTGCAGACCGTTGATGCCTCTGATGATCCCTTCCTGATCAATGGATATCGCCTGAAGAAGTACTTTCCTCCTTGGGGATCTTGATAATCATGGTCACCTCAACCCTCTGCCCCCTCTGCCCCCACCTTCCAGCCTCAACCCCACCTTCCAGCCGTTCTTCAGCTACTTCTGATGAGGTGGATGCAACCCTCTGCCCCCTCAACCCCACCTTCCAGCCTTGATTTCTTATCCTATATTTTCCACCAGCGACAGTGGCGAGGTTGGTTCTGATACATGGTATTTCTACCATTTCCTTGCTTAAATCGAAAAAACAAGAAGAAAAAAATATACATATCGGTCATGGGAGAAAATGACTTAGGTCCCTGTCATGCCGACCTATTCTTCGAGAAAAGGTGGAAACACCCTCGGGAATAGGGGAAAACAACGAAAAAAAAGATAAGAAAAACAAATCTGCTATGGAAGAAAAGGAAGCAATTCCCTGTCATAGTAGGCCTCGTTCCAAGAAAAGGTGGCACACACCCTTGGGCGAGAAGCTGGATGTAGAAAAGGTGGCAACACCCAACAATCCAGAAAGTGGATTCGTCAATTGATATCCCCAGGATCCAATTCCGAAGCTACCTCCCTTGGTACGCTGTGTCCTGGGTCTCTCTACAAATCGTCTAACTGTCCTCTAGCAGATGACATGTTCCTATCCAACACAACGTTCAATTTGATGGCTACCTCCCTGGGTACGCCTCTTCAACGACTGACGACGCGATCTTCATCGACAAACAATCGAGTGACGCGAGCTTTCATCCTAACCGGATGGGAAAGTGAGTATGGGTTGCCCTCTGTAACTATCAACAAAGAGTGAGACAGAGGGTGGGGCGAGAGACCTGTCTTTTCCCTTCAAATCAAATGAGAGGTGAGAAGTGTGAATGAAGTGTTGCACGCACGGGATGGGCCTCTCAATGCACAAAGCACAATTTGTTTCTGTGCACTGCACCATAAGGCTCCCTGGCCTTCCTTCTCGCACAATATGTCGGCACAGGGTGGAATGCACAGTTGCACCATCAAATGCACACAAGGCATACAACCCTTGCACAAGTGACTGTGAGGATTACATCAATGGGTTTCAGGACATGGTTGCCCTCCTGTATCTATCAACAAAGCATGAGACAGAGGGTGGATTGAGTGTGACTGGAGTTTCTTCAATCGATTACCGAGAGGTGAGATTGAGGGACGTTACGACACTTGGAGTCAGGTATGTTTTTGTTTCCCTATGCACCCACGGGATGGGTCTCTACCGTCAACACAAGACACGTCACCCTGTTCTGTACACTGCACTGTAAGGCTCCCTTGCCTTCCTCCTTGCACTTATGCCAGACGGGTTGGACACACTAATGTACCATCAATTGTGCACCCTAGCATACTCCCTCTACACCATCCCCTTGTCTATTCCTAAACCGGGTACGAGATATGGGTTTTAATCATTTTTCCTCGAGTGATATTAGTCATGGGGCGAGTGACAGTTCTTTCATTCCATTTGAGTGACTGTGAGTTGAGTGCAATATCCCTCATCATCGATGAATTTCTTGCGATCCCTTCAATCAGCTACCTCCCTAGGTGCTACTGCGTGGTCCCTGCCATGACGGATGTGTGTTGTGAAGATGCCTTGGTACCTTCTGCAGCCGACAACGACACCGGATGTGCCATCGAATCAACTGTAATCCTCAACAAAATGGGCCAAGTTTTTCAAACCCTACCACTTTTGTTTCTCAGTGACGATCATGTTTTAAGTGTGGGGACGTTAGTGGATGGTCTGTTATGTGGTCCTAGGTCCCTGTTGCTCGGTTCACCCTATCCGTTAAGGTCTTAAGTGTGGGGACGCATCCCTGCGCGTCTACATTGCATACCCTTCTGCATATGCCTCAACCTACTAATGCATCTATGCCATGACTTGCTTTTACCCTAATGGGGTCCCTTCCCACCCAACCGTTCATTTTCCACCCACCCTTGGGGCTGTTTCCTTGCAGTTTTCCTTCATTCCCTGATTTTGCGGTCCTGCCATGTGAACACATCCTACGTTCACCGAAGTCCCAATATTACCTTATAGCCATGTTCCTCCTTTTCAACTGACCATTTTTCCTTTTTACCTACCCCTGTTCCGATGCACGGTTTTCGAGTTATTAATTTTTAAAGCATTTTGCACAAATTAGCCGGTTTTCCATGTGAACGCACTTTTCTTGCTTCAGAACCATGATCTGACGTCATAGCCCTAACAACCACTTTTCCTCTGACATTTTTCCTTTTTACTCCAAGTCATTCTAATGCACGGTTTGTTCAATATTAATTTTCCGGTTTTTTAAGACTTTTTCGTGCGTCTTTTTGACATTTTTCCATGTGAACCTGCCTTGTTTGCATCGAAATTCCAATTTGATTTGACAGTCATGTCCCCGTGCCTTCCCCCACCTTTTTCCTTTTTCCTCCACCCTCTTTCGACTTTTGGATTTTTACTTATTAATTTTTCAATGTGTTTTCGAGCGTATTTTTGGTATTTTTTGCATGTGAACCCCTCCTACTTCCACCGGAACTGCGTTTTAGCATGACGACCCTGTACGCCCCCTTCCTGCGGACATTTTTCCTTTTTATTGGCTGTCATTCCGGCGAGCGGTTCATCCAATATTAATTTCCAATTCCATTTTCGGGTTTTTTTTTTGTTTTTCCCATGTGAACGTGTCTTATCTTAGTCGGAACTATGTTTTGATATGATAGGATTGTCGGGCACGTCTTTCTGCACATTTTTCCTTTTTCTTGCACCTCGTTTCGATTCACGGATCTTCCGATATCAATTTCTAATTGTGTTTTTTGGTCTGTTTTTTGTGTTTTTGGACGTGAACGCCCTGTCTTTCCCCCGGAACCCCCATTGCACATTTTCCCTGTCTTCCCCCTGTTGTCCTGCCCACTTTTTGTTTTTACGCTATTTCGTTTTGACAATCGGATTGGGAGTTATTAATTTTTTTTATTTTTATGTATTTTTGCGCGCCCCGTCCCGCGCGTGAACGCGCCCGTTTTCGATTTTACGAGTCTTAACGTGCCCCGGTCGCATCCGCGTGCCTCGTCCCCGCATCCGGGCGCCCTTTCACTCCTATCACGGTAAATTTTTTTACCCCTGCCCCGCGCACGCGTGCGGGACGGGGGGTACGCCTCCTTTTTGGGCCCTCCCCCTACCCCACCCCTTGGGCACCCCCCCCCCCCCTATGACCTACCACTAACCCTAACCCTACCCTGCCCACTACCCCTCACCCTTTCCCCTACCCCGTCCCTCCCCACCATAACCGTTTCCCTCCCTCCCTTTCCCCTCCTCCTCTGCGTCCTCCTCTCCCACCTACCCTCATCCCCTCCTCATCTGCTCCTCTCCTCTTCCCCTCCTTCCCCTCCACCTTCTCCCTCCCTCCCCCCTTTGCTCGCCCTGCCTGTGGCCCCCTGGGCTGCCATGCCGCCCCCAGGTCGCAACGCCCTCTGCCGTCAACGCCCCGCTCTCGCCAGCCTCGTCGCCCAGAGCGTCCGACACCCCGCCTCTGCACGCCCCTCGTCAGCGCCACGTCGCCCGCCGTGCAGCGTCCGACGCCCCACTCTCGCCAGCCTCGTCGCCCCTTCGCCCGATGCCAAGGTAGCGCCCTTCAGCCGACGCTCCTGTGCCCCCGCCGCCATCCTCCTGCAGCGCCCCTCCCGCCCGTTGGCCTCCCACACTTCCCCCCCACCCCCCAACCTAGCCCCCATTCCCCCTAGTTCAAACACACTCCCCACCCCCCAACCATGCCCCCCTTCTCCCCCAGCAACCCCACACACCCCCCCACCCCCAACCAAGCCCCCCTTCCCCCCCAGCAAACCCACACACCCACAGCTACCCTATCTCTGCCCCCATTCCCACCAACCACTCACTTCCCCCTTCTAAACCCCCATTCCCCCCCACTCAAACCCTCACCCCCAACCTAGCCCCCATTCCCCCCTCAACACCTACATTCCCCCCGCACTAACACACCCTCCCACACAAGCCCCCAGTCCCACCACTCTGACACACACCAACCTACCCTCCCCGAAGCACCCCCTTCACACTAAAACCCACCCTACCCCGCTGTAAACCCCTGTTCCCCCCCCACCGGCACACCCACCAAACCCCTCCATAACCTCTGTTCACCCGCCGAACCCCACACCCGGCGCTAACCCACCATACCTTACCCAAGCTCCTGTTCCTCTGCAGAACAGCAGCGGCCCCACCACCGAAACCCTTCCATCAGTCATGTTCCCACCCGCAGCACCCACAGTTCCTTTTCTCGTCATTTGACACGCGCGAGTGGGTGTGGGTGATTGTTCGTGATTGATCGTGCGATTGATCGTGCGCGGGTGCGGGACTTTCGTCATCTGCTGACACGCAACTGCCACGCAGCTTATTTCTGGGTATTTTCCCAGATTTTTAATTCAAATACCCGAAACCTTTAAAACACTAACAAAAAAACAATACAAAAATAAAAATTAAACAAAAACTAACCTTTAAATTTTTGAAAAAAAAAATACAAAAAAATCTAGAAAATTTCCTATTATTTCTGCAACCCATGGCCATATTTTTCTAAACCTGTAAATTTCAGAAAAAACATTTTCGACCATTTTAAAATTCAAAATTCTTTTAAAAATACCCACAAAAATGAAAAAATTCATTACAAATACTTTAAAAATTTCCAAATTAATTTTCAAAAAATTCCTAACACTTCCATTAATATTTTTACTTATTTTTGGCATATTTTTCTAAGCTATCACAATATTTTATTTCACACCTAAATTCCTTAAAAATACAAACAAATAATAAACATTCTTTTTCATCCAAACACAAACTAACCATATAGAAAAAAAATCCAGATATTTTTGGATTGAGGAGAGCGCATTCTTTGCATTTACATACACCCACTACCATGTATTTTCGCTTTTATTTGTTATTTTTTCAGCTACCCCAAAACCCACGGTTAATATAAAAAATAAAAAACAAACAAGAAACAAAAACAAAACAAACAAACACACAAATAATTCATTAAAAAAATGAACCCTACACACCACCATGGCACACGCATTCGCGCTAAACACACCATTTTTTTAATAAAAATAAACCCGCCGTTCACTTAGCACGCGCTAAGTGCGCTAAAGAGGCACTTTAATATTTTTAATTCAAATGAACCAGCCGTCACAAGAGCACGCGCTGGCAAAAAAGTGCTCCACATCACCTTAATTTGTAATCAATGAACTTGCATTTAGAGACCCAGTCTGGGTATCGAAGTCCGGGATTCGACTTAAAGCACCGTTTTCACCTAATAATTGGTAATTAAATTTTTAAGAAGGAACCGCCGTTTTCTTGATAAGGTTTATCACTTAATAAAAATTTATCCATTTTTTAATAATTTATTAAAATGAACCCTTCATTAAATTAATTCCCCCTCACTGCACTTAAATTCCCTTTTTTAACGAATCCGGTTTCATGGGATGGATATGCGCAGTCTTTGGAGTTATTTCCATGGTTAAACCCGGTTTATCCAAGATGTGGTCTTGATGTGTGTAGGTTGTGGTGATGTTTTGGTTCAGAGTCTTTGTTACGATTAAGGGTACGGTGTGTAGTTTTTTTTCTTTTTTGCTTGATACAGGGATTTGGGTGTTTGTATGATGCATAGCATGAAGCTTTCGGTCGCATATGTCTAGAGGTCATGTCGAATTTTTTCTAGGCTGTGGTTTGCTTAGGGATAGTTCGTTGAGTCACGTTTTATCGTTTTGGTTGTTATCTTATCCTTGGTTTTTTTTTTTTTTCGTATGTTGCTTTGCAGGCATTCTCCTTGATTATCTGTGTTTGTGGTGTGTGTGTAACCATCTGAATGGCGCCTTCTCACGCTCCTCCCCCTATCCAGTATGTCCCACTAGTTAGTAGGGATTACTCTTCCCTACTCACTTTTGAGCCTCTCACGAAGGCAGGACTCGCTGCTTTTGTGGCTACCTCCTTTCCATTGCTTCCAGAGGATCCATCGCTGTGTGATGAGTTTCTGGTCTCCTACAGCAAGAAGTCAGGACTGATCCAGGGTATTTCTATGACTTTGACACCTCGAGGCCTAGGGAAGGCTCTGTCTCTTCCCTCCAAAGGTGAACCCTTTGTTACCACTCAGCAGCTTTTCTCTAATGAAGAGATTTTGAAGCTGTTACAAAAGCAGACAAGGGAACTGCTGGATGTTAAGAAGGTGATCAACTCTTCCGGAGTTTCCTTTTCCATGATCACTGATCCTGTGTGGAAGATGGTCTGTCAGTTTCTCCAGGACAGGTTTATGCCTGCCAAAACGCCATCCCAGTACTTGTCCAAAGATCTTTTTACAGCTTCACGGATGGTGTTGAAAGGAGTAGCTATTGATTGGAGCACTTACCTCCTCACTAAAATAGATCAACATTTCGTCAAAGTCACCAGGGATAATGTTACCAATGTCACCTATGGATCGTACTTGTCTGCCTTCTTGACCTATTCAGGTTTACAGAAGAGTGTGCCTCCACCTCCTCCATCAGATCCAGTACCTCCTCCTCCACCTTCAGATGAGTCAAAACCCATTGATATAGAGGATGATGATTCTCCGCCTCCCCTGGTCATCCAGCGCAAACGCTTAAAGTGGGTAGCGGATAAAGCTCCTTCAGTTCTTCCTTCAGTGCCCATTCCTGCTACCTCTGGCAGTGATCTCCCTGGGTATCTCACTTGTAATAACTTGTTCAGAGCACATCGCAAAGGTTCGTTGGATATATCAATTCCCTCACTGAACAGTCTAGTCTCAGGAGATGCAATTCCTTTCTTTTGTAAAGACATTCAGAGTTCCATTGAATTGCCAGTGACAGCCTGTGTTCAACAGTTGTACACTTCCTTTTATGAAGACCTGATGCAGTCAAAGGACCAGTTGCATAAGGCAACATCCGAATTAGCCTCTGCTAAGGATACCCTAGCAGATTTGTTTAAGCAGATGGAGCAACAAACCCAACTGGTTGCCACCCAAAGAGATGAGATATCTTCTTTGAAGATCCAATTACTAGAGGCTCAATCAAAGGTTACTAGCCTTTCAGAGAAGAAGGAGAGGATGTCCAGAGAAGCGCAGGAGTTCCACACTCTCTTAGATGACAAACTTTCAGCCTTATAGACTGCTAATGACACAGTGAAATCACAAGCCTCCCAAATCAAGCAGTTGCAAGATCAACTGGCAAAGTCCCGGCATGTTCCTCCAAGCCCTAATGTTCCCTTGATCCCCTCTCTCTCACAGCAGGACTTGGCTGCTCTTCAGAGACAGGCTACCTTGTGTCCTCTCTTCCAAGATAAAGCGGAAAGATTGCAGTCCAAAATGGACTTGTTATGGTCTACATTTGAGCAGTTTCAAGAATATGTTCCTCCAGACCATTCTTTCTTTGTCCACTACCATTTACAGAAGTTGGCCTTCTACATGAAGCTTTCCACGATGGATTTACCTCTTCCAAAGGATGGATGGAGTGGGGCTTGGTCTTCTGAGTTGCTGACAGAGGTGGTCAGGATGGTGTTTGAAGATTCTGTCACGACAGATACCATGTTGATGTCCTACATGTATCTACGAGGAGACTTGTTAATTCCAGATGAGGTGGATATGGCATGGTATGTGGGAGACGTGGTTCTACAAGCTATTTTGTATGTCAACCATTTGGAGTTGCGCATAGCTGACATGTTCTAGAGTTACTCCTCCAAAGTGGTTAATTGTCATGATAATTCCTAGCATACCATGATTGATTCTGTGGTCCTGAATCAAAGACAGAACACAGCCCCTACCTATGCCCAGAGTACTAATCAACTGAGGGTGGATCTCTTAGCTTATTTTTCCAAACATAATCCATTTGATTCTACCTTTTTTGATGCCTATCATAGAAGATCTCTCTTAGGACCTTCTGTTCCTACCCTCCTTTATTACCAACAAATGGCTCACCGATATGATCTATATCTTTCCCTTTGTCAAACTAATTCCACAACTATTTTACCCCTTCTTTTCCAACCTTCCTCTTTTCCTCAAATTCCCATTTTTACATACTGCTCTTTTATTGAGGATAGAGTATTTTCCCCTTCTCCACCATGTCCTTCTCCATCCATTCATGTACCTTCCACCTTTCCTATTTATCAGTTAACACCCTTCCTTATTATTGATTCCCTACAAATTTCTGCCACTCCTTTAAATCATTCTTCCTTTTATGATTTTGCCTATCCCTCACTTCGTCCACTTTTCCTTATTCCACTTCCCTCTCCTAACACTTCTATATCTCAACCATCTCAGTTGGTTAGTGACTATGACGGGTTTGATCATCAGATTTCCAGAAGAAGGGGATGGAGCTCAAATGATTCCCTTACAGGACCTCAGATAAATTGGCCAGTAATTCCAGGAGAATGGACAGTTGCCAGTCAAGCTTATCAGAACTATCTTCATTTTGCTCAGCAATATTCACAGTCTGCAGATCCTTCAGTGAGATTAACTGCTCACTTTGCTTGGTATTTGGCGTATATGCATAGGCACTCTCATAATGATTCCAAGCCTATTCCAAAGTTGTGCATGAATGTCAATGTGAGCATTGATTCCCAGCAGCTGGATATATTGTATTTTCATGCCCTTTGTTTGCCTAGCAGATACCTGGTCTATTGGAAAGGATGTGCTGTCTTCAGTTTTTTCAAAATCCTCCCAAAACATTTGTAGATGAATCCTTGTCTATGGATCGTTTCCGAAATCATCAATCTTTCAAGAGGGATCATCTTCATTGATACCTTTTCCAATGTATGGTGGATACTTTTTAATGAAAATCTCTTTTTGGAGGAGTCATTCAGATGGTTGTGTTGTGTGTAGTGTTTGTGTTGTGGGTTAATTTATGTAAAACGAACGTGGTGGTTTCCTATTGGATTGGATTTCGTGCGAGCTACATTTTGAAGAATTGTGGTGATGGGGTCGTGGTTGGAGAGTTGAACATGCTGATGAAGAAGAAGAAACCTCTTATATCCTTTACAAGTTTGTTGTGATTTTCTAGTTTGATAAGAAGTGCTAATGTATAAAGGGTTTTCCTTTCGTTGTATTTTTATATTAGATATAGGTTATAAATTGGGGTCATGGTTGGATGAATTGTTTTTGAAGCGATATTAAAGATCAAAGTTGAGCTTTTAAATGAACTTGTATTCCCTTTTTCCTGGGTCGCGAGGACGCTTCCTTATTAAGTGTAGGGATATGTTGAGTGTTGAAATGACTTGTTTTTTGGCTGATTTTTTGTTGTTTTTGAGAGCTGAATGGTTGATTTTATGAGATGATTGATTGGTTTGGAAGTGGTTTGAGAGTGTTTTGGATGATATTGATTGTGTTTTGGAAGTTCATGATGTTTAGTAGTGGTTCTGTGATGTTCTGATAGGTTCTGATTGGTTCTGTATACCTTCTGTATAGCTTCTGTTTTGTTCTGATTGTTTTCTGTAAGGAGGGATAGAGTATTGATTGATGAAGATTGAGATCTTGTGAAAGCTTATTGAATGGTTTGAGTATGAGTTATGTGGTTTTGATGACCTTCTGTAACCTTCTGTAGGTCTTCTGTAGAGCTTCTGTCTCTATTCTGTTCTGTACTGTAGCTGTTCTGGTACTGTTCTGTATGCTTCTGTATGTGTTCTATAGAATGTATGTGTAGCTTGGGAAAGTTTTCTAGCCTTGGAAAGAGGTGAATACAAGTGCAAAAGAGCTGAAAGAAGTGAAGGAAGTAGCTGCTGAAGACTCAAGTGAAGACTGGAGTGAAGTGACAGTAGTGAGCTATGAAAAGACACTGTAGTGGCTCTGGTGACTCTTCATATCAGACATACCTCTTGGGAGGTGTATCCATGACCTAAGAAGGATTATTGAGAGTGATTATGAGGGATTGTAGTGAGGATATGATGTATTATTCATGGAGAGAGAGAGAGAGAGTCAGAGATAGCCAATTCTACTAAAACAGAGTGATTGTATATGAGAGATTGAGAGAGAAGACTATGAAGATATTGAAGATGAATACTATGTGATGTATTTCCATTCAAAGATGGTGTATTACTTTGCTTTCTTTGTTATATTGATGGATCTGGTGAAGATATTGAAGAATATGCTTGATTCTATCAAATCCGTGGGAGATCTATATGATGATGTATGAAGATTTGTTGTACCTGGTGTTCTTTTCTTCATTGTGATCATATGAAGCATAATAAAAAAACTTGTTGATGTTAGAAGATAGATTTTCTTGCAAGAGAATTCCCTTTTCCTTGGTGTTCCTCTTGGGGCTCCAGCAGGTCAGATTTAATCCTCATGGATGCTTTGTTGAGGATATGAAAAATAAAGGTCGCTTGATAGCAAAAGGAAATAAGAAGGGCAGAATGTTTACGTTGCATGCAGACATGCCTGAATTGAGTGCAGCAATGTTTGCACATGGGACCGGTGTAGTTGCAGATATTGATATCTGGCATAAACACATTGGTCATGTTAATGTACAGGAACTTAAATCAATGCAGGCCCAAAATATTGTTGCAGGATTGCCTAAATTCAAGGTTGCAGAAATGCATAAGGTATGTGAAGCCTATCAATTTGGAAAACAGGCAAGGAAACCATTTCCTAGACATGTTCAAGAGAGTAAGAAGCCATTGGAATTAATCCACTCTGATGTGTGGACTACTAAAGCTGCATCTCTTGGAGGCTGTCATTATTTTATTATTATTATTGATGACTATAGCAGAAAAGTTTGGGTGTATTTTATGAAAAAGAAAAGTGAAGTTTTTGGGCATTTCAAAACTCTTAAAGCTATTGTTGAAAAAGAAACAGGCCTGCAAATAAAATGCCTAAGGTCAGATGGAGGGGGAGAGTACCTCTCAAATGAGTTTGCAAGGTTCCTGCAGGAGCATGGCATAAAGCAGCAATATTCATGCAATCATACCCGACAACAAAATGGAATTGCAGAAAGGAAAAACAGGCATATTGGAGAGGTATCTCGTGCCATGCTCAACGAAAAAGACGTGCCAGATTTTTACGCTGAAGCAGTTGCTACAGCAGTCTACGTAATGAACAAGACTCCCACTGCAACAATACATGGGATGACTCCAGAGGAGAGGTATACTGGTAGGAAACCAGATATTTCTCATTTGAAAATTTTTGGTTGCATTGCCTATGTTCATGTGCCAGATGAGTTGAGATTCAAGTTGGATCCAAAAGCTGAGAAGTGCATCTTTATTGGTTACTCTCTGCAGCAAAAAGGGTATATATGCTATAACCCTTCTACTCATAAGTTTACAGTGAGCAGAGATGTTGTTTTTTATGAGATGAGTAGCTAGTATAAACCACTAAATGTGATTGATAATGTAGATGCACAAAATGGTAATGATGCACAGAATTCACAGGAGCAGTCACAAGACATTAGTGGACCTGGAGCGTCCTCTAGCAGTGGCTCACATTCTTCACCATGGACAGGCAGATTGAGATCAGGAGAATCTTCTCAAAGCAAGGCAGATAGTGGTATGCAGGTATCACAAAAAGGAAAAGAGAAGGTAGATCGGCCCATGTTTGATGTGAATGAAGGTCACTCTTATGTGGATGGTGAATCTAGTGGCTCAGAACAGAGCATTGATGATGAGTTGGGTATTCCTTCTATTGTTACACCTGGAGTAAGGAAGACCATGGATGTTTTGAGAGCCCCTGGGAGTGAACCTACTTTGCGTAGGTCTACCAGAGCTAGGTATACTGTGGATAGGCTGAAATATGATGGATTTACAGCCATTCACTATGCCTATATGGTCAAAGTGATACAGAAACCAGAACCCACTTCTTTTGAGCAAGCCATGGGAAAAGAAAAATGGGAGAAAGCCATGGATGAAGAAATGGATTCCTTGGAAGCAAATGCTACATGGGAATTGGTACCTTTGCCTAAAGATAAGAATGCAATCGATTGTAAGTGGGTTTATAAGGTGAAGCACAATGCAGATGGTTCTGTGAACAGATACAAGGCAAGATTAGTAGTCAAGGCGTATGCACAAACATATGGCATTGATTATGAAGAAACATTCAGTCCAGTTGCAAGGATGGCAACCGTAAGAGCAGTCATTGCTATGGCTGCATCAAAGGAATGGTCTTTACATCAGATGGATGTAAAGAATGCATTTTTGCATGGTGATTTGTAAGAAGAGGTATATATGGAACAGCCACCAAGTTATGTGCATGCTGTTCATCTTGAGTTTGTTTGCAGGCTGAAGAAAGCCTTGGCAGGCTTGAAGCAAGCACCTAGAGCATGGTCTGACAAGATAGGACAGTATCTTGTCACTATTGGCCTTCAGATTTCCAAGGCAGATTTCTCACTTTATGTGAGAAAAACAGAGAAAGGTATTATGCTACTTGTTATTTATGTTGATGATTTGATTATGACAGGTGACAGTGATGAAGATATCCTTCATGTAAAAATGCTATTGAAGCAGAAGTTTGAGATGAAGGATTTGGGAGAGTTGCGTTATTTCTTGGGCATTGAGGTGATTAGATCACCAAGTGGGATATAGCTCTTGTAGAGGCAGTATGGATTGGACATGCTGTCCAAATATGGGATGACAGGCTGTAAGCCTATTTCAGTTCCTTTGGAGCAGAATGTGAAGCTGAGCGCAGATGTAGATGAGCTTCTGGAAGACCCTACTATGTACAAGCGCATAGTAGGAAGTTTGATTTATATGACTATTACCAAGCCAGATTTGAGCTATGTTGTTGGATTGGTAAGTCAGTTTATGCAGGCTCCAAGGAAACCGCATTTGGATGCGGCTAGACACATACTCAGGTATGTGAAGTCCACATTGCAGTATGGACTATTTTATGAGACTGCGGTTCAGATACAGTTGCATGGATACACTGATGCTGATTGGGCTGGTAGTATTTCTGATAGACGATCTACTAGTGAATATGTGTTCTCTTTTGGAAGTGCTGCAGTCACTTGGAGCAGCAAGAAACAGCCTACAATTGCCTTGTCCAGCACAGAGGCTAAGTATAGGGGTGCAGCAATGGCTGCATGTGAGGTAGCTTGGTTGCATAAGCTACTTTATGATATGCATCAGTCTACAGATGGGCCAATTGTCATTTATTGTGACAACATGAGTAGTATACACTTGGCAAATAACCCAGTCTATCATGCTAGAACAAAGCACATTGAGGTGCATTATCACCATGTGCAGGAGAGGATTTTACTAGGTCTTATTGATCTAGTTTATGTCAGCACAAAGGATCGGGTAGCTGACATATTTATGAAGGCATTGGATGTAGAGAAGCTGCGCAAGTTCAGAGACCTGCTTGGTGTGCAGGAATTGGGATTGAGCTCGAGGGGGAGTGTTGAGATATCGAGCTCCACTCGTGATATGCCAAGGTGACCGTTGTGCATTTATGTCACCGACTTGTGAGCTGTAGATGCGGTTGGTACACCGCCCATGAATAATAGCTAGATGACAGCTATCCTTATCTACTCTAGTTCGTGGCTCAGTTAGTATGCCACCTTAGTTAGTTGAGTTTGGTTTGAGACCCATATATAGGGTTCTTCCATTTCTATGTACTAGAGTTCTTTTGGCTTACACAACTAAGAAGAGGAAAACTGTTTTCAGCCTCCACCTGTGTGTGTATTCCCCCATTGTGCAAGGAAGAAAGCTACAAGTGAGACTCCTTCCTTCTCTCCCAAAATCTTGACATGAACCACCTTCTATTCAAGCTCTATTGCTCTGGTCCGATTCTGGGAATCGAATGAGCTGGTCCGATTCTGGGAATCGTGGGTCTGGTCCAATTCTGGGAATTGGACGGGCGGGTCCAATCTTACTTTGGTCCAGCTTCCCTTAGCCAGACGGGGGGTGGTCTAACCACTGCAATGGGTCGAATGGCTCAAGTTTGGAGCTCGAACATGTGGCCCGACTTGGTGGGCTGGTCCGTTTCTGGGAATCGGATTCAACTGGTCCGATTATGGAAATCGGACGGTCCGACTTCGCAATTGGACGGTCCGACTCTCGTAATCGGACGGTCCGATTCTGGGAATCGGACGAACTGGTCCGACGGCGCAGCCGACGGCCCACAAGTTGCGCATGGCGCCTTTAGGTCAATGCCTACTCTATCAAATGGTGGCACACTTTCCAAATCAATGTGAGCATTAGAGGGAAACGTCTTGCATACCTCGAAGCGATGAGGCGCTCGATCGGTCAGCACTTCTTGATCTCCCGCAACTCTCTCCCTCTCTCGCTCTCTCCGGGCTCCCAGTCTCACAATCGTCTCAAAAAATAGGGTGTCAAATGTGGACACCCTAGTCTACTGTGCCCCTTATTACCTCCCTCAGTCTGTTGTAGACTTAGAGACTAATCTCATACACTCCACCAGCCAGATGTCTGAATCTGTGCCCCAACTTCCCTATCTCCAGTAACAGCAGAACCCTTCTGTTCCCTTCCTTTTTCTATCCTACCTTAACCTATTGCAACAAAAAATAGAAATAGAAATAAAGATGGATGGTCCTACTCTACATTCAGCAGCAAATCAAAATACTAACTTGCTCCAAGGATTAAAACCTCCTAATCCTCCTAACTATCTCGAGCACCGGTTCAGGATGCAAACCCTACTGCCATGCTCGATACGATGCGCGTGGCACTCAAGGCTCGATTCCGTCTATCTCGAAAACGGAACCAAAATGTAGGGAAGCTACGGAGCTCTACCCCAAGACCTATGGACTGCTTATTGATCAAGCGTTTCAAGCCGAGCGGCCATGGCTACCTCTCACATAGCCGACACGCCTACCTTGTGGGTGTAGTGAGCTTACCTTGATGCTAGATCGAGTTCCCTCCTCTCTCTCACACTCCGGTAGCTCCACGATCCTTGTGGCAAGCTCAAGCAACCTCAATCCCTCTCCATCAAGCTCCATCCTCCATAGCCGCGCGAGACGAGAGAAGAGAAGAAGGAAAGGAAAGATGAAGAGAGAAGATGGGAAGCTTCTTCTCCACGATCCCTCACTCACACACACACACTCCCTCACTCCCTCACACTCCCTCAATCCCTCACTTAAGCACAAGAAAGAAGGTAAGAAGCAAGAGAAGAAGAAGAAGAAGATTTAGCCACACCCAAGAATGAACTTCTCATTCACTTTTGAACTTTATATATATATCCCACTTTTTGGGCAGTCATCCCCACTTTTTGCATGGCTGGCCATTAGCTTAGGCCCTCTTTTCCTATTTCCCACCATTCTAACTTATCTCGTTCCCACTAATGCATACAATTGGCACAGGAGTGAGCCTGGCGCTCTTTTTACAGGGATTCGAGAGTGCCTTCATATTTAATGGTGCGCTTTTACTCTTTCCTTTTCTCGAGGCGACACCGTCGTTCAAATTTTCAGAGTCTGACCTCCATCCAAGACGCCTTTTCCTTTCTTTGTCCTGTGCCTTCTTGGTTATCTCCTTCTTCCATTTCTCCCACACTTCTGCTCCATTTTTCGTTCCTCTGTGCTGCGGTAAACAATCATCACCTTTTATGAGGTCCCATAGACCTCTACCCATGCCATCAAAAAATTCTCCATCTTGTAAGACCAAACACTATAATTGTCTTTGGTCAATTTGTCTCCCACAATCAAAGTGATTTGTGTAGTGTCACACATTATGGCTGTTGCAAATTCAAAAAATCCAGCAATACAAACTATCCACAAATGGTATTCAGCAGCATGCCCCAATCTGGAACATCAATGGTCCAATCCAAGACCAAAAAGCATCCAAAATAGCCCAAAAATGCATGTAAAAATAGCTTACAACAATATGACAATCATACATGTGTTCAAAATCTATCATATGCATCCATCCATGATGCCAACATGTCATACATTCAGTTCCCAACAAGAACCATCCAAATTGGATCCCAAACGATGTCCGTATGACCCAAAATGCATCAAAAACACTGGTTTAAAATTGTTCATTTTTCCTACAATTTTTTTGCAATTTTTTTTGTGCCAAGATGGAAGTATATATAACCTGAAGCTACAAAAATTTTCCAAAATCTTTTGAGCAAAAATCGGCCTTCAAATAGCTAGTTCAACTCTGCAACAGTGTGAAATCTCCAACTATAAACCAATTCAGAGAATAACCAGTTCATAGACTCCAGTGTGAAAGTAGTTCCACAAAATAACTAGTTTTCCAATGTCCAATGTGAACACAGTTTAGTTGAAGAAGATCCAAGCCTTAGTGATAAGGCTATTAAGCCTTATAAGATAAAACCTAAAAAAAGGAATCGTGAGTTGTCTACGACCACTGTCTACAGCCAACTATGGTGTTTTTTTCCTACAGCACTTGCTCATCAGAGTAAGAGCTCATCCTGAAGGAGTGTACTGATTCAGAACTTTAGGATCGCAAAATAGATCTGTGAAGAAATCTTCGATCTCCCTTTGAACAGGGTGTACCTACACTGTGTATAATGGTGAAATGAGTATATGCAGTAAGAAGGTCGCTTCGTATAATTTCTTTAGTAATAACCTTTCTCCGTTCATGCCTTAAGGACTTGCAAGCAGAGAAGCATAGCAGTATTGTCAAAGAGCAGAAATAAACAGAGACTTGTCGCCTTTTTTTGAGCAACGATGAATGTTCAAGTTAGCCAAATGAATGATGAAGTGTCCTTCTTGTCATACATGTTGTCATATATAGCCCTACCCTCATTTAGGGCTCCAGTGGTGGTGGATGCTCAAAAGCAGAGGGATGCAATTAAAACCTTGTCTAGGAATAAGGTGCCATTTTCATAATTTAAACTATTGGCTGCTCTCAGTGTATTTGTTGCATTCACATTGGCTCTGTGGGGCTGACCTATTTGACAATGCCCGACATAGACTCTCGTATTTTAACAATCCCAAACAATTTGGCCGACGTTTGAATCATGAAACCTTTGTGATTCCTCGGACTATATTCGTCTCTTTGTTGGCGGGTGCATTGTTTTGATGACTACAAAGGGCTGATCTTGGTTCTTGTCTCTCCTACTATTGGTGCTTCTTCATGCTATTTTCTGTTGAAATTGTGTGGAGCACCAATAGCACTTAAGCTCTGATACCACCTGACAAGAGAGGGGGAGAGATGTGCAATGAAGAGTGGACGGCATGGGATATGGAGGCTTCTCACGTTCATCTTCTTCTCTTTCTTCATTCTTCCATTCTCACTGTCTACCACAAGTGGTATCCTCCAGTGATAGATACCCTCAACTTAGGGACACTTTACATATGCTTCTACTTTAGATACATACAACCATAGGATATGTCATATTTATCAACAAATGGACACATCTCATGGAACTATTTTCAACTTTGTTGTCAATAATGGAAATCACCAATGAATTCCCCCTCAAGTCTAACAATTTGCCTATAAAGTACAACAATCCAAAGCTTGAAGACATAGAGGGTGCACTTATAGGCATTGAAAATGCCATTGATTTGGTGGAGAATGCCATAGTTGGTACCCAAGAGTTTGAAGCAATGCAAGCTAGCTTGGTGGCACGATAGGTGCCCTTGGAAGAGTAACAAACCTTCTTGATTGATGAGTCTAAGTCAAGTCTGCAAAACCCTTAGAGGTTTTTGCCAATGTGGAGTAGAAACTAAGTACAGTGATAGTTCATCTAGGCATTTTGTTTTACTATGCATACTATTTTGAGCTATCTTCATTTCGATGTATGTTGTGCTCAACAGCAATGACTTTGCAAAAAGGGATAAGAAGTGTTTGGGAAGGATCCCTTGATAGGGCATTACATTGGTAGAATCCCCACTGGCAACATAGCCATTGTCCATGCTATTTTCACTCTAGATAGATGGATTGAAGACCCTATCAAAAGTGCTTTATGCTTCCACAATCACCTTGAATGCTCACAATATAATCGTTGTGAAAAAGGATTTGGCAAAGAATGTATTTGGTACACACTTGCAAGAAGGGTGCTATAAGCCATGGACATTGGAAAAGACATAAGGGCGACAAGCCATGGAGCCATGCATGAGAGTATCAAGTTTGGATAGTTATTAGAGGCCAAGAAGATGCATGCTTAGTTGTTTTTTAGCAAAAGAGAAAGGCTAAGTGGCAAACTTCCTTGATAATTGATTGGTCATTCTACTTAATCGCTGATTTTTCAATTAACATATCAAATTTAATAATTTTACCATCATACACAGATATAGTATGAGACATTTGATATTGAATAAAAAGTGAAGGTTTTCATTACATATTGAAGTTTACAAAACACATTGCATTTGAAATATAACTACACACACACACACACACACACACACGCACACGCACACGCACACGCACACACACACACAAAACGTGTGGATAATATTGAGAATGATCTTACATAATCCCATTTGTTGAAAAAGTAATTTATGTATAGCTAGAAACTTACATATACATACATCTAATGCACTTTTAAAAGGCCTCACTATGTATAGGGTTAGAGGGTTTGTGATATTGTTAAGGTTGAGGTAGGGATATACAATTTTTGCATGATATTGAGAATGAACTTACACAACCCCATTTGTTGAAAAAGTAATTTATTTATAGTTAGACACTTATAGATACATGCAACTAACATATTATAGAAAGCCTTACCATGAACAAAGTTAGAGAGGTTGTTGATATTGTTAAGGTTGATGTAGGGATCAAAGGTAAGGGTGTCAAAGGTGACAAATAACTTTGAATGGGGAAGAATCCCAAGCTTTGTGGACTTGAGGGCTAGGACATTTGTATAGATAAAGTGACCACACTCCTTGACCTTAATGAGGAGGTGTGGTTTAGTATGTGCTACATGTAGGCTGGAGGATCTTCCCTTGATCTTCTTGTGGATGCACATGTGCAAGAATTGCTTCTTGTTCAAGAGCTACCCATTGCATTGTGCTCAAAGATTCAAGAGTCCCAACACTATGAAACACAAGTAGTCTTGGTGATTGCATTCTTAGAATTACAAAAAGTTGTGGGACACCCAACATCTATTGAGCTTGGCTCTTTGGGACTCATTGACTAAACTCCCTTTTGAGCTACTTTCCTCTTATTAGCTAAAAATCAGCATTATCACAAACTCCCTCTAAGTGAATGAGTTGTCCACGGATCATAAACTCCATGTAGAGCTTAGAGAAGTCCATAGAAATTTTACTCATGTATTTTAGCTAGTCACAACCCAAGAAAACATCAAAGGGGCCCATGTCTAATGCAATTAAATCAATTGATACCACATAATTTTCATCCAACCATAGGGGCACCTTGGAGCATACATGTTTGTTGATTTCTTCTTCACCAATTGTTACTTGAACTTTTATGGGATACCATAACTCCATAGGGGTGCATTTTAGTTTATCAATGGTTGATTTATTGACAAAATTGTGTACTATCACTATCCACAAGGATAAATACATGCTTTCCATTAATGCTTCCTTGAATATGTAAAGTGTCAGGGCTCTTAGAGCTAGTCCATGCATCCATGGAGATGGAGCAAAGGGAAGTGGTAGCCGAGTGGAGTGTAGTAGGGGTAATCAAAAAAAGATCCTGAGGTGGGCAACCACCTAGGTCAAAGGGAAACCCATCCTCCAAATCATAAAACTGCTCTTGGTCTAAGTCTTATGCATACTCCTCATTTTCAACATGTAATTCCCCCTCAGCATTATTTCAAGGCTTCCATGATATACATACCATGAACTTTGACCTTAATTGTCTTATAGGGTCATTTTGAGGCATGTTAAATCATGTACTTATCACCACATTTAAAACATAAGCCTTTTTCTTTCTACTCCTTCACAACATCTAGAGAGATGAGTTTTTGACCACTTGGACCCCATCCAGGGTTGATGCAATTTAGTGTCCATTTTTAGCATATTGACCCTCACCATTAAAGCCAAGTGCTATCCCAAAAGTTCCTTGTTTTCTTTCAACATGGAAGGGGGATAACTGGGCATTTTTTGGCTGCTACTAGGCATGGGTTCCTCTGAAAACACCCCAATATGGGGCTAACCTCAATGGGATGTGTGGCTATCCATAACCTTGCTGAAAATTCTCATTTTTATGGTACTTTCTTGCACATCTTTCAGCCAATTCAATTGCATTGTAACATTCCACTCAGCATAGAAACCCCCCCCCCCCCCCCTTTTACTAAAAATAATGGAAATTTTCTTATCTTTTTCTCCACCTGTCATCGCCAATAGGTAGTGAGGGGGGGAAGAAAGAGGAGGAAATGGCCAAAGGAGGCAATGACGTGGAGGATGACGGGGAGGAAGCAGGCAAACATGACAAGGGAGACGAGAGAGATGACAAAGAAGACCACAAGGAAGAAGTTGTTGAAGTGAAGGAAGAAGTCAAAGAAGAAGTGGAGGATGAAGTGGAGGAAGAAGTTGTTGAAGTGAAGGAAGAAGTCAAAGAAGAAGTGGAGGATGAAGTGGAGGAATAAGACGATTACGACAAGGGAGAAGCGGTAGACTGCATGGTGGTAGTCCCACTTTGGCCACCTAGATGGACTATTCGGGCCCCATCACGCCCACCCCCAATAACACCACCCTCCTCCCTATATAACCCCCCCCCCCCCCCCCTATTGTAAGAAAGGAAGGAGGAAAAAGGAGGCATGGATAAACAACACATTGAACGAAGAAGAGAGAGAGAGAGAGAGAGAGAGAGAGAGAGAGAGAGAGAGAGAGAGAGAGAGAGAGAGAGAGAGAGAGAGAGAGAGAGAGAGAGAGAGAGAGAGAGAGAGAGAGAGAGAGAGAGAGAGAGAGAGGAAGAGAGAGGGTGAGAGAGAAAGAGAGAATGAATATTCCAAGGTCCTTTTTCTTCCCCTCTTAAGAGGGTGGCCACACGCATTATTCTTTTCCTTCTTTCCCGAGTTATTCCCTTCCCCGCAAGATTAATCTCCACCTTGCAAGCTTAACTTTCTCCCCGATTAGCCCCACTATTTGAGAAGGAGAATACTGAAAATCTCGTGGGAATTGTGCATACAAGAGAAAGGGACGTTCCTCAATGGCCCCCAAGCAAAGAATATCGAATGCAGCTAGAAATCCCATAATCTGCAATGAAACCTCGGCAAGGCATCATTGCTAATCCAGCTATGATACTGGTCGTAAGTAACGTATTTCCAAATTGATGGATGCTTGCTCTGATTTTTGCATGAGATGCATTAGACCCATACTATGCCGCACAAGAATGGATTATTGAAAATGATAAATTCATCACAAACATTTGAAAGATGGAGTTTGCAAAGTGCATGTATCAAGGGAAGTTAGTTACACCTAGTTGCATAAGACTTGTTCGTTGATAGAGCAATTACACAGAAGAATCAATCAGGGGTTATGAATGGCATAATCGTCAAAAGAATGGCATTAAAGAATTGTGCATACAAGTGCTAGGTTAAACCATAGTCAAGGGTTACCAATAACATAATTGCTAAAAGAATATCACATCAAGAATCATGGACAGGAAGTCCTAGTTTAAAGTTTAGATACTTCAAAGGTACTTAGCCTAAGAACCCAAATATTAGGAAAAACGAGATTCTAGCCAATGCAAGGCCTATTGGAGTCTAGTTACTTGAAATCATCTAGCACTTATCTTATCAAATACTTACATGTTATGCCTATAGCATGCTTGATATATGGGAATAATTTCATGTTTGCTTCATGGCTTGACTAGGAGCTAGTACAAGAAATTAATCATAAGGATTAAAACTAAGATGTCGTGAGATCCGTCGAATAGCTATGACTTTCACCAATCCAATTCAGGATTAGGTTATCGATCGATGTAAGTGACCTATACAATCTTTGAACCCTTAACATATGCCTTAAACGAAGGAAGGGAGTTAAGTAAATTTTACATAGAATCGCTCTTTGATCCCAAGAAGGAGAGCAAATATGCAATGGAAAGGTTATCGCAACTATTCTTGCAATGTTGAAAAAGAATACCCTTGTTTTTGTTGGATTGATCAAACAATGCCCTAAATGCTTTTACATTCAACTAATTGTGGGGTCATTGTCTAGATGATTATTCCAATTGCTTGTAATTTATGGTAAATTCATGGCAGTGGTCTGTGATGACAAGTTGCCATGAGGATAAAGGAATGTTTTCTTGGAAGATGGTATTAGGTTGATTGGCTTAATTGTGCTTGATTCTTAAATGAATTAATTAAGGAAAGGATATTTTGCATGGGTGGATCATCTCCAAGATCACACCGCAAATTAACCCAAGAAGGGCACTGCTCGATTCATGAGCCGAGGGTTGAGTGGTGAAAAGGCCAACCACGAAAATGATGTCTCACTCCTAGGCCACTTGCGGGTTAGGTGGAGCTTTGAACACCCCTTACTAGTTCGAAACGGAGTTGAAGACTGCTGTGAGCCCAACGTCTATGGCGTTGGAAGATCCTATTCTAAATAAAGGATAGAATTTGTGGTGCCATGTGATTTGGGCTAGGTACTTCTGCAGGAGAGAATGGATATATAATTTCTCCTGTATGGGTAGAAGACAAAGATAACTCAAAGATAAGTTAAGGAACTTGTTTGCTAAAAGGATTGTTTGCTCTGTTTTTGTGTTAGTGCTATAAGTTGCGCAAACAAACCCTATTTTCTAAAAGGCTTAATTAAGGAAGTTGATTTTCAATGTCACACATAAATGTGATAGGACCTAATTAGATAACTAAAGAACGCCTCTACTGAGGGAAGCGGATGGCGGAACCCCAGACAGGCTGGTCCCGATGAACTAGGAAGCTTCTCACAAGGTTTTACCAATGTTTGTCCTTTAGGTATTGTTAAGTTAAGACCCGATTCATCCTATTTTAGGGGACCAAAATGGGACTATGCCCTACGGGCATAGAGGTTGAGCATTGCATCCCTCTCATTTCCCATTCTCTTTGAACCAAGTGTGGCATGGGTCTGCTTCAGCTTGGATATCTCAGTGTAAAGTAGGATGTCCAGGACCCGACACTAGAATGCTGACAGGACACCTTGACCACTAGAGATCCAAGTTTCAAGTCGATCCTAGTGGGTTCGCGAACATTCCGTTGCAAGGCGGACTCGAGAAACCCTAGGCAATAAACCCCGTAACATTCCGTGGGAGTGCCGAGCAACCTCGCTTACAGCTAAAAATGTGCATGGACACATGTTACATGCATCGAATAAGGTGAAAGGCTTTTGAACCATTACATCACCCAACAAGCTAGGCTCTAAACCATAGATGTACATGTGCAATTTTACATCATCATTAGCACTCTCAACATGCATGGTCAAGTTCATGAATTGATTTGTATACTCTCATACTATGAAATTACATTGGTCAAGCCCCAAGGAATTCACTATATATATACCCTCTATATAATGTGTGTTTAAGGCCTATTTATAAATATCATTATTTGTGAATTTTTCCTTAATAAAATATAAACCTTTTCTATTTAATATGTATGTAACCCCTTTATATGGGATCCTTCTATATGTGAAAAATGTATAAAATTTTTATTTTAAAACTCCCTTATGCTAACCCATATGATACATACATATATTTATGATTGAACTCGCTAAGGTCAAGTTGATATCAACATCTTGCCAATCACTTCTTTTCCACTGGAGATACAAATACTTGAACCATATGCATCTTAAAGTCTTCCTAATCAATGAACTAATGATTCTCATAGTTGATGTAGTGCCACCATGTGTGGAAAAGTCCCTCTAGATGGAAAGAGGCAAAGAGAATTTTCTGATCATCAATGTGTGGCTATTATGAACAGCATCATGCATCTAATATAACTATGCACATTCTTATGAGCTGCATTATGGTCACGTTCATGGACAGCCCTGCACTATGCAATGGACCTCTCAAATACTCATGATAGCATGCTTCAATGGCTGCATGTGTTTGCTTCTTATTCTTACCTTTGATTCATGAAATCCTGCTTGATCAACCTCTTAGATACTTCATGACATCTTGCTTAAATGTCTACATATTCCTGCTTCTTATTGTTAACTCCGATTTGGCTATACCCTCTCAATTCAACTCTATAGAGGCTTGTTGGAATGCTTATGAACAATAGCACAGCTAAGCTCCTTGGATGCTCCTTATATATGTAGAAATTACACACAACATAGTGGACAAAATATGAGCAAGGAGTAGAGAACACACTGCAAATATGGGAAGAATAGCAACTCCTTTAATTTCAAACAAACTAATATAAATATGGCTCTTTCCACCTATGTGCTTGCACTATGAAGCTTAGATGGTGATCCAGACAAAGATGATAGGCGAAGAGCTTAGGGTAGTTGGAAATATGAGAACACATAGCAAATATGAGAAGAATAGAGACTCCTTTAATTTCAAACAAAATGATACAAAGATGGCTATTTCCACCCATGTGCTTCCATTGTGAAGCTTAGATGGCAATCCAGACAGATGATAGGTGTAGAGCTTAGGGAAGCTAGAAGAACTCTTGGTGAACGATAGATTGACAATGGCTTTAAGGCCTTCCTTTATAGCTTGAGAATGTGGTCTGGTCAACAAGTCTCAACCATATTATGAACCTTTTCTAATTGGCCAAGGAATATTCTAATGAATATTTTCTTTGATATTAGGTCAAGGGCACTACCCCCGAACCCCCACACGAGACCTGCTAGCCGCCCTAAGACCCCCCAACCAAGGGGTTTCTTGTAGGACCCTCGGTCCCTAAAATAGGAGTCCTTGATAACTCCCACAATTTGATGCATTATTCCTTGATTTGCTACTAGCATAACTACTCTATCTAGTCCAAAGGCTAAATCCACAAAGATCACCTTTTTGCCATCCGGCCACATAAACCTCATCTAACATACAAGTCAAGAGACCCACCCAATATCCATACTCACACATGGCTTCTCCTCATAATGGGGGCCTTACAACTTAGAGCACCATGGATCATTGGTGTTACCTTATAAGGGTGGGGCATTGAGCATATCTAACACCCCCCAATGTCCACCCACAAGTAAACTACATTCTCAGCCCAATCGCGAGTCTCTGAAGATGAATTTAAAGGAGATCCTTCATCAGAGTTTTGATGAAGATGTTTTCTCCATTCTCCTCTGTTGGATAGTAGACCACCAGCTCTACTATCCCATCCTCAAATCAAGTCATGCACATGGTGATACTGGATCTCAAGATGTTTGGTACGTGCATGAAAAACTAGATTTTTGGTAATGGCAATGCAACTCTAATTGTCACATCTTAGCACTGTTGGATCTTCATCCTATACTCCCACATGTCATAGAATCCTCCTTATCTATACTGCTTCACATGCAGCAAAGCAAGCTACCTTGTACTCTGCTTTGATAGAAGATAATGCGCCACAGTTGGTTGCTTCTTACTTATCCAAGAGAAGATTCCTAAACCTAATAAAGAGAAACAATATCTAGAAATTAATTTCCTAGAATCACTGTCACCTGCCCAATTTGAGTTACAATTCCCCATAAGAGCATTTCTGAAAGTGCATGCAATACCATAGTCAAGAGTTCCCTTCAAGTATCTGAGCACCCACATCCCAGCTTTATAATGACTTTCTCATGGTTTGTTTGAGAATCTACTCAAAGTACCAACAAAAAAAATAATATCTAGCCTAGTGTTACACATATAGATGAGGCTACCAATCAACCTCCTGTACCTCCCAATGTCTGCTAGTACTAATGTATCCTCAATGGATAACTTCACATTGACCTCCATAGGTGTAGCTATTTCCTTACACTCAATCATACCAAATGCTTTTAAGATCTCCCATACATACTTTTTTTTAGAGATGAAGATTTTGCTAGACTTCAATCCCCAAACAATAGTGCAACAAGCCCAAGTCTGTCATTTCAAACTCAGATCTCAAAGCCTTTGGATTCTAATGGATCATATCTTCATAGTCACTTGTAATAAGAAGTTCATCCACATATAAGGCAATCACTACAAACTTTTCACTATCCCTATAAACATACAAGTTAGTATCTAAGGCACATCTTTTGAAACTCAAACCTACAAAGAATTTATCTACTTGTTGGTACCATACTCTAGGGGCTTTTTTCAGCCCATACAATACCTTCTTTAGCTTACAAACTTTGTTTTCAAAATGGAGGTCCTCAAACTCTAGTGGCTGAGCCACATATACCTCCTCCTTGAGGTCACCATTCAAGAACACTGATTTGACATCCATTTGGTAAATTGGCCACTTCTTATGGATAGCCATTGCAAGGACTATGCAAATAGTGGACATTCTAGCAATTGGAGTGAATGATTCTTGAAAATCAAATCCTTCAACCTATGAAAATCCCTGTACAACTAATCTAGCTTTATACTTTTCTAAGCTGCTAGTAGCCTTGTACTCTACCTTCCAAACCCACTTGGTGCCAATAATCTTCCTCTTTTCTAGCCAATCCACTAGCTCCCAAGCGTCATTCTTCATGATGTTGTCATACTCAACTTGTATAGATACTCTCCATGTTGGAGTGACAAGTGCTTCTTCCAAGTCTACTGGCTCCTTTACTTTTCTCATACTCTTAGCCATCAAGGCCATATTGACTATGTGAGAAGAAGTCTTTCTTTGCTTGTCTATTCTTAGTGACCTCCTTAGTCCATTTTCCCTTTGTAAACCTCAGCGCACAAGAAGAAAGCACAAAAAGTGGAAAAGCGCAAGTCAGGACCTAAAAGAGGTGGCTCAGGAGGAAATCGGACACAACTGAAGAAGCAAGAAGGGAAATGGCCGAAAGTGTGAGGGCAACCCCAAAAGCTAAGTCAAAGGCAAAAGTGCATTCTTAAATGCAAGGTGTCCCTAAAACTTTTTGTAAAAGAGGACCAGACTCCCTCCTGTATGCAAATTGTAAAGGTAGATGGGAGGTAGAAAGGAAGCTAGGAAGATAGGAGGACAATGGGAAAGAGGGCCTAGGCCACAGCGTCCGGCCATGTAGAAAAGGGGATAAGTGTCCAAAAGGGATTTAGGATTTTGTATGTAAAGTTGAAAAGTGAATGAAGAGCTCATTCTTTGGTGTGTGAAAAAAGTAAACTCGTCTTCTTCTCTCCTTCTCTTCTCTTTTATTGCTCATGTGTACTTGAGGGAGGGAGTGTGAGTGAGTGAAGGAGTGAATTTGCGAGGGTGAGGGACCTTGGAGGTGAAGCTCTCCATCATCTCCTCCCTTCTTCTTCTCTTATCTTCTCTTCTCTCGTCTTGCGCGTGGCTATGGAGGATGGAGCTTGGAGGTGGAGGCTTGAGTATGCTTGAGCTTGCATCACCAATTGTGGAGCTACCGGAGTGCTTGAGGGAGGAGGCAACTCATTTGGGCATCAAGGTAAGCTCATTACACCCCGATAGGATTGAAGGTGCATTGGCTAGGTGAGAGATAGCCATAGGTGCTCACTTAAAATTCTTGAAGGAATAAGTTGTCCGTGGTCTTGGTGGTTGAGCATGAGCTCCCTTTACATTTTGGTTCGATTGGCCAAGACCAACACATTCAAGCTTGAGCACTTGCATGCTTCAAATCGAGAAGCATCAAAGTAGGGTTCACCAGTGCTCTTTGTAGATAGGAGATTTGGGAGTTTAATATTCAGAACAAGTAAGTATTTTGTGTTTCTAATGATTAGGCAAGTAGTAGAAATCATTTCAGTGCTTTACTTTTGATTTTTGTTTCACTCATAATAGGTAGGATCAAGAAATCAAAGTGGGAAAGCTTTAGGGTTGCTACTGTAAAACATGCCCAAACATGCCATAGATCAGGAAAAAGGAAAAAGGGAGTGCTCAAAAGGGTTGATGTCATTAAGAGAGTGATTGGAGATGTTGAGGGTTTATAACTGAAGAGGCCAAGGAAGAGCTCATTTGCAACTATTGCATTCTGAGAGAGAGAGAGAGAGAGAGAGAGAGAGAGAGAGAGAGAGAGAGAGAGAGAGAGAGAGAGAGAGAGAGAGAGAGAGAGAGAGAGAGAGAGAGAGAGAGAGTGTGTGTGTGTGTGTGTGTGTGTGTGTGTGTGTGTGAGAAAGACCTGTTGCTTGCATTGGATTGATCGATTCACCTAGGCATTTTTAGCACATTATAGGTTTACACAACTCTTCTCCCTTATATATAGCTTTGATCTGGAGGTGCTTGCAAGATGATGGTTTCTTCCTCTCAGCTCCCTTTGATGCCAGGGATTTCCCACCAGCCAGTGCCTTGCTTCCCAGGGCTAGTGCCTTAGCGGATTCATCAATGGTTTTTTGCATGTAGCCATTCTAGTCTATTTCATCTAGCACATGAGCTGCCAAGCTCTCCAGCATGGGCACACTGATTTTGTGCATGAGGGAGTTGTACCATTGGCTGGAGAAGAGGGAATGGATGACTTTTGCTTACATTTTGATTTCTAGGTCGGGGATGCCTTAAATGCTTATGTCGTCATTTGTCACAACTTGCTCCTTCCTCATGTTCAGCATAGTGTCAAGAATCGCGTGGTGGAGGGGGTTGCTCAAGATGCTGCGCCGAACACACACAGAATGCACAAGGAGAAGCTCACTCAAGAGACAAGAAGAGAGATGGAGGCCAAAACGTTTTCTTGCTGGTTTCTTCTTCTTCTTCCACACTCTTTTTACAATGTACTCAAAGTATAGATAAGATACAACATAAAAGGAAAGTGGCCTACTAAGTCAAACAATGCATAACCGACTACACTAGTCGACTGGTGCTATAACTATGCCAGCTGTAAATAGGTGTAACAACCTGAATATAATAAGTAATGAGTCAGTGGCCATGTGAGAGTCATAATGACCATCGACGTGCTAAGTGTAGACGTGTGGACCCATCTAACCAGGCGGTCCATCATCCATGTCCACATGTGTTGAGCTTGCCATCTCAACACTCCCCCTCAAGCTCAACTGCATCTCTGCAACTCCAAGTAAGCTTCGAAAATTTTGAAGCTTCTCTGTACCCAATGCCTTCGTGAAGATATCAGCTATCTGATCCTGTGTGCTGACATACACCAAGTCAATCTCACCTACTAGTACCTTCTCTCTCACAAAGTGGTAGTGTACCTCAATATGTTTTGTCCTGGCATGGAACACAGGGTTCCTAGCCAAATGCATACTACTCATGTTGTCACAATAAATAACAACTGGACCTTCCACCTGCACATCCAAATCAGCCAATAACTTTTGCAGCCATACTACCTCACATGCTGCAATAGCAGCACCTCTGTACTCAGCCTCTGTACTCGACAAAGCAACTGTAGATTGCTTTTTGCTGCTCCATGCAACTGTTGCACTACCAAGGGAGAACATGTATCCGCTGGTAGATCTTCTATCAGACATAGTACCAGGCCAATCTGCATCTATGTATCCAAACACATGTACATATGTACCTGCCTCATAGAAAAGTCCATAATGTAATGTGGACTTCACATATCTCAATATGCGTCTGACTGCATCCAAATGTGGTTTTCTAGGTACTTGCATAAACTGACTCACAAGACCAACAGCGTAGCTCAAGTCTGGCCTTGTAATGGTCATGTAGGTCAAACTCCCCACTATCCTCCTGAACGTAGTAGGGTCTTCTATCTCATCCCCAACATCAACACTCAACTTTACGTTCTGCTCCAACGGGACTGAAAGTGGTTTGCATGCAGTCATACCATACTTGGACAACATATCCAAGCCATACTATCTTTGGGATAGCCATATACCATCATCACATCTGATCACCTCAATGCCAAGGAAGTACCTTAGCTCACCTAAATCCTTCATCTCAAACTTCATCTTCAAACAGCCCTTGACTTCAGCAATTCCACTATCACTATCACCTGTAATAATCAAGTCATCCACATAGATGACTATGATGACCAAACCTGCATCTCCCTTTCTCACATAAAGTGAGTGATCAGCATCAGAAACATAAAAGCCAATATTGACAAGATACTCTCTGATCTTGTCAGACCATGCTCTAGGTGCTTGCTTGAGCCCATAGAGTGCCTTCTTCAACCTGCACACATACGTGGGATGCTCTAAATCTTCATAACCTGCTGGCTGATCCATATACACTTCTTCTTGCAAATCACCATGCAAGAAGGCATTCTTTACATCCATTTGCTGTAACCTCCAACCTTTGGCTGCTGCCAAAGCAATCACACATCTGACAGTTGCCATCCTAGCAACTGGACTGAAGGTTTCATCATAATCTATGCCATATGTCTGGGCATAGCCTTTTGCAACCAGCCTAGCTTTGTACATGCTAATAGAACCATCTGCATTGTGCTTAATCTTATAAACCCACTTACATCCAATAGCTTTCTTTCCCTTCGGCAATGATACTAGATCCCAAGTCTTATTGGCCTCTAATGCAGCCATCTCCTCATCCATTGCTGCATCCCAATGAGCATGACCAACAGCCTCCTCAAAACATGTGGGCTCAACATCCTCAACTAGTTTCACCATATAAGCATAATGGTGAGCTGCATAACCTTCAAAACCAAATCTTTTAATAGGGTATTTCACCCTGCTAGACCTGCATACCACTGGATCACTCAATGGAGTCTTTGCATTAACACGTGCTCTCTGCACACCTAGAGTCCTCACTGAAGGAATGCCAAGCTCATCATCCAAGCTCTCTGAGCCACTGGAGTCTCCATCAAGAACTGCATCAATGCCTTCTGACACCTTATTCTTTCATTTGTCTTTACCTGTAGTGCTACTAGATGCACTCGAAGATGTAGAGGTACTCCTTAGTCTCCCAGACCAAGGACTACCAGATGATGTCTCAGGTCCACTAAGAGTTCGTGATTCTTGCCCTTCAGCCTGCACATGAGTGTCATGATCATCATCAACATCCAATGCATCACCACTAGATGCATACCAACTGCTCATTTCATCAAAGATGACATCCCTGCTCACTCTGAACTTACATGTGATAGGGTTGTAACAGCGATACCCTTTCTGCTCTAAAGAGTATCCAATAAAGACACACTTTTCAGCCTTTGGATCCAGTTTCTTCCGCAACTCATCTGGCACATGAACATACGCAATGCAACCAAACACTTTCAAGTGTGAAACATCAGGCTTCTTACCTGTAAAACATTCTTCGGGGGTCATACCATGAACTGCAGCTGTGGGAGTTCTGTTCATAATATAAACAGCAGTATGAACAGCCTCAAACCAAAAATGCTTAGGCATATTCTTTTCAGCCATCAAGGCACGTGCAACTTCTGCAATATGCCTGTTTTTCCTTTTTGCAACCCCATTTTGCTATGGGGTATACCTGCATGTGAACTGTCTCTTTACCCCATGAGCCCTTAGAAAATCACTGAACTCATTTGAGAGGTACTCTCCCCCTCCATCTGACCTCAAGCACTTTACTTTCAAGCCTGTTTCTCTTTCAACTGCAGCCTTGAAAGTTCTAAAGTGCTCAAAAGCTTCACTCTTTTCCTTCATAAAATATACCCACAGCTTTCTAGAACAATCATCAATGAATGTGACGAAGTATGAACTACCTCCAAGAGATACATTTTGTGTAGGCCCCCAAATGTCTATATGCACAACATCAAGGATATTTCTGCTTACATCTCTGTCATGTGAAAAGGGTTGTCTTGCCTGCTTACCAAACTGACATGCTTCACATACCTTCTGAAATTCTGCAACTTTAAAAGTAGGCAAACCTGTAACCAGCCCTTTGGACTGCATTAATTTCAGCCTTTGTACATTTGCATGTCCAATGCGTTTGTGCCAAATTTCAATGTCTGCAACAACACCTTTTCCTTTGGCATACATGGCAGCATTCATAGTAGGAATTCCAGCATCCAGAGTAAACATACGTCCAACTCTACTTCCCTTTGCTACCAACTTGCACTTGTCATTGAAGTCTTCTACAAAGCAGCCCTTTGCATTAAATCTGACTTGCAGCCCTTGCTCTACCATTTGACCGACTGACACCAAGTTCTTTGTAATAGATGGCACATGTAATACATCTGAAAGACTCTTTGTCTTACCATCATGCAAGGACAAGGGAACTTTTCCAATGTGTGAAATTGGGTGGCATGAGTCATCGCCCGTCTGCACATAACCTGCATTCTGTAAATCTTGCATCTCTCCAAACCATTCTGCATGGCTGGTCATATGATTGGATGCACCTGAATCAACATACCAAATATCTTCATGTGTTCCCTTTCCTGTAACAGCATTCAGCATATGCTGCATAACGAACAAACGTTCATTTTTGTCTTCATTCTGTCATGAAGACGATGCATAGTTTCCTTGCTGCAACTTACCACTGCGGATATCATCTTTCTTAGCATAACATTGGGCTGCAATATGACCTGTTTTGCCACAGTAGTGGCACACAATACCAGAGTTGTTAGAACCTCTGTTCTGCCATCCACCTCTTCCTCTAAAGCTCCCCCTGCCTCTAAAGTTACCACGACCTCCTGAAACCTGCATATCGCCAAATTGTTGATTCAATCTATTTTATTGGTTATCACTACACGTCCTGTACTACGGCCTCTTGAAGAGAACCTACCACGTCCCCTTCCTGAACTGGAGTAGAAAGCATGGACCTGCTCACCACTTCTTTCAGATGTCTCACTCTGCATGTTGATTTCTTCAGTGATCATTAGAGAGACCAACTCATCGAAATCTGGAAATGGCTTTCTGACATATACGGAAGTTACAAAAGACTTCCAAGCCTTTTCATTGTTAAGTCCACCCAAGGTAGACGACACCAAATCATCATCATCGGGCATTGCATCGATCGCTGCCAATGCTTCTTACCTTCAGTGCATACTCATTGATAGACATCTTCCCTTTCTTTAATGTATTCAACTCTTGCTTGAGTTGAATCTTTCGTGCCTTTGTATTTACAGAAAATATACTTTCAAGTATGGTCCAAGCTGCATATGCATTCTCTGCATTTCTAATGTGTCCCAGCATATTATTGTCAATTACTGCAGACAACCAATACATGACCTTCTTGTCTTTTGCATTCCATTCCTTTCGTGCCTTTGTCTCTTCTGCAGTTGGAGGATCACTCACCTCCGACTCCTTTTCTTCACCTGAAACGAACTCGTAGAGGCCTTTTCCAATAAGGAAGTTCGTGACACAGAATTTCCATGAAGGGTAGTTGTTCTTGTCGAGCTTCTCAATGATGGGGCTTCCACTGTTCTCTGCCATTATCACAAAATTAATACCAACAGCAAGCAAATCTTCTGCAACGCTGGACCTGTAGTGCACAGCAATACACCAGACAGCCTTTTTCACTGTCTACTCAACAATACATGCAATCTGCAACCTGTTTGCAGATAAACCTTGTGTTTACTCACTGGTAAACACCTTTGAACTTACAGATCTGAAATCTGTAACCTGTGCACCCACGTTCGGTCAATACAGTCGAAGTCACAGTGTACCCCGAAACTGCTGTCCGCAACCTTGCGGCTCTAAAATGGGCCCTGAAACGGCCTCAAATGCCCAAAATAACTGCGGGTAAGCCCTAAAGGGCTCCTCTGCAGAATACACTATGCTCTTCGCACACACCAAAAATTCACTGCAATCTGAGATTTTTGCTCTGCCCTGCTTCTAGTGCCTCCACAGGCACTATCCAAGAGAAGGAGTGGAAGAATGGGAGAGATTCTTACCCGTAGCTTGCTTGCTCGAACCTTGCTTCTTCTCCTTCACTTCAGCCTTCAAAATCAGCCTCTCTCAGTGGCGCGGCTCTGATACCATGTCAAGAATCGCGTGGTGGAGGGGGTTGCTCAAGATGCTGCGCCGAACACACACAGAATGCACAAGGAGAAGCTCACTCAAGAGACAAGAAGAGAGATGGAGGCCAAAACGTTTTCTTGCTGGTTTCTTCTTCTTCTTCCACACTCTTTTTACAATGTACTCAAAGTATAGATAAGATACAACATAAAAGGAAAGTGGCCTACTAAGTCAAACAATGCATAACCGACTACACTAGTCGACTGGTGCTATAACTATGCCAGCTGTAAATAGGTGTAACAACCTGAATATAATAAGTAATGAGTCAGTGGCCATGTGAGAGTCATAATGACCATCGACGTGCTAAGTGTAGACGTGTGGACCCATCTAACCAGGCGGTCCATCATCCATGTCCACATGTGTTGAGCTTGCCATCTCAACACATAGCATATACATCCCACTTCTGTCTCCTTTCCACCTTGGGTTCTAGACCCAACGCCTTCTCCACTAAGGTCTTACTGAGTTGAATTTGAACTTTCTTCACTCCTTCTCCCCTCCCCACAGTCACCGTTCCCCATTCCTTGTCAGGGTTATAGGTCCTTAAGAAGTCCACACACTTGGCATGGTCACGGGCTCCCGTTCAAACTTCTCGATGTACTTGGCCAAGTTGCATTGCTCCACGATGCTTTTTGCAGCAGCTTCCTCCTTAGCCACCACCTCCACAATGTTATGGATGCTTTGTAACGTCAGCTAGTTGTAAGCGCAGTTTTCAATGAAGAGGCCATACTTTACTCTTTCCTCGTCCATGAATGAAAGATGGTTGCACGATCCTGTTGTGCTGGCATCTTTAGCTCCTATCATAAAACCATAGTTTGCCGTTAACATTTTTAAGATACTTTCTCACTGGAAGATAAACAAGAGTTGATCATGGTTTTAAGGAAAGAAGACATGCTTAAGCATAAAAAGAGAATTTTCCTTCGAGCAGTTCTATTCATTTCCCACTTTCATTCCCCCTTACATGTTTGACTTCACCTCTTTATTCCACCTATTTATTTCACCTTACTTCTACTTCACCTTTCCTCCTCCCCCCTTGGGAATGAGAAAAATCCTTCCTAGGATTTAGAGGTCAAGAGGTCAAGGGCCTTCAGCGTGGGTGTTTGGGGCTTTACTTCTGCATGAGCCAAGTATAGAAATTTGGATTGTATTCTAATTGAGCATAGTGGTCCATTTTGAAAGGACAGATGCCGACTTGAGTGATGTAGATGAGAACATCTATAAGGAAGTCACCGGAGTTTACTCAACTGGTGATGTGTAACTCCTCCTCAGTCTCAAAATTCAATCTAGATACGGGTGGGGTCAGGAGGTGCTCTTCTAACGGTCAGTTACAGATGGTGGTGGTAAACACCCTATAGGAGGTTGGAGCTACATAAGTAGGGTCATACTCTAAGGTTTTGATTACACGTCGTTGCTCAACGTTAGTCATGATTTGGTAGCCCTCTAGCTCCCGTTGAAGTCAGAGAGCATACCATTTCCTCAAGAAAGAGGAGTCGGTGCTAGCGAGGATTTTCAACTCCTCTATTTCTCTATCCCTAGCAAGGATAGTGCTCTTGTGATAGGACGTGATAAGGTGTTGGGTTCATATGTGTTCTCTGGAGATCTTAGTGGAAATTAGCTCCTTCACTACCTCAGAAGCCTTAATGAACATAAATTTTGATTCTTTCCAAGAACAGGGGAGTGCACGCACTTGTGTTGCTATAGGCTCATCCAAAAGACCTAAATCCAGCCTATCATAGCTTTTAGTAAGTGTCATAAAGGTAGCATCTAGGCATCTAAGGCAAGCAACCAAGTCATCCCTCGTATTCTCCGCCAAGTTGGTGGCCAAGGTTAGAATGGATCTCCGCTCATAAGAGCATCTAAGGGCGATTGGTGGTTGGGGTTTTTTTACCCCCAAACTAGATAGTTTAGCAAGTGATTGTTGCAACTTGGGTTGCTCTTGAGATTGTGGCTTGGCCTCTTGTTCTCAACAGGCTTGGTTGGAGCTGCGAATGTCACACTACTAGTTGCATCAGGCCTTAAGGATAGAATTGGGATCAGGTTGAGGCATCTTGTGAGTAGGGGGCATTGTAGTTTTTGTTGATAGCTTGGCTTAGGCTCTATTGGCCTAGGCTTTTGAGGTGCTATGGGTTTTGCATCCTGAGTCTTGTGTGGCATGTGTGCCTCATTTGCCTTGATTCTTTGGGTGGTCAAGTCTCAGGGCAATGTTCAAGGTAGTGTCCTTGGCCATCTTGGCCTTAGGTACCCATATCCGCACATTACCCTCGTAATAGCCTTGAGCTTGCAATAAGGTTTTGGAGACCACCATTTTGCGAGGTTGGTAGCAACGTCTTGGCCTTCTAGGTTTTGAGTGTGAGTTCTCAGCCTTGCAAGGTCATGGGAGTGTGCTCATGGGTGGCGGGCCTTGATGTTTAGGGATCCATTGAAGCTTTGGTTTGTAGGCCTCAGCTTTTGACTCCCATGATTTTCCTTTCTTGATTTTGGCGAGTTGTGATAGGTTATGACTCCCCTCCTTAGACTTGACAATGGGTTTTTCTATTGGTGACTTTGCAGACTTTGAAGGAGTCACACAGCCCTTGTTGAAAGTGGTGACTATATGCGCATTGCCTATGGCGAGGTGAATGCGCTAGGACTCATAGTTGACATTTCAATGAGTTTGCTTCTTAAACATGCGTCCTAACAACGATATTTTACTTCAATCTTTAGTGTTTGGCAGCACATAAAAGATCATTGGTATGCTCACAGACTCGATAGAGATTGCTACGTTTTACTTTCCCAAGAGTACATATGAATGCCCCTCGAATGGGCTAATTTTGGCATTAGTGGGCTGTAATTGCAATTTTTCAATTTGGGTCCAATGCTCATGAGTTAGGACATTAAAGTCAGATCCCTCATTGATCGGTGCATTGAGGGTGGTTGTGTACTTCGCAGTGACAGTTATGCTTAGGTAAGCTGGTTCCTCATCTTCAATCTTCATAATCATGGCCACTCGTATGTTGACAAGAGACCGTAACATTGGAGATTCATGTAATGGGTGCGTGGGGGGATAGTACTTCTTGATACGACTGCCGTTGAAGAACCCTATGCCCTCTCCCTCTAGGGTTTTGAGTTCCACATTATCAGTTCTACTAATGGTGATTACTCTAAAAGGCCCTAGCCCTCTAAACTTCATCTTTTGTTTATGTCCCTTGACTCAGTACAAGAGCACTAAGTCTCCCTATTCGAAATCCTATTGTTTGACATGCTTGTCAAACCATCTTTTGTGTCTTGCCTTCTCACATATCAATGCATGGGTGGCTAGGAGTTGAGTTTCTGATAGGCGTTCGAGCTCAATTAGGCGCTTTGTCCATGCCTTCTTCCCATCCCATCTTTCTTGAAGAGCAACTCTCAGTCTAGGAATGAAGAACTCTACAAGGGGCAGAATTGCTTCGGCCCCATAGGTCAACTTAAAGGGATTCTATCCTATAGCCGTTTTATAGGTTGTGCAGTAGGCCCACAAGGCTGACATCAACTTGTTATCCCAGTCACCGCGTGAAGCAAAGACTACTTTGGTCAGGATGTTCACTAAGATTTTATTAGTAGATTCAGCCTCGCCATTCACATGAGGATAGTAAGGTGAATACTTCCGATGGATGATTAGGAAGGTAAACAGGAGGTAAGCAATCACCTCATTAATGAAGTGCGTACCTTGGCCACTCACCAGTTTGATAGGGCAGCTGAATCGTGAGATCACCTACTCCCATAAGAACTTGGCAATGGTCCTAACATCATTTTTACGATTTGCTTGAGCTTCAGCCCAAGCTTCAACCCACTTCGTGATATAATACAAGGCAATGATGATGTATTTGGCTTGTGAATATTGTGCTGCATGACTAATTGGCCCAATGAAGTCAATTCTCCATTTCTCGAAAGGCTGTCTTGCAATTATAGGAGTTAGCTCCATTTGATCCTTGCAAATCGGGACTTTGGTTCATTGGCACTCGTCGCAGTGTTTTACAAATCGTGTTGCATTGCGGAAGAGGATAGGCCACCATAGTTGAGACTACAACACCTTATAGGATGTCGTGTCTCCACTGAAGTGTCCTCCTACAATCCCCCTGTGTGCCTCTGCCAGTACGTCGTGCAAAGGGCTTTAGCCCTTGGCGACCCTGTTTTTTTTATTTGAGGCCATTTCGGGGCCTGTTTTGGAGGCAGAAGTTTTCTGCACGCACTCAAGAAAAGGTCTAGTTTTATGCTATGCGACCACTATTCTACAGGTCGGTGAAAAGTTACTGTAGAAATTGCATCGTATGTTTGTGTGCAGAGACATTGGGAGTTACAGAATCATCCTTGTTGCCTGTTGATGCAAAATCGTCACTAGGAAGTGACTGTGTGGTCAAATATCACTTTCGTCAGTTTTGCAGATTAGCCCTTGTGAGGCTGAAGCTGTGTTCTTTGCAGTGACAGAACTTTTTGCAGTGTTCTGTAATGGCGTCTGATTCTCTCTCACAGATTGTCACTGAAAAGCTTGACAAGAACAACTTCCAAGCATGGAAGTTTAGAATGACGAATTTCCTTATGGGAAAAGGATATTGGGAATTTGTTGCAGGAAATGAAGAAGAACCAGTTCTTCCTGATGTTCCCAATCAACAGCAAATGCAGGCATTTAAAGCATAGCATGAGAGAGCTAGGAAAGTTATGTACTGGCTGTCTATCAGTATTTCAGACTCTATGATTGTGCATATTCAAGATGCAAGTACGCCAAAGGAGGCATGGGATACTTTGTCAAAAATGTATAGCACAAATACTCAAGCCAGGAAAATGCACTCAAGCAAGAGTTGCATAATGTGCAAAGAGAAAGTATGAGCATCAATGACTACCACATGAAGGTGAAGAAGATTGCAAATGCACTTGCTTCTATTGGGTCGCCAGTGAAAGATGATGATTTAGTTTCTGTGACCTTGAATGGTCTAGGAAAGGATTATGCACAGTTTCGGACATCCATTTCAGTTCGTGAAAGATTTCCTGATTTTGAGGAGTTGATTGCTCTTCTAATTTCTGAGGAGTAGAGAAATGGTGGTGCATCTTCTTCAGGAGGAACTTCAAAGGAAGCTGTCTTCTACTCAAATAATGGAACAGGTAGAGGCAGAGGTAGAGGAGGCCGATTTGGAGGCCGTGGTAGAAATCAGAATATGCAGCAAACTCAAGAAAACCAGTCCTATGGAGGAGGACATGGTAACTCTAGAGGTAGGGGGAGCCAAAGAGGTCGTGGTGGATGGCAAAGAGGCCAAAATGCAAACAGTAATGTTGAATGCTACTACTGTGGTAAAATGGGTCATATGGCTAAAGACTGTTATAAAAAGCAGAATGACATCATGAATGGAAAACTGCAACAAGGGAATTATGCATCTTTTAGTAGACAGGGCGATGACAGAAATGAATATTTGTTTATGGTGTAGCACATGAATAATTCTGTGACAAGTGCAAAAGAAAGCAACGATGTATGGTATGTTGACTCAGGTGCATCAAACCACATGACAGGTCATGCAGAATGGATGGAGGATGCAAGGAAAATGGAAAAACCAGGATTTGTGGAGACTGGTGATGATACTGCACGTCCTATTGTGTAGATTGGAAAATTTCCTTTGTCTATGCAGGATGGGAAAAAGAAATACATGTCCGATGTATTTCATGTCCCGAATATCACCAAGAATCTGGTTTCTGTTGGTCAAATGGTTGAGCAGGGCTTGCAAGTCAGATTTAATCCTCATGGATGCTTTGTTGAGGATATGAAAAATAAAGGTCGCTTGATAGCAAAAGGAAAGAAGAAGGGCAGAATGTTTACGTTGGATGCAGACATGTCTGAATTGAGTGCAGCAATGTTTGCACATGGGACCGGTGTAGTTGCAGATATTGATATCTGGCATAAACGTATTGGTCATGTTAATGTACAGGGACTTAAATCAATGCAGGCCCAAAATATTGTTGCAGGATTGCCAAAATTCAAGGTTGCAGAAATACATAAGGTATGTGAAGCCTGTTAGTTTGGAAAACAGGCAACGAAACCATTTCCTAGACATGTTCAAGAGAATAAAAAGCCATTGGAATTAATCCACTCTAATGTGTGGACTACTAAAGCTGCATCTCTTGGAGGCTATCATTATTTTGTCACTTTTATTGATGACTATAGCAAAAAAGTTTGGGTGTATTTTATGGAAAAGAAAAGTGAAGTTTTTGGGCATTTCAAAACTCTTAAAGCTATGGTTGAAAAAGAAACAGACCTGCAAATAAAATGCCTAAGGTCAGATGGAGGGGGAGAGTACCTCTCAAATGAGTTTGCAAGGTTCCTGCAGGAGCATGGCATAAAGCAGCAATATTCATGTAGTCATACCCCACAACAAAATGGAATTGCAGAAAGGAAAAACAGGCATATTGGAGAGGTATCTCGTGCCATGCTCAATGAAAAAGACTTGCCAGATTTTTATTGGGCTGAAGCAGTTGCTACAGCAGTCTACATAATGAACAAGACTCCCACTGCAACAATACATGGGATGACTCCAGAGGAGAGGTATACTGGTAGGAAACCAGATATTTCTCATTTGAAAATTTTTGGTTGCATTGCCTATGTACATGTGCCAGATGAGTTGAGATCCAAGTTGGATCCAAAAGCTGAGAAATGCATCTTTATTGGTTACTCTCTGCAGCAAAAAGGGTATAGATGCTATAACCCTTCTATTCATAAGTTTACAGTGAGCAGAGATGTTGTTTTTTATGAGATGAGTAGCTGGTATAAACCAGTAAATGTGATTGATGATGTAGATGCACAAAACGGTAATGCTGCATAAAATTCACAGCAGCAGTCACAAAATATTAGTGGACCTGGAGCGTCCTCTAGCAGTGGTTCACATTCTTCGCCATGGACAGGCAGATTGAGATCAGGAGAATCTTCTCAAAGCAATGCAGATAGTGGTATTCAGGTATCACGAAAAGGAAAAGAGAAGGTAGATCAGCCCATGTTTGATGTGAATGCAGGTCACTCTTATGTGGACAGTGAATCCAGTGGCTCAGAACAGAGTATTGATGATGAGTTGGGTATTCCTTCTATTGTTACACCTAGAGTAAGGAAGACCAGGGATGTTTTGACAGCACCAGGGAGTGAACCTACTTTGCGCAGGTCTACCAGAGCGAGGTATCTTGTGGATAGGCTGAAATATGATGGATTTGTCAAGATTGTGGGAGAGAAGGAAGGAGTCTCGCTTGAAGCTTTCTTGCTTGCACAATGGGGGAAGACACACAAGGGTGGAGGCTGAAAACAGTTTTCCTCTTCTTAGTTGTGTAAGCCAAAAGAACTCAAGTACAAAGAAATAGAAGAACCCTCTATATGGGTCTCAAATCAAACTCAACTAACTAAGGTGGCATACTAACTGAGCCACGAACTAGAATAGATAAGGATAGCTATCATGTAGCTATTATTCATGGGCGGTGTACCAACCGCATCTGCAACTGACACGTCGGTGACATAAATACACAACGGTCACCCTGGCGTATCACGAGTGGAGCTCGATATCTCAACACTCCCCCTCGAGCTCAATCCCAATTCCTGCACACCAAGCAGGTCTCTGAACTTGCGCAGCTTCTCTGCGCCCAATGCCTTCGTAAATATGTCAGCTACCTGATCCTCTGTGCTGACATAAACTAGATCAATAAGACCTAGTAAAACCCTCTCTCGCACATAGTGATAATGCACCTCAATGTGCTTTGTTCTAGCATGATAGACTGGGTTATTTGCCAAGTGTATACTACTCATGTTGTCACAATAAATGACAACTGGCCCATCTGTAGACTGATGCATATCATAAAGTAGCTTATGCAACCAAGCTACCTCGCATGCAGCCATTGCTGCACCCCTGTACTCAGCCTCTGTGCTCGACAAGGCAACTGTAGGCTGTTTCTTGCTGCTCCAAGTGACTGCAGCACTCCCAAAAGAGAACACATATCCACTGGTAGATCGTCTATCAGAAATACTACCAGCCCAATCAGCATCAGTGTATCCATGCAACTGTATCTGAACCCCAGTCTCATAAAATAGTCCATACTGCAATGTGGACTTCACATACCTGAGTATGCGTCTAGCCGCATCCAAATATGGTTTCCTTGGAGCCTGCATAAACTGACTTACTAATCCAACAGCATAGCTCAAATCTAGCCTGGTAATAGTCATATAAATCAAACTTCCTACTACGCGTCTGTACATAGTAGGGTCTTCTAGAAGCTCACCTGCATCTGTGCTCAGCTTCACATTCTGCTCCAAAGGAACTGAAATAGGCTTACAGCCTGTCATCCCATATTTGGACAGCATGTCCAATCCATATTGCCTCTGCAATAGCTGTATCCCACTTGGTGATCTAATCACCTCAATGCCCAAGAAATAACGCAGCTCTCCCAAATCCTTCATCTCAAACTTCTGCTTCAATAGCATTTTCACATGAAGGATATCTTCATCACTGTCACCTGTCATAATCAAATCATCAACATAAATGACAAGTAGCATAATACCTTTCTCTGTTTTTCTCACATAAAGTGAAAAATCTGCCTTGGAAATCTGAAAGCCAATAGTGACAAGATACTGTCCTATCTTGTCAGACCATGCTCTAGGTGCTTGCTTCAATCCATACAAAGCTTTCTTCAACCTGCAAACAAACTCAGGATGAACAGCATGCACATAACCTGGTGGCTGCTCCATATAAACCTCTTCTTGCAAATCGCCATGCAAGAAGGCATTCTTTACATCCATCTGATGTAAAGACCATCCCTTTGACGCAGCCATAGCAATGACTGCTCTTACGGTTGCCATCCTTGCAACCGGACTGAATGTTTCTTCATAGTCAATGCCATATGTTTGTGCATACCCCTTGACTACTAATCTTGCCTTGTATCTGTTCACAGAACCATCAGCATTGTGCTTCACCTTATAAACCCACTTACAGCCAATTGCATTTTTACCTTTAGGCAAAGGTACCAATTCCCATGTAGCATTTGCTTCCAAGGCATCTATTTCTTCATCCATGGCTTTCTCCCATTTTTCTTTTCCCATGGCTTGCTCAAAAGAAGTGGGTTCTGGTTCCTGTATCACTTTGACCATATATGCATAGTGAATGGCTGTAAATCCATCATATTTCAGCCTATCCACAGGATACCTAGTTCTCGTAGACCTGCGCAAAGTAGGTTCACGCCCAGGTGCTCTCAAAACATCCCTGGTCTTCCTTACTCCAGGTGTAACAATAGAAGGAATACCCAACTCATCATCAATGCTCTGTTCTGAGCCACTGGATTCACCATCCACATAAGAGTGACCTGCATTCACATCAACCATGGGCTGATCTATCTTCTCTTTTCCTTTTCGTGATACCTGCATACCACTATTTGCGCTGCCTTCAGAAGATTCTCCTGATCTCAATCTGCCTGTCCATGGCGAAGAATGTGAACCACTACTAGAAGACGCTCCAGGTCCACTAATATTTTGTGACTGCTGCTGTGAATTCTGTGCAGCAGTACCATTTTGTGCATCTACATCATCAATCACATTTACTGGTTTATACCAGCTACTCATCTCATCAAAAACAACATCTCTGCTCACTGTAAACTTACGAGTAGAAGGGTTATAGCATCTATACCCTTTTTGCTGCAGAGAGTAACCAATAAAGATGCACTTCTCAGCTTTTGGATCCAACTTGGATCTCAACTCATCTGGCACATGTACATAGGCAATGCAACCAAAAATTTTCAAATGAGAAATATCTGGTTTCCTACCAGTATACCTCTCCTCTGGAGTCATTCCATGTATTGCTGCAGTGGGAGTCCTGTTCATTATGTAGACTGCTGTAGCAACTGCTTCAGCCCAATAAAAATCTGGCAGGTCTTTTTCATTGAGCATGGCACGAGACACCTCTCCAATATGTCTATTTTTTCTTTCTGCAATTCCATTTTGCTGTGGGGTATGACTGCATGAATATTGCTGCTTTATGCCATGCTCCTGCAAGAACCTTGCAAACTCATTTGAGAGGTACTCTCCCCCTCCATCTGACCTTAGGCATTTTACTTGTAGGCCTGTTTCTTTTTCAACCATAGCTTTAAGAGTTTTAAAATGCCCAAAAACTTCACTTTTCTTTTTCATAAAATACACCCAAACTTTTCTGCTATAGTCATCAATAAAACTGACAAAATAATGACAGCCTCCAAGAGATGCAGCTTTAGTAGTCCACACATCAGAGTGGATTAATTCCAATGGCTTCTTACTCTCTTGAACATGTCTAGGGAATGGTTTCCTTGCCTGTTTTCCAAACTGACAGGCTTCACATACCTTATGCATTTCTGCAACCTTGAATTTAGGCAATCCTGCAACAATGTTTTGGGCCTGCATTGATTTAAGTCGCTGTACATTAACATGACCAATGCGTTTATGCCAGATATCAATATCTGCAACTACACCGGTCCCATGTGCAAACATTGCTACACTCAATTCAGACATGTCTGCATCCAATGTAAACATTCTGCCCTTCTTCTTTCCTTTTGCTATCAAGCGACCTTTATTTTTCATATCCTCAACAAAGCATCCATGAGGATTAAATCTGACCTGCAAGCCCTGTTCAACCATTTGACCAACAGAAACCAGATTCTTGGTGATATTCGGGACATGAAATACATCGGACAGGTATTTCTTTTTCCCATCCTGCATAGACAAGGGAATTTTTCCAATCTGCACAATAGGATGTGCAGTATCATCACCAGTCTCCACAAATCCTGGTTTTTCCATTTTCCTTGCATCCTCCATCCATTCTGCATGACCTGTCATGTGGTTTGATGCACCTGAGTCAACATACCATACATCATTGCTTTCTTCTGCACTTGTCACAGAATTGTTCATGTGCTGCACCATAAACAAGTGCTCATTTCTGTCATCACCCTGTCTACTAGAAGATGCATAATTCCCTTGTTGCAGTTTTCCATTCATGATGTCATTCTGCTTTTTATAGCAGTCTTTAGCCATATGACCCATTTTACCACAGTAGTAGCATTCAACATTACTGTTTGCATTTTGGCCTCTTTGCCATCCACCACGACCTCTTTGGCTCCCCCTGCCTCTAGAGTTACCACGTCCTCCTCCATAGGACTGGTTTTCTTGAGTTTGCTGCATATTCTGATTTCTACCACGGCCTCCAAATCGGCCTCCTCTACCTCTGCCTCTACCTCTTCCAGCATTTGAGTAGAAGACAGCTTCTTTTGAAGTTCCTCCTGAAGAAGATGCACCACCATTTCTTTGCTCCTCAGAAATTAGAAGAGCAATCAGCTCCTCAAAATCAGGAAATCTTTCACGAACTGAAATGGATGTCCGAAACTGTGCATAATCCTTTCCTAGACCATTCAAGGTCACAGAAACTAAATCATCATCTTCCACTGGCGACCCAATGGAAGCAAGTGCATCTGCAATCTTCTTCACCTTCATGTGGTAGTCATTGATGCTCATACTTTCTCTTTGCACATTATGCAACTCTTGCTTGAGCTGCATTTTCCTGGCTTGCGTATTTGTGCTATACATTTTTGACAAAGTATCCCATGCCTCCTTTGGCGTACTTGCATCCTGAATATGCACAATCATAGAGTCTGAAATACTGATAGACAGCCAGTACATAACTTTCCTGGCTCTCTCATGCCATGCTTTGAATGCATGCATTTGTTGTTGATTGGGAACATCAGGAAGAACTGGTTCTTCTTCATTTCCTGCAACAAAATCCCAATATCCTTTTCCCATAAGGAAATTCGTCATTCTAAACTTCCATGCCTGGAAGTTATTCTTGTCAAGCTTTTCAGTGACAATCTGTGAGAGAGAGTCAGATGCCATTACAGAACACTGCAAAAAGTTCTGTCACTGAAAAGAACACAGCTTCAGCCTCACAAGGGCAAATCTGCAAAACTGGCGAAAGTGGTATTTGACCACACAGTCACTTCCTAGTGACGATTTTGCATAAACAGAAACCAAGGATGATTCTGTAACTCCCAATGTCTCTGCGCACAAGCATACAATGCAATTTCTGTGGTAACTTTTCACCGTCCTGTAGAACAGTGGTCGCACAGCATAAAACAGGGCTTTTTCCTGAGTGCGTGCAGAAAACTTCCGCCTCCAAAACAGGCCCCGAAATGGCCTCAAATCAAAAAAACAGGGTCACCAAGAGCTAAAGATCTCTCCCGCAGCATATACTGCCCTCTTGCTTCAGCGCGAAGGGCGTCTCAACCTGAGACAATGCACTCCTGCAATTTCCGGCTGTGCTACCTGCAGAGATCTGCTCCCAAAACAGAAAATGAAAGCAACACTGCTCCTCTTACCAGAACACCGCGAGCTTGGCTGCTTTCTTGAGCTCCTTACCACGAACAAGGCTCTGATACCATGTCAAGATTGTGGGAGAGAAGGAAGGAGTCTCGCTTGAAGCTTTCTTGCTTGCACAATGGGGGAAGACACACAAGGGTGGAGGCTGAAAACAGTTTTCCTCTTCTTAGTTGTGTAAGCCAAAAGAACTCAAGTACAAAGAAATAGAAGAACCCTCTATATGGGTCTCAAATCAAACTCAACTAACTAAGGTGGCATACTAACTGAGCCACGAACTAGAATAGATAAGGATAGCTATCATGTAGCTATTATTCATGGGCGGTGTACCAACCGCATCTGCAACCGACACGTCGGTGACATAAATACACAACGGTCACCCTGGCGTATCACGAGTGGAGCTCGATATCTCAACAGGATTTACAGCCATTCACTATGCATATATGATCAAAGTGATACAGGAACCAGAACCCACTTCTTTTGAGCAAGCCATGGGAAAAGAAAAATGGGAGAAAGCCATGGATGAAGAAATGGATGCCTTGGAAGCAAATGCTACATGGGAGTTGGTATCTTTGCCTAAAGGTAAAAATGCAATTGGCTGTAAGTGGGTTTATAAGGTGAAGCACAATGCAGATGGTTCTGTGAACAGATACAAGGCAAGATTAGTAGTCAAGGGGTATGCACAAACATATGGCATTGACTATGAAGAAACATTCAGTCTGGTTGTAAGAATGGCAACCGTAAGAGCAGTCATTGCTATGGCTACATCAAAGGAATGGTCTTTACATCAGATGGATGTAAAGAATGCCTTCTTGCATGGTGATTTGCAAGAAGAGGTCTATATGGAGCAGCCACCAGGTTATGTGCATGTTGTTCATCCTGAGTTTGTTTGCAGGTTGAAGAAAGCCTTATATGGCTTGAAGCAAGCACCTAGAGCATGGTCTGACAAGATAGGACAATATCTTGTCACTATTGGCTTTTAAATTTCCAAGGCAGAATTCTCACTTTATGTGAGAAAAACATAGAAATATATTATGCTACTTGTCATTTATGTTGATGATTTGATTATGATAGGTGACAGTGATGAAGATATCCTTCATGTGAAAATGCTATTGAAGCAGAAGTTTGAGATGAAGGATTTGGGAGAGCTGCATTATTTCTTGGGCATTGAGGTGATTAGATCACCAAGTGGGATACAGCTCTTGCAGAGGCAATATGGATTGGACATGCTATCCAAATATGGGATGACAGGCTGTTGGATATTACCAGGTCAGATTTGAGCTATGCTGTTGGATTGGTAAGTCAGTTTATGCAGGCTCCAAGGAAACCGCATTTGGATGCGGCTAGACGCATACCCAGGTATGTGAAGTCCACATTGCAGTATGGACTATTTTATGAGACTGGGGTTCAAATACAGTTGCATGGATACACTGATGCTAATTGGGCTAGTAGCATTTCTGATAGACGATCTACCAGTGGATATGTGTTCTCTTTTGGGAGTGCTGTAGTCACTTGGAGCAGCAAGAAACAGCCTACAGTTGCCTTGTCTAGCACAAAGGCTGAGTACAGGGGTGCAGCAATGGCTGCATGTGAGGTAGCTTGGTTGCATAAGCTACTTTATGATATGCATCAGCCTACAGATGGGCCAATTGTCATTTATTGTGACAACATGAGTAGTATACACTTGGCAAATAACCCAGTCTATCATGCTAGAACAAAGCACATTGAGGTGCATTATCACTATGTGCGAGAGAGGGTTTTACTAGGTCTTATTGATCTAGTTTATGTCAGCACAGAGGATCAGGTAGCTGACATATTCACAAAGGCATTGGGCGCAGAGAAGCTGCGCAAGTTCAGAGACCTGCTTGGTGTACAAGAATTGGGATTGAGCTCGAGGGGGAGTGTTGAGATATCGAGCTCCACTCATCATATGCCAGGGTGACCGTTGTGCATTTATGTCACCGACATGTCAGTTGCAGATGCGGTTGGTACACCGCCCATGAATAATAGCTAGATGACAGCTATCCTTATCTACTCTAGTTCGTGGCTCAGTTACTATGCCACCTTAGTTATTTGAGTTTGGTTTGAGACCCATATATAGGGTTCTTCTATTTCTTTGTATGAGAGTTCTTTTTGGCTTACACAAGTAAGAAGAGGAAAACTGTTTTCAGCCTCCACCCTTGTGTGCATTCCCCCATTGTGCAAGCAAGAAAGCTACAAGTGAGACTCCTTCCTTCTCTCCCACAATCTTGACAAGTCAGGCCATGGGTCAATCAGGGAGTTCATACTCGAGCATTTGGACTATGTCGTCTACCTAGTATGGCATCAAACCAGCTCTAAATAAATCTCTCGCACTAGACAGGTGAAATAATGCACATCTAGAAATTCATTGATAACCTCTCTAGCGGCCTCTCCTGTGGGTATGTGGGACATACGGTCAGCCATATAGTGATGCTTACCCTTGCGTACCACCATGGAAGTTGAATTATAAAAGTAGAAGTAACCATCAAGCAATGTGTCCTATAGCGCAAGGTTTATTAACAAGATAAAGCAATGCTTGATGGTTAACAAAGAAGGTAAAAGGTGTGGCGGCCAGCAAATAATGCCGAAATTTCTTTACAATAAATACCATGGCTAAGCCCTCTCGTTTCATTGTTGAGGAATTTATTTCTGTATTCATGAGTTTTCTGCTAGCAAAGCTCACTGGATAGTCTAGATTATGTTCATCATGCTGACACAACACATCTCCAACATCAAATTTCAAAGCATCAATGTGGACATGGAAGGTGATCTATCTAGTCTGGGGCTCATTGAATTGGTGCATTGGTTAGAGCATTTTTCAATTCCTCATATGTGCATTGGCATTCCTTGGTCCACTCGAATATAATCAACAATTTGTATAGAGGTCTAGCAATCAATGCATAGTTCAATACAAAGCACCAATAGTATCCTGTGTGGCCTAGGAAGCATTGGCCTCCATTGTAATTGGATGGGGGTGGAAGATCGACAATCACCCTGACTTTCGAGAAGTTTGTGGCAATGATGTTCTTTGACACCACATGCCCTAGGATGCATCGATGCTTTACCCAAAACTGGCACTTCAAGGGATTCAATGAGAGACGATATGACTAACATCATTCAAAGACTGCTCAAAGCTTATCTAAGTGTTCTTGCCATGTAGAGTGAACACACAAATCATCTACGAAAACCTCTAACTCCTTCCTAAGCATGTCTTTGAAGATGGTACACATGAGCCTCTGGAAAGTAGTTGGTGCATTAGTCAATCCAAAGGGCATGGCTATGTAGGTAAAGATGCCCCACTGCGTGGTGAATGTAGTCTTATGCCTCTCGTCAGGATGCATTGCACATGATTTTATCCCGAGAAGTCATCTAGGAAACTATAGGCTTCTTTACCGGCCACTCTTTCAAGCATATACTTAGTATATGGAAATGGATAATTGTCTCTCTTTATAGCATCGTTTACCTTCTTGTAGTTGATGCATACTCTGATTTTTCTGTTCTTTTTCAACATGATCACTATGGATGAGACCCAATCTATATGCTCAATCTCATAAATGAATCTTGCTCTCAACAGCTTGTCAATCTTCTCTTTCACTACATGAGCATGCTTAGGATTCATCAGATACGGTCACTGCTTGATCGGCACTGCATACTTACTCCTTTTCTCCTTCATACTTAAGCACCTGAGGTGAATGGGTAGGTCCTCTTTGGTGCCTCTGGTCCTAGGAGGTTGAGGCATTTTGGGATCACCATCTGAGCTTACTTCTGACTCAAAATCAAACTCCATGTCTTTGCTAGAAGAGGGAGTCTCTCCTCGGGGTTGTAGCTCAGAGGGTGAATCTGACCTGAACAATGGTGCGGCACTTAGTTGGATTAAGCCTGCTTGCTCGTAATCTATCGCTCCTTTGCGCTCCAACCATGTGTGGTTGCAATCCATATGCATGACTCCTTTCTTGATCCTAAAAACATTCTCCTTGCTTGGTTTGGAGTCTGCTCATATCTTTTCTATCAATCATCCCTCAATGTCGTATTCTATGGTATCCATCTCTCCTTCGCTTTGGTCATTAAGGGAACAATAGTCCTCGTATTCATCATTAGGGCTATCTTCATCCAACTGCTCTCCTAAGTCTTGATACGGCTCCTCCCTTTCATTGGTTGACTAAGGCCCATGACTAAGGCCCAATTGTACATCAAGTTTAAGTCGTGCACTTTGTTCCATTGCCACTTAGGTTCATCCAAGAGACCTTGGAGAGATTTAAGGTTAGTGGATGGGTTGCCCGCTAGCTTGTTTGTCAGATGCTCTAGGATCTCAAGGAGTTCTCGCTTGTTGCTAGGGACATGAAATTTGATAGGGTTTGGTCGTTTGTCTGAGCTCTTACCCATCATACAAACTAGCATTGAAGGTTCATTTTTGGGCTTATCGATTTCCTTAACAACCTACTCGTACTCTTCCTTGTCTAAGAATGGTAGATTGACAGTGGCTAGCACATGGATCCAATCTTACTTATTGTGGACAAGGGATATACTTAGTCAACTGCCCATAAGATTTTCTAATCTAGGCGTCACCCTTCAGCATGGCTAAGATGGCATCTAGGTCGACTGGTGATGTCCTCTAGGTGTCCATCTCTACCCTCACTACGTCTTTTCTACTGCCTAAGAAGATTAGACCATTACCCTAGTCCTCTATGACCCGTGCATTGCGCATCAAGGGCTGACCTAGCAAGATGTCTTAGTCCACCCCCTTCATGACTATAAAGTCAATCAAGAATTGGACTCGTGCGATCTTCAGGGGCCAATTCTTTAGCACTTCGAATGGTCTTACCTTCATTCCATTAGCTAACGTGACATTAAACCTAGCATTCTCAATAGGCAGGTTACCCCAAGCCTCTAGAGTACTACATGGTTAACCACACTAACTCCTCCTAACCCCATGTCCACAATTCCCTTTCTTGTGGTATCTCCAAGAGCTAAGATTGGTAAGACAGCATGCATTTCTATGCCTTCCCAAAAAGCATTGACATGCAAGGATTTGGGCATTGAGTGTAGCGTCAAGCTTGGTATTTTCATCTCTACATCATGTCCGTGCAAGTCTGCAGTAGTGTGCTCTATCAACCCTTCAACCCATTTTTTGAGCTATTGCCACATTGTTGAATGCTGCCTAAGCAGATTTCCTAGGCTTAGCATCACAGGGGTGGTCATAGTGTGGTGAGGAGGTTGCTAGCTGCTAGCTTTTTTCCAAACTCTACATTTCTAGGTCAATGGCCTTGACTACTTTGCTAGCCCATAGCATTCGATCTCTGTCTAAGTGGCACTGCTTGTAGTCCAGCCACACCTCTCAATTTTGGCTGTGGTGGTAAGATTGGTGTGCTTATGCTTGAGAGATCATCGATATTATCTTCCAATATGAGCTTAGCGTCTTTTAGGTGTTCTTTGGCCTCTTTTACCCACTCCTTCACTTTTTGGATAGCTTCGAGTTGACGCTTTGGGTTGGGATACTCTCCAACCTTCACACTTCCCTTCTCATCCGTCTTTGGAGATAACATTTCTGCCTCTGCATCTGTTGCCTTTTCTCTAGCAGGTAGCATTGTGGCACTCTCCATTTTTAGTGTGATCTTTGTATCTCATTTCTTTTTCATTCACCTATGACTCTTTCTTCTGATTGAGGCTACGTCTAAATCGCTAGACCCTAGCAATGATATGCCGGCCTTCTTCATTTGTGCATGGGTCATGACATGTAACAGGATAGGCATGCCCTCACCATCGAGTGTCTCGACACCAAGCAACCCCAATGGGACTAATGGCACAATTGCTGAACTAGAAGGTGGTTTCCGTCTTGGGCAATCGGCAAAGAGATGAGTGATTCCACACTCACGCACCTAAGATCTGCCTTGTCACGGTTGGCCTACTCCCTCTTGGGGCAGCATGAGGAGATATGTCCTAGGTGACCGCAAGTCCAATATGAGTCTTGGGTCTACCCTCCTACACCTCTACCTCTACCTCTACCTCTACCTCTACCTCTACCTCTACCTCTACCTCTACCTCTACCTCTACCTCTACCTCTACCTCTACCTCTACCTCTACCTCTACCTCTACCTCTACCTCTACCTCTACCTTATGCCATAATCAATATTGGTCTGTAATCCATGAGGATCGGATTACCCTCTTTGTCATACAAGACATAAGGGTTCATGTAAGGTTCCTCATCGTTTGGCTCCACATAATGGATTGGAGCGTTGCTCGATGGGTGGGTTACGTAGGGTCCAAGTGGTCTAGATATTCTAGTGGGATTTATCTCCATTCTAGGAATGGCTAGTTTAGCGATGTTGGGTGCCGAGAGACCCAGTGGAACTCCTCTCTCCAAGAAGTTTGGTGATCTATTCGCTAGGTAAGGCTGATTGTAAGGTTGCAAATACAGAAGTCTCCTTGGCAGTCGGCAATGCATGGCATCGTGGCTGAACCTACCACAATTTGCACAAGGTCGAGACCTAGGGTCACAACACTCAGTTAGCAAGTGGTTCCCACCACAATACACACATTGAACATGAGGACATGTTGGCCTTCTCATCATCTCTTGTAGTTTGGCTAGCTCCATCTTCATCTCCACCAATTCTGGACTTGGATCTACGCCCTTTCCCTTATTCTGAGTACTTGGGCCTAATCTTTCACTTGGCATTCAAGCTCTTTCAAAGTTTCTAGGGTTAGGTCCCAAGCTCTTGGAGCTTCTCTCCTTGAGGTGGTCATCCACTCTAATGGCCTCTTTAAAGACCTCGATTAGCGTGTCTCACTGCAAGCTTGAGTTGCCTGCCAAGGCCTTGTAGAGTTCTTCACCCTATACCCCATTGATGAAGACTATAGACACTACTCTCTCCGTGGGTCAATCAGTCTCATTGGGATTCTCTTAAAGAGACTCCTCACATGGGTCACATAATCCCTAATATCTTTCTTTTCTCTTTGTTTTGCATTAATAAGTCGCACGATCAAGTTGTATGAGTATCTAGCCTCCAAGAATCTCTTAATGAAGAGATTCTTGAGGTCATTGAAGTCATTGTGCTCTGCGACATCTAGGCTGGTGTAGCAAGTCCTTCCCTTGTCACCTAAGCATAAGCCAAAGGCTTGTGATCGCTGAGTGAGATTGGTGAGACCATTGGCTTCACAAACCTGCTCGAACTGCTCCATGAAGTTGTAAGGGTCGTCATCTGGCTAGTATTTATCTAGTTGCTTCGCGACTACACGGATTTTAGACTAGCTCTTGGAGCCTGAGTAACCCCTAATCCTGCAAGCAATGAGGTTGCCATCGTAGTGGAACTTTGCTCGGAGAAGCTCACTTAGTGTAAGATCTCCTTCTAGCACTCTTTCCCTCTCAAAATCAGGGCCTATCCTATCCTTGTTTGCGAGCGCTAGCACCCTCTAAATTTCATGCACTTCCATGTTCTATCACAAGCTCCTAGCCTGCTACTCCGGATTGTAGGTCACTAGGCTTTGCAAAGCTTCGTGCACTAGTCTCCTCTCCTCTTCTAGGTCTGTTATGACATCCTCGGACATCCTAGCATGGTGGTCCGTCCATTCCTATAGATCATAATTGGCGGCTAGCCACTAGATTTCTATCAGGAGACCACCTAGGTCAAGCTCCTTGTCTTTGTTAGTGCTTGTCTCTACCATGTCTATGGTCTCTCTCTCCACCAAGTTATCGATGAGATTGATTAGATCAGGTAGATCCACTCCTCCAATGGTGTCTTTCCCTCCTGGCTTCCGTGTTACATCTTCTGCTTGGTCCTAAGCTTGGGGTTTCGATCACTCGACTATGTCTCCAGATCTTCTCCTACTAGTGGGTTTGTTCTTGGGTTATGTCTGAGAGCATTCTTTGTTAATTACGAACAATTCTCAATTTACAGTCATTCAGTGTGTGTGTACTCTTTTCCGTGTACTATGTGTAATGAGGCTTTCATCTTTTCTTAGGTGTACTTCAAGTGTTGGAAAACAGTACAAGTGTGAAGGCAAAGTGACTATGCAACTCTCACACTCTCGTTTATAGATTTGGATTGATAAGCTATAAGCCCCATTCTTACTGGTCCTAGGGTCTGTGCTGCATTGTTCAGCTTGATGGGGATCTGTTTGGGGATCTATGACTCAATCTAGTGCTACTTAGTGGCTTGGATTACTAGCTGGTCGAATAAGGTCACTTCTAAGTCCACGTTTTGTTGATCTACCTATTTCTTGTGCAAGAAAGGTGTTGTAAGCATCTGTATGGCCTTCACTAGTTGGTATGGCAATGGTCTAGGTCAGCCAAGGTCTTCTGGCTAAAAATTTGGAAAAATTCAAATTCGGCCCCCAACAGATCCGAATTGTAGGAGGCTAAATGGTCGATTTGGCCCATCCGAGTGGACGAGGGCCAAATGAGAATGGGCAAAATGCAATTGGGCCGAACGTCTTTGGACCCTCCGAGTATGGTTGTCTGAGGGCTGAGTGTTCGAATGGCCGAGGGCTGAGTCAAATGGGCCGAATGCTAAGTTGGTTCAAATGGTCGATTCGAACGGCCGATGTTCGAGTGGGTTGGGCTGAATGGTGCACATCCGACTGGTAGTAGGCCGAATGACCAAATACATGAGGGCTAAGGACCGATTTTGGTGTTCGGCCCAAAATCGCAGTCACTCGAATGGGCCAAACATGGCACAATTTTGGCTAACCCAACAATAAATTGCTCGAATCACACGATTTACAACACACCCCCCATAGAGATATGGAGGCCAAAACGTTTTCTTACTAGTTTTCTCTTCTTCTTCCACATACTATACAATGTGTACAAAGTATAGATAAGATATAACATATAGGAAAGTGGCCTACTAAGTCAAACAGTGCATAACAGACTACACTAATGAACTGGTGCTATATCTTTGCCAGCTGTAGGTAGGTGTAGCAAACTAAATATAATAAGTCATAAGTCAATGGCCATGTGAGTATCATAATGGCCACCAATATGCTAAGTGTATATGTTCATACCCATCTAGCCAGGTACTCCATCATCAATGTCTGCATGTGTTGAGCTTGCCATCTGAACACTCCCCCTCAAGCTCAACTCTATCTCTACAACTCCAAGTAAGCTTTGGAATTTTTAAAGCTTCTTTTCACCCAATGCCTTTGTGAAAATGTCAGCTATTTGATCCTGTCTGCTGACATATACCAAGTCAATCTCTCTACAAGTACCTTTTCTCTCACAAAGTGGTAGTGCACCTCATGTGTTTTGTCCTAGCATGGAACACTGGATTCCTAGCTAGCTGTATGTTGCTCATGTTGTCACAATGAATGACAGTTGGACCATCTCCCTGCACAACCAAATCACATAATAACTTTTGCAACCATACCAACTCACATGCTACCATAGCAACACCTCTATACTCAGCCTATGTACCTTGATAAAGCAACTGTAGGTTGCTTTTTGCTACTCCATGTAACTGATACATTACCAAGGGAAAACATGAATCCATCAGTAGATCTTCTATCTGACATACTACTAGCCCAATCTGCATCTATGTATCCAAAGAGTTGTACATCCTTACCTGCCTCATAAAAAAGTCCATAATGTAAATTGGACTTCATATACCTCAATATACATCTGACTACATCCAAATGAGGCTTTCTAGGCATTTGCATAAATTGACTGACAAGGCCAACAAATAGCTCAATTCTGACCTTGTGATAGTCATGTAAATCAAACTCCCTACTATCCTCCTAAACATAGTAACGTCTTCTATCTCATCCCCAATGTCAACACTCAACTTCACATTTTGCTCCAATGGTACTGAAAGAGACTAACATGCTGTCATACCATACTTGGATAGCATATCCAAACCATATTTCCTTTGAGATATCCATATACCATCATCACATATGATCACCTCAATACTAAGAAAGTATCTGAGCTCACCTATATCCTTCATCTCAAACTTCTTCTTCAAGAAATCCTTAACTTCAACAATCCCATTGTCATTGCAACTTGTAATAATCGAGTCATCCACATAGATGACTATGATGACCAAACTTGCATCTCCCCTTCTCACATAAAGTGAGTGATCAGCATCAGCAATACAAAATCCAATATTGATAAGATACTCTCCAATCTTGTCAAACCATGCTCTAGGTTCTTGCTTCAGCCCATAGAGCACCTTCTTTAACCTACACACATATGTGGGATGCTCTAAATCCTCATAATCTGTTGGCTGCTCCATATACACTTTTTCTTGCAATTTACCATGTAAGAAGGCATTCTTAACATCCATTTGTTGCAAAATCCAACCTTTGGCTGCCAAGGCAATCACGCATCTAATAGTTGCCATCCTAACAACTGGATTGAATGTCTCTTCATAATCTATGCAATATGTTTGAGCATAGCCTTTTGCAACCAGTCTAGCCTTATACCTAATGAAACCATCTACATTATGCTTGACTTTGTAAACTCACTTACAGCCAATAGCTTTCTTACCCTTAGGCAAGGGTACCAAATTCCAAGTCTTATTAGCTTCTAATGCAATCATTTCCTCATCCATTGCTGCATCCCAATGAGAATGACCAACAGCATCCTCAAAATAAGTGGGCTCAACATCCTCAACTACCTTCACCATATGAACATAATGGTGAGCTACATAACCTTCAAAACCAAATGTTTTAATAGGATATCTGATATTGCTAGACATGCATACCACTAGATCACTCGGTGGAGCCTTTATATTACTATGTGCTCTCTGTACACTTGGTGTTCTAACTACCAACTGCTCATCTCATCAAAAATAATATCCCTACTCACTCTGAACTCACTTGTGATAGGGTTATAACAAGGATACTCTTTCTACTCTAAAGAGTATCCAATAAAAATACATTTTTCAGCCTTGGGATCAAGCTTCTTCCGCAGCTCATTTGGCACATGAACATATGCAACATAGCCAAATACCTTTAAGTGTGATACATTGGGCTTCTTTCTTGTAAAGCATTCTTCAAGGGTCATCCCACAAACTGCAGCTGTGGGAGTTTTGTTTATATTATAGACAGCAGTATGAACAACTTTAGACCAAAAAAAATTTGGCATATTCTTTTTAGCCATCAATGCCTATGCAACTTCTGCAATATGCATATTTTTTCTTTTTGCAACCCCATTTTGATGTGGGGTATACATGCAAGTAAATTGCCTATTTATCCCATGAGTCCTCAAGAAGCCACTAAACTCATTAGAGAGGTACTCTCCCCCTCCATCTGATCTCAAGCACTTAAGGTTCAAGCCTATTTTTGTTTCAACAGTAGTATTGAATATTTGAAATGCTCAAATACATCATTCTTTTCCTTCATAAAATATACCCATAGCTTCCTTGAACTATCATCAATAAATATGACAAAGTATTTGCTACCACTAAGAGATACATTCTATGTAGGCCCCCAAACATCTGTATACACTACATCAAGTATCTTTCTGCTCACTTCTTTGTCATGCAAGAAGGGTTGTCTTGCATGCTTACCAAACTAGCATGCTTCACAGACTTTATGAAATTCTGCAACTCTAAAAGAAGGAAACCCTGTAACCAATCCTTTGGACTGCATTAATTTTAGCCTTTGCACATTTGCATGTCCAATACGTTTATGCCATAATTCAATGTCTACAACCACTCCTTTTCCTTTAGCATACATAGCAGCATCCATTGTAGGAATTCCAGCATCTAAAGTGAACATGTAGGCAACTCTACTTCCTTTTGCAACCAACATGCACTTATCATTAAAGTCTTCTACAAAACAACCTTTTGCATTGAATCAAACTTGCAACCCTTGCTCTATCATTTGCCAACAGACACTAGATTCTTTTTTATTGATAGCACATGTAATACATCTATCAGAATCTTTGTTTGGCCATCATGCAAGAACAAGGGAACATTTCCAATGTGTGAAATTGGGTGGCATGAATCATCACCCGTTTGCACATAACCTAGATTTTGTAAGTTCTGCATCTCTCCAAACCATTCAACATGACTGGTCATATGATTAGATGCACCTGAATTGACATACCATACATCATCATGTGTCCCCTTTCTTATAACTGCATTCATCATATGTTACATAACAAACAGACGCTCATTTTTGTCTTCATTCTATTGTTGTGAAGTCGATACATAGTTTCCTTGCTGCACTTTACCACTGTGAATATTATCCTTCTTAGCATAGCAATGGGCTGCAATATGACTTGTTTTGCCACAATAATGGAAAAAAATAGCAGAATTTCTAGAACCTTTGTTCTACGATCCACCTCTTCCTCTAGATCTCCCCCTACCTCTAAAGCTTCCTCAACCTACTGAAACTTGCATTTCACCGAATTGCTGATTGAACCTATTTTGCTGGTTATCGCCAACACGTCCTATACCACGGCCTCTCAAAGAGAATCTACCACGTCCCCTTCCTAAACTTGAGTAAAATTCTTAGACATGTTCGCCATTTCTTTCAGACGGGTCACCCTGCATATTTATCTCTTCAGTAATCATGAGAGAGACCAGCTCATCAAAATTTGAAAATGGCTTCTGTATGTACACAGAAGTGATAAATGATTTCCATGCCTTCTCATTATTAAGACCACTCAAAGTGGATAAAATTAAATCATCATCATCAGGCATTTCATAAATTGCTACTAAAGCATGTACAATGCTCCTCACCTTTAAAACATACTCATTGACAGACATTTTCCCTTTCGTCAAGGCATTCAACTCTTGCTTGAGTTGAATCTTTCGTGCCTTGGTATTTACTAAAAACATATTCTCAAATTTTATCCAAGCTCCATGCGAAGTTTCTACATTCTTGATATTCCCCAGCATAGTATTATCAATGACTGGCAAACCAATAGCCAATACATCACCTTTTTGTCCTTTGTATTCCATTCTTTTCACACCTTTAACTATCTATAATCATAGGGTTATCTCTGGCTCCTTTTCTCCACCTAAAACAAACTCATAAAGGCCCTTTCCAATGAAGGGTAGTTATTCTTGTTGAGCTTCTCAATAATGGGATTTCCACTATTCTCTACCATTATCGCAAAAAATGATGCAACACAACAAGCTAGTCTTATGCTACCTTTCACAACAAGTGCACAGCAATACACCAAGTAACTTTTTTCACTGATTACTTAATAGTATATGTGATATGCAACTTGTTTATAGATAAATCTTATGTCTACTTCCTGGCAAACACCTCAAAAATTATAGATTCAAAATCTGTAACTTGTGCACCCACTTTTGATCAATACAGTTGAAATCACAGTATACCCTGAAATTGTTGTCCACAACCTTGTGGCTGTAAAATGAGACCCGAAATGGCCTCAGAAGCCCAAAAAAACCATGGTAAGCACTAAAGGGCTTATTTTCAAAATATATAGTGCCTCCACAAGCACTATATATTCCACACACCAAATCTCACAGCAATTTGAGATTTTCACTCTACCCTACTTCTAGTGCCTCCACAAGCACTATCCAAGAGAAGGAGTGGAAGAATGTGAGAGCTTCTTACCGTTGCTTGCTTGCTCGAACCTTGCTTCTTTTCCTTCACTTCAGCCATCAAAATTAGCCTCTCTCAGTGATGCCACTTTAATACCATGTCAAGAATCGCATGATGGGGGGACTTGCTTGAGTTGTTACACCAAACACACACTATATACACAAGAAAAAGCTCACTCAAGAACACAAGAAGAGAGATAGAAGCCAAAACGTTTTCTTCTTGATTTTGTCTTCTTCTTCCATACACTATACAATGTACACAAAGTATAGATAAGTTACAACATAAAGGAAAGTGGCCTACTGAGTCAATTAGTGCATAACAGACTACACTAATTGACACACTGTATCTTTGCCAGCTGTTGATAGGTGTAACAAACTAAATATAATAAGTGATAAGTCAGTGGCCATGTGAGTATCATAATGACCACCAATGTGCTAAGTATAGATGTGCGGACCCATCTAGCTAAGCATTCTATCATCATCAATGTCTGTATGTGTTGAGCTTGCCATCTCAAAACAATAAGCATTGCACCTAGGGGTTCTCAAGTTAGGCACGTATGGTGCCTTCAATTAGCCAGCTCTGTCCCTAACCCCTAGCCCTTTTTGATTCCTCACACACTCTGTTAGGGCAGATGAAGGGCAAGACACACCTAGGAAGATCACACTCGCCTATGGTTAGACTTATCTCTCTAAGCTACACCCACTGCACCTTCCTTCTGCACAAACTAGGTCCTCAAGTGTGGGACAACACCAAGCTTGGTTCGACCCAACTTCCAGTTCCACTAGCATGAGCACAATGTACCACACGATAAGGTAGACACACCCCCAAGTAGTGTACCTTCTTTTCTTTTCAGGCACAAAAGAAAGCTGCAACCCCTCAACTTCAGAGGCCCCATCATCCATGCAAGATATTCTTGGCCCCCACCATCTCAATAGGTTAATCAACTTCCCCCAAAACCAATCCCCATGAGACCTCATCATCATCGACTCGCATGACTGCCCTTTTCAATCACCAAATCTTCATCAACTCAAAACTACTAGTGTCAAGGAACTTGCAATTGTCTAGGAGGGGGGTAATGTTCTGCGATATATCACCATGCAGCCCACACGACGCAGAGGAAAACCAAGGAAGCCCTCATCAAAAAGTGAATGAAGAAGCTCATTCTACTCAGCAAGAATAGTGCAGGAGATGGAAACCTTAGAAAAAACATGGGGGAGCTCCAACTACTTTAATGAGATCCTCTCAAGGATGAGGGAGGCCCTATCAAGGATGAAAGATGCTCTCAAGAATTAAGAAAAGCATCGGATATTCTAGCAAGGCTCTCTCAAGGATGCGGGAGAACTTTCGAGGGCTCTCGCAAGGAAAGCGCGAGGCATAATGTAATTCATTTTATAAGAGTGCCAGGTTTTCTCTTATGCAAGTGGTAAAGTCTAAATGGATATAAGCGAAGGGATCAAGTAGCTTGAAGGGAATCCAAAAAAGCTACACCTAGAAGGGTGAGGGGAAGAATCCTCCAACACCATTTTCAATTTCAAGGATGGATACATCCACTTAGGATCCACCCACCCATTATTTTCCAAGAACAATCCGTCCAACACGATATTCAATTTCAAGGGACAGAGCCACTCAAGGTCAGCATCAAGGAGGGACCCACCCCAACTATATCTTCAATTTCAAGGACCGGTCTATCCAACACCATCCCCCGCAAGGGCTTGTATACAAACTCAAAAAATCCATTTGGCTACACCCATCCCACCTTCCAACTACTATCCATCAGTGCCATGGAACTAGCACTAGGCTAGGAGGGGGTAATGTTAACCTCATCACAATAAGAAAATGCAAAAAATGAAAAAGTATAAGTCGGGACCTAGAAGAGGTGGCCTGAGAAAATCAAACACAACGGAAGAAGCAAGAAGGGAAACAGCCGAAAGTGCAAGGGTAGCCCCAAAAGCTAAGCCAAAGCCAGAAGTGCATTCTTAAATGCAAGGCACCCCTAAAACTTTTTGTAAAAGAGCACCAGGTTCCCTCCTTTGTGCAAATTGTAAAGGTAGATGGGAGGTAGAAAGGAAGCTAGGAAGATAGAAGGACAATGGAAAAGAGGGCCTGGGCCATGTAAAAAAGGGGATAAGGGGATGACCGCCCAAAATAGATTTAGGGTTTTGTATATAAAATTAAAAAGTGAATGAATAGCATATTCTTTGGTGTATGGCAAAAGTGGACTCGTCTTCTTCTCTCATTCTCTTCTCTTTGCTTGCTCATGCGTGCTTGAGGGAGGGAGTGTGAGTGAGTGTGCGAGGGTGAGGGATCTTGGAGGTGAAGCTCTCCATCATCTCCTCTCTTCTTCTTCTCTTATATTCTCTTCTCTCATCTCACGCATGACTATAGAGAATGGAGCTTGGAGGTGGAGGCTTGAGGATGCTTGAGCTTGCATCACAAATCGTGGAGTTACCGGAGTGCTTCAGGGAGGAGGCAACTCATTTGGGCTTCAAGGTAAGCTCACTACACCTCGGTAGGATCGAAGGCACGTTGGCTAGGTGAGAGACAGTCATAGGTACTCTCTTGAAACACTTGAAGGAATAAGCGGTCAATGGGTCTTGGTGATTGAGCGTGAGCTCCCTCTACACCTTTTCCTCAATTGTGGTAGCCATAGGATTACTGTGATCATAGAGCTACTTCACCCATCATCACAATGGCTTTTCCGATTATGTGATTGCAGGTTGGTGAACTTTGTCCTCATCATTTGAAGATGATGCTTCCTCCTCCTTGTGAGAGTAGGGATAGCTCTTGGGATAGGCTCATAATGGACTAATTATTTGCTAGATGATAAAGTGGAAGAACTTATACTCTTCTCCTTCATTGTATATGGCTACTCCTTGAATACCATATCATGGCTTTCTATGATCTTTGCCTCTTGATCATACAATTTGTAAGCCTTTTGCTTATTATTATAATCCAAGAATGTACATTTTTTACTTTTTGGATTGAACTTGTTTCTCTTATCCTTTCAAACATGTGCATAACATTCACATCCAAAAGTTCTAAATGTGAGACAGATGGTTTCTTACTAGAATAGGCCTCATGAGGAGTTTTGCTCTTAAGAGCCTTTATGTAACTCCAATTGAGAACATAGAGTGCAGTTTTAATATCTTCTGCCCTAACCTAGTTAGCTAATCCCTTGCCCTTAAGCTTGCACTTTGCCATTTCCACAATGGTGTGATTTTGGCATTCACCAGTGCCATTCTATTGAGGTGTATGAGGCATCGTCAATCGATGCTTAATTCGTTTGCTCTTGCAAAAGTCTTCAAGCTCATTTGAGTTGAAATCACCACCACCATTTATTATAAACTTCTTCACACTTTGCCTTGTTTCATCATCAATAAGTTTTAGTCATTATTTAAGCTTACCAAAAGCTTGAGCCTTATCACTAAGGAAGTACATCCATATCTTCCTACTATAGTTGTCAATGATCAACATAAAATAGGAAGATCCTCCCAAAGCTTTTGTAGGCATTTTACTACACAAGTCAACATACACTACTCTAGAGGAGTCTTCGCTCTGTTCTTGCTTTCTTCTAAAAATACATTTCTTTGTTGCTTGCCCATCATACGAGCTTCACATGGTTCCTTCATTTTAGTTATTGTAGGTAGATGAGCAACGATACCTTTCTCATCCATCTTCTTCAACACTACAAAACCAATGTGACCAAATCTTTCATGCCAAAGTCTATTTTTACCCACACCAGCATTGACTATAAGGGCACTTAGCTCATACAGGTTGTTTCTTCTTTCTCCTTTGCTGACAAATTTGCCAACACTGTCAATAATTTCTACACATGTCTTAGTGAACCTCACCTCATGGCCAAGATCAATTTATAGAAGCAACTAATAGTAGATTTCTCTTAATCTTTAGAACATACAACACATTTGAAAGATTCTTAAGTTCACCATTTGCAATAACAAATGAAATAGTACTTCTACCCTCAAACATGGTATTTTGTATCATTTCCAACCATCATAATGATGTATTCTTGTAGAGGCTTCATAGAAATATATAGACTTTTCTTGTTGGTCATGTGAGGTGAGGCACCACTATCCAATATCCATCAGTTAGTGTTAGATATTTTTTGTGTCGAGGAAAACATTTCCTCAATGATTTCCATGAATAACTCCAACTCTACTTTAGCTATATTGGCTATCTCCTATCTCCTTCCCTTTAGTTTTCACAATGCCATTTTTTTCATCTGCCTTCTTGACCTGATAATCAGCAATTGGATGCCCTTTCTTCTTGCAATAGAAGCACTCTCCTTGAAACTGTTTCTTACTACCCTTATTCTTTTTGTCACCGTTGTGGTAGAGGAACCACCTTTGCCTTTTGCATTGGGCAGATAATGCAGCATCTCCATTGATGCTACCTTCTCTTGCGTTAAGCCTCAACTCCTCCTCAATAGTGCATAAAATTCCTCAAACATCAAAGCTTGGGGTCTCACCTAAGTATTTAGTGTAGTTACCAACCATCAAACTTTGGTGGACAAATCCAAAGACACCTCTGAAGAGCTAACTCCTTGCTAGTCTTTTGTATCCCAGTTCCAGCCATCTAATCACACAGATTCTTAATCCAATTGATGAATGCCTCAACTGTCTCTCCTTTAGCAAACTTCACTGTTGCTAGTTGATTATCCAAGTTCTGAATCCTTATTTAATTTCACATTTTGTACTGACTCCTCAATATATTTCAAGCCTCTGATGCCTTGGTTGTATGCTGAATCAAGGTTAAAATGCTATTATAATAACTTGTAACTAAGGCACACACTACATCTACACTCCTTTGTTTCCAAGCTCATAAAAGATCTACATTTGGAGGAATCATAACACTAGAATTTGATGGGTTGGGAGTGGATTGTGGTTGTGGGTCAATCCCCAGTAAGCACCATCTCTAGAAGCTCATAAGAATTAAGGATAGTTGTGATTTTAAATCTCCACAAAGTATAGTTTGTACCATCTAACTTGCCTTTACTGAAGATTTGTGGACAAATCCTTAGTGTTTGAATTGTCGATATAGTAGTATCACCATCTAATGCACCAACGCGGGTACTTGATGCAGCAGATGATATTTCTCCTCTTTGCTATTAAAGCCCTTGCCTCTCATGTACTCTTCACTCCTGAAAGCTCCCTAGGCTAGGCTTTGATACTATATAGAAATTACACAGCACAGCAGACAGAATTTGAGCAGGGAGTAGAGAACATACAGCAAATATGAGAAGACTAAAGACTGCTTTAATTTCAAACGAGCTAATACAAAGATGGCTCTGTCCACCCATGCACTTCCATTGTGAAGCATAGATGGCAATCTAGACAAATGATAGGTGAAGAGCTTAGGATAGCTCTTGAAGAACTTTGATTGGGTGAAAGATAGATTGATGATGGCTTTTGTACCCTCGAACCCCAAAATAGATATCCTTGATAACTCCCACAACCTACACCTGGATGCATTTGACATCAATGCATTAGCTACCTCTACAATATACATGTTTTTTCACTCAACAACTCCATTTTTCTGTAGAGTATATCTACATGTATACTACCTTTGTATACCATTTTTCTATAAAATATTAGAAAACTCATTAGAGAGATATTCTCCCTCTCCATGTGATCTTAGGCACTTAATATGAAATCCTATCTCCTTCTCAACCAAAGCCTTAAAGCTTTTCAAGTGAGTGAACACCTCACTTTTCTCACACATAAAGTAAACCTATAGTTTGTGAGTATCATCATCAATGAAGGAAACATAATACTTGCAACTACGAAAAGTTGCAGTCTTTGTAGGATCCCACACATCAAAATAATGTATCAATTCAAGTGGCTTCTTGTATACATGCTTTTCATGTGGAAATGTGTGCTTTGCTTGCTTTCCAGGTTGACATGCTTCACATTCTTTGTGGATCCCATCAACTCTAAACGTAGGCAAGACATCCATAATCTATTTTGATTGCGTGTCTTTTAGTAGTTGCACTTTACATGACCAATTCTCTTATGCTAAATTTCAATATTAGCCACAATACTTGAACCTTGTGCAAACATGACAGTATCCATTTCAAGCAAACTTACATCAAGAGTAAAGAATCTACCAGTAGTTTCCCTTTTACAATCAATCTAGAATCATTTTTAAGATCTTCTACATAATATCTATTAGATGTGAACAGAACCTACAATCCCTATTCTACCATTTGACCAACATAAACCAAATTTTTTGTAATATTTGGTATATGCAACACATCAACCAAGTATTTAGTTTTGCCATCAAAAGAACATTTTCAACATGAGTAATGATGAGAGCTGTATTATCCCCTATCTCCACATAGCCTGAAGACTCTAGACTACACATCTCTCTAAACCACTCTCCATGAAAAGTCATGAGGTTAGAGGCACATGAATCTACATATCATACATCATTCTTTGGTGAACCATCAGTAGTCATAATATTCATAAAGTATTGCATAATGAACAAGTGTTCACTTCTATCATCATTGTTTTTGCTACTAGATGCATAGTTACCTTACTACTTTTTTCCATTTCTAATTTCAACCTTCTTTTTAAGCAATTTTTAGAAATATAACCTTTTTAACCTCAATGCTAGCATTCTCTGTTATCACCAAAATTCTTCAACCTATGTCACAAAATAGCTAAGGCCTAGAGTTATCACTAAAGTCATGCTTCTCCATATGCAAGACACACAGGTATTGATACCACAATCAAGGTAGTGGAGCATTTCTTTTATTGGCCACCTTTGAGGCATGATATAGAACAATTTGTTAGGACATGCATCATATGTCAGAAGGTAAAGCATGGTAGGTAACCTATCCTCTTTGGTTCATCCTTTCTCGAGACTATTGTCCTCCTCTATTTTGTTGTGCATCATAACCTTCACCACGACCACCACCTTAACCTTTGCCAAGACCTCTACCTCTACTAGTAGAGTAAAATACATGTTTAGACTTGTTCTTAATTTGAGAATAAGAGGAATCCAAACCAAGGTCCTTTTCCTCAAGTCTCAACATAGAAATTAAGTCTGCAAAATCAAGGATATCATCCCTCCTATTCATAGATAACCTAAAGCTCATGTATTCATCTCCAAGTCCATCTAAGCTTGCATGCACAACATCATCATCATCAACTACCACACTGATAGATCCAAGAGCTTCCACAATACTCTTGATCTTCAAGGCATAATCACTAATGGATAGGTTCCCTCATTTCACTTAATTTAGCTCTAAGTTGAGCTACAGCTTTTTGGCCTTTGTATTTACTTCGAACAGCCTTGCCCAAATCTTTCATGCAATATAGGAATTTTGAATTCCTAGAAATAGCCCATCATGCTATCTGTGACATTGACAGATAGCCAATACATGATTTTACTATATGTTTGCTCCCAATCTTTCTTAGTCTTTAATTGTTCTATAGTAGCATTTCATGCAAGAACTTCAAGTGCTACTACCATGTCTCCTTCAATGTAATTCCAAACACTTTTCCCTTCAAGAAATTCGTCATCTTGAACTTCCATGTAGGATAATTGTTGTTATGAAGCTTCTTGTTAACAATCGGGTTGAAGTTGTTAGACATTTTAGCAAAATAGAAAACCTTACAAAAACATGCAATCTATAAGCAAGCTGATAGCAAGTGCACCACACCTAAATACATAGCCTTTTTCATCATTAACTGTACAACAATAACTGCAACCTACAATCTGTATGCAAATTTTTTTGTGTCTGCAACCTAATAAATACATGAAACCTTACAAATTTGAAAGCTGTAACTTGTGCACTGTAAATGATGAACACATTGAAAACTATAGTATACCCAAAAAATGATGTCACATGACCACTCGCAAGTCCAAAACGAAGGCCAAAATGACCTCAAATGCCAAAAATCATAGCAAGAAAGTCCTAAAGAGTATATCTATACTATGCACATTGTTCTTCTTGCTCATCAAGTCTCACTCCGATTAGAGACTGTAGCCCTGCCAGCCTTAGGAGCCTCCTACAGCTATAACCTAAGGCAAATCAAGCAAGGTGGAAGATGCACAGCCATGGAATGACTCTAATACCATGAAAATAGACAAGAGGGGAGAGAGAGATTAAGCACTCAAGAGCACAAACACACACAAAAGCAATGGACACTTGATTAACATAGAGAGATAAGGTTGAAATCATCTTCTTCATTTTTCTTCTTCCACACAAAATAACTAAGTCTACAATATGATAAAAAACTAATATGAAAGTTCCACAATGTATGTACATGTGTTCACTAAGTGTGAACTTGCTAGGAAAGAAGATGTTGCACAATAAATGTGCCATAACTAAGGATGGACTACATGGGTGTAGTCTAACTGAAGAATCACTAGCATATCCTCCTGACAATCATTTAACATGCCAGTAAATAATATCATGCCACATCACCAAGGTACATAGTGGTGGGGATGCCAGCTCATGTAAAGCTTGCCATCTCAATATGTAAGATGGGGAGAGATACCTTCCTTGGACTACCACTTTAATCTTCTCCCAAGTTTGGGAGGGTTCAATGATAACCTTGTCATGTCACCATTGTTTTGACTAAAGGCAAGTTACTCCAATGAGACAAAGCCATGTGATCATAGCCTGATTGGCCATAGTCATTTGGTCATAGTCATTCCACTAGCAAATAATTGTCCTATATTTTTCGATCCAATTTCTAGGTTGGTTTCTATTCTGGGACCTTTGCCATTGAATTTGGAAGCCTTTGCTTATTTCAACATAAACTTCTTTTCTTGCTAGTTAGAGTAAAATTTGCATGTGATTATTCAATCCATTAAAAAATCAAGTTTTGTTACATAAAATTTGAACATTACTCATTAGAAAGAGCCTTTTAACACTGATTATTAGGGACTTAGTCATGAAAGTTGGTGACAATAGGGGGCTTCTTATGGAATTTGAGATAGATATTTCTTTATATATAGGAGGCTTCTCATGGAATTTGAGAACACGATATTGATTGGGTTGTTCTTGGAAACCTTTAACGACATAATTGTTTTGTATTAGTCCACCCTAGATGTGTTATTCTATCAGGAGAGATTATGTCACTTACTTGTTCATAAATATATTGATCTTGATAGATATTCCAATTGTTTACATTTATTATGGCATTAACACTAGATTTCTCCAAAAAAAAAAGTTTTGACAAGCTTTAGCTTTTCCATCTATCAAATTCTCTTTAGATTAGTCTCAAGTTATGCTTGCCTTTCGGTGTCAATGGATGATGCCAGGAGGCATATTCCACGGTGGATTCCGTGCCACGGTGGATTCCGTGAGGTTTTACGGTGGATTCCGTAAACTTAGATGACCGGGGATCATACACAAAGAGGATTCTTTGTGCGAGAAGTTGATGGGGACGCATGTCCTTTTCGGGCGTTTCATTAATTTAGTGTGTACGTGGGTGATTCCATAGCGGGTGATTCCGCAAAATGCATATTAAATTAATAAACGTTTATGAGTTTAGAGTGCGCACTCGTAATAAATTAAGGTTAGGATTTATTTCTAACCAGTTGATTTATTTATGTAGCTGAAGACTGCTAGGTATTCACTTTTGTCGGTTTAATTGTATTATTTTACTAACGATTGTGAATGCTTCAGTTGATGTGTAGAGATAGCAGCAGTGGCGGAGGAAAGCATTGGAGTTTAGCGAGTATTCGACCTTTGGACTATATTTTGATAGGCGCCACGCCTATATTTTGTTATGTCTATAGAGACATTGATTATTGATTATTATTTTGTATGCGCCTATGCGCCCGGATATGTTATTTCTATTTGGACATTGAGATTGGGCGTGCCAGACTCTATGGGCACCGTCCATTAGCTTTATTTTCCTATTTTTGTAGAAAGCAAACTCAAAAGCTAAAAGCTTGTCATATTTTTGTAAATTGGGCTATTATTGAGCATGAAGATTAAAATATACATAAAATACATGCTTTGTGAAGCGCTCACACAAGGCATGGGGGAGATTGAACCCAATTTGTCTCTTGTCTCTTGTCGTGCATGCTTTTACATGGTTTTTTGTGCAAAAAGGTAGAGTTCATTGTTCTTGGGGACCTTCCGGGATTCATCACGTGAGCATTCTGCGTCCGATCTGCGCACCAGTGGTATCAGAGCGGAGCAGAGATCAAGAGCTTCCAATCGCTACCAATCTCGGGCGAAGGCGGAGCTCCAGGAACAAACGGGCTCTACAGTCAATCTCGTCGCGAACCGTCGATACATGCAGACTTCTGGCGATCAAGAACCCCTGTTTCTACTATCAGATCGCGAAGGACCAGGCTCTGCAGGCGGAGGACCACTCCTACATCCTCACATACAAGTCGTCAACAAACAGTGAGAAAATTTCATATTTATTTTCTATCTCAAGTTTAAGCTTGAGTTAAGCTTTAGGAGAAAGCTTAATCCTTCATAAACTTCATCACGAGCTGTATGAGTGGGTCCGAAATTTCCGCGATGGCATCAAATCTATACTCTTGTCCTCCACGAATTGCGCCGTTTCCTGACGATTCTCCCTCCTTAATAAGCCTAAGTCATTAAGCTTATTAAGCTTAAGCTTAATTACTTAAGCTAAGTCACTCAACTCTCATCAAGTCACACAGGGCAGACAAGTTCAGTAACTCCAGGTCCCGCAATTCTGAAGTCAAGTTCTACAAGTCAGGTGGAATCAAGTCCTGTAAGTTCTGCAAGTCGGCCTAAGTTCAGCAAGTCAACAACTCTGCAAGTCTACTAAGTCTGCAACCTGCAAGTCAGAACTGACTAGTGCTTAAAACTCATAGAAGACTTGTTCGTATGCAAAAACTCTGAACTGGAAAGTTGTTCGCAGCAAGCTGTTCTACCTATCTACAAGTTCATTGAAGTACTTTCAACAAACGGAGACAGAAATATTGTAGATTTTCTGAAAATAGACAAAGAAATACCCAAAAATACATAGCCTTGTAACCCCAAATTTGAGCTACGCTCATCCCGCTAACTTGATTTTGAGTGAGAAAGGTTTGTTGAGTTTTACAAGATGACTACCCCACATATGGATGATCCTATGACTGAAGACGACTTACCTGAGCCTACCATGGAACAAAAGCTGGATCTAATCATGCTGCAATTGGAAGAAGAGCGAAGGGTTAGGCAAGCATTGCAAGCGCAATTGACAAAACTACAAAGAGCGTCCACTGATAAAGAAGAACCTCAAGCTGAAGATTTGATTCGCCGTACCATCGACGCCACTCTTGAAGCACAAACCATTCGCAAGGAATCCAAGATAAGTAAACGAAGTTTCAAGTTTCGCACTTTCAATGGCATAAGAGAAGGAAAGACTATTTTATCATTCATTAGCCAGTTTGATGACTATTTCCATGAGGAAACTTATCCAGAAAAAGATAAAATCAAGTGTGTTACTAATCATCTGATAGACAGAGCATCACTTTGGTGGACTGTAGTCCGCAAGAGCATAGAATGTCCTGCTACTTGGAAAGATTTCAAGAAGAAGTTCATACAGAATTTCCTTCCACCGCAATTTCATGAGAAGGCTATCAAGCAATGGGATTTACTTCAACAACGGGATCGTGAGCCTATTCCACAGTATACAGAGCGTTTTTGGAATGCACTCCTACAGTTACGCATGCTTGAAGACGTACCAGAGACGACACATAAGCGGAAGTATATGTCTGGACTTCTTGGACATTACTACGCTGAAGTGAACATGTTCAAGCCTGCTACCCTTGAAGACGCCATCTCCTTAGCTCACGACACTGAAGATAAGTTACGCGGAAGAGACAGATGACCACAGCAATTCCAAGCCAACGGTAATTATGGATCTAAACAATTCAATTCCAATTTTAGAAGGTTTAATCCAGGTCGTTTCTCATCACCATCTTTCCGCAAGAATTGGCCTAAACCACCTACATTACCATCCACTGTCAATCCAAATCTAAAGCCTATTCCACAAGCAAATCCAAATGTACCCAGACTTCCAGCCATTGCAAATAATGTAACCAAAGCCAAGCCAATAGTATGCTACAAGTGTCACCAGCCAGGGCATCTTGCAACAAATTGTCATTCAAAGAAGCCACCAGCACATATCAACTACCTTGGAGCAATGGACGAAGACGAGCATGAGGATATGCCGTATTTCACTGAAGATGAGGATGATCCTACTACTACTTCCGACACTTTACCAGGTATGCCTACTCCACATTCATTGTTGACTATGAAATGTATGGTGCATGGAAAGGAAAGAACTATTTTACATGATGACGGTAGTACCCATGACTTTATTTCAGCAAAATTGGTAAAGGAATTGAAATTGCATACAGTACCTACGCATTATCGCATAAAAGCTACATTTTTAGGCACTAGGTACAACGGCACACAAGAAGTACAAGATTTAGACATTCAAATTGATTCATACATTGAAAGAAGAAATTTCTTAGTTGTCCCATTACAGTCAAGCGACATTATTTTAGGAATGCCATGGAGACACCAGCATAATCCAAATATAGATTATTCCACGCACACAATGAATATTCATTTTCAAGAAAAATCTATTACATTATATGGTATGCATGCATCTCATATTTTTCCACTACTTTCGCATACTCAAGCAAAACATGCACTACGCAAGAATACTAAGTCATATCTCATTTGGGTGAATGAATTGCATGCAAAGGAAAATCATATGCACCCTAGGCATAAGGAATTTCTTGCATATTTTAAGGATTGTTTTGCAGAAGACCTACCACCAGGTTTACCACCTTCACGTCCAGAAGACCATAAGATTGATTTAATTCCTGGCACACAACCACCTTGCAAAGCACCATATAGGCACAATCAAATAGAGCAAAAAGAAATCCAGAGTCAAGTTGAAGAATTACTAAATAGAGGCTTAATTCGACCTAGCAGTTCCCCATTCAGTGCACCAGTACTCTTAGTCAAGAAAAAGAATAATACCTATCGTATGTGTATTGACTATCGAGCATTAAATAAGATCACTGTAAAGAATACGTATCCTATACCTAGAGTTGATGACCTTATGGACAAACTGCAAGGATCTTCTATATTTAGTAAAATTGACCTTAAGTCTGGATATCATCAGGTGAGGCTAGATAGAACTGACATATTTAAGACTGCATTCAGGACACAATTTGGCCATTACGAATTCTTAGTCATGCCATTCGGATTAACTAATGCACCTGCCACTTTCAGTAGAATGATGAACCATATCTTTCTGAAATATCAATATTGTGTGATCGTTTTCTTTGATGATATTTTGGTGTTTAGTCAAAGTGAAAAAGAGCATTATGAGCATTTATCATTAGTTTTTCAATTACTAAAAGAAAATCAATTGTTTGCAAATCCTGACAAGAGTGAATTCTTTAAGACAGAAATAGAATATTTAGGTCATATTGTATCAAAAGAAGGAATTAAAGTTGATCCTAAGAAAATTGATGCAATATTGCATTGGCCTGTCCCTAAAAATGTACACGAATTACGCTCATTCCTTGGTCTTGCTAGTTTCTATATGAAGTTTGTACGTAATTTCTCATTACTTGCTTTACCATTGACCAAACTTCTTAAGAAAGGAATTGCTTATCAATGGACTGAAAATCAGCAGAAATCCTTTGATTTACTGAAACGTGCATTAACTAATGCCCCTGTTCTACAATTGCCTGACTTTAATAGACCATTCTTTCTAGTTGTGACAAATGCTAGCGGATCAGGAACAGGAGCCGTATTAATGCAAGACAACCATCCAATAGCATATTCTAGTTCTAAGGTGAAACCCTCTGAGCTCAAATATTCCACTTATGACAAAGAACTATTAGCAGTTGTACAAGCATTAAAACAATGGAAGCACTATTTAATGGGTTCAGAATTCATGATAAAGACCGACCAGCAAAGCATTAGACATCTACTTAGCCAACCCCAAATTTCTGACCGTCATATCAAATGGGCTTCCTTCATTCAAAGTTTTCATCCTATCATTCAATACCAACCTGGAAAAGAAAATGTAGTTGCTGATGCATTGAGTAGAAGACTTGCAATTCATAATATTTCCATCATATCTTTTGATTCTTTGATTGCTATGAAAGATATATATCACCAGGACATTACTTTTCATTCTGATTGGCAAAAATTAGTTCAAAATAATTTCATTCCTGTTGATTCATTGTCATATAATGATGGATTTATGTTTTTTGAAAAGAGACTGTGTGTTACTATTCCATTCCGATCTTTTGTTTTGAATGAAATTCATTGTCCCCCATATCAAGGTCATAGAGGTATCATATCTACATTACGCATGTTAACTGAAGATTTTTATTTGCCGCATATGGATGCAGATGTATCTAATTTCGTTTCTGAATGTTTGATTTGTCAAAGAATAAAGAGACATCATGGTAAACAGTATGGATTACTAATGCCTTTGTCTATTCCATCTAAACCTTGGGAACATATTTCTATGGATTTCATTACTGGTTTACCAAATACTAAATCTAATCATGACATGATTTGGACAATTGTAGATAGATTTAGTAAGCAAGCATGTTTCATTGCATGTAAGAAAACTTTAACAGCATCACAAGCAGCACAGTTATTTTTAAAAACTGTTTTTACTAACCATGGATTGCCAAAAGTGATTATTTCAGATCGTGATTCTAGATTTTGTAATAATTTTTGGATTACACTGTTTGCAAATCTAGGCACAAAGATTGATTTCTCATCTGCATTTCATCCAGAAACAAATGGACAAACAGAAGCCACAAATAGCACTATTTTAGATCTTTTACGTGCATACACTATCTCTAAACCTCAGACATGGGATACTCATTTGCATTTATTACAATTTGCATACAACAATACACCGCACACATCTACAAAGAAAGCACCTTTTGAAGTTATTTATGGATATAGATTATCTACACCTGTTGCATCTTTGTCTAATAGAATTCAGAGTGCTGATGATATTGCTACTATGCACAACAGTATTTTTGATGAGGTTAAGGATATGATTGCTAAAGCCCAACAATCATATACCAAACAAGCCAACAAGAAAAGACAAGCTAAGAATTTCAAAGTTGATGATTATGTTTGGCTTAGAATAGAAAAGCGTAGACTTCAAAGTGTAGATAGACATCCAGTTGTCAAATTAGCTCCTAGATTCTATGGACCATTTAGAATTATTCATAAGATTAATGACAATGCCTTCAAGTTAGAATTGCCATCTCATTGGAAAATTCATAATACATTTCACATTAGTTTATTGAGACCATTTAGAGGCCAATTACCTATCCACCCTGTTTATGAAAACCCACCTTTACTAGAAGAAGAGACTGAAATACTTGAACCAGAAGCCATCATAGACACTGACTACATGACCACTAAAACTGGCCGAAGGTATTCTAGATATTTAGTAAAATTTAAAAACCATCCTGTAGAGGAAGCACAATGGATGCACGCTAGAGACTTAAATGCTTTCCCCACTCTGTTAGCTCCACATTGAGCTAATAGCAATTGAGGTCAATTGCTATCCCACCCCGGGGGTATGATGCCAGGAGGCATATTCCACGGTGGATTCCGTGCCACGGTGGATTCCGTGAGGTTTTACGGTGGATTCCGTAAACTTAGATGACCGGGGCTCATACACAAAGAGGATTCTTTGTGCGAGAAGTTGATGGGGACGCCTGTCCTTTTCGGGCGTTTCATTAATTTAGTGTGTACGTGGGTGATTCCATAGCGGGTGATTCTGCAAAATGCATATTAAATTAATAAACGTTTATGAGTTTAGAGTGCGCACTCGTAATAAATTAAGGTTAGGATTTATTTCTAACCAGTTGATTTATTTATGTAGCTGAAGACTGCTAGGTATTCATTTTTGTCGGTTTAATTGTATTATTTTACTAACGATTGTGAATGCTTTAGTTGATGTGTAGAGATAGCAGCAGTGGCGGAGGAAAGCATTGGAGTTTAGCGAGTATTCGACCTTTGGACTATATTTTGATAGGCGCCACGCCTATATTTTGTTATGTCTATAGAGACATTGATTATTGATTATTATTTTGTATGCGCCTATGTGCCCAGATATGTTATTTCTATTTGGACATTGAGATTGGGCGTGCCAGACTCTATGGGCACCGTCCATTAGCTTTATTTTTCTATTTTTGTAGAAAGCAAACTCAAAAGCTAAAAGCTTGTCATATTTTTGTAAATTGGGCTATTATTGAGCATGAAGATTGAAATATACATAAAATACATGCTTTGTGAAGCGCTCACACAAGGCATGGGGGAGATTGAACCCAATTTGTCTCTTGTCTCTTGTCGTGCATGCTTTTACATGGTTTTTTGTGCAAAAAGGTAGAGTTCATTGTTCTTGGGGACCTTCCGAGATTCATTACGTGAGCATTCTGCGTCTGATCTGCGCACCAATGGAGTAATAGACATCATACTAAGACCAATGCTTATCCACATAATATCTTTAGGGGGGTTAGGGGGTGGAGGGGAGTAGAGAATCTCGAAGATCTTAATAAAGTCTCCCCAACGAGAGTAGTCCCACAAACGTAGGGTGAAGTGGTACATAGTGCAAAGGACTAGAAAATTGTGCATAGCTCATTTTGAATCTATATTGCAACATGGTAAGCTAATTTACTAGATTTCTTAGAGAAAAAAGAGAAAAAAAACTCAAATTGTATTATCCTATTATTTGTATACAAGGACTTTATTAAAAAGTAATGTATCTCAAATAAGATTAATTATGAATTTTCTCGAAGGAAACTATCTAATTCATAGGTGGATCATTCACAATATCTAGGGCTAAATACTCTATAGGGAGATTACAGAATCCCTCCACTTGATAACTAGAAGCTTGCGATCAATGGATAAATACAATTAAGATGGGTCGAATAACTTAGGTAACTCTCCTTTAAACCCACTCAGCTCGGATCATGGGCTCACCCTCACAATACTCAATGGGACTAAAAGGACTATAATAAAAGGTAAAAAGTTGGACAATGTTGAGCCTTTTAGCCCAATGAATCCTCCACAGCTCATACTCTAGATTTCTGATACGATCAATACACACACTATAGTTGGAGGCATCATATACCTTCCCATGTAGTAAGTAGATGGAACAAAGATTATTATTTATAAGTTTCCTATGTCAAAATGATTCCTTTTTATATATAGTCTATAGAATAATCCTACAACTCTTTATAGGAATTTTTGTCACCTTAATATTTTTCAATGTTAATAGTCAATATTTTGAGCCTCTCTTTTTTCTAACACAAGAACTTTTTTCTAGGTTTGCAAATTTTTGGATAACCTACAATAATATTCAGGTGGAATAGTGGCAATAGGTTTGCTAGGTTCAATAATATATTTGCAAGGAGAAACTCTCTTCACACCTATATTGTGATCAGGTAGTCAAGGCAACTTGATATCTTCAAATTAGACACAAGGGATCTATGAGGTCGCATTCCAATGCACTTAACGTCTATAACTTGTGAGTCGAGAGTACACATACGATTGTTTACATAAATAAGAGCTTGAAGGTCTTTTGTTTCGAAGAACCAAAAGACTTTAATCATCTTAAGTTTTTCAAGGATCTCAATTCTCTTTACATCCTTCTCAATATTTCTAATTACTTTCTCAAAATCCATCAATAATTTCCGTCTCACAATTTCCAACTTTTAGCTTTGATTTTTTACCATTCAGATCTCTAAGGATAGCCTTGAATGTAAGGAAGCCAACATTCCATTTAGATTAAAAATGCTTGATTCACAAGCCACAATGTACATTGTTTGAAATACCTTATGGCCCAAAAATTGATTAAAGAATTTCTTTAAAATTTTTACTTTTAATTAGATAGCACAATAGCTTATTTTTTGAGCTAGTGATTATTTATATTACAAAAATCAATAACTATTGATTTAACATCATTTTTATCAATAGAGCTTATTAGAATTTATGCTCTCATACCATGTAAAACATATCTAACCCTAAATCATAAGATGTATAGTATGCATAATTAGACAATTAGGTGTTCCTAGCTCTACCTTGTAAGCAAAATGTCTGGCCTCAAAAGGTTTCCTTTCCTATCAAAGGATCGGGTATGAGATTATAATCTTTAACCATAGCTACACTCATTTTCACCCATTGTGAAGATGAACCTTTCTATACAAACAATCATACATACCTAAGTAGGGGTTGGCCATCTGAGGTAGTTTATCGCAACTCTAGGTGAAGAGTTTCTGGGTGTGGCCCTAGGGATGGAACCATGCATTAATCCTATCTTGTTGTTAAAGGCACAAATATCATTAGAATCATTTTCAAGATTGTTTTTTAAAAAATCATCAAGCAAAATAATTGAATTTTTTTTTTTCTAAACAAAGATTTAAGATAACTTTTTCAATAAACATCCAAGTAATTTCCATTCATATAATAATCAACTCACAACTTTCTTTATGCATGTGAATACATATTTTTAGTACTAAGATATATTGATTGATTTTTTTATTTACATGTAACATAAGGAAAAAGAATGCTTAATGATTTGCTAGTTGCATTTCACCAAAATATGAAAAGACATTTGAGATATGCATAATTCATAAAGAAAGTTATTTTCAACACAATTGTAAAGTCACTGCCACAAAAGTACTAATTTTTCTTCATTATTTTAATGGCAATTCAAATAGGAAATCCTCATAAGAGTCTAATAAATTCAAAAACTATTTTTGAAAAATCCATAAAATTATACAATTAAAAACTAATTTTTCCTATTATCTTAATATTTCTTTGATATTTTAACTAATATCTTCACAAAATTTAAGTTTTTTTTCTAATTTATATAAGTCTTATTTTATTTATTTATGATTCTTCACTTTTTAATTTGTAAAGTATACTTTAATGCTAATTGAGTAAGTTAAATATATTTTTAAACTCTAAATTATTGGTTTTCAATAAATTTTATCATATTTTACCACTATGTTTTAATCATTTAATGATTTTAACCACAATTTCAAAAAAGTAATGGAGAAAAGACAAGTTGAATGATAATTTGCAAGAATTTTTAAGTTCAATTTTCAAACAATATAAATTATTTAGGAATTTTTAAAAATAAAATAATACGCCTACGTCATATCAACAACTCAATTTTTAGTATTAGGGGTGGATGAAGTTCCATCGATGTCAATGTGCTAACGTGAGGCTATGATAGTTGATGAAATATGCTAGAATAATAACACTCATAAGAAGAATAAAGATGTGTGAACCATGCTATCATCCCTTGTGCAATTTCCTCGGTTTCACTATTTTTTTATCTTTTACTCTCACTCTTACCCTTAAAAACCTCCTCTACTTAAGATGAGATGATTTTTTGGGGGGAGGGGACAGCTTTTGTTTTATTAAGGGAAAGAAAGGAAAAAAAGTTATTTTTAACTTTTCTCTTGAAAAAGGAAAATGTTTTTACTTTTAAAAAATTGAAGTCGTGTGCGTGTGTGTGTGTGTGTGTGTGTGTGTGTGTGTGTGTGATTAGAAAGTGAAAAATCACTTTTCATATGAAAAATATTGTTTTAGTTAACTTTTTTTAATATCAAATTTAAAATAAAGTTAGTGAATAGATAATCTAAAATAAAGTAAGAAATTTAATGAGAATTTCATAAAATTATGAATAATTATTGATCAATTGAGAAAATTAATGTTAAAGTAAAATAATTTTTAAAATAAATTAAAAATTAAAAATAAAGAAAATTAGTAATAATTTATAAAATTTATGAATAATTAAAATCATATAAATAATAAATAGAAAAATTAAAATAAATCATTATAATTTAAAAATAAAAATAAATTTAGAATAAATCCAAAAAATTATGATAGTTAAGAATAATTTGCTTTATTTAGAAAAAATCAAAAGCAAATCATAATAATAATTTTGTATTCTATTAGTCAAAATTTTATAAATAACAATTGTTAGTTATACAACTTATGGAGACACACAATTTCTAAGATGTGGAGCCACATGCTTTCCACTAGTAATTGTCCTCTTAACTCGGCTTTGAATCTTCCTACCATCTAATTTGAAATAGAAATTAGCATGTAGATTCTATACTAGCATAGTGATTTCTTGATGCATTATACTCAAGGACCAATCATCGTCCATTTGCAACACTTAGGTCTCACAACCTTTACTAATGATAATAACATCAGCAACTATGCTATGATATGTGTCTTGATTAAGGCACAATCATTTACCCTTGAGTATTCTCTATCTGCCATACTTGAATACAAAGCATAAAATTTGTTGCATAAGAAAGTACATTTATTTGGAAAGGAAAATTAGCTAAGCGATCAAAAAAGTAGAATATATCAAGTTTAAAGAGTAGAATTTTACTTGAAAGCCATATCCCTTATTACTAATTGACACTTTACTATATCAAGATTATGGTGATTTTTTATATTCAAGTTTTTCCTAGACTTTCTGTTGAACACGACTTTGATGCACTTTTTACAGCTATGTGCTCTTGGCATACCTAAAATTCTCACATTCCTTTCACACATATGCAAAAATTGCAATTGGTATAAATCAACTTAGGTGCATATTCTTCAAGTCAATTCTTGTGTTTATGAAGTTCAATTTATGACTACTGAGATTCTAGTCCTATATATGTGCAAAATCTCACCATAGCACAATCGCCATTCAATAATGCTATTTAGATCTAGTATATGCATGCTCCCAAAAGTCCCATATTCTTTACCAACGTAAGACAATACATACTTGGAATTGTTGTAGACAAAATAAGGTCTCTTATAAGCTACTTAGAAGTATACTCCTCAAAAAGTATTCGATCAATTTCAATGTGGTAGCACTTGAAAGCACTATAAAGCTCTCAATACTTTACCAACAATCTAAATTATATACTTCTATGAATACAAGAAAGATAGTCATGTAGTTACCATCAATATACAATAAAGAATTACCATTCCAAAGTCAAGAATATGGATGTCTACCTCCATCCATTAGTTGATGAGCTCAAGATTTTGTGGGAGAAGTGGGTCACTGTGAAAGACATGAGCAACCACCATGGTTGGCAATCCGCTAATATACGAGCCATTCTCATGTGGACCATGCATGACTTTCTAAGATTCAAGGAGTGCTCACGTAAGTGGTCTTCCATTCTCATTGTTGATATCTAACATGGCTCGTTCAAGTTTGTATTGACTATGTAGGGGTTATTAAGATAGGTTTGGTTACCTCAAGTTATCATGCATGTCCATTGTGTGGGCCACAATTAGATTCCCAAAGGTCACAGACCATGAAGAAGATGGCATATCGGGGACATGCCACTTTCTTGCCAAAGGGTCGTGAACTGAGGGAAGGTTTTCTTGGATGACCTCCAATACGAATGAATGCCCAAAGCTTGTACAAGTTGAAAATGGTCCACAAGGAGTCATATCCAAGTGGAATGCGACAATTCTCAATTTTCTATGAGTTGTCGTATTGGACCCACTTATAGATCAACCATTTGTTGGATCCCATGCATATTTTCAAGAATGTGGGTAGTTTATTATGGGACCATATCATGGGAAAGAGAAACATTGTAGAGACACGAATGGATTTGAAGGAGGTAGGCAAGATAGAGGCGCTTTGGTCACAGTTGAGCTACTTTGACGATTGCTTGTAACTATCTCACATTCCGTTGGGTCCTGTCCACTAAAGAAGAGTGCATGGTGAAGCAAATTATTAGGTTTATCCACACCTCGAAGAGTATGATGCATTCCCTCAGGTTCACTTTTTCTATGAAGAAGTGCCATGGAGGAGAAAGTGAAATTTTTTTGTATGTTGCATCATGCATCCATGGAGAAGTGGCTCTCTAGGTATGAGCAGGCCAAAAAAGAATGGGAGGGAGCGCAATCTAAATTTTGATGTAGTACATGCCATCAACCAGTTTGATATGCTAACATGGAGGAGATGTTGCAGTTTATGTCTATGTAGTGGTTGCATGAAGTTTTTGGAGCTTCTCACGAAGGGGTAGAGGTCTCTATCCTGAGGAGTGGGAATTCTCGAGGGGATGTAGTCCAAAGGTGACCACATGCTTTATTTGATATCATATGTAGATTTTATGCACAACAACTAATCTAATTGTTTTAGTGTCAATACAAAATCTACAGTGCGAATGGTCGCATGGGAGACATTTCCAAGTTGAGTGCATTGACAAAATGTGCTCCACAATGGATTATGGTGTCATCACCAAGTTTGAACAAGAAAGCCAATTGCAGGCCATGGATCTGAATACCGTAGTAGATGAGATGGAGTATGTTAACTTAGTGGATTACCATAGAAAGCCATGTGAACAAGAAAGCCGTGTGCAAGTGGCAACCCTATGGGTGCTACTTCGAGAGAAACTACCCCTACAAGTATGGCAGATGTATAGGGGTCTCCTGGTTATGCCCAAGAGTGTGGTCATAGGTGGGAGAGGTCGTACCTTAAACATATCCCAATAGGGCATGGATACTTGTAGATGACAAGACAAATGTTGTGATCATGAATGATGAGGGGAGAAGGGTGATGTCTTGCATGAGAGAGTTGTGACAACAAGTACTTAGGCACAACAATCTGGACCATTGGAAGAATATACCAAAGGGTATCAAGGACTATGTAGTGACATCTTTGCATGAGGAGTTTCTAGTACCTACTATGGCAGTGATGTTTTTCATTGGGTGGATGATGGAGTGTATGCATGTATACATGTCACATAGATGATCAAAAGCACGTAAGGCAATCAAGAGTGGCACCTCAAAGCCCAAGTGGCTAGACACAAAGGATTGGTGGAGACTTGGAGAGGAGGCCATAGGCTCTTCAATAGCAAGTTGCAAAAAATAAACTATTTGAATGGAGCAAGGAGTAAGCCATTCTATGTCAACCCATTACTTGGGGAAAATGCATTGGGATCAAATCATTGCAAGTTTTATTTTTGTTTGCAAATGCTTTTGAACATTACCTTCTACCCAAACCTTTTATCATTCTCATGAGTTATGACCTCATACCTCAACTTCTAAACAAAACTAGTCTATCTAGAAGCATGAAGAAATGGGTAATTGAATTGCAGAATTTGAGTTTTCTTCCTTGGTTGAAACTTCAACTAGAGCTAGCCTGGTTGATTTGTTCACTGTGCAAAAGCTATGTTTTTAATGTTGTAGATTACTTGTCCAAATGGATAGAAGCTTTTGTAGTCCATCATGTTAAAAGAGGGCTCAAAGTTTATATATCAGGATATTTGTTGCATGTACAATGTACCCTTGGAGATTGTGTTTGACAATGGATCAAGATTTAGAGGGGAACTCATTGAGTACCTCTATGGAAAGATCATCATTAAACATAGGCACACCGCTTCGTATTACCCAAGGTGTTATAGCATGAATGAGTGATTCTATAATAAATTCAATTTGATGATCACCAAAAACATGAAAGGATTTGGGATTTGGATTGGAATTTCCTAGAGTTCTATGGGCTTAAAAGGTTACTAATGAACAAAGAAATCAATTTACTCCCTATCATTTGGTCTATGGAAAGTAACCTTGCTTCCTATAGAAGTTGAAATACATGTAGTTTAAGTTTGATGAAGCAATTGGAGGAGGGGAGGGAATTTTCAAGAAAGGCTACTTGGTTTTTAGGGGATGCAACTCAATTAGTTCAAGCACAACAACACTACAAGGACATGTTTGAGAAGAATAAGAAGTTTTTTAATGAAAAAGTCAAGTAGAAGAATATCAAGAATGGAGATCTTGTGTTAAGATATAACAATGCCTTGCACAATACTTTCCAAAATAAATTCCAATTAAAGTGGTAAGGACCATTCAAGTTTATCAGAAATATACAAATGCTAATTATCAATTGAAAGATCTTGATCGGACACTCCATAAGGGAAGGGTCGATGGTTGCAGACTTAAGAAATATTTTGCTAGTATGATGGTACTAGTACAAGAACATGATGAGGACTAGGCTTCAAAAGTTATGTGCCAAAGGTCAAAGAAGTCTATAACATTGCTAGTCTATTTGATGCTACTCAACGTAGTTATGCTCTAGCAGTTAGCGAAGAGGGTAAACATATCACATCTTTTTTGAAAAAGAGAAAAAGTCATTTGTATATATTACATAATCTTTGGGTTTTGTGATGTTTAGGAAGATCGGAGTGTGAAAGTGGGTTGTTCATCGTATCTATTTGTATGAGGTGTCAATTAATGTGTTAAAAATGTTTCATTTGTAAGGCAAGGACCTTGGAAGATGATGAAAACTTTAATTCAACTCTTAATGATGCAATGAGACCTTAAGTGCATATGAGCATTCGAAGGTAAGAAGGTCAAAGGGAGTTTAAAAGATTGGAGACTTTGTATGACAATTGAGGGCTTGCTTGTGTACATTCAAGAAGGGGAGAGCTACTTTTGACATAAAATGAGGGTAAGATATGAGGTCATCTAGCTATCTTTCAACACTCTATTTCTCTTTCTCTCCATCATTGTCATCCTAGAGGAAAATCTCTTCCAAACCCACTACTCATACCTTAAGTTTTTGATTAAAATGAACCATAAAGGCTCATTCTTCATATTATCTATTGGTCCCACTCAAACCTTCTTCTTCTTCTTACCTTTCAAACCATATACATAACCCCCATGAAGAGATTCCTTTTGAAGTCTCATCACATGGACAAGCAGGCCTTGATTCAAATGTACTCAAAAATGGAGAATTGCATGAGGCATAAAGGCTAGAGTCCTCGTGGTTTCTTGGTGTTCATTGTTATGTACCATTTTGGTTTCTCACTTACTCTTTTATTGAAAGTAAAAAATGAAGGAGATTTCAAAGATTTGAAGATGTATTGAAGGTCAAAAGGGAAAAAAGGCTCATTGCACCATTGCAAGATATCAAGACCTAATATTAGGGCTCATTCTAGCCTTGTAAAAAGAGGAACGTTATGTTTTGTGTCATGTGCTTGGAATTGTGGATAAAAAGAGTCCATGAAACTGATAGTCATTTTGAGTTCTTGTCTAAAATAAGTACATCATTTCAAATATTCATTATTTTACACACCTCTATCCATATTAAAGTTCCTCCAAATCTTATTGAGGGTGCTATTGATATTCCCTCTTATCCAACACCTACCTAAAATTACATCCCTTGTATCATTGTATTTAATGCATTTATTACCTTATTCCTAGTCTTGTCTCTTTCAACCATTATTTTAGTTGCATACTCATGTGAGATCCATGTGTAGTTATCCATGCACAAAAGTTATCTCATAAGCATTCTCGAACGAATGGACATTCATTCTAGAATTTTCTCCTTGCATGGAAAGTGTATGAATCTGAAATGAGCTTTTGAATCTTGTATATGGAGTGGATGTTATGTTTGGAAAATAATCTAATCTTTGAGAGATTTTGGATAAGATCATCTTGATGTAAAAAGATAGCCCTCTCAAGGTCCCATGTATCTATCTATGATGGAATAAGGAGTTTGTAAAGTGCGACTCCATTCCCTTGTAGAAAATATTTACTAGTATATTACAAGCTTGGGTTTTTGTGTATTTTTTCTCCCTTGTATGGGTGTGTGGCCATAGGGGTTTGAGGTTTTTGTCTCTACCAACTCCCAATAATGTGGTTACATTGGTCAACATATCCAATATTACTAGTATAGAATCATATTCTCATTGCATAATGGATAAGCCAACTACAAAATCCATATTGATGTGGTTGCCACTCCATTTCAAGAATACTAATAGGACATAGTTTTCTTCGTAGCTTTTTTCTTTTTTATTTAATCTATTGACAAATCAATCATTAAGTTACATACTTAAGTATGTCATCTTTCATCCCCGGTCAAAAATGCATTTTCCTTATACAACACTCAAAGTATTAGATTAGTTTGGATGTCTAGCTATTAGATTGTTGTGCGTTCCCCATAGGATTCTCTTCTTGAGTTCCAAACATCTAGGAATGCACATATGTTGATAGTATACATGTTCTCCTTTCCTTAAATCTAGCCTTATCCCTAGGAATCCCCTCTTCTACTTGGATAGTCTTTTTTACTCAAAATGCCATTGGTCATTGGGAATATTTGTGGCTCTATGACTTGGAGAATCAAATTGTTAGGCATGGAATCTGACTTACAAGAGATCCACAAGTTAAGGGTTCCTCCATTATTAGAGAATTCCAAAAGACTTTTTAGCGAAGTACATTAGCTATACTACATTGTCCTTCCTAGATTATCTCAAAATCAAATTCTTGGAGAAACTCAATCCATCTTCTCTTCCTCATATTGAGATCCAACTAGGTAAATCCCATTTAAGACTTTTGTGATTTTTCAAGTGGATCTCCTACCAAGTACATAGTGATACCAAAGCTTTAATGTATCAATAACAACTAGTAGTTTGAGATTATGGGTAGTATAGTTCTTCTCATACGGTCTAAGCTTGTGGAGAGAATAAGCTACAAAATGCTCTTCTTGATTAAGGACACATCCTAATGCAACTATGGTGGCATTAGTTATGATGACACCAAATTCTTGAGAGATGTTGGCAAGCATTTCTTCAACTTATCAAAGATTTCCCACTCCCGTATCATCCATATTATTCTAACTTGCTTTTTGTGTAGCTCAATGAGATATGTAGTTACCAATGCATAATATTTAATAAAGATCAAGTATAATTCTATAAGATTTAGAAATCCTCTAACTTTTTTGACATTTTGGGATGGGGGCCAATCCTAGACAAGTTGGAGTTTAGTAGGGTTAATTGTGTCCCTTCCTTTGAGATAATAGAACCCTAGTAAATTTTGATTTTGCTTCAAAATAATGTGTTTTTTCTTTTCTTTGCATAGATATTATGCATCCTAAGAGTCTCAATAACAATTCAAAGGTGGATTAGGTAATATTTTTCTTTAGAATAGGTCAAGATGGTGTCGAAATGCGAGCATGAACTCATCAAGATATGGCTTCAAAATGTATCAAACCAATTTGTTGAAGCTATCCATAGAATTGATTAAGCCAAAGGATATTACAATGAATTCATAGTTGACATACCTAGTGTGTTGAAGGTTATTCTTGGAATGTCTTCCTCCAAATTTAGTAGTACATAGATCTTAAATCAATCTTTAAAAATATCATGAATCCTTGTAATCTATCCGATAGCTCATCAATACAAGGAATAGGGTACTTGCCCGATATTCACTTGATTCTGTCCCCTACATCAATGTAAAGCCTAAGGGTTCCATCCTTCTTCTTTTGGAAGAGTATAGAAGCACCCCAAGGTGAGTTACTAGGATGAATGAGACCCTAGTCGAATATTTGTTTCAATTGCTCCTTTAATTAAATTGCCTCTAGGATATACATCTTGTATGATCTTTTAGTGAGAATAGATTTGATCTTGGTGTTAACTTGATTTCATGATCCACTTTTCAACTAGGGGAAGTTCTATTAGCTTCTCTAGGAATATATGTACATATTCACTAAGTTAAGAAGATTCATCTTCGCCTTTCAAGTAGTCTACCTTATTAAGCTTAGTCAAGTAAACAAGATGTTATTTTCTCATCCCCATGATAATTCATCTTGCCTTAGCTAGCATGATTATTGTTCTATCAAGTTTTGTATGGGTATGAACTATTTCTTCAGAAAGGTTGTTAGAAGTAATTTGACCTTCCTTGCAATTTATGCTAGCTTGATTGGATACTAGCCTATCTATACCTAGAACGCAACCATATATTCCTAATGCCATAATCCTAAAATTGGTTCTTATAGTTTCTCCTCCTAACATACATTATTAATTTCTAACTTGACTAGAAATCTCCTAGCATGTTCTTGTTTCATTTGCAATATTTTGCACACTTGGGAGAAATAAATGAATGAGTAGTGTGCAGTCTGTGAGAATTAAAAGGGAATACCCTGGTGAGCTGATTTGGAACTTAGATAATGGATATATGATATTCGACTCCTTGATTATCTATTACATCATAAGCAGATCCTCTCTCCAATGATATCACATACACACTCTCTAACACCTCGCTCTACTCCTTGACCATGTCCTTGATTTAGAAATTTCCTCCCCTTGGAGGATTATGAGGAGAATTGGCATGGGTGTTATCTCCCTTTTTGGGATAATGGGTTATAGAATAACCAATTGATTACAACAGAGGCACCTCGTGTGGTTTTATCTATTGTTGTTGTTGTTGGTGTCACAACTTTATGGAGCATTGGAAAAATTGACATGACCCTTACTTGTGGTGTCCATACTGTCAATTCAATTAGACCCCCTTGGGTAAATGAAATTTGTGTTTATCAGGTTGGGCATGTGAACCTATAAGTCTGACTTGAAAGAGTATCTATTAGTAGTTGTGCTCTCATTAAGGTCTATTGTAGATTGGCGGGCCTCACATATAAGGGACATATTTTGAAATGCCACAAATCAAGACTAATAGCCCTCCAGAGGTAGGCCTTGTTGCTTTAAGCTAAATAATTTGTTCATCTTAAGGGTCTAGTGGGAGGGAGATAAATGTTTGCTTTGTACAACTTTCTTTATTTGTTCCGAGGTTTAAGAAGATTTAGTGACAGCCTTATCACAACAGCATTACTTCCAATAGAGTCAAAGTTGACCTATAAGCTGAAGATATGAGATCATATCTTAGTTGGCCATGCTAGTCCTAGTGGGTAGAAAAGTAGTTTGCCATTATTTCTAACCAATTTTGTGCATTATTTTCTATTGTCTATCTTCCCCATTGAGCTTAGGAGGTTTAATATACTTGAGAAGAAACTTTCTTCTCCTATTGATTTGTTAGATTACCTAGAGGTGGGGGTACTTGAAATATTAAACCTTTTTTGATATAAGACTTGTGTTATAGTAAAATTCACTTTACAAAAGGAAACCCACAAAATATTTACAAGCATTTTCATCCAAGAGAGAAAATTATTTTTCTATTTCTAACTTTCCACAGTCAACCATGAAAGCTAGAGACAATGATCTTTTTATATACAAAAGGTTTCTATTGAACAAGAGTTTAATAGAGCCTAGGTTTCTCAAGAAGTCCTTTGATTACATAATTGTTGCTTTTGCATCTTCTTAAGTGAGCTATCCTATCTAGGGTTAGGTTTTTAGTCACATGCTTGTACATCTAATAGGCTTGTTATACAACTTGACCATCTATGGTTAGCAAGGAATTGATTCTAGGCTCTTTAAACAAGAATAGCTTTGTAAACTTAAATTCTTCCATTTAATAGATGAATTTTAAAGTATTATCCAAATAAGCCAATTTTCATAAGTTGATGATACAATACACTTTCACTTATCCCTAATGTCTATTTCCAACATGTACAAAGTGTGGCAGTGGTCAATAAAGGTATTCTAAGGTCCTTAAAAAGGTCTCACAATAGATGTAATCCTAGGAGATAAGTGCATACATATGCATAGGTTAGAAAATGAGAAATTCATACCAAGAGCTTGAGTATACAAGATCCACATAATAAAATAAGCTTAAACTTGACAAGGATTTATAAGGAAAGAAACCATGTTTTATTCATTCTCTATATATATACAAAAGTTTTATACAAGCAAATGTATGATATATATAATTAGTCACCTCGTGATACTAATATCTTGCACTTTTCTCTTCCTAATTCTTCGTCACCTTAATGCCATAGATCAACAACCAAAGTAAGGTGGAAAGGCACTTAAAAGGGAAACTATTCTCTTTAACAACCACCACAAGTGGATGCAACCACTAGAGACCCTAATCCTCAAGTCATTCGACTACAATACAATGCCTTGTCCAACATAATGATGGTGTCCCCAAGGATTTTCTTCAAGTAACACTTTCTCTTAGCACCAACAATTGCTTTATTGACTATACAACTATGAAGAACAAGAATTGCTACCTTCTAACTAAATAATACCTAAGTATGCACGTGCACTCACATAATACTTGCACAATAACTTATGCATGGTTTGGGTCCTCAAGTATGAGACAATACTCCATGCTCTCTTCATATTTCCTATGCATGAAACAAAGACTAGCACTTCCCCCTACTAGGAGGAGACTACATGAGAGGTTTTTTCATTGCAGGTATTGAAGATTGCAAGAATCTATGTATTATCAACTCTTCTTCCATGCTTCTACCTCCATTGGAGCTTACTAGCCAAGAATCCCATTGAAAAGCACCATGAGGACTCTTTCAAAGATAACACTTTAATATCCCTAGCATCCACATCTTTGGTGCAAGTTGGAGTGTGCCACCTATGATAGTGAGTGCCATGGGACTAGCACTCATCTAGAAGGGAGGTAATGTGAACCACAAGAAGCAATGTACAAAAGTGCCATAGGAATGGATCATAATTTGTATTGTGCTATAACAATCTCAGGATTACTATCAACAATGTGCAAAAAGTGGTGGCATTATTATTATGAAGTTATTGCATTACTTGCATTATTATTTTTGTAGATCCAAGAGCCAAGTTGTCCCGGTAACTTATAATAATGGCATATGCTCCCAAGTCAAAAACAAAGAGGTATACTCTATTTTCACCTTATAAAAATCATGCAATAAGAGATAATTGATCGTGTGGCCACAAAAAGTTCTAGATGGCCAAGGGGAATGGGAAAAACCCTAATCCTAAAACTCATGTATAAAATAGATGAAAAATAATAGAACAAGCTATTCATGTGTGTGCAAACTTTGCTTCCTAGCTTCCTTGCTACTCTATTGTTTTTGAGTGAGAGTGAAGGAGAGGAAGTATGAGAGGGTGTATGGAGTCAGGGAAGGCCCCTTTCATTCTTTCCCCTTCTTCTCCATCCTATTCTTTTGGTGAGTTGTAAATATATGTAAGATTGTGTGAAGTTGAGAGTGTGAGGGATGTGATTCATGAAGTTATCTTCTTCTCTTCATCTCCTCAATCTCATCATTAGCAACTCCTCTTATTCATGGGCAACAACATAAGCAAGGTCAAGAGTGAAGGAGTGCACACATGGATCATGGACATGGCTTACCAATGCAATGAGTACAATGTGGTAAGTGTTAGTAAGTTTGTTCACTATTTGTGTTGAGTTGTTAGATTTGTCAAGTGCATGAGTAGGCTAGATGAGAGATAGTCATGTGCTTGTGAGTCGAAATCCTTAATGAAATAAGGATGTGTCCAATGGTCCCAATGTTGAGCTCACATAGTGTAGCACTTGATAATGTTTGACTTAAAGGTAAATGAGGAAAGCCAATCTAGGAGGCCACTACCCTTATGTACAATATGGTTGCTCATTCAAGCATCCAAGAACATAGCAAATAAGTGGCTCGACTAGCTAGATCTCCCAACCTGCTGCAAGTCTTACCATGCACATGGAAGCAAGAGTACATATCTTAAGAAGAAATGGAGGAAAGTTTGGCGAGGCCTATTAGAGTGGGGGTACCCCGTCCTCACGATGGGCATGTTATTCACATCAAATGAGAGGGTAGGTCCACTATGATGCCCCTATCCACAAAGGCATGGTAGGGAGTACAAAGAATGTAAGCATGGAAGGTACAACTTTCCTAGGATTCTAAATGTAAGGGCTGCCCATCCGCAAAAAACCTACTTATTCTAGTTCTTAGATCTAGTGCCTTCCTTTAGCCACTTGTCCTTCTTTATCACAACTTGTAACTATCTCAAGCTTTTGATCAAGCTACTACAAGAGCTCGTCACACCTTATGAAGATGGATTCCCACTATACTTTTTGATATAAATGCAAGTACTGATTGTGTAGTGATGGTCCAAATCCACCTCCAAGTCGTGTTGTTACCCACTTATTGTATTATACAATTGCTAGAGAATATTGTGGATAATAGGTTCACCAAGTGCACATATCCTTTTTATCTTGAGTCCACCTTGCAACTTCATGAGTCCGTAAAAGAATACATTCTCAACAAGGAATGCCTCCAAACAACACTTCACACACTTCTTTAGTTGTACACTATCTTCCACACATTCATTTATATTGTCACTTCTCTAAAAAACAAGAAGAAAAGAAAACAAAAGAATACAGGAACATCACACTTTCAGTGTACCTAGGGGTTCTCACTTCTAAACCCCTAACCCCCACCCCCACAACAAAATCTTAAGGCACATTAAGGAAAGGCAATCTATTAACCTAAGACCTCCACATCACGACATAACGTATCACTAATTGGATCCTTCTGTGTGGCACAACATTCCAAGTCACTCAGAAGTCAACCTATCTCCTAGGTTCATTGATACATGCGCTAGTCACATTGCACAAGTAAGGTAGAGACACCCTTGGAAAGAGCACAAGTTAGCTTACAAGTTATAATGGACTTCCTAAAGATCCCTCAACATTGATGGCCCTACATTGTCTATAAACTATGATTGCTTCATCCACCATCCTTCCACTCTTTGATGTAGTTTCCCTCCTCTATGAAGACTTCTTTACCAATTGTTCAAACATTCCTTGTCTTCAATGCTGGCTACGGTAAGCTACTTTGACATGAGTGTCATGGGATTGGCACTCATCTTAGGGATTGGGGGGGGGGGGGGGGATAATGTTAACCATAATGTGAAACACACCTCCATAATGTTTGGAGATTAAATTTTTGAAGCTGTTGTACTAAGAACATGGATATTTTTGGTGAGCTAATGAGAATCGAGCTCCCTCCCATGCAAAGTGTAAGCAATCTTGATGGATACCATAGGATTAGAATGTGCACAAGTTAATTTACACATTAGGAGTAAGGCTTAAGCTAAGGTAGATGCACACAAATGTAGGGAGACTAGTTAAGAGACTTGGAAATGGGATGGATACCCAAGGGGGAGGTGAGCACCCTAACTCTAAAAACTTGTATATAAGGGATGAAAAGAACGAAACATGCTATTCATGTATGTGCTCACTTTTGCTTATTATCTCTCTTACTACTCTATTGTCTATGTGTGAGTGAAGGAGAGGGAGTGTGTGGAGTGAGGATATGGAGTTGTGAAGCTCTTTGCATTCTTTCCTCTTCTTCTCCATCCCATCTTAGTGAGTGATGTGTGAGAGTGAATGTGTATCAAGTTGAAAGTGTGAGGGACATAGCAAAGTGAAGTTCTCTCCTTTTCTTATCTCCTCAAGCTCATTATTGGCAACATCTCTTGTGTAAGAAACAATGAAAGAAAGATTGTGAGCGAAGGGCTATGCACATGGATCATGAAGCAATGCTTATCAATGCATTGTGACTACAACATGGTACACATTGATAAGTACACTTGATACATTTGCCTCAAATCAATCTATTGTTTGATAGGTTAGTTTGTTGTGCTTACATGTGTGGGTAGACTAGGTGAGAAATAGTCGAAGGCTTCATGCGTCGAAACCCTTGAAATAATAAGGGTGTTCCAATGGTCCCACTTTGAACTCATAGATTGCAGCAAAGATGGAGTTTCATTGTCTCCACTCCTGAATGCACAGGCTTTCAAGAATACGGTGAGCATCCTTTTCACTAATGACTTAGCCAAGGCTTTTGTAAATTGGATGTGGTCATCTCCCTTTACAATTGGCACCACTTCTTTTTCCAACAATTATAGTTATGCTATGTAGAAGAATTAGTGCAAAGTTAGCAAAGGAGGACTCAAAGGACTACCCCTACTAAAGAAAGTCTACTTCTCCTCTTAGTTCTTTGTGAAGGAGAATTCCAACTTGGTGGAGATGGAAAAGGAGTTAGCTTGGACTCTACTCCTAGTGCATAATAAATTTTCAAACCTTATTGGTTTGATTATAAGAAAGAAAAATTTCAAAACTTCCCTACTTGGGCTTCGAAATATTCCTAGATGGCTTGAGGGAATTGCCCTTCAACTAGTCAAACATGGCACTATTTTCTACTAGCTAGGATGCCCCCTAGGTGTAGTAGTAACTTCAAAATAGAAGTTTGATTAACTCTATAAGAGGATAGAAAAAAGGACCAAAAGTAGTAAAATAAGGTGATCTTTTTTGTAGATAGGCTTATGGTATTGAAGGTGATATTGATGGCATCACTGGTCTAGTTGGTGACCATGATAGTCTTCTTGAAATAGAGTTGAGAAGCTCTTTTGAAACTCCTCGACAATAAATAGTAGGTAGCAATGACATTCCATCTCATGGGACATTGTGACATAAGGGAAGAGAGAAAGAGGGCTAGGAGTGGACCACCCAAAGGTTAAAGCTAGTAGGTTGTTGATGGGTTGGTCTTTGCTCTACTCAAGAGGATGGATGCCACTTTGACAAAAGGGGAAAGAGGGCTAGAAGTGGACCACCCAAAGATTAAAGCGAATAGGTTACTGATGGTTTGGTCTTCTCCCTATTGAAGAAGATGTATGGGAGTCACCCCTAGATGGAAATCCTTACAGGGTAGTTGGAGGAGCTCTTAGAGGTGAGGACAATAATGGATGACATAGGTGGAAAGATGCCCTGTTGTCTTGAAATTAAGATCAAGCAGCCAAAGATTGTAACTGGCATAGTCAAGGCCTAGAAGGAATCTTGGATGATGCTCGTGAATTGTCCCATGTGATAGGTGGGTTGATCCCTCTTTGAAATGGACTCTTTGAAAATGACTATTTAGATTTTCGATTGGGCCTTTGATTCAACAACACTAGGGATTACATAATAAAACTTGTGTGCAATGTTGTGTAAGAAAGACCTAAAAATATTGTATGATGTAGTAGAGCAAGGCATCAGAGAAATCAAGTTAATCGATACCATCTAGGAGGAGTGGGACCTCCTAGCTCAAGAATGACTGAAACTCTTAGAAATCGTAGTATTAAAGAGGAAGAATGGCCTAGCTCTAATACTGTCTCCCATAAAGAACAAATTCTAAAGCTCATGAGAGCAAATCATAAGAAGAGGTGTTGGAGCTAGAAATGCAGCCACATTTTGTGGGGGGGGGGGGGAGGGGGGCAAGGCTAGTAGGCCTATCATACTTTAGCTAAAAACAAAAAGAAAGATGGAGAGTCAAATACCCTCTCTTAAGAGTAAGTATGTGGAAGAAAAAAACTAGGGAGGTTTGGCAACAAGCAATACCGCTCAATAGGCCCATTCCATCCTTTGGAAGATAATCATTGAGGGATTCCTAACTAAGCAAAAACTAAGAGCTTCCTAACTAAGCAAAAATTATCCAAAGCAAGGGGAGTTTCTCCAATTTGCCCCCTATGTAAGAGAAGTAAGGAAACTAAAGAACACCTCTTTTGGGAACGTCGAGAAACAAATATTCTTTTATACAAGATTAGGAAATGGATCTGGAGTGTAGGATTTGACAATCGCATTTGGCAAAGATTAGTGCTCTTTGGAGAAGCAAAGAGAATGGATGAATAAATGATCGAGGGTGTTCGGACAACTGTGATCACTTAAGCACACATGGTCATTTAGTAACACCAGGGTTTTTGGAAGAAGAATGAGGTCATAGGCTTTGGGTGATACGTTCAAGAGTGCCATCAAGAAATCATCTCTATGTTTAGAGATGCAAAAGCTTGCGCCACCTAGGTGCAAGGGGTTTTGACTTAAGAGAACTTGAGAATAAACTATCAATATGTGCAAGCAGCACAATAACCGTCGTCAACAAGTTCACGTTGATAGTTTTAGATTAACAAGTTCATGTTGACAATTTTACTTTGACAGTGCCCATTGATAACGGAAAAAAGATTCCTAGTATTATGCATCAATAATCATTTGGTCACTCATTGGGCAATTGGGTACATGCTCGAAATATTAAGCGGATGGTCGCTCTACCTATAACAATAGCCTAACTTACACATGTGCCTTTTACAGGTGGTGCATGAAATGCCTCTTACTTGTAAAGCAAGCCAGCAATGGTGTGAAGGCGCGACTTGTGCTGCAAAACCATTGTGCTGCATGGTGGTTATCAAGGACGCAGTAGCGATGATTGCGAGAGACATGATGAATCACAACGCAGGAAAGTAACAGAGAGAGGAGGGAAGACCGACTGGGAAGGCCGTTGTTGTTTCATAAAGAACTTCGGGGGGGACCGCAAGCATGAGCGAGGAGATCGATAAGCATGTGCTTCGCAAGTACCATGTCTGTCAGAAGCTTGGCAAAGGGGTAATTCTTGTCATCAGAACAATCGCACGTTTATTTTTGCCGTAACAATGTCTGAACATGATCGTGATTTGCATCTATGCACTCGTGATCATCAAACGAGGCGGAGAGTGTGTGTTGTAAATTCCACATGAATGTTATTTTACAGTTCAAGACATCTTGTAATGAACGCAGCATTTGGCCACCACAGGCCTCCTGCAAAGACCCCGGTCTTTGAAACGTTGCATTACAGCATTTGGCTGGCTTCTTATGAAGCATTGTGTGATGCTATTTTGCTGGATTATGAAGCATTGTGTGATGTGACTGGATCGCCATGAACCACATTGCAAGCGGCCCGGTGACAAATTGTATCCTAGTGCCAGCAGTTTCTATCACGCTCTACATTAGGATCTTCAGAGGCCATATAATTGGCTATGGTTTTACGACACTTCTCAACTGTGCTAGCTTGTGAAGGTTCTCACCAAAGAGAAGCCCTTGCTGCTGATGATGCTGCATGGCTTACATGTGAACACCACATACAATGCTTTCAGAGACGTTGTGCACTTTGCTACTCCCTAATTATGACTAAAATTTTAAGAGATACACTTGGACTTGCCGATTTCACATCAACATATCATCTAGACCCCTTCCACAGCCTCTGTTTCTGTTCTGCAACAGCTAAGGTTAAACACATTCTGTATACTGGGAAAATCTGACCAGCATTAGATTGGTTGGAGACCACATTTATATTGTGCATTAGATAATAATGGACATGTTGTCTTGTGCACACTGTGCTCGGGTTTGCACGGTGACAATGTACTTCTTTTATTGCTCATATAGTTCCCAAACAGATCATGGTGTGGTTTGCCTTGTTATGATTTGTGAACCCATGGTTATAGACAGCTATGAAAGTCAATATCCTTAATTTTATGAGCATCTAGGTGTAAAATTTATCAAGAATGATTTATCCGAGTTTGAATCATATCAAAGGTATGCTAGGGTGCATCAAAGCTTAGGTTAAGAACTTGGTGTTACAGGTGGAAGCTTGATCAGCAATCCGGGCTCCTTAGGGCACACATTAGAATCTCTTTCTTCTCCTTTCTCTGTCTTGGGCTGTGTAAGCACTCCTTTACAATAGATCAAAATTAGGATTTGTTGTTTATAGCAGATTAGTGGCTAGGGTTTGCAGAAATCAATCATTTTGGGTGTGGAATTGCTTGTTGAAGACATTCTAGATAGCAGGTTTACAGGTCTGAATTACTTCAATTTGACATGTAATTGAAGGTGCATTGGTTAGGGAAAAGCTCTAAGATTGTTGGACTATTAGGGCTGAGACCTCATTGAACGAATCGGATTAGTCTGGGACTGAGATTGTTGCAAATTCCTCGTTGATTTCAATCTAGTAGCAGTGAGAGACCATGGATGCATTTCTCAATGTCATGTCGGTCAACATTGAAGTGATTGCAACTTTTTATACTTATAAATACACTAGTTTGAGTGTGTAATTGAGATAGATTTAAAGCTCGTTTATCAAGGTTGGTGAGAGCAAGTGAGGACATAGTAGTTGGAGCAAATTTGGTCCATTGAAGAGCTAGGTACGCGAGGAATCATTAGTGAAAAGAGTGTTGGTCTGTGACAGCCACATTCATCACATGGATGGTTCACAAGTGTTTTGTGTAAAAGCCGATCTTCGGTATTAAAGAAATACCATAAGGGGCACTCACTTTGAGGGTCAATTCGGTGTCATCTACTGTGCAAGACTGCTCTAGCACACTCTCACATGATATCATCACCTATGTGAGGACATAGAGTTTCCAGCCAAACAGGAGACTGCATTGTTGCTGAAAACTCAAATTTCAGCCTGCTAGTCACTGCTGTAAATGCAAAATTTTTGCGTTTCATAGGTGGCATTTGACAAAGGTAGGACAACCACAACTCTCTTCTTGGAGTTGTTACTGATTTTCCCTTTGTTCGGGCACTCCTACAACAAAATGCAGCAGCCCTTCTGTGTTTGCAGTTTATACAAAGACGTCTAATACTTGGTTCCAAGACTTTGATGACTTGAATGAGGAGGTTTCCCATCACTCCTTTGAACGACGGTGTGATTATCATGAAGAATGGAGGTTGCCGAGCCCTTTTATACGGTCTTATCATTTGGAGCAGCCTTTTCTTCCCCCATATCTCCATGTTTCATATAGTGCTTGCTCTACTAGCTTTAAAATGCCTAACATGGCACCACTTGTCCAAGTGCTTGTTCTCCCTTCTTTATCCAAAGAGGACTGGCTAGATGTTTCTTACTATTTGCTTTGGTTATGGAAGGTGGAATGCATCCTTGACACCTTTGATCTTTGGGAGCTTGTTAACCTTCCTATATCCCGCCGTCTGGTGGAGAACCTCTGTGAGAGAACATCAATGGATCATGTAAACCTATGGGATAGGCTCAACTCTCGAGCTCGATCCTTCCTTTTCACGAGTTTACAAGATTCTATCCTAGTGCATGTTCGCTGGTTGAAGATGATGGTAGAAGTATGGAAGAAGCTTACGTCTTTGTATAGTCGGGAGGCATTTGCCCACAGGATCTCTCTTCAGAAGAAACTTCAAATGCTTAATATTGATGACTCTCCTTCTACGAAGGATCACATCCACAAAGTGGAGGACATAAGGGATGAGTTTGCATTCCTTGGGAGGACTATATCTTCGGAGGATATGGCAATGATTCTCTTGACTTAGCTTCCATCTTCAAAGTTTTTTGTGTTCTACACCAACCTTCTTACATCGAGGACTTGTGAGACTCTTCTTTGGGAGGAGCTAGTGAAACATCCCCTGGACTCAACCTGCATATGAGACTTGATGCAAACCAAACTCACAATAAAGGGGACACTCTAGGTCATGACTGCATCCCAAGGGTTGGCATCCCATACCACCAATCCATGCCATCCGGGTGTTAGGTTGCGTCGATGAATGGACTAAGAGTCAAAGAGTGGTGATCACACAATGAACATGCATAATAGGGCTTTGAGTCCTATGAGTAGGACTTACCTATCCTAACCTTGAATTACCATTAGTGCATTCATACTAAGTCACTTCATGACCATTGTGACCAATACTACTAGTGCCCAATTGGATGTCCATGGATGTAATAGCTAGCTCCACTAGTCTTGGAGCATGATGAGTGTCTCAAAGAGGTAGGAACTCATGGATCCGGCTCCATGAAGGCTTTCACTTCAAGATGGAGAGGAGGGAAGAAGAAGGTGAAGCCAAAGGCAAAGAAACAGGATGACATGAAGAAGGAAAAGAAGGATGATAAGAATAGGCCCAAGTGTCCACACTGTGGAAAGGGTACTCATTTGGAGGAGTGTTGGTAGAAGTATCCCCATGTGAAGCCCAAGGAGGGGGTCTAAGGATTCAGAGGCTACCCTAGCTACCATTGAGTTTGTCTTCGTACATGTGTTTGAGGAGGAGGTTACCGCTCTTGCTTTATACCACTCTTGCTTTTTCCACTGTGGAGAAGCCTTGGCTTGTGGATAGTGGATCTTCTTTCTACATGACCTATCAATAGGATTGGCTTTAGGACATGAGTTCAAGAGGGGGATCCGTCACTATTAGTGACAACTCTTTGGTACCTGTTTGTGGAGTGGAGACCATTTCCCTATTTTTGGATTTGGCAACATTCTTCAGTCAAAGGTTTTTATGTATCAGATTTGGGTTTTAACCTATTGTCTATTCATGGTTTTAGATAGTTAGTTATTTGAGTTGTTTTTACCAAGGATATAGTGATTGTGGAGGATGCTTCTACAAGAGCGGTTCTTTGGACAAGTACACAAGAGGGTGGGCTTTATATGCTCATAGCCCTTTCCATGAGGACTCTCCATGAGCTAGGACTTCTTTGACATGCTTGATATGGGCACCTCAACTTTGATGCTATCAGGAGGGCTTCTTAGAAGGAGGGACTCCTTGATTTCCCTCTCATTCACACTCAATGACTTAGCTGTTTGAGGGCCAAGCAGCATAGGTAGCTCCATCCATAGGTTGCCACTAGAAGAGCTTCTACATTATTGTAGTTGGTACACACTGACCTATGTGGTCCTATGGGCATAGCCTTAGTTGGAAAAGCCAAGTATTGAATGATTGTTGATGACATTAGCCATTATGTGTGGCCTTATTTTTTGGAGTATAAGAGATGCATACTCCAAATTTTGCGATTGGAAGATTTTTATGGAAATGCAAATGTTTTTCAAGATTTGAGGCATTTAAGCAGACCATGGTGATGAGTTTTGTTCTAATCTCTTTTCTAAGTTTTGCAAAGATCATAACATTCGGATGGAGTACTTGCATCCAAGCACACCATCTGAGAATGGTGTGGTGGAGTGTGTCAATCAAACCATGCATGAGATGGCCTTGGAGCATAGCGGTCTTCCTCACTCCTTTTGGGATGAGACGATGGCTACTACGGTTCACATCTGCAACTGGTCTCCAACCTCCACATTACACGATATGACTCCCTATGAGGCTTTCTTTGAAAGAAGCCTTCGTTTTCTACTTTCGCATCTTTAGTTGTGATGATTTTGTCCATGTGGACAAGAAGAGAGAGGGAGCAAACTTGGCTCCAATCCGAAGGAGCATATCCTTGTGGGCTACAACATGACCACAAGGGGCTATTCGCTCTACGACTCGAAGAAAAGAAAGATCCATGTGAGCAAGGACGTGCTCTTCGATGAGACTTCTGATCCTATTTGATGGTTCTTCTTCTGCAGGTGGTTCTTTGTCATGGATTGATCCTCCCCCACCATCAACTCCTCCCCTTCCTTCCAGGTTACTTATTTGCACTCCATCTACGAATCCTCCCTTTCCTTCTTCTCTCTCTCCCCCTACTTCCCTTTCTTATTTGATGGCTTCTTCTTCTATTACTTTTGTCTTTGAGTATTTCTACTCCATCCCCATCTCCTCATGTTTTTTCTAGGAGCGTTGAGTCATGAGAAGAGAAGCCATGAGGGGGATTTATCTTCATCTATTGTGGAGTTCCTATCCTAGATAGGTGCATTGGAGGTACTGGAGGTTATTCAGTCTCCTTTAGAGCAGAACAAGCCTATCACCATTCTGCGATGGTATTGGTAGCTTATGCATGACTCAAGTGTTTCCCATTTTCTTGCTACCCGTATAGGCCCATGTAAGTCAGCCAAATTGTAGGCCCAGTGGGATAGTTCACTTCGCGTGAACTATGCCCTTATGCCATAGATTCTTTAGGATTGTGAGTCTACTATAGTATATGAGGCTCTTGCATAGGATATTTGCCATTGTGCTATGTAGGAGGAGCTTGATTCTATCAAGCGTAACTAGACTTGGGAGTTGGTTCCGCGTCCAACGAAGCAAAATGTGATTGGTGTGAAGTGGATCTATAAGACTAAGTATCTTTCAGATGGATACTTGGACAAGCATAAGGCTTGGCTTGTTGCCAAGGGATTTGCCTAGATGGTAGGGGATGGATTACTCATAGACCTTCGCATCTATAGCTGGGACGTCTATTATTCGAGCTATCTTGGCTCTTGCAACACATGACCATTGGCTAGTCTTCTAGATGGATGTAAAGTCAATCTTTCTCAATGGCATCCTAAAGGAGGAGATTTATGTCTCACAGCCTCTTGGATTTCTTGTGCAAGGAAAGGAGGACCATGTTTATAGGTTGTGGAAGGCTCTATATGGCATGATGCAAACTCCTTGAGCTTGATAGTAGAGGATTGATCGGTTCTTCTTGAGTGGCTTCCATCGATTAGATCATGACACAACCTTTATTACAAGGTTGAGGATGACACGTGTTTGCTTGTCATCTTGTATGTAGATGACTTGATTATCATAGGAAGTGACTCACAGGAGGTAGCTTGGACTCGGAAGATCTTGTGATAGGAGTCCGACATGATGAATCTAGGGATCCTACAGTTCTTTTTTGTCTTGGAGATCTATCAAATGACATAGGGCATCTTCATATCCTAGCACATATACATCTTCAAGTTACTTTCAGAGTTTGGTATGGCCAAGTGTCAGCCTGTTTCTTGACCCATGGACCTAGAGTCCAAGTTTTTGAGGATCGTGGATTCCCTCCGAAATGCTATTCATTAGAGGTGCCTTGTAGGTTCGTTGATCTGGCTTATTTATACTTGGTCAGACATTTCCTTTATGGTGGCATCCTTGTCTTCTTTTATGAAGACTTCTACATAGGCTCATTGGCGAGTTGCTTTGTGCGTTTTGTGCTATTTACAAGGGACTCACTCTTATAGGATTATGTAGGGCGAGGGGGTCACTCTTTTTAGATAGAGTGACTCAAATTGGACAAGTGACGTGGATTCATGATCATCTACTACAAACTATGCTTTATCCCTTAGATCGGGAGCTATATCGTGGAGTCATAAGAAGTAACCTATTGTGGCACTTTCTTCTATAGAGGCAGGTCATTTTGGCAAGTTTACCAGATTTGGAGACTTTTAACTATTTATAGGAGGTTCTCCTTAGATGTATCTTTGGCAAGTTGCTCCTCTGACTTCGGCATTCTCTTGTGTCTCCAGTGTTAAGATGGCAACCTCAACATGTGTGGACATTGATGATAGAATTCTTGGTTAGATAGATCTGTAAGTCTACACTTAGCACATCGGAAGTCATTATGATCCTCACATGGACAATGCCTTATCATTTATTATATTTGGCTTATTGTATCTTATCTATACTTTGTGTATATTGTATTGTGAGAAGAAGAAAGAAGAAAAACCAACAAGAAAACGTTTTGGCCTTCATCTCTCTTCTTGTGTTATTGAGTGAGCTTCTTTTATGTATTTCATGACATGGTATTAGAGCTGTGCCACTAAGAGAGGTTGGTTTTGAAGGCTTAAGTGAAGGAGAAGAAGTAAGGATTCAAGGAAGCAAGCAATCGGTAAGAAGCTCTTCCATTCTCTCTCTCTTTCCCTTAGATAGTGCTTGTGAAGGCATCGCAAGTAGGGTGGAGCGAAAATCTTAGATTGTTGTGAGATCTGATGAGCAAGCAAAACAATGTATATTTCGGGCTTGTCTGCCGTGTTTTTGGCCATTTGAGGTTGTTTTGGGTCCCATTTTATCTTTGCAAGCATAGTGACTAGGAATGGTTGGAATGGCCCCTCGGGATGCCGAAATGCCATTTCGGACCGAAATCCATTTCAAATCGCGTCCCTGTTGGGTGGGACGTTCTCTGCTATGTTCATGACAGGAAATGCAGGAGGAAACACGTTCCATGTTAGAAATGTGACATGAAATGCCATGTGGTACAGAACTTACTTGCAAAGTGACTAGTCAATTGTCCCAATTTACTACCTCTCGAATCACGCACTTGTCTCCTGCCAACGTCGCTTGTCTCTCACTCACGTGCCTGTCTTGGCTCTGCCCACGGCACCACATGAATGGATTGAAATATTAATTTATCATTGTGGATTATAGATCTTGGCTTTCGTATTTCACATGAATTATAAATGAAATATTATTTTTGAATTAATTTTAATTTTTAAATGCGGTTTCCGTTCCCACATCCCCATTTCCAAAGTTTGGCGTCCCCCTCACTATCCTTGTCCCCGTTTTCCATTTCCGTTCCCTGTTTCATGTTTTTATGTCTGTCTACAAGGTTGCCGATAGCATTTTAAGGGCATACTGTAAGTTTGGTTGTGTTGTTTATGAGTTACGGATTTCAAATCTGTACGTTCTAAGGTATTTGTCAAGGAGAAAACATAATTTTTATTTGTAAAAAGGTGGTAGATTGTATGTATTGTTGAGTAGTCAGTGAAAAATGCTACCTAGTTTATTACTATGTATATCTTGTGATGGGTTGTAGACGTTTTGCTTGCTGTTTGGTACTCAGTTATGTCATAATGACCGAGAATAGTGGAAATCCTATTATTAATAAACTAGAGAAAAAGAACTACCCATTATAGAAGTTCTGTGTGACAAACTTTCTTATTGGAAAAGGCCTCTTCGAGTTTGTTTCAAGTGAAGAAAATGAACCAAAGCTAAGTGATCCTGCGACTATAAAAGAATTAAAGATGTGGAAAGAATGGAATGCAAAAGATAAAAAGGTAATGTATTGGCTATTTGCAGATAACACTATATGGAGATATATAAAAAATGTAGAAAGTTCTCACATGTGGCTTGGACAACCTTTAAAAATATGTCTTCAATAAATCGGTATGGAAGATTAAACTCAAGCAAGAGTTGAATACTCTGAAGAAAGGGAATATGTCTGTAAATGAGTATGTTTTGAAGGTAAAAAGCATTGTAGATGCCTTAGCAGCTATTGATGCAATACTTGATGATGGTGATTTGGTTTTATCTACTTTGGGTGTTATGGGAGCACTAGATCGTACTCAAGAGACTAGACTAGATACAAAATTTGTTACAAGAATTCTGATTACAGGATAATCCCATGTAGGGGTACAAGGTACAATGATAACTTAACAAGATATGGAAAATCCCACAACTCGGAACTATAGGTATAGACAATAGGACTTGATAGGATATGAAGGATTCCACAACCCTGGACCATAGGTATTGATACAAGATATCAGAATTACAAGATTTCCCTCAATGGGGATGAACAATATACAAGACAATATTAGATAAGATCTCGTACTACGAGATTACAAGGTGACAAGACAACGGGAGTATAATGGAAGACAAGATAAGAACTAGAACTGGAACTTGAAGTTACTTACTTGGAGGTCTCGACTCCTTGAGCTCCCAAGATTAGCATTGGCAAGATTGAGGGGCTCTATAGTGAGCCCCTCCTTTTATAGTTGTTGGAGGTCAACTAAAGATCTTCTAGAATGTTCCATGATGACATCATCAATGATGCAGATATGGCATATCTTTTAGAAGGCAAGGGTGGATTCGCATGGTTGGCTCAAGGATATCCTGTTAAGGGTGCGTTCGCATGGGCTGTGGATTCATATGGCATGAGCAAGAATTAATCTGTACACTTAATCATGACATGTCCGTAGTGACGAGTTCCACGAGGAGTGGCTTGGTGGTTTGGTCCAAGTTTCTTTGGATTCCTCTTGTGAAAGTCTTTAACTTTGAGAGGTGCTCTTTGGAGATATTTTGTAGGTTCCCAAGTGCAATCATTGATATCATATCCTTTCCAGTGGATAAGGTATTCCAATCAACCTCGAGAGATCCTTGAGTTTAAGATATGCTCGACCTCAAATTTTTCATAATCTTCAATTTGGATAGGTGGTGGGGGATTAGATCACTCCCCCCTTAGTAGTGAGCTATGATATGGCTCGAGCAAGCAAACATGGAAGATTGGGTGGATCTTCATGGTGTTGGGGAGTTGGAGTTGGTAAGCAATTGGGTTGTTCTGGGCTACAAGAGTAAAGGGCTCAAATCTCTGGTGGTCTAGCTTGGTGGAGGGCCTTGTTGTCTAGAGGTTATGCCTGAGTAACCATACTTTATTACCAACTTTGTATGTTGGATGTTGGAGATGATGCTGGTCCGTATAGTGCTTGTACTGACTTTGAGCCTTTTGGATTTGTTGCTTAAGTTCTTGGTGTATATTCCTAGGTGTTGAGCTTTATCTCGGGCAACAGGGTTCTTTACTTGATTGGAGAGATATATATCCATCCTTGGATGCTGGCCATAGTTTGCAAAGAAAGGAGTTTGCTTGATAGATGCATGGATATTATTACTATAAGTAAACTCTACAAAGGACGAGAGCTCAAACGAATCATTGTGATGGTAGTTGATGGTGCAACAGAGATATTGTTCCAAGACTTGATTTATCCATTCTTTTTTACCATCAGTCGCTGGGGATAATTGGCTGTGGATAACTTAACTTGGACTCCAAGGAGGTTGCAAAGGCTCTTTCAAAAACTAGATATGAATTAGGGACCCCAATCCCTGATGATGTTGTCTAGAACTCTATGCAGACCAGGGTCACGCTGGAATGGGCAAGGGTTGTAGGAGACCATGTGGTTTGTGACGAGGTACCTTGGCCTTGTTGCAGGTATCACATGATTTTATATATTCCTTAACTTCTTTCCACATCTGGGGCCAACCAAAAATCTCTTGAAATAAGCTCTAAGGTCTTATTAACTCCAAAGTGTCCTACTACTGGGATGTCATGGCGTTGTTGGAGTACCTGGAGTTTTCGGCTTTCTTGAAGGGATGTAAAGTAGATCCTTATAGTATAATAATCCATTAGTTTCCTAAAACTCACAAATTTTATATCTTTTTTCCTCTTGAATTTGTCTCTTAACATTGTTGGCCAAATTATCATGCGGCAGGGCTTCATGGATTTAAGCGTATCAAGGTAGAGCCGTCTTGGTGACAACTGGAGATGGTTGCTAGGTGGAGGTGCTCTGGCTTGAGTAGTATTGCTCGTTGTTGATCAAAAGTTGCTTCTCTCTTCTTAGATGCCAGGTAGGATCTTCTTGATAAAGCATTTTATTGTCATTGTTGGCATCTTGGGTGATAGGTGATGACAAAGTCAAACCTAGATAAGAAGTTACTCCAGCGGGATTGTCTTTGATTGAGGATGCGGGTTGTCATAAAGTATTCTAGATTTTTGTGATTTGTATAGACGATAACTTTATGGGCTGCACTCTCTAGATGATGACGCCAAGTATTAAAAGCATCTACAATGGCAATGAGTTCTTTGTCATAGATCTCATAGTTTATCTCTAGAGGGTTGCAAACATTGAAATATGATATAAACGTATTGGACATGCAAATCTGCAAAGGCTGAAATTAATGTAGTCCAAAGGGTTGGTTACAAGTTTTTCAACATTTAGAGTTACAAAATTACATAAAGTTTGTGAAGCATGTTAGTTTGGAATACTTGATGTTGTGCATATAGAGACTTAGAGGTTACATTCATTGATGATATCTCTAAAAACCTTTGGATATATTTCATGAAGAAAAAGAGCAAAGTCTTTGAGTACTTCAAAACTTTCAAGGCTATTGTTGAAACAGAAATATACTTGAAATTTAAGTGCTCGAGATTAGATGGAGGGGGAGAATAATTCTCTAACGAGTTTAGTGACTGTTTGAGGTCTCATGGAATAAAGTGATAATTTTACATGCAAGTATATTCCACAACAAAATGAGATTGCAAAAAAAAAAAGCAAACATATTGTAGAAGTTGCATGGGCATTGATAATTGAGAAAAAATATCTAAGCATTTTTAGCTTAAGACTACTCATATTGTTGTCTACATTATGAACAAGTTTTCTATAACTACAATTCATGGTATGACTCTTGAAGAACGTTTTATAGGCAAGAAACTTAATGTATCACACTTAAAAGTGTTTGGATTTGCATATATTCATGTGCTTGATGAGTTAAGGAAGAAATTAGACCCCAAGAATGAAAAATATATTTTCATTGGATACTTTACTGATCATAAAGGGTATCATTATTATAACCCTGTTAGTAGTGAGTTTTGGGTTACCAGGGATGTTATTTTTGATGAGATGAGCAGTTGATATGTATCTAGTGGAGATGCATTGGATGATATTAATGATTATGATAGCCATATGTAGACACAAAAGCAAAAATCATGGACTCTTAGTAGATCGAAGATATCATTTGTGGTAGTAGATCTATTGTCAATCCTTGGTCTGGGAGACTAAGGAGCAGCCCTACATCTTCAAGTACATCTACTGGTGTTGCAGGTAATAATGAAGAGAAGAAGAAAGTGTTTGATGGTCATAATACATCTACCAATCATGTAGTTTTTGATGGAGACTCTAGTGGCTTAGAGAGGTTGGATGATGAGCTTGGTATTGCTTGAGTTAAGCCACATGGTGTACAGAGAGCAAATGGTAATGTAAAGACTCCATTGAATGATCCTACTATATTCAGGAAGATAGTTGATGTTCAGGGTGAGATCTATAGTTTTCTAGTATATAGATGAGATAGAAGACTCTACTATATTCAAGAAGATAGTAGGGAGTTTGATCTATATGACCATTACCAGGGCAGACTTGAGTTATGTTGTTGGACTTGTGAGTCAGTTTATGCAAGTATCTAGAAAGCCTCATTTGGATACAATAAGACGTATATTGAGGTATGTGAAGTTCACCTTGCATTATGGAATTCTTTACGAGGCAAGTAAGGATGTGCAGGTGATTGGGTTGATAGCAGGTTTATAGAAGATCTACTGGCAGATTCATGTTTTCCCTTGATAGCGGAATAGTTACTTGGAACAACAAAAAACAACCAACGGTTGCTTTAACGAGTACAGAGGTTGAGTATAGAGGTGGTGTTATAGCAACATGTGAGATGGTATGGTTGCAAAAGCTATTAGGTGATTTGGATATGTAGGGTGATGGTCCAGTTGTCATTTACTATGATAACATGAGTAGTAGACAATTGGCTAGGAATCCAGTGTTCCACGTGTTGAGATATTTGCAATCACACCCACTATGGCCTCTTTGTATGAGGCAGTTCTGGGCTTAGGACATGCAGATAGATATTCCATATGCACAAAAAGGGAAATTGCTACCCATCCAACAACTATAAAGCATTGTACTTGACTACCACTTCAATATATGATGAATGTAATATCATGATGCTTTCCTATTTTAGTTAGTGTCATTGGTCATTGTCAGTCTTATACACAAGATTGTGTTTATGAGTCCAAGTCTCAATCTTGGAACCTAATTCACTTGTGTAACAGGTTAAGTCTTGTCTATGATATCATGAGCTTAATCTTAATCTTCGATCCACCATAGCCACTGCCATACTCTAGATCCGTGTTTTTCAACATGGTATCAGAGCACAGTCGAGTATGGCTCAGCTCAACTTAGCTCTTCTCTGCTCTTTCTCAGTTCCTTTAACTCTGGTCAGCTCAGTTCCAGCCCATGACTTCATCTCTCAACTCTACCTTCACTTGAGCTTCCATGGCAGCCATAGCCAGCTGCACCCTGTTAGCTTGAAGCTCTTATATCTCACTCCACAGGTCAAATCTCCTAGAGCTTCCTTCTAGAAAAGTGTTTCCCTGCTTACACAACTTCCTCTTGTCACCTCAATCACTGACATCAGGCAACCATAGGCTCAACATTGTTAAAATCCTCAGTCATTGCCATAGCTTACAATTGTGACCTGCAGGACATACCCTGCTTGGAGTCTCTGGATCTCACAGTAGAGGCCATTTCAGCTCACGATTTCTTCTGAGGATCTCTTCGTCACTTTAGGGCGCTTCTCCTTGGTACATCACAGTATGACATTGAGCCTCCCTAACTCCAACATTGCGTGGATTGTCTGTCATTGCCATGTTTGTGCCTGCATGCTGTTCGTACTGACGAATTGTCTCCTGCGCTACGCGATGTATCCTGTGAGCATAGCTTTGATAGAGTATCAAGTCAGCTTCATTTTCATAAAAAAAGCTTCAAAAATCATAAAGTATAGCTTTTGCAATGTCAAAAAAACTAGGCCATTGTCAAAAACCCTAACTGTGACTCCATAGCCATGTTCACCTAAGCTAAAAAATCTCATCATTTTCTCTCTCTTGTTGTTACGGGGACGTGAAATTTTGAGATGCTTTAATCTTGCTAGTAACATTTGATTAAGTTATTAATCAAATGTGCAAGGTTGTTTAGCACATGTGATGCACATGGCAGTTATTTCATGGGAACGGGCCAAGGACCCCGAGGATGCAGTGGTTGTTAAAGGTAAAAGTTGTGTTAAGTTATGCGAACTGGGTTTTGGTGGTTAGTTGGTGCCAGGTTGGACCCTAGGACAATTGTTTGGCCATTAAGTGTCAGTGGTGACACTAGGGACTAGCATTAATTAATTAATTAGTCTAAGGGTCAACAGAGGTTGGGAACCACTCTAAGTTGCAAATGGCCAATTTCATTACAGATGGGTATGTTTAATTTTTGGCAGGGTCAAAAGGGCTGAAATTAATTTTGAGAATTAATTAATTTTGAAAAATTAATTTAATGACTGAAAATGCATTAGGAAGACTGCCACTTGGAAAAACTTTCCCATGCAACTAGAGAGAAGGCTGTTGGAGCGTGGTGGAAGCTGATTTGTAGCCATTCTGAGCTTAGTGGAGGGAGAGGAGGTGATCAGATTTGGCTCTGAGAGGCGACGACGACTGATCGCGTGTCGTGACAGGATAGGGGGCAGCAGGTTTTCTCTTCCGCCTCAAGAGAGGCGGCGGTAGGAGAGGAGGGCTCGTCAGTGAAGCTGATATTTTACCCCTCTTTTGAAGTTGTTGGTGCCATCAGATTTGTCATCAGAGCTACGAATCAAAAGATACATTTCAGCTGATTTTCTCTCTCTCTACAGTATTCTCTCATCTCCTCCAATCTGTGCTCAAGCATTCTCAGTAATTCTCAGTCATTGGTAGCAGAGTACAACCAAATTTGGTGGACAGCAGAGAGTTTACTGCTGTAAACCCTAAATTACAGCAGTAATTAGGGTTTAACAGCCACCTTGGGACCCGTGCCATCAGCCAAAGGCATTGTACACTGAAATCAGCACTGGAAATTCGTGGAATTGTGAGGATTTCAGATGCCAGCCCATCTATTGTGAATTTGGGGCAGCATTTGACCAGTAGGGGTTCCATTAGAGCAAGTCCTGGGTGAAAATCAAGGGGCAATTTGCCCGAATGCTTTGCTGATTATTGGAATAGCAAGGGGCTTTTGAATTGGCCAAGGAGATCATGAAATCTCGGCTTGTAATTTATCCATCAGCAATTGAAATTAAAGAAATACCGAAAGCGGTGTTAATTTTGGGGCCAACAGGGTGTCCACTGTCCAAGTTTATGAAGGTAAAGTGAGCATTTCAGTTTATGTTCATTTGCTAATTACTGTAATTAAGTGCTTAATCAGGTTAAACCACCCTATTTGAGAAGGAAGGCTGGTTACATGGTTCCATTGCCTGGATAATCACTCAATCTCTCGATTTGGTGAGCCCGAGGCACCTGATTGCAAGCCAAAGCTTTGTGCTAGTGCTGATTTTTGTGCTTAGCTGAGAAATTACAGCAACATGTCTTCATATAGTGAGATGGAATCAAGCAGTGATGATGCCTCTCACTATGGACATTCTCATGGGAATAAAGGAAATGCAATGCCTAATCTTGGACAAGGCTCTCATGATGGACAACAAGCTGAAAATGTTGCTGTTGGGCAAGATGCACGGCCTTCGAGCCGTCATGAGGTAGATGACCAGCAAAGTGAAGAGGAATTTGATGACCAGTTCAAGAATTGGATGAGGACAACAGCAAATCTCTTTGCTGAATTGGCAAAGGATCCTCAGTTCATCCGATTTTTGAATGCTCCAAAGAAGGACAGCAAAGGCAAGAAGAAAAAGTCAACTTCTACACCTTCGAGACAGCAAGATGCACCGAAGGTAGTGCCAAATCCTTCACTTGAAGCTCCTAAAGAGGCCAATGAAGCTAAACAGTTGGTACCTGTGGGGCAAGGAATGCAAATGCAAGGCCATATGGAAGTGCCAATCCAATGGATTTTGGACAGCTAGGCATGCATGCTATGACGGGGCAGCCAGGATACTTTGGTGGTAGCACGATTTTTCATGCAATGGTTGGCTAAGGGCCGCATACGAGACTGCATGGCACAAATCCCTATGGTATGCAGCAACCAATGCATGGTGTGCAAGGCCCATTGTTTTCGGGTATGACTGGAAATGTGCAAAACCCTATGTATGGTAGCATTGGCTTGATGCCTGGGGCACAAAGTGGAATGTTTGGCAATGCATCTGCACCTCCGAATGCTTATGGGGCTTAAGGAATGATTGCTGGTCATCCAAATGCTTCATTTGGGCTTTGTCATGATGTAAATACAGCAAATGCACCCTTTTTGCAGCAGCGAGTGTATGACAACTTGACTCCCAAAGGGGAAGCAAAAGACTATGATGAGGATGGAAAAGCAGTGAAGTTTGAGTCCTTCAGTGGTGCACAAGATAGGCTGAAAGCTTTGACCTTCATTCAGCAGGTTGATGCAGCCTATTCAGGGGGAAACTTCATCGAATCCTCTAAGATTTGAAAGGCAGCCACTTTCTTGAAGGGAAATGCATTGCAGTGGTGGTCCATGCTCTTGATGCAAGGTAGAGCAATGCCAACATGGGTACAATTCAAGCAAATGTTTGCATCGAATTGGTTGACTAGTACCTTTGAGGTGGATATCATGACAGCTTGGAACAAGCTTGATGCAAAGGAATGCAAGAATTTAGAGCAATACAATAAGAAGTTTTGGGATGCATTGCTGCCCCTTACTTCTTATTGTGCCGTACCCCTTCATGAGCAAGTGGAAAAATATGTATGTGGGCTGCCCAAAGGAATCAGGGATTTTTGCATAAAATCCACCGTGCCTAGCATGTCTCAGCTCATAGAGATTGCTGCTACAACCGATGCTTTGCTGCGTGGAACGGATTTGGGCTTCCAAGAGAGCGGGGAGAAGCCAAATAAAAAGTTGTTTAAGACTGAGAAAAGGGGCATATTTGAAAACCAGCCTAAAAAGAGGCCAAAACAGTAAACAAAGGGCTCGAAAACATTGGCACAACGTAGGGAATTGATGGCTGCAAATAAATGCTTTATTTGTGAACAGGAGGGTCATATTGCAAAGAACTGTCCCAATAGGCAGCAAGCTGCAAAATTAGAAAATTAGGGAGATCCTAAGGGTAAAAGGCCCAAAACATCAGTGGGATTGGTGCTCGATGTTGTTAGTGATCAGCCCAATGATGATGCTACTGAGTTGTGTAGAGCATGGAGCAAAATTAGGGATCAGCATGCATTGATCTTCTTTGATAATGGTGCACGAGCCAACTTCATCTCTACTAACGTGGCAATCCGTCTAGGCATCAAAGAGGATGAGATGGGAGCCATGGGGGAAGTTGGAATGGCATGTAAGGGTCATGGAGAACCTGTCACACCACTCATTGGAAAGCTTCTATTGCACATACAGGGATATATGGACAACGAAGAGTTTTACATTGCTCCACTTGAGGGTTGTGATGTGTTGCTTGGTATGCCATGGTGCCACTGTATGCATGCAGTGATTGATTCATATGCAAAAGAGATCATTATTCAACATAAGGGAAAGACACTCACGCTTGATGTAAAGTTGAAAGGGGAATCTGTCCCTGTTTTAATCTGCAGCTGCTATTTCTAAAGTAATGAAAAATTATCTTTTAGCGTATTTAGTTTTTGCTAAGGATAAGGATGATAGTGAGAATGTTGGGAATATATCTAAATTAGAGAAGGATCCCATGTCATTTTTGAAAATGTATGCTGATTGCTTCTCTCAGTCACTTCCAAGGCAGCTACCACCTGAAAGACCTGAAGATCATTGCATAGACCTTATCCCTGGAAGTAGCCCTCCTAATAAACCACCCTATAGAGTCAGTGCAGCCCAACAGGAGGAGATTATGAGTCAGGTAAATGAGCTGTTAGAAAAAGGGCTGATTCAGCCTAGCTCATCCCCTTTCTGTTCTCCAGTGCTTTTGGTGCAGAAAAAGGATGGTTCATGGCGTATGTGCATTGACTATCGTGCTTTGAACAAGATCACGATAAAGAACCGTTTTCTGATCCCTCGGATCGATGATGTTATGGATAGATTGCAAGGGTCAGCAATATTCAGCCGTATGGATTTGAAAAGTGGGTCTCATCAGATACGCATTAGACCGGAGGATGTGTCTAAGACAGCTTTCAGGACATCTTTTGGGTTATATGAATTTCTTGTCATGCCTTTTGGACTTACGAATGCTCCTATCACTTTTAATCGGATGATGGATTGCATCTTTCGGCCACATAGAGTATTTGTGAGTATTTTCTTTGATGACATGATTGTCTATTCAAAGAATGAGACGGAGCATAGAAAGCACTTGGACATTGTTTTCAATGAGCGCATAGTCTGATTATCAACAGCAAGAAGAGTGAATTCTTTTTGCATGAAATCCACTTCTCCCGGACATATTGTTTCTCCTGATGGTATTCATATGGACCCTGCTAAGGTTGAAGCAATATGTTCATGGCCAGCTTTGAAAAATGTTCATGAGATCCGCAATTTCTTGGATTTATGTTCTTACTATAGAAAGTATGTACGCAAGTTTACTGAAATCACATCTCCATTGCATGTGTTGCAAAAGAAAGATGTGCCATTTAGATGGATAGCAATGGAAATTTCAACATTTGAAAAGTTAAAGGAAAAGATGACTTCAGATCCTGTGTTTGTGTTGGCTGATCTAAGGAAGTCATTTGTAGTTCAGTATGATGCATGTGGCAACAACATTGGGGCTGTCCTTATGCAAGATGGCCAAGTTGTGGCTTTTGAGAGCCGAATTCTCCACGGTGCAGAGAGGAATTTATAGGTTTATGAGAAAGAGCTCTTGGCTGTAATTCATGTACTATCTACATGGAAACATTATTTGTTGGGGGTTGATTTTACAGTACAGACAGACCATCAGACTTTGAGGTACTTTCTGACACAAACAAAGTTGTCAGAGAAGCATATGAGAAGGACGAATTTTCTCTCTATGTTTCATTTTCATATTGTATACATTGATGGTAAAAAGAATGTTGTGGCTGATGCACTGTCACGTAAGCCATAAATTTCAGCCGTCACTATGGTTTATTACACTGAGTTGGATGCCATGAAAGAGCAATATGTTGTTGATTCGGACTTTGCTAATGTTTATGATTAGCTTTGCAATGGCCAAAGGCATGAGCATTTTATGCTAAAAGATGGATTTTTGTTGATGCATGGACGACTGTGTGTTACAAAGCAGTTGAGGCCTAGAGTGATCATTGAAAGTCATGCTCCTCCGTATGCAAGACACAGAGGTATTGATGCCACAGTCAAGCCAGTGGAGCATTTCTTTTATTGGCTAGCTTTGAGGCATGATGTAGAGCAGTATGTTAGGGCATGCATCATATGTCAGAAGGTAAAGCATGATGGGCAAAAGATGTCGGGCTTATTGCAGCCCTTGTCTATTCTAGATAGGCCTTGGCAGAGCATTGCTATGGACTTTATCTTTGAGCTTCCTAGGACACCTACAGGGAATGATGGGATATGGACTATTATTTGCAGGTTTAGCAAACAAGCCCATTTCATTCCGGTGAGGAAGAAGATAAAGGCTGATCATATGGCATGATTATTTATGCCGTACATTTTCAAGTATCATGGTATGCCTGAGTCGATCATCAGTGACCGAGACCCTCGGATGACCAGTCTATTCTGGAAGGTGTTATTTGAGAATATGGGTACCACGCTGAAATTTTCATCATCCTTCCAGCCCGCAGACAGATGGTCCGTCTGAGGAAGCAAATTCCATAGTGTTGGATCTTTTGAGGTGCTATGTTTCAGACCACAAGACACAGTGGGAGAAGTATTTGCCATTGGTTGAGTTTGCATACAATAATACGATGCATAGTTCCACTGACAAGGCCCCATTTGAGGTGGTTGAGGGTGGTAAGAAGGTTCCACCTATTTTGCACACTAAGGATAAGATCTTTGAGGCTGATCGCTTTGTGGAAAGCTTGGATGCAGCCTATGCAAAGATAAAGTATGCACTTCAGAGATCATAGGACAAGCAAAAGCGGGCAATTGATTGCCATAGATGTGCTTTGCAGTTTGTAGAGGGCGATTATGTATTGTTGCATTTCGAAAAGGCAAGGCTGAAAAAGATGAAGGGAAGAGAGAGGTTGTATCCGAAGTTAAGCATGAGATACTATGGGCCTTTTCAAGTGTTGGAAAAGATCAGCGATGTTGCATATCGGCTAAAATTACCTCCACATTGGCGGATACACAATGCCTTTCTTTCATGTGAGTTTGTTGAGACCTTTTCGTGGTGATGTGCCAGAAGATGTATCTGCTGAAATTCAGCTAGAGGTTGAGGAACTAGATGAGATCTTGGTACCTGAGTAGATTTTGGCACATAAGGAAAGGAAGGTCAGAGGTGAAGTTTCCAGAAGATATTTGGTGAAGTTTCAAAACTATTCACCAATGGATGCAAAATGGATGGAAGAGGATGACTTGGCAGACCATCCTCAGTTGTTGCAACTTTATCTCGATACCTTTCAGTGAGAGCCGACTTTGGATGGGGCTTAGTCAGGTTCAGCAGAGCGGGGGTTCGGAGCATTGCCTGATGCTCAAGGGGGAGGTAGCACTTCCACTCCACCGGTTTTGGATAGCTCTCGTATGTAGTGGATCTTAGATGTATTCAGCATGCATCCAAGGTACTGTGCTGACAGTATGTCTGCCATGAGGTCACTACTCAATGTACTAGTCACTGTGAGATATATGTAGATGAGTATGGTTGTCACCGTTGGCTCTGAGACTATACTTATGCATGAGTTTTTGGACCAGTTTGACATGAGTTTTTGCCTCAGTTTTGAGATCAATTTGTGATTAGTTTCAGCTTAGTTTTTGATCAGTTTGAGAACCGTTTATGATCACTTTGGGATCAGTTTTGCATCAGTTTCTGATCAGGTTTTTTTTACCATCAGCTTGTGATCAGTTTGGAGTCACATTTGCAGCCATTTGTGATCAGTTCTCATATCAGTCCATGATCAGTTTATGATCAGGTCATGCTCAGTTTTTAATGGTTTATAGCTGATTCCACGGACAGCCGCATGTAACAAATGTCATTGATAGTTTCAGCCATGGTTTATGCTGAGAATATGCTTTACTGTGGTTTTGAAGTCAGAACGGTTGAGAAACATGAGTTATGGATGCATCCAATGGTTTCTAGCTACAGTTTTGGACTGTTTTTCAGTTTTCTATTATGTTTTGGTGGCTGGAAATTTTCAATAAGTTTTGCGCATATGCAACGGTTCGACAACAATGGCCAATGTTGTGGTGACTGTCATGCCAAATTGAAATTCCAGTGCAATATACTTTTGCTTTGGCCCAATGCAGTGCAATCGAGGACGATTGCAAGGTTTTCAAGGGGGAGGTTTGTCACGGGAACGTGAAATTTTGAGATGCTTTAATGTTGCTAGTAACATTTGATTAAGTTATTAATCAAATGTGCAAGGTTGTTTATCACATGTGATGCACATGGCAGTTATTTCATGGGAACGGGCCAAGGACCCTGAGGATGCAGTGGGTGTTAAAGGTAAAAGTTGTGTTAAGTTATGCCAACTGGGTTTCGGTGGTCCGTTGGTGCCAGGTTGGACCCTAGGACAATTGTTTGGCCATTAAGTGTTAGTGGTGACACTAGGGACTAGCATTAATTAATTAATTAATGCTAGTCTAAGGGAATAGAGGTTGGAAACCACTCCAAGTTGCAAATGGCCTAGCCAATTTCATTACAGATGGGCATGTTTAATTTTGGGCAGGGTCAAAAGGGCTGAAATTAATTTTCAGAATTAATTAATTTTGAAAAATTAATTTAATGGCTGAAAATGCATTAAGAAGACTGCCACTTGGAAAAACTTTCCCATGCAACTAGGGAGAAGGCTGTTGGAGGGCGGTGGAAGCTGATTTGCAGCCATTCTGAGCTTGGTGGAGGGAGAGGAGGTGATCAGATTTGGCTTTGAGAGGTGACGACGACTGATCGCGCACCGTGACAGGACGGGGGGCAGCAGGTTTTCTCTTCCGCCTCAAGAGAGGAGGTGGTAGGAGAGGAGGGCTCTTCAGTGGAGCTGATGTTTTACCCCCCTTTTGAAGCTGTTGGTGCCATCAGATTTGTCATCAGAGCTATGAATCAAAAGATACATTTCAACTGATTTTCTCTCTCTCTACAGCATTCTCTCATCTCCTCCAATCTATGCTCAAGCATTCTCAGTAATTTTTAGCCATTGGTAGAAGAGTATAACCAAATTTGGTGGACAGCAGAGAGTTTACTGCTGTATACCCTAAATTACAGCAGTAATTAGGATTTAACAGTCACCTTGGGATCCGTGCCATCAGCCAAAGGCATTGTACACTGAAATCAGCACCGGAAATTCATGGAATTGTGAGGATTTCAGATGCCAGCCCATCTATTGTGAATTTGGGGCGGCATTTGACCAGTTGGGGTTCCATTAGAGCAAGTCTTCGGTGAAAATCAAGGGGCAATTTGCCCGAATGCTTTGCTGATTATTGGAACAGCAAGGGGCTTTTGAATCAGCCCAGGAGATCGTGAAATCTCGGCTTGTAATTTATCCATTAGCAATTGAAATTAAAGATTTACCGAAAGGGGCGTTAATTTTGGGGCCAACAGGGTGTCCACTATCCAAGTTTATGAAGGTAAAGTGAGCATTTCAGTTTATGTTCATTTGCTAATTGCTGTAATTAAGTGCTTAATTAGGTTAAACCACCCTATCCGAGAAGAAAGGCTGGTTACACTTGCCACCTGGAGCAACCCATTGCCACTATGATCTACTGTCCCAGCTTAAATCAAGGAGGGGAAGGACCTGGAAAGATCGAAGAAGGATCGACGATCCCGAACTAAGAAGATTCAAGTTCGACATCAACTCAGATATGGTCTTTACATAGTGTGTTTTTGCACTGTCATTACTTGTGTCTCTTGACACATTGTAATCTGATCTTCCATTGATAAAATCTGAGAATTCTGGAGTTGATTTGCTGCTGATCCTTGGTCATGACAATGACGAACAAGATCTTAATGCGGATGCAAAGCAACATTATTCTTGTTACTCACTTGCAGTACATAGAAGTCTTGTTTGCATCACTTGCAAGTAATGTTGGAGCTGCCTACACCAAAGAGCAATCAATGATCTTATCTGAAGACCTTGAAGATGCTCCAGACACTCTACTCAACATGCCAAAGAATAAGATGTCTTTGCTTGAGGGGAACATGGACATGAAGACTGAAGCTGCAAGCAAAGTGAAGAACAAGTACAAGATTAAAAAGAGCAAGCTGGACTACACCGATAAAGAGACCTGCAATGAATTGAAGATCTATGTAAAAAGAAGTGTTGAAAACCGCAGGGACCTCATGGTTCTTGACCCAAATTTTTACAAACTTTTTTAGCCTTGTATTGCCTAGCCCAAAATGCTCCTGTCATAAGCTTGTAAACTCCTCATGTAGCCTTGTACTACAGTCTTTGTACACTTTGTGAGGCCCTTGTTACAGCCTCTGGATGTCCACCATGTTTGTGGTATCCACACTTAGCCTTTTTTGTGACAACCTCTGGTCTTTTGCCATGTTTATGGTGTGCCCACACTTTGCAGGTGTTACTCTCACTAAAGCCTCTACACACTGTGTACTTTCTGGTTGTGATTGAGGAGGGGTGTTGAGATATTTGCAATCACACCCACTATGGCCTCTTTGTATGAGGCAGTTGTGGGCCTAGGACATGTAGACAGACTGAATCCCATATGCACAGAAAGAGAAACTGCTATCCATCCAACAACTGTAAAGCATTGTACTTGACTACTACTTCAATATATGATGAATGCAATATCATGATGCTTTCCTATTTCAGCTAGTGTCATTGGTCATTGTTAGTCTTATACACAAGATTATGTTTATGAGTCCAAGTCTCAATCTTAGAACCTAATTCACTTGTGTAACAGGTCAAGTCTTGTCTATGGTATCATGAGCTTAATCTTCATCTTTGATCCACCATAGTCACTACCATGCTCTAGATCCCGTGTCATTTCACACGATGCTAGGACCAAACACATTGAGGTATATTACCATTTTATGAGAGAGAATGTATTTATAAGAGATCAATATGGTATATATTTGTACATAGGATTAGATAGCTGATATTTTTACAAAGGCATTGGGTGTAGAGAAGCTTTGAAAATTTTGAAGCTTACTTGGAGTTGCAGACATGTAGTTAAGTATGAGGGGGAGTATTGAGATGGCAAGCTTAACACGTGCGAAGATTGATAATGGATCGTTTGGTTAGATAGGTCCGTACGTCTGCATGCATGTCATTGGTCATTATGATCCTCACATTGCCATTGATTTATCACTTATTATATTTGGTTTGTTACACCTACCTACAATTGGCATAGTTATAGCGCCGGTCAATTAGTATAGTCAGTTATGCACTGTTTGATTTAGTGGGCCACTTTTCTTTATATTGTATCTTATCTATACTTTGTGTACATTGTATTGTGAGAGGAAAAAAGAAGAAAAACCAGCAAGAAAACGGTTTGGCCTCCATCTCTCTTCTTGTGTGCTCTTCAGTGAGCTTCCTCTTGTGTGTATTGTGTGTGTTCAGTGCAATAGCTCAAGCAAGACCTCCCACCACCGGATTCATGACATCTAGTATTGCTATTGCCATCATCATTCCCAACCTAATCTGGTGTGCTTACTAACGCCTCGGGTTGCGTGCAAGGACTGATCAGTCCACACTATTGTATTCAGCATTCATCTTCAGTTAGTGCAGATCTCTTCCTTCTTCTTCTTGTCTCTTTCTTCTCTTCTCTCTATGTTGGTGTCCTTCTTCCATTGCCCACTCTCACATCTTTTGTAGAATTCTTGGAGTCCTCACTTAGGCGATGATACCATGTGAGTGTGCAAGGGAAGAGAAACACGAACATGGAGAGGAAAGAGAGGAGAGAGACAACAAGAGAGAAGAGAATGAAGTGATAAATTTGCACTAAATTTGAATGGAAGGCTGAATACAATGGTAGGCTGATTAGTCCCCACATGCAGCCCAAGGTGTTAGTGAGGGAACAAGACCAGGTTGATGAAAATGGTAGGATTGGAGAGAGAGGAGGGCTGAAGATGGAGGGTGCTGAACTTGCGAGAAGATAATGTAACCAGCCAAGAGTAAAAGGTCTCAACAAACTGATATGAAAGGCATTGTGTATCCGCGAATGTGGAGGTAATTTCAGCAGATATGCAACATCGCTGATCTTTTCCAACACTTGAAAGGGCCCATAGTATCTCATGCTTAACTTCGGATACAACCTCTCTCTTCCCTTTATCTTTTTTAGCCTTGCCTTTTCGAAATGCAGCAATACATAATCGCCTTGTGCAAACTGCAAAGCACATCTATGGCGATCAGCTGTCCGCTTTTGCTTGTCTTGTGATCTCTGAAGTGCATACTTTATCTTTGCATAGGCTTCATCCAAGCTTTCCACAAAGCGATCAGCCTCAAAGATCTTATCCTTAGTGTGCAAAATAGGTGGAACCTTCTTGCCACCCTCAACCACCTCAAATGGAGCCTTGCCAGTGGAACTATGCATTGTATTATTGTATGCAAACTCAACCAATGGCAAATACTGATCCCACTGTGTCTTGTGGTGTGAAACATAACACCTCAAAAGATCCAACACTCTGGAATTTACTTCCTCAGACTGACCATGTGTCTGCGGATGGAAGGATGATGAGAATTTCAGCGTGGTATCCATATTCTCAAACAACCCCTTCCAGAATAGACTAGTCATCTGAGGGTCTCGATCACTGATGATCGACTCAGGCATACCATGATACTTCAAAATGTACGGCATAAATAATCGTGCCATATGATCAGCCTTTATCTTCTTCCTCACCGAAATGAAATGGGCTTGTTTGCTAAACCTGCAAATAATAGTCCATATCCCATCATTCCCTGTAGGTGTCCTAGGAAGCTCAAAGATAAAGTCCATAGCAATGCTCTGCCAAGGCCTATCTGGAATAGGCAAGGGCTGCAACAAGCCCGGCATCTTTTGCCCATCATGCTTTACCTTCTGACATATGATGCATGCCCTAACATACTGCTCTACATCATGCCTCAAAGCTGGCCAATAAAAGAAATGCTCCACTGGCTTGACTGTGGCATCAATACCTCTGTGCTTGCATACGGAGGAGCATGACTTTCAATGATCACTCTAGGCCTCAACTGCTTTGTGACACACAGTCGTCCATGCATCAACAAAAATCCATCTTTTAGCATAAAATGCTCATGCCTTTGGCCATTGCAAAGCTAATCATAAACATTAGCAAAGTCCGAATCAACAACATATTGCTCTTTCATGGCATCCAACTCAGTGTAATAAACCATAGTGACGGCTGAAATTTATGGCTTACGTGACAGTGCATTAGCCACAACATTCTTTTTACCATCAATGTGTACAATCTGAAAATGAAACATAGATAGAAAATTTGCCCATCTCATATGCTTCTTTGACAACTTTGTTTGTGTCAGAAAGTACCTCAAAGTCTGATGGTCTGTTTGTACTGTAAAATCAGCCCCCAACAAATAATGTTTCCACGTAGACAGTGCATAAATTACAGCCAAGAGCTCTTTCTCATAAACCTGTAAATTCCTCTCTGCACCGTGGAGAATTCGGCTCTCAAAAGCCACAACTTGGCCATCTTGCATAAGGACAGCCCCAATGCTGTTGCCACATGCATCACACTGAACTACAAATGACTTCCTTAGATCAGGCAACACAAACACAAGATCTGAAGTCATCTTTTCCTTTAACTTTTCAAATGTTGAAATTTCCATTGCTATCCATCTAAATGACACATCTTTCTTTTGCAACACATGCAATGGAGATGTGATTTCAGTAAACTTGCGTACATACTTTCTATAGTAAGAACATAAATCCAAGAAATTGCGGATCTCATGAACATTTTTCAAAGTTGGCCATGAACGTATTGCTTCAACCTTAGCAGGGTCCATATGAATACCATCAGGAGAAACAATATGTTCGGGAGAAGTGGATTGCATGCAAAAAGAATTCACTCTTCTTGTTGTTGATAATCAGACTATGCTTATGTAGCTCATTGAAAACAATGTCCAAGTGCTTTCTATGCTCCGTCTCATTCTTTGAATAGACAATCATGTCATCAAAGAAAGTACTCACAAATGCTCTATGTGGCCGAAAGATGCCATCCATCATCCGATTAAAAGTGGCAGGAGCATTCGTAAGTCCAAAAGGCATGACAAGAAATTCATATAACCCAAAAGATGTCCTGAAAGCTGTCTTAGACACATCCTCCGGTCTAATGCGTATCTGATGACACCCACTTTTCAAATCCATACGGCTGAATATTGCTGCCTCTTGCAATCTATCCATAACATCATCGATCCGAGGGATCGAAAAACGGTTCTTTATTGTGATCTTGTTCAAAGCATGATAGTCAATGTACATACGCCATGAACCATCCTTTTTCTGCACCAAAAGTACTGGAGAATAGAAAGGAGATGAGCTAGGCTGAATCAGGCCCTTTTTCTAACAACTTATTTACCTGACTCATAATCTCCTCCTGTTGGGCTGCACTGACTCTATAGGGTGGTTTATTAGGAGAGCTACTTCCAGGGATAAGGTCTATGCCATGATCTTTGGGTCTTTTAGGTGGTAGCTGCCTTGGAAGTGATTGAGGGAAGCAATCAACATACATTTTCAGAAATGACATGCGATCCTTCTCTAATTTAGACATATTCCCAACATTCTCACTATCATCCTTATCCTTAGCAAAAACTAAATACGCTAAAAGATGATTTTTCATTACTTTAGAAATAGCAGCTTTAGATACAACAGGGATAGATTCCCCTTTCAACTTTACATCAAGTGTGAGTGTCTTTCCCTTATGTTGAATAGTGATCCCTTTTGCATATGAATCAATCACTGCATGCATACGGTGGCACCATGGCATACCAAGCAACACATCACAACCCTCAAGTGGAGCAATGTAAAACTCTTCGCTGTCCACATATCCTTGTATGTACAACCGAAGCTTTCCAATGAGTGGTGTGATAGGTTCTGCATGACCCTTACATGCCATTCCAAATTGCCCCATGGCTCCCATCTCATCCTCTTTGATGTCTAGACGGGTTGCCATGTCAGTAGAGATGAAGTTGGCTCGTGCACCATTATCAAAGAAGATCAATGCATGCTGATCCCTAATTTTGCTCTATGCTCTACACAACTCAGTAGCATCATCATTGGGCTGACCAGTAACAACATCGGGCACCAATCTCACTGATGTTTTGGGCCTTTTACCCTTAGGATCTCCCTAATTTTCTGATTTTGCAGCTTGCTGCCTATTGGGACAGTTCTTTGCAATACGACCCTCCTGTTCACAAATAAAGCATTTATTTGTAGCCATCAATTCTCTACGTTGTGCCAATGTTTTCGAGCCCTTTCTTTGCTGTTTTGGTCTCTTTTCAGGCTGGTTTTCAGATATGCCCCTTTTCTCAGCCTTAAACAACTTTTTATTTGGCTTCTCCCCGCTCTCTTGAACGCCCAAATCCTTTCCATGCAGCAAAGCATCGGCTGTAGCAGCAGTCTCTATGAGCTGAGACATGCTAGACACGGTGGATTTTATGCAAAAATCCCTGATTCCTTTGGGCGGCCCACATACATATTTTTCCACTTGCTCATAAAGAGGTACGGCACGATAAGAAGTGACGGGCAGCAATGCATCCCAAAACTTCTTATTGTATTGCTCTAAATTCTTGCATTCCTTTGCATCAAGCTTGTTCCAAGCTGTCATGATATCCACCTCAAAGGTACTAGTCAACCAATTCGATGCAAACATTTGCTTGGATTGTACCCATGTTGACAGTGCTCTACCTTGCATCAAGAGCGTGGACCACCATTGCAATGCATTCCCCTTTAAGAAAGTGACTGCCTTTCGAATCTTAGAGGATTCGGTGAAGTTTCCCCCTGAATAGGCTGCATCAAACTGCTGAATGAAGGTCAAAGCTTTCAGTCTATCTTGTGTACCACTGAAGGACTCAAACTTCACTGCTTTTCCACCCTCATCATAGTCCTTTGCTTCCCCTTTGGGAGTCAAGTTGTCATACACTCGCTACTACAAAAAGGGTGCATTTGCTGTATTTACATCATGACCAAGCCCAAATGAAGCATTTGGATGACCAGCAGTCATTCCTTGAACCCCATAAGCATTCGGGGGTACAGATGCACTGCCAAACATTCCACTTTGTGCCCCAGACATCAGGCCAATGCTACCGTACATAGGGTTTCGCACATTTCCAGCCATAACCCAATATAATGGGCCTTGCACACCATCCATTGGCTGCTGCATATCATAGGGATTTGTGCCATACATTCCCGTATGCGGCCCTTGGCCAACCATTGCATGAAAAATCATGCTACCACCAAAGTATCCTAGCTGCCCCATCATAGCATGCATGCTTGGCTATCCAAAATCCATTGGATTGGCACTTCCATAATGGCCTTGCATTTGCATTCCTTGCCCCATAGGTACCGACTGTTTAGCTACATTAGCCTCTTTAGGAGCTTCAAGTGAAGGATTTGGCACTACCTTCGGTGCACCTTGCTATCCCGAAGGTGTAGAAGTTGACTTCTTCTTCTTGCCCTTGCTACCCTTCTTTGGAGCATTAAAAAATCGGGTGAACGGAGGATCCTTTGCCAATTCAGCAAATAGATTTGCTGCTTTCCTCGATTCTTGAACTAGTCATCAAATTCCTCTTCACTTTGCTGGTCATCTACCTCATGACGGCTACAAGGCTCTGCATCTTGCCCAACAACAACATTTTCAGCTTGTTGTCCATCATGAGAGCCTTGTCCAAGATTAGGCATTGCATTTCCTTCATTCCCATGAGAATGTCCATACTGAGAGGCATCATCACTACTTGATTCCATCTCACTATATGAAGACATATTGCTGTAATTTCTCAGTTGAGCACAAAAATCAGCACTAGCACAAAGCTTTGGCTTGCAATCAGGTGCTTGGGGCTCACAAAATCCTGAGATTGAGTGATTATCCAGGCAATGGAACCATGTAACCAGCCTTCCTTCTCGGATAGGGTGGTTTAACCTGATTAAGTACTTAATTACAGCAATTAGCAAATGAACATAAATTGAAATGCTCACTTTACCTTCATAAACTTGGACAGTGGACACCTTGTTGGCCCCAAAACTGGCGCCCCTTTCGGTATTTCTTTAATTTCAATTGCTGATGGATAAATTACAAGCCGAGATTTCACTATCTCCTTGGCTGATTCAAAAGCCCCTTGCTATTCCAATAATCAGCAAAGCATTCGGGCAAATTGCCCCTTGATTTTCACCGAGGACTTGCTCTAATGGAACCCCAACTGGTCAAATGCTGCCTCAAATTCACAATAGATGGGCTGGCATCTGAAATCCTCACAATTCCACGAATTTCCGGTGCTGATTTCAGTGTACAATGCCTTTGGCTGATGGCACGGGTCCCAAGGTGGCTGCTAAATCCTAATTACTGCTGTAATTTAGGGTATACAGCAGTAAACTCTCTGCTGTCCACCAAATTTGGTTGTACGCTGCTACCAATGACTGAGAATTACTGAGAATGCTTGAGCACAGATTGGAGGAGATGAGAGAATACTGTAGAGAGAGAGAAAATCAGCTGAAATGTATCTTTTGATTCGTAGCTCTGATGACAAATCTGATGGCACCAACAACTTCAAAAGAGGGGTAAAATATCAGCTTCACTGACGAGCCCTCCTCTCCTATCGCCGCCTCTCTTGAGGCGGAAGAGAAAACCTGCTGCCCCCTGTCTTGTCACGGCGCGCGATCAGTCGTCGTCGCCTCTTAGAGTCAAATCTGATCACCTCCTCTCCCTCCACCAAGCTCCGAATGGCTGCGATTCAGCTTCCACCACTCTCCAACAGCCTTCTCCTTAGTTGCATGGGAAAGTTTTGCCAAGTGGCAGCCTTCCTAATGCATTCTCAGCCATTAAATTAAATTTTCAGAATTAATTAATTCTGAAAATTAATTCCAGTCCTTTTGACCCTGCCCAAAATTAAACATGCCCATTTGGAATGAAATTGGCTAGGCCATTTGCAACTTGGAGTGGTTCCCAACCTCTGTTGACCCTTAGACTAGCATTAATTAATTAATTAATGCTAGTCCCTAGTGTCACCACTGACACTTAATGGCCAAACAATTGTTCTAGGGTCCAATCGGGCACCAACTGACCACTAAATCCTCGGGGTCCTTGGCCCGTTCTCATGAAATAACTGCCATATGCATCACATGTGCTAAACAAGCTTGCACATTTGATTAATAACTTAATCAAATGTTACTAGCAAGATTAAAGCATCTCAAAATTTCCCGTGACACCAGCAGTTGTTGGCTAGTGAAATTCTGGGTGAAAAATGCTGAACGGGCTGCCCTTACAAGTGCAGGCACTCCACACTGGCCACTGAAAAAGGAATGCAGAGTTTGTAATATTGCACTTTGCCAGTGTGAAGGCTCTCGAGACTCACTGAAAAGAAATGCATACAGAAATAATGGCTGAAACGGTTAGAGCTCCTATGCTCGCAGCCAGGAGATGATAGATTGACAAAATACAGGCTAACAAGATTAACATCAAGGCCTGCAGTTCCTTGCATTGTGATAATCAAGAACATTGTGTTGTGGACTTGGATTAGAAGGGCTATGCGCCATGTTCTCTAGCATCACATTGCTCGTTTGGATCAATTCAGTGCCGATTTCTTCTTCCTATGTGTGTGTGTGTGTGTGAAGAAGTTTGAATTAATGTATATAAATATTTACATCATGCCTTCTAGCCAACCAAGCACAATCATAGCCTTTTCAGGAATACATGAAGCCTTCAGGCCAACCATACAAAATAGGAATAGTTGTCATGAAGCGAAAAGGCTAACAAAAGAACACAATGCACAAACAAAAACTCCTTAACAAGCTATCCAGCAGCAATCCACATGAACAAAGGGAGGGGATCAAGATGATGGTACAACAAGGGTGGAGCGAACAATGTCCATGCACAGAGCAGCCACCTCTCCAATAATGAGGCCAGCTGAAATCATAGAAAAAATCTGCCATAATAGCAAGCCTTGCTCTCATCCCACATGACCATGCATACCTGAGGCTGCTTGTGTGTGTGTGTGGAGATGTGTATGTGTATGGAGATGAATGTGCTGAAGCAAAGGCTATTTAGGACTGCACGCTGCAATAAACACACATGATTGTGGGTAGACATCAGCTTGGAATGGGTGTAGAGTTGGGAAATAGTTTTTTCAGCCATGCAATCGTGGAAATGCATGTTGGTGCCTGAAAAACTAGGATTGGGGCAGTTCTATCCATGAAAGTCTATAGTTAGTTGGTGAGAGCAACAGCTAGAAGATATGAGGGCAAGCTGTATTGAATTTGGAGGGCATGCACAAAGGATTTGTGTCAAAATAGGGTGTAGTCTGCACTTATGAATTAGAGTTTGTAGGCTCTTGAGCCTACAGCTTGGGACAACTACCAACTGAGCATCAGCATTTTATACTCTGTTTAGGAAAGCTCTTCAATAAGTCAAAGAAATACTGCAAGGGGTACCAAGGTTTGGAGCAAAAAGGTGTCATCTCCTTAGAGTGTGAGCATTGTGAGTTTATTGCTGGCTGAATTTTTGTTTAGTCAATTGTGCTTGTTAGTTTATCATTCAGAGCTCACTGGCCTTTACATTGAAGGTTGGTTTCAACTTATTTCTCAAGGGGTTTCCTAGACAGGGCCAAAACCTGCCCCTTTTTTGGTTTGGTGCTGGTGGTTGGATTAGGGGAAGGTTGGCAGGAGGTGGAGATTGACTGGTGGGGGGATGAGAGCACAGGTTGAGAGGACAGGCAATCAGGAGCAGGTTCAGAGGAGGGGAGGCTGACAGGCTGAGAAGCAGCCTGGGGGGAGAGGTTGACCACTGGTATGGGGCTGCTGGTAGGCAAGAGTGCTTGTAGGGATGAAGAGAAAGGGAGAAGCCTGAAGGACAGCAACAGAGGAGGGGTTTTGAAGACATTTCCCTATTGGAAATCAGCTCAGAGTAGTTGTTCTGGAAATCTTTTTTGAAATGGACACAAAGCTGTACCAAACATCTGTTTTCCATAATCAGCACAACAGTATGCATCGACAGTCTCTAGACGTTTGTTTTTTGACAACTTTTTCTGTGGGCTACATGATCGTTGTTATCAGAATTCGCAAAGCTCTGCATTCTTGAACTTGCTTTTGGGTTAACAATTTTGCAGGCTTATGGCATTGTGTGGAAAGCCATTGAAAGAAGGTCAAATGATGTAGTGGCTCTTAAGAAAATTTTTGATGCATTTCAGAATTCAACAGATGCCCAGGCAAGTTTTACAGAACACAGCTTTTAATTATGAGATCAATGAGGTTGGTGCATTGACCAATACTGCCTCTTTTTTTTCACAAAATTTTTCCAACACTCTCTTTGATATAGCACAGAGGACATTTCGAGAGGTGATGTTCCTGCAGGAGCTCAACGACCATGAGAATATAATCAAGTAATGAATATGTACTGTCAGTTTCGTATTCATATGCTTGTGAGTAGAGTAAAAGAGGTAGCATCTTTTGTAGTTGATTAGCAAATCATAGTGGCATCTTACTGTTTTCAACCATACTGGAAAAAATTGATTAGCTTAATGCAAACTCTGCAAATCTAACCTATGCTTTACTTTCATAAACTCAAGACTGGAAATTTTGAATTGAGCTCTCTTTACCCTCTTTCTTGTGTTCCTACTCTGCATGTATCTTTGGCTTTGGAGCTCTGATGTATACTTGAACATGCCCCTACATGCCTTGTTCAAGCTTCTCTGCCATAGCCTTGTATCAATCCATTCATTATGACAGCAAGTGGTTCTGACTTACTGCACATGAGTATGCTTGACTTTTCTAGATCGTGTTTTGGGTTTGTGGAAGAGTTAATTTGGTTGATTAAGAGTTCCATCTTATGAGGAAATTTTGTGGTGGTGTACAGAAGCAATTGAGAAGATGTGTAGATGAAATGCTTGGCACCATACAGGAGACCATGCAGTCTGATATGGCACATATACTATTGAAATATAAGGCTGAAATTGAAGGGCAGATCTATGGACAGTTTGTGTCATGGAAAGAGGACATTGCTCAAGGTATGCATGAAAGAAACATGGTCATCACTGAATTAAGAGAAGAGCTCATAGAATGCAGAAGACAATTGGAAATAGTAACAAAAGACATGTCTGAGAATCATGTTGTGGAGGAACTCCAAGAAGGGCTGAAAGAATGTAAAAGACATATGGAATTATATGTATGAGAGGAGGGCAAGATCACCCCCAAAGTACAAGATGAGATTGAAGAGATCTATGTCCATGTGGAAAAAAAAAAACAACTCATGGGCTGAAGTGACGAAACAAACACAAGTGCAAGTGAAGGAAACAATGCAATGCATTGGCATGGTTAAAAAACAAAAAACATCACCCATCCATAAAGTGGAGCTCATGAACACCGCTCTTGGAAAAGAGGCAAATCATAGAGTGCATGCTTTATGAGTACGTGTAGTGGGATGACCTGAGAAGGGCACCCCACAAGAAGATGCAAAAGCAGTTGGGAGAAAATAGGTGCAAATGACGTGCTAATTATGGATTCATGGTGTGTGGATACAATAAAGGTCTTAATTCTTAGGCTTGAGGATATGGGGGAAAAGAGGGCTTTCTTGTCCAAGAGGGGAGCCTTAAAAGAGGAGAAGATACACTTGGATGAAGGCCTCACTCTAGCCCAAGTGGCACATAAGAAAGAGTACATGCCTCGAGTCCTTGAAGCTTGTAAGGAGGGAAAATTTGCTATGTATCGTGATGGGCAGGTGATTACCACCAATTGTTTGTCCAAATGACGGTGTGTGGCCTATGAGACATTGGGATTTAGAGTAGGGAATTGTAACGGAGCTCTCCAAATGGATACTGATTATTTTGAGAACACTTTTGGAAATGTAGATATTTGCCATGTATGTTGAAACGCACCAATGTAGTGGTAGTCATTTACCAAACGTACAAGGATATAGATGGGAGTTAGTTTTTTGTCCCCAATCACGCACAATTGGGGGGGGGGGGGGGGACCAGAGGATTTGGAGGAGTAGTTGTACTATTCAGGGAGAAGCTCCATGATCAAGTACATGTTGTTTTGGTTGTTTTTGGGGCAAGACATCAAAAGGGTACGGGAGATGTTTCAAGAAAGGTAGTTGGACACCTTGATCATAATACCAGAAGCATGGTATAGTTATGCAAAGAACCTTTATAATGTAGAATGCCAGCTCCCTATTATACTACTCTTTAAGATTGGGGAACCTATAGTATGGGAGAATTATAGGACGATCATGGTCACTACTTGGCCAAGATCTATGGTTGCATTTTAAAGCATGAGCTTTGCACATGGGTCGAGTGACATGGGTATAGAGCATGGGGGTAGGCAACCTTTAGGAGAGGGTTCACTACGCTTGATCATATATTGATTCTCAGAGCTATTGTAGAGGAAGGAAGGACACATGGAAAGAGGATTTATTGTTGCTTTGTGGATTTTTGCAAAGCATTTGACATCGTGCCCCAAGGCAAGCTCGTGCAGTGACTATAGGAAATTTGCACTCCAAGATATCTATAGTGAGGGATTATGCCTTGTATGAGTCAATGATAGGGAAGGTGCGTGCTTTCGGAGGGCTTTCTAATATGATGGACAATACCATCGGAGTGAAGCAGGGATGCCCACTTTTGCTTATTCTCTTTGGCGTTTATGTTGATGAGCTCTCAATTTATGTGGATAGATTAGGAGGACTATGCAAATGATGTGGTATAGATCATAGATTCTCTCAAGGGCTTGCAGAAACACATGAATGCATTGTAAGCGCTTTGCATGGACAGAGGATTGATAGTGAATCTCGGAAGACCAAGGTGATGGTGTTTAATAACATACAAGCTTGGGTGACCCAAGTGGGACATTAGTTTACTCTTTGGCGGGGATATGGTTGGGTATCATAAGGATATGTATTTTTGAAACCTCACTTAACATGTGGATTAATTTTTAATCACATGATTAAGTAAATGATTCACATGTGAGGTGCAGCTAGGGTTAAAGTAAATTTACGAGCCCAGGACCCAAAGAAATCACAGGATGTCAAAGGCAAAAGTTACTATAAGTTATGCCGCACAGGTACTTGGTGATATTTGGTGCCAATTGTTGGCCTAGGTCATCCATTTGGCCATAAGTGTCAGTTGGTGATACTAGAGAAGTGACGTTTAATGGTACCTAATGCCAATCTGATAGTCAAAGATGGCGTAGAGACACTCGGGAATGGAAGTTGCCTAGCCAATTTAATTCTTGGCCTGTCAGATTATTTTTCAGGGCACCAAAATAATTATTAGATTAATTTTTAATATTTTAAGATTGAAAATTAATATTTAATTATGAAAATATTGGAAAAACCATTTGGGAAGGTTGCCACTTGTGAAAAATGCCTGTGCAAGACTGAAAAACGTCTTTAGAGTTTGGAGAGTGGCATTTCTATAAATTCAGCCTGCAAGAGAGAGGGAGGGGAGGGTGCTGGTCTGATTTGCAGCCATTGGAGGACCTTTTGAGGCAGCTAGGGGCAAAAGAAGACCAATCAACAGCAGAGGAGACAGTATCTATAGGCTGTTGAGGCAGGGCAGTAACAGTAAATGACTGATTTTCTTCAGTTCTTTGCATCTACATGCTGTTGTGGCAGGGCAGTAGCTGTACTTGACTGATTTTCAATCATTCTTTGCGACAAAACTCTAGATTTTCTCTCTCTACAGCTTTCTCTCTCATCTCCTAGCCATTTTACAACCTTGCTCCGAAAATCTCAGCATTTGGGCCCTTGGAGGCTGAGAAATTGCAAATTTCTTTGCTCTAGATCCTAATTTACAGCGGAAATTAGGGTTTAGCAGCAGCCTTGGTAAGCGTACTAGAAATTGGAAGCTCCAAGACTGAAGGTGAATTTCAGCCGAATTTAGGTGGAGGACTAGCCATCCATTGAATTTGGGGCATTTCCATCATCTATGAAGTGGGTAACGGCCAATTGAGTGCTCGAATCAAGGGGTAAAATAGATTGAAGACTTGCTGGTCACTTTGGACAACAAGGGGAGTTGAAATACTGAAAGGGATTGGGAGAATCCCATTGTAAGTCAACTTTTTCTTCAATAAAGCTAAAGAAAAACCGGAAGGGGCTTTAATTTTGGGGCCAATCGAGTGTGCATTGTCCAAGACCGGTAGGTAAATTTGTATTTTCAGATTTGCATTTATTGTTTGCTACTGTAATTAAGTTGTAATCAGGGATTTACCATCCTATTCGGGGAGGAAGGTTGGTTTCATGGTTCCAAGGAATGCAAATGCAAGGCCATCACGGAAATGCCAATCCAATGGATCTTGGACAGCCAGGCGTATATGCTATGATGGGACAGCTAGGATATTTTGGTGGAAGCATGATTTTTCATGCTATGGTTGGACAAGGGCTGCATATGGGAATGTATGGCATAAATCCCTATGGTATGCAGCAACCAATGCATGGAGTGCAAGGCCCAATGTATTTGGGTATGACTGGAAATATGCAAAATCCTATGTATGGCAGTATTGGCTTGATGCGTGGGGCACAAAGTAGCATGCTTGGTATTGCATCTGCACCCCCGAATGCTTATGGGGATCAAGGAATGAATGTTGGTCATGCAAATGCTCTGTTCACATTGGTTTTGATGTGAATTCAGCAAATGCACCCTTTTTGCAACAGCCAGTGTATGACAACTTGATATCCAAAGGGGCAGCAAAAGACTGTGATGAGGGTGGAAAAGGAGTGAAGTTTGAGTCCTTCAGCGGTGTACAAGATAGGCTGAAAGCTTTGACTTTCATTCAACAGTTTGATGTAGCCTATTCAAGGGAGAACTTCACGAAGTTCTGAAAGATTCGAAATTTAACCACTTTCTTGAAAGGAAATGAATTACAGTGGTGGTCCACTCTTTTGATGCAAGGTAGAGTACCGTCAACATGGGTATAATTCAAGCAAATATTTGCATTGAATTGGTTGACAAGTACTTTTGAGGTGGACATCATGACAGCTTGGAATAAGCTGGATGCTAAGGAATGTAATAATTTGGAGCAAGTTCCTTTGATTGTAAATTCAAGTTCCAAGCTCTTTGAAGGTTTCAGATTTCCAATGTTTTTAAGATAATCCTTGGGGAACTCTTTTTTCAAGCAAGTCTACTGCTGGCTCAAGGACCAAAGAGTCCAAAGTCTTAGAGATTCTCTTCTGCAGTTGGAAATACATCTGACAAATGCTTGGTTATCAATATATATTGAGCTATTATCCTCATTTTAAAAATATAAGAGTAAGCAGCTATGTATGTGAAAGACTTCTGAAAACTTATCCTGTGATGCAGATTGTTGAATGTTCTGAAAGCAGAGAATGATCGTGATCTGTACCTTGTCTTTGAATATATGGGTACGCATTAATGAGTTAGGAAAATATACTTTTTTGTCCCCACAAGAAGAGAATTCAATCAAAATGGAACTTGTTTTTGAAATCCAAATTAGACTATCAAATAGTATTTATGTTCATTCTGTAAGAACAAAAGGTCAAGTATGCATATGCCCTTATAAAATTATTTTTCGTCATACTGCAGAAACTGATTTGCATGCTGTTATCCGAGCAAACATACTGGAAGAAGTCCATAAACAGGTGTATTTGAGAGAATACGTTTTACTGCTTCACGTTAATTATCCATACTGCCCTTAAGTCTCATTTGATTTGCTTTTCTATCTAATTTCATATTTCACAGTCCCACTTTGCTTTGCCAGTTCATAATGTATCAGCTTTTCAAATCATTGAAGTATTTGCATTCTGCTGAATTACTTCATCGCGACATAAAAGTAAGTTTCCTCCATCAATAAGCTCTGTTCAATGTTTTATGCTCCTCCAAACATCAAACTGGCAATGAACAAATTATGGACATGCTCGATTATCCTTCCTTTTAGTAAGCTTTATGCAGAACATCTTGAATGCAGCCAAGCAATCTATTGCTAGATTCTGATTGCCAAGTTAAACTGGCAGACTTTGGCCTCGCACGCTCTGTAAGTCTTGGTGCATTAATTAGCTTATAAATTCTATCCAGATTTAAGGTTACATATTATTGCTTCTGTTATGTAATAGATGTTACTGAGTTTACTTAAGACTGACATTTGGAACACGTTTGTGAGTGGACATTAGATTGCTCAATTGAAAGACGATACAGGTCAAAGTCCAATTTTGACAGATTATGTTGCAACTCGCTGGTAGAGTGCAATGTTCTCAGCTATTTCTGGGTTTTGCAGTGTTACATGACATGGAGACTTATGCAAAATTATTTTTAAAAGGATTTTCTAAAAATCTCATTTCAAAACCCACCACCCACGATCACTTGTGAGCACTTCAAGGTGGTTTATTAAACTTTGAGATGTTGACTGCATGTGATGGTTCGTGACCCCTTTTAGTAAGCAGAACTTTAATGTAATGCTTTTCTTTCATAGCAAGTAAAGTTTTTCCTTTTTTAGACTTTAGAAATACAGCCCACATGTTTATTTAGAATCTATCTAACAAATTGCTGAAGTCTTAAACCAAGAAAGGAACATCGCCAGTGCTTGACAACCAATTAAGTTTCCGGAAGTTCCAAGCTTTAACAAAGTGTGGACATTTATTAGAAGTAGATGTAAATATCAGTTTTGTAAGCATTTTTAGTATAAATTGGGGAAGTTTATGGCATGAGTAACAAATGGTGGCAAAGTCTTCTAGTAGGTGTGTGGGTCTTCAATGATGTTCCACCATTAAATTGTAAGATGTGAGATTATAATATATCCAAATATTGACCACCTCATGAGATACCAAACGGTGACATAGAACTCACCCAAGGATAGCCATGTGGCATGATTAAGTTAGTCCAAGGACAACGTGTAGTATTGAAAAGTAGCAACTTAATTGTACGCACCTAAACATATCATCCACTCACAAATTGCTAGCCATGTCTTCCACCTTACAAGGTAGTAGTGCTCATCCATCCATTTCAAGTCACAAGATAGTAAGTAGGTAGTTCTTAAACTTTGACCAACTTTTTGTTGAATCACAAGGCCACTGGGTCTTGCTTTCCATTTAAGACGCAGTCTCCATAAGCCAATGAAATCAATGGTCTTACTTCAAGTTGATCCTAAATCAATGATTCTTCAGGATCCTTGCCATGAAAGAAAATTGAAATGAAAAGGATCGTGAGTGTGCCAATGAGAAGACAATCCAAGGTGCAACATCACAAATACATCTTCGATATCCTAACAAAGGATAATACTGGGCTGGAAAGTTGATAAATAAACTCTCTTTCCCCCTTATCTCAACATGCTTTGTCCATCCATTGCCCTTCAGCATAATTAGCCATGTCTTGTGTTTATATGCAGCTTCTTTTTGAAATCTCTAGTCAAAAAGTTCATTTGTAATGAAAATTTGAATTCAGTCCAAGTCCTCCCATCCCTTTTAGAGGGGGGGGGATATTGATGATGCAGCTGTGGATTTCCTGGCCCTTTGTGTTTCAAAGGGGTATTCCCAAGATTATGATGAGTTTCCTCAAGATTGTAATCTTCTATGGGCCTTTCATCCCTTGCTACTTGCATACCCTTCTGATGGCCCTTGTTCCCTATTGTTTTCTTTTGGTAGGTTACGGTGCCTTCGATAGCTCCTTGCTATCATCTCTCAATTGGGTTAGAGGCTTGGACCGACCATCCTCGATTGGAGTTTTTGGAGTGATCCGTTCAAGGCCTCTCCATTTCCATTGGCCTATGGTAGCCACTTGCTGGATTGGGCTTTCATTTGGAGAGGGGATCTTGCTTCTTGGTTGGCATCCTTCATTGATGGACTTCATCAGTACTGGCATTCTCATTGCTTTGCATAGATCATATGGCATTTGGGTTTGTGACACTTGTAGAGCCACATTGGAGATCTCATGAGGACTTGGTTTTTTCATAGAACCTCGGTGAGGTAACTTGGATGCCATATAGTGATACTTTAGAGTAGCACTTGGCACCATTATTTTTCAGCATCAATTGGAAGTTCCTTTATTTGATTGTGGTAAGACTCTTGCTAGAAGGAAGTGTTGTGGTTGCTAATTAGGCATGGTATGCCATTTCTTGCTAGGCTTCTCCACATCATTCATTGGTGAGATGAAATACCTCATCATGAATTTTATTTGGTCAAGAGGAAATGTGAGCCAAGCCAAGGTGAAGCTAGCTTAGGGTATCATCATCTAGCGTAAATCCAAAGATGGCTTGGTATCATAGACCTATGGAAGAAGCTAATGCTATGGAGATTAGAGTCCATTACACCTTCTTTTCAAGGACCAAGGAAGCCTAGCATATATTGGATTTGTTAGGAGATGGGAAGATCTTGGGGGGGTACTTCAGGTCAAATTTGCAGCTGGCATTATTTGAGCTTGGAGATTAGTATTGTATAGCCCCCACTAGCTAGCCTGACTACATCTGAAGAGAAGATGAGCAAGCTCTTCTATTTTACCATCACTTTAGGTCAGAGTCCATCTATATTCTAGGGCAAATGACTCATCCTTCCTAGCGGAGGTTCTCCACTGGTACAGTGGGAGAGTGGCTGTGCTCTTTTGAATTCAATGGATGCTTCCTATGCTTCAGGATCGTGGTGCTATGGAACACACTATCGTACTGTTGCAGACTGCAAACTCTCCAGCTAAACATAAGAGGCCTTAAAACCTCAGTAGCAAGGGCTGTGATAGAGATGGTGATGGATGAAAGGAGTGCCCTGCAGGTGAAGTTCAAATACAGACACCTCTTAGATGTGGAGTGGTCTCTTGCTAAAGGAAAAACCCTACTGGGGATGGCTGCAACTGGCACAGAGTGAGCTTTCACCTTTCATAATGTAGGATGGAAGAGTACTAGAGAGGATCTGAATTAGTCAAGAGTTCACAAGCTTCTCTCCTTTAGAGCATCAGAGTAGTGGCTCACTCTGATAGGACATACACAGACATAGATCTGGATGACAGCTTTAGACGTCTGAAGATCTCATTCCTCCTTTGGTTAGTAGCATACCTGGCTTCGTTGTTGGTACATGGCTTGGGTATGGTAGGTTGTGAGTAGCTTGTATTAGATTCAGAGAGATAGAGCTAGTGCTTATGGAATTGTCCCAGGGCCTAGGAGGTGTGGAGGAGATGGCTTGGATATGGTAGGTTGTGAGTAGCTTGTATTAGATACAGAGAGAGAGAGCTAGTGCTTATGGAATTGTCCTAGGGTCTGGCGTGGTGGTTGGTACATGGCTTGGATATGGCAGGTTGAGAGTAGCTTGTATTAGATACAAAGTTGGTCTTCCATGATACAATTGTGACTATTACAGGGACTTGGGGACAATAGCTTGAATTGTATTAGACTTTTTCTTGTATCCTTTGGTGTATTATTGAAGTCCTGTATAGGGTTTATCTTGTTTTTTGGCCTCAGTTATGCTGTCTTATTAATCGATTTCTCTCATCTTGTGAAAGAAAGGAAGGCACTGAATACTTGTGTTCTACTGTCTGTAACAACTTTTCATATAGAAATTTGCAAATGCAGGTACCGAGCCCCTGAGATCCTTCTTGGTTCAACAAAGTATGGTAAACCACACAATGATACTGTGCTACACGGTTTCAATCACATATGCCTATTAAATTTCTTTTTGTCCTCAACCATTCAAGAAGTGCATCATATCAACAGCGCGATTTTGAAAGACAAGAACATGAATATCTGAAGAATCGATCTGTAAACAAACAGCAAATTTAAGACCATGTTGGCTCACATTTTTTATAAATCTCAAATAGATATACGTTTGGAGTTGACATGTGGTCAAGTGGCTGTATTTTGGGTGAACTTTTGAATGGAAAGCCTATATTTCCAGGTAAACCATTCTGTTTCACCTTTTCCCAACTGATTTTGGTAATTACTATTTTGAGTGGTGTGCCCTTTGTTGTCAAATAAAGCTTCTAAGGCATACAATGCTGTTAGATTATATTGCTCATTAAGGTAAATTTCTGTTGTCTGCCTTGGACCTTCTCCCTGTCCAGTTCCAGTTTGTTGCTTGCCTTTATGTTTCTGAAATTTTTTCTGTCACACACTTGTGTTCAACAAAGGAAGTTGATTGTATTAAAGAACAATTATGTGAAGCAAATGGATAGTCTTACCCCAATAAAAGACATTCTTTGACATACTGACTTATGATGGGTTGCTAAACTATAAGATTGTGGCATTTTTTTGGTCTCTATTTTGTTCAGGGACATCAACAATGAATCAAATTGAGAGAGTTCTAGACTTGCTTGGGAAACCAGATCTGGTACTTTTTCACATCATTAAATTTTCAGATGCCAAACTTATGCTAAACAACTAAGTTTTGCAAGTTAATTGGAAGACAGTTCGAAAGATAAATTGTGGTTGATTTTTTCTGATTGTTATGATAATGCGACGAAGGAAGACATAGCAGCTTTAGAATCTCCATTTGCAGCAACCATGCTTGAAAACATGAACTGTGGTAGCGCAAGGTAGTTGTGATCTTTTAGCCATTCTATAAATAAGTGTGATGAATAATGACACATTTAATGTAGGCTAATTAAAGGATTTTTGGGTTCTCAGAAGAACACTGAGGTCTAGAGGCTTTTATCAATCAAGCAATATAAAACTAGCTGGCATTTAATGTCTTGTTATTTATCACATTTAATGTAAGGGTTTTTGAGTTCTTAGAAACACACTGAGGTTTAGGCCTTTATCAATCAACCAAAACCTAGTAGGCATTTAGTTTCTGGAGCTTACCCTTGTTGAGATGACAAGCTCAACACATGTGGACATTGATGATGGACCGCCTGGTTAGATGGGTCCACACGTCTACACTTAGCACGTCGGTGGTCATTATGACTCTCACATGGCCACTGACTCACTACTTATTATATTCAGGTTGTTACACCTATTTACAGCTGGCATAGTTATAGCGCCAGTCGACTAGTGTAGTCGGTTATGCATTGTTTGACTTAGTAGGCGCCTTTCCTTTTATGTTGTATCTTATCTATACTTTGTGTACATTGTAAAGAGTGTGGAAGAAGAAGAAAAAACCAGCAAGAAAACGTTTTGGCCTCCATCTCTCTTCTTGTCTCTTGAGTGAGCTTCTCCTTGTGCATTCTGTGTGTGTTCGGCGCATCATCTTGAGCAATCCCCTCCACCACGCGATTCTTGACATGGTATCAGAGCCGCACCACTGAGAGAGGCTGATTTCGAATGTTGAAGCAAAGGGGAAGAAGCAAGGTTCGAGCAAGCAAGCACGGGTAAGAAGCTCTCCCATCCTTCCACTCTTTCTCTTGGATAGTGCCTGTGGAGGTACCGGAAGCAGGGCAGAGCAAAAATCTCAGATTGCAGTGAGATTTGGTGTGCGCGAAGAGCACTGTATATTCTGCAGATAAGCCCTTTCGGGCTTGCCCACAGTTATTTTGGGCATTTGAGGCCGTTTCAGGGCCCGTTTTAGAGTCGCAAGTTGCGGACAGCAGTCTCAGGGTATACTGTGACTTCAGCTGTATCGACCGACAGTGAGTGCGCAGGTTACAGATTTCAGATCTGTAAGATTAAAGGTGTTTACCAGTGAGTAAACACGAGGTTTATCTGCAAACAGGTTGCAGATTGCATGTATTGTTGAGCAGACAGTGAAAAAGGCTGTCTAGTGTATTGCTGTGCACTACAGGTCGAGGATTGCAGAAGATTTGCTTGCTGTTTGGTATTATTCTTGTGATAAAGGCAGAGAACAGTGGAAGCCCCATCATTGAGAAGCTTGACAAGAACAACTACCCTTCATGGAAGTTCCGTGTCACGAACTTTCTTATTGGAAAAGGCCTCTACGAGTTCGTTTCAGGTGAAGAAAAGGAGCCGGAGGTGAGTGATCCTCCAACTGCAGAAGAGATAAAGGCACGAAAGGAATGGAATGCAAAAGACAAGAAAGTCATGTATTGGTTGTCTGCAGTAATTGACAATAATATGTTGGGACACATTAGAAATGTAGAGAATGCATATGCAGCTTGGACCATACTTGAAAGTATGTTTTCTGTAAATACAAAGGCACGAAAGATTCAACTCAAGCAAGAGTTGAATACATTGAAGAAAGGGAAGATGTCTATCAATGAATATGCATTGAAGGTAAGGAGCATTGCAGATGCATTGGCAGCGATTGATGCAATGCCCGATGATGATGATTTGGTGTCGTCTACCTTGGGTGGACTTAACAATGAAAAGGCTTGGAAGTCTTTTGTAACTTCCGTATATGTCAGAAAGCCATTTCCAGATTTTGATGAGTTGGTCTCTCTAATGATCACTGAAGAAATCAACATGCAGAGTGAGACATCTGAAAGAAGTGGTGAACAGGTCCAGGCTTTCTACTCCAGTTCAGGAAGGGGACGTGGCAGGTTCTCTTCAAGAGGCCGTGGTACAAGACGTGGTAGTGACAACCAGCAAAACAGATTGAATCAGCAATTTGGCGATATGCAGGTTTCAGGAGGTCGTGGTAACTTTAGAGGCAGGGGGAGCTTTAGAGGAAGAGGTGGATGGCAGAACAGAGGTTCTAACAACTCTGGTATTGTGTGCCACTACTGTGGCAAAACAGGTCATATTGCAGCCCAATGTTATGCTAAGAGAGATGATATCCGCAGTGGTAAGTTGCAGCAAGGAAACTATGCATCGTCTTCACGACAGAATGAAGATAAAAATGAATGTTTGTTCGTTATGTAATATATGCTGAATGCTGTTACAGGAAAGAGAACACATGAAGATGTTTGGTATGTTGATTCAGGTGCATCCAATCATATGACCAGCCATGCAGAATGGTTTGGAGAGATGCAGGATTTGCAGAATGCAGGTTATGTGCAGACGGGTGATGACTCATGCCACCCAATTTCACACATTGGAAAAGTTCCCTTGTCCTTGCATGATGGTAAGACAAAGAGTCTTTCAGATGTATTGCATGTGCCATCTATTACAAAGAACTTGGTGTCAGTCGGTCAAATGGTAGAGCAAGGGCTGCAAGTCAGATTTAATGCAAAGGGCTGCTTTGTAGAAGACTTCAATGACAAGTGTAGGTTGGTAGCAAAGGGAAGTAGAGTTGGACGTATGTTTACTCTAGATGCCGGAATTCCTACTATGAATGCTGCTATGTATGCCAAAGGAAAAGGTGTTGTTGCAGACATTGAAATTTGGCACAAACGCATTGGACATGCAAATGTACAAAGGCTGAAACTAATGCAGTGCAAAGGGTTGGTTACAGGTTTGCCTATATTTAGAGTTGCAGAATTTCAGAAGGTATGTGAAGCATGTCAATTTGGTAAGCAGGCAAGGCAACCTTTTTCACATGATAGAGATGTAAGCAGAAATATTCTTGATGTTGTACATACAGACATTTGGGGGCCTACACAAAATGTATCTCTTGGAGGCAGTTCATACTTTGTCACATTCATTGATGATTGTTCTAGAAAGCTGTGGGTATATTTTATGAAGGAAAAGAGTGAAGCGTTTGAGCACTTTAGAACTTTCAAGGCTGCAGTTGAAAGAGAAACAGGCTTGAAAGTAAAGTGCCTAAGGTCAGATGGAGGGGGAGAGTACCTCTCAAATGAGTTCAGTGATTTTCTGAGGTCTCATGGGATAAAGAGACAGTTCACATGCAGGTATACCCCACAGCAAAATGGGGTTGCAGAAAGGAAAAACAGACATATTGCAGAAGTTGCACGCGCCTTGATGGCTGAAAAGAATATGCCTAAGCATTTTTGGTCTGAGGCTGTTCATACTGCTGTTTATATTATGAACAGAACCCCCACAGCTGCAGTTCATGGTATGACCCCCGAAGAATGTTTTACAGGTAAGAAGCCTGATGTTTCACACTTGAAAGTATTTGGCTGCATTGCGTATGTTCATGTGCTAGATGAGTTGCGGAAGAAACTGAATCCAAAGGCTGAAAAGTGTGTCTTTATTGGATACTCTTTAGAGCAGAAAGGGTATCGCTGTTACAACCCTGTCACATGTAAGTTCAGAGTGAGCAGGGATGTCATCTTTGATGAAATGAGCAGCTAGTATGCATCTAGTGGTGATGCATTGGATGTTGATGATGATCATGACACTCATGTGCAGGCTGAAAAGCAAGAATCACGGACTCTTAGTGGACCAGAGACATCATCTAGTAGTCCTTGGTCTGGGAGACTAAGGAGTACCTCTAGATCTTCAGGTGCATCTAGTAGCACTACAGGTAAAGACAAAGGAAAGAATAGAGTGTCAGAAGGCATTGATGCAGTTCTTGATGGAGACTCCAGTGGCTCAGAGAGCTTAGATGATGAGCTTGGCATTCCTTCAGTGAGAACTCCAGGTGTGCAGAGAGCACGGGCTGATGCAAAGACTCCATTGAGTGATCCAGTGGTACGCAGGTCTAGCAGGGTGAGATACCCTGTTAAAAGATTTGGTTTTGAAGGTTATGCAGCTCACCATTATGCTTATATGGTGAAACTAGTTGAGGATGTTGAGCCTACATGTTTTGAGGAGGCTGTTGGTCATGCTCATTGGGATGCAGCAATGGATGAGGAGATGGCTACATTAGAGGCTAATAAGACTTGGGATCTAGTATCATTGCCAAAGGGAAAGAAAGCTATTGGATGTAAGTGGGTTTATAAGATTAAGCACAATGCAGATGGTTCTATTAGCAGGTACAAAGCTAGGCTGGTTGCAAAAGGCTATGCCCAAATATATGGCATAGATTATGATGAAACCTTCAGTCCAGTTGCTAGGATGGCAACTATCAGATGTGTGATTGCTTTGGCAGCAGCCAAAGGTTGGAGGTTGCAGCAAATGGATGTAAAGAATGCCTTCTTGCATGGTGATTTGCAGGAAGAAGTGTATATGGATCAGCTAGCAGGTTATGAAGATTTAGAGCATCCCACGTATGTGTGCAGATTGAAGAAGGCACTCTATGGGCTCAAGCAAGCACCTAGAGCATGGTCTGACAAGATTAGAGAGTATCTTGTCAATATTGGTTTTTTTATGTTTTTGATGTTGATCACTCACTTTATGTGAGAAAAGGAGATGCAGGTTTGGTCATCATAGTCATCTATGTGGATGACTTGATTATTACAGGTGATAGTGATAGTGGGATTGCTGAAGTCAAGGGTTGTTTGAAGATGAAGTTTGAGATGAAGGATCTAGGTGAGCTAAGGTACTTCCTTGGCATTGAGGTGGTCAGATGTGATGATGGTATATGGCTGTCCCAAAGACAGTATGGCTTGGATATGTTGTCCAAGTATGGTATGACAGCATGCAAACCACTTTCAGTCCCGTTGGAGCAGAATGTAAAGCTGAGTGCTGATGTTGGGGATGAGATAGAAGACCCTACTATGTTCAGGAGGATAGTGGGGAGTTTGATTTACATGACTATTACAAGGCCAGACTTGAGCTACGCTGTTGGTCTTGTGAGTTAATTTATGCAAGTACCTAGAAAACCACACTTGGATGCAGTGAGACGCATATTGAGATATGTCAAGTCCACATTACATTATGGACTTTTCTATGAGGCAGGTACAGATGTACATGTGTTTGGATACACAGATGCAGATTGGGTTGGTAGTATGTCGGATAGAAGATTTACCAGCGGATACATGTTCTCTCTTGGTAGTGCAGCAGTTGCTTGGAGCAGCAAAAAGCAATCTACAGTTGCTTTGTCGAGTACAGAGGCTGAGTATAGAGGTGCTGCTGTTGCAGCATGTGAGGTAGTATGGCTGCAAAAGTTATTGGCTGATTTGGATGTGCAGGTGGAAGGTCCAGTTGTCATTTATTGTGACAACATGAGCAGTATACAGTTGGCTAGAAACCCTGTGTTCCATGCCAGGACAAAACATATTGAGGTACACTACCACTTTGTGAGAGAGAAGGTACTAGCAGGTGAGATTGACTTGGTGTATGTCAGCACACAGGATCAGATAGCTGACATCTTCACGAAGGCATTGGGTACAGAGAAGCTTCAAAAGTTTCGAAGCTTACTTGGAGTTGCAGAGATGCAGTTGAGCTTGAGGGGGAGTGTTGAGATGGCAAGCTCAACACATGTGGACATTGATGATGGACCGCCTGGTTAGATGGGTCCACACGTCTACACTTAGCACGTCGGTGGTCATTATGACTCTCACATGGCCACTGACTCACTACTTATTATATTCAGGTTGTTACACCTATTTACAGCTGGCATAGTTATAGCGCCAGTCGACTAGTGTAGTTGGTTATGCATTGTTTGACTTAGTAGGCGCCTTTCCTTTTATGTTGTATCTTATCTATACTTTGTGTACATTGTATTGAGTGTGGAAGAAGAAGAAAAAATCAGCAAGAAAACGTTTTGGCCTCCATCTCTCTTCTTGTCTCTTGAGTGAGTTTCTCCTTATGCATTCTGTGTGTGTTCGGCGCATCATCTTGAGCAACCCCCTCCACCACGCGATTCTTGACAACCCTTCCTCGATTTATAGACTTCTATGCATCTGATGCTTTGAATTCTTGATGGAAGTGGGGTTCTATTATGGCAATTTGATGTGCTAGGACTTTGGCCAATACAGCTGCAACAGATAATTATATTAGGACTGCTTTTCACAGGGAAAATGTTCCTTTTTACCAAGTCGTTAAACTTGAGAGTGACCTCTCTTTTGTGGCATTTTCCCAAAGACTCTATGCATTCATGAAAGGTCTTGTCAATGCCCGATTTAGTGCTTTTCATTCCATCCCACCATCCACCCATGTAGACTTCTACCTTTTGTCTTTGTTCCTCTAATGTGGCATTCACAAACTGTGCCTTGCTTGTGGCAGCCTTTTGTTTTCTCAGTACCTCAAGTCACCTTGAAGTTTCTTGACTTCCTTTGGAGCCTTTTGGGCTATCGCTGCCCCATATGTTGAGTTCCTTCGCCATGTTTGTTTAAATTTTAATAATTTTCTTTCACCTCTTGGGCATGGTCTCCATGATTTTCTTTTCATCCTACTTGAGGAAACCAATATACTTTTTTGTGTTTTTCCATCTCATCCTTCAATTCCTTGATGGCTTTCCTCTCTCTTAGACTTTTATGAGGTGAAATATACCCACAACTTGTCATACATATTCTCCTTCCATGCTTTGCATTTTGTTTACATGTCTTCCTTCATTTGTTGTAGCACTTTGTTGCACATCATATTCATCATTTGTTTCACGCTCTTTTGTATCATTTGCAAATAAAAAACATGATGATATTGAGTATTGAGTAAGCTTTAATGGGTGAGTGACAAAGCATGAAAGCATGAAGACAATCAACCAACAACAACACTACTAACCAATGGAAGAAATATAAGTAAAGATAACTAGTGCTACAATGCATGGAAGCCAAGGCATAGAGAAGCTTGAGAAAGTCATATCCTTGCATTGAAGTTTGGACAAATACATTATTATGGGTTTCTTGGTTGTACATCTTCCTTGCCATGCTCATGAAATTGCCATCTCTACTTGAGTGTGCACTAGGCCACATATCTATGAAACCCAAACCAACCGCCGCTGCCCCCCAACCACCACCCACAACCCCCCCCCTCTCCCCCCCCCCTTTGCGCACCCTCAGCCAAACATCCCATGATGCCTGAAACTCCCTCGTAGATGATCAAGCTCACCTTCTTGGTCATAGACTCTAGGGCTTTTTTTTTTGCAAGTAAAATGTGGTTGATTATATTACTCAAAAAAACTGATTACAACACAATGCTCATGCTCAACATACTAGCTGGAGCTGATGCAAAGTCACCGATACATCATGTATACAAGCCTCTCAAGGCGGTCTGGGGGGGATGGGGGCAAGAAGCCATTGGAGGGGGGGGGTGTATCGCCAACTGGGGTTGCCTGCCTGCATCACGAAGAACAGACCCTGGCCGCCCCAAGTACGCATGAAGTGACCACAGAGCTGCTGACGAGCCTTGGACTTGCCCTACACCTGATCCCATCGGCCGCAGAGGGAGTGGATGATGGAGGTCTAGATCTCTGCTAAGGTCGCATGTGCTGAAAGTCTCTCTCCCTCGAAAGCCTCCTGACACCGCGCCTTCCATATATGCCCCATCCAATAAGACTCCCTATGATCTCCCATACCTCCGAGCGGTCTGTTGTGGGCTCTAGTACCTAGCGGATGGGTAGAGCCTCCAGACTGACCACTGCGCACGACCCTGCCTCGATCATGAATATCGTGTCCTGCATCCCGGCCTCATACAAAAGGTGACGGCTCTGGCAGATTGCTTGCCAACAGAAAGCTCCCCATGAGATACACCCAAGGCTGGGTGCTATACGGAGAAGGATGTGGCATGCTCCTCTCCACACGAGTTGCACCTCCTCACATGACCAAAGGAAGTGCTTTGGGGTTTCCAAAGGCTGCTGTGTGCAGCGCTTACAACCTCCCTCCTGCATCTGGGCAAGCCAGCTTCCCACTGCCAAGCCTTCATGCGCCACCAGCCATAAAAAGTAGGACACCCTCCTCGGCCTCCAACTATCTCATAGGCGGCGCCAGAAGGTCCGTCGGAAGGGCTCCATGATGCTGTGCTCCGCCCAGTCTCTGCTGCGTGACGGGGCCCAGTCCATATCCTCCTGCATCAGTACATGTCTGCCAATCCTGGCAGTGTACTCTAGGAACCTGGGTGGCTTCTTAGCGACGGCAGAGGTCGGCCATAGCCAATCTCCTGGATTCCACTCCAACTCATCAAGTGGTCTGCCCTCCTAGATCCAAAGGCGCCACTCCCTGAGCTCCTTCCAGAAAACATAGGGGTCCAATCGACATGTCTTCCCTTGAAGGCCCACCACCCGAATCCTCCTCCACGAAAGGGTGGCAATCCCCTCATCCTACTGCTCTCTATCAAGGGCTAGGCGTCCCCCCTCCCGAACGGCGAAGAAAGTTCCCTGCGGGACGCCGCCCACTCTACCTGCCACTAAAGGGGGATGCTTGCTGGTGAAAACCTAGCTGCCCATAACTCCCCGGGCTTTATCGGCTCTCGTATCGGGGAAGCAAGCCACTCTGAAGGTATTGCTGCGTCTGTCTCCCTTCTCCTCAACTCTACTCCTCTCTGGCAGCCTGATACTTGCTGCAACACCTCCTCGTCCGCCATCCTGTACAACTCCCGCTATGTCCTGACGGTACGAGTCGGGCCGGGACTAGATGTGGGAATGCTCACCTATCTGTGCCCCTTCTTGATCTTTGACCTGGGGGTTCCAGATCACCAGCTCATGGTCTATCTCCTCCTGGTAGCCTGGGGGGCTCTGGATCAGGGCCTTGCGGAGACCTTGCCACATGTGGAGTAAGCTGTGAAGGAAAGGTGATCCGGGAGGGGTGATCTGGGCTGATGTGAAGATCCATCTCAGGAACGGCCTCCACTCGCCGCCAAGCCTCGGTCTGCAGTCCTGAAGGCCCTCCTACAATAAGACCTTCCATGTCTGCCCACCTGGTGTGAGACCGCGGACAACTAGCTTGCCCAAGAGGGTCATACTCTGATACTCTGGGTCTATGATCCCAAGCCCTTTCTTTGACCTATGTCGTATGATGGTTGCCCACGCCACCTTGGCCTTGGAATCCTTGGAACCATCAGACCCAAACCAAAGGAAATTCCGCACTAGGTGGTGAAGCTGCACTACGCATGATGAGGAGAAGCACCAATACGAGGCAATGTACCAGGCCGTCGCTAGGAGGACCTAGTTGACCACTAGGGCTCTTCCGGCTAGTGAGAGGCGAGCCGTGCTCTAGTAAGTTAGTTTCCTCCGAATAGAATCAAGGACAAGAAGAAACTGCTGGGCAAGGGTGATGTCGAGTCCCACTTGGAACCCTAGGTACCAGACGGTCTGCCCTCTGCTCACCCATCTAAATCCTAGGTGGACGCTCCACTCTGTGCTAGAGTCCGGGTCTATGAGGAAACCAACCGACTTTCACCAGTTGATTTTTGCTCCTGCAGCAGAACAAAACACGTCAAGAGCTAGCCTCACTCTCTCCAGCATCAACTCATCGTCCTCTATGTAGAGGGTTGTATCATCTGCGTACTTTGAGTCTAACAACTCAGTCTCCTCTCTCATTGGAAGTCAGAGGCTGCGTAATCCGCTCACACGTGACCCGAGGAAGTGAGACATCGCCTCTGCGAAGAGGAGAAACAAGTAAGGGGCTAGGGGGCAGCCCTGTTGAACTGATCTCTCTAGACGAAACTCCTCCCCTCTTGTTCCGCCTATGAGAACCCTGTTGGTGGCCGATCTGTAAAGGGCCGAGACCCCAAGAATCCAAACCTAGGGAAATCCCATCCTCACCATGGTGTCCTCTAGGAAATCCCAGTCCACCATGTCATAAGCTTTCTTGAAATCCAAGAGTAGTACGGCTAGTCTCTGCCCACTGTGCTGAGCCCACTCTGTCGCCTCAAAGAAGGTAAATACATTGTCTAGGATGCTCCTATCCTGGACAAAGCTTGTCTGTGTGTCATGGATAATATCTGGAAGTACGGGGCGAAGTCGCCTACCAATCATTTTTGCCAGTGCCTTATAGACCACTGACAATAAGGTGATCGGTCTCCATTGGGAAAGCTCCAACCGGTCTCCCCCTTTGGGGAGAAGATTGATAAGGCCTGCCGAGAGACTCCTTGGCATCTGTCCTGAAGTAAAAATCTCTTGGAAGGCCATCAATAGGGGGTCCTTTACCACTTCCCAGTAGGTAGTGAAGAAGGCCCTAGAGAGGCCATCCTCCCTCCGGCATTTCTGCCCATCCTGTGTATGAAAAGCCTTCTCCAGTTCCTTCTCTGTGAAGGGGGCAAGGAGGGAGCATCCCATCTCCTCTGTGACGGGGGACGGGATGTGATCCCATACCTGCTCTCTACATCTTTGTCCTCTAGTTGAAACTGCCTCCTGCTGGAAGAAGCGCGTGTAATAGTCCGTGGCAATCTCCATCACCTCATCTGGGCTAGAACGAGTCCTCCTATACTGATCCCGAAGGCTATGTATCTGCTCTCCTGTGGTGCAAGGTTGGTGTACTTGGAAAAACTCCTTGCACATCATATCCCCCTTCTGCGCCCAGAAGGCTGCTGAGGTTTGGAAAGAAAACTCTGAGCGCTTGTTCTCTAGGCCAGCAATGACTGCACGCGCGTGCACCTCCTGTGCGTGGAGGGTGGGATTCCCTGGTGCCTCCTGTAATAATCTCTGCGTGGCTGCAAGGTCCTGCGAGAGGGCTCTCTCCTCCTCCCAGCTCTGCTGCCTAACCTGTATGGTTGCCTCTTGGGAGATTTTGCTCGACTCTGCTAGGACCTTTGCAACCTCCATTGCAATTCGGTCCCTTCTGCTCCACTCTCTAGTCCAAATCTGCTTAATCTATCTCGTCACCTTCTTCCTCCTATAAATCGAGTCAGGGATCCGATAGGATCGTGTGTCTAGGACGGATGCTGGGGGGTCAAGTGTCAGGAGAACCGGGCAATGATCGGACAACGTGGTGCCTACCAATTGCTCAATCTGGCCTCCATGAGAGCCTCTCCACTCTCCCACATAAAACCTATCCAACCTCTCCAGCAGGGCTCCATCTAGCCGCTTGTATCCCCAGGTGAAGTTCAACGACCTCTCCCTCCTGTGGAAGGCAGGGTCTCTCCAGGCATCGCGTGCTCCAACTGCCAGCAAGAAGACCTCCCATGCCTCCTGCTCCTCCCCAGCCATGCCCTGGTAGATTCTGCCTCTGCCTTGCTGGTCCTCCAGAGCCCCTAGATTGTTGAAGTCTCCTCCAACGATCCAGGAGTTCACCTCTAGGAGTCCATCCGAGATCTCCACCCAGAACCTATTGCGTGCCTAACCTCCGTAGAGGCATAGACATTGAGGACTCCAAGGCATGAGTCCCCGATATCCAGTCTGACCCATAGAACCTTCCCTGCTACTATTGTCCCGTGGTCTCGTACACAGGCGGTGAGACTCAGGCCAATAGAGGTGCAAACGCCTCCACTCCTGCCGTGGGCACCTATGGCGTGCTCCCAGTAAGTATGCGAGCTGCCCGGAAGCACCTTCCCTACCCGCTGGGCCTAGATGGGGGTGAACTTGTGCTCCTGTAGAAGTAAGATGTCGATCCGTCCGGCCAAGGCAGGCTGTAGCTCCTGCCGAACAATCAACTTCCTGGAGCCATGTGCCCCATTGTAGTGAAGGCTGTTCACGTTCCAGGATGCTAGATGTAAGCTCATGGAGGAACCTGTGACTGACCGAACAAGCATCTGTTCGGTGTGGAGGCTGCATATGAGGAGGAGAAAATGTGAGGCATGCAAGTACGCTTTGCCGCCGGTTTGGACGGCGAACTCTAATCCCCCACGATGGCCCTCGGCCAGACCATAGAGGTGATAGATGCTCCAGGTGGTACTATCAGTGCATTTATCAGCCATGTTGAGAGTCGTGACTCGTTGCACTGGTAGAAGCGGGCTGTTTGTGCCAGGGCCACTCGATCACGTCCCTTGGAGCTCTCCACTGTGGAGGGGCTCGAAAGATAATGCTCAAGTGTGGGACCTCGGCACGAGTCCACTAGTTAATGTCCATCATGCACCCAGGCTACTGCTGTGCGAACAATGCTAATCCTTCATCTTCCATCCACTAGGAGATGTGATCCACCACCTGACTCTTCAACTCCTCCTCTATCTGTGTTGTTGTCCACTCCCCTAAGTGGGAGGACTGAAGAAAAAAGGAGTAGTTTGGTCCATACGGTGGTGCTAGTAGATGGGGCAAGTGCTAGTAGATGGGGCAAGTGCTAGTAGATGGGCCTTGCCCCTCCTTGACTTACGAACCACGAATATCCCCACCTCTAGAGGTAGTGGGAACTCTCTGCGCTCCGTAACTCTCAGGTAGGACCATGGGCCACTGCGGAAAAATTCTTGTGGCATTAGTTGTGTCTGTCTCGGAAAGGTGTGCCGGGTGGCAGGGGCGAATGAGCTGATGGCTGTATGGGAGGGGGAGGACTGCTGGTGCGAGGAGGAAGTGGGTGTGTGTGGCTCATCGCCTCCTGCGGGAGGATGGGGGGGTGAGGTTGGGAGGGACCACCTGAATCGGGTGCGGATCGGGGGGGGGGGATGAGGATCCAAGGATGGACAAAGATGCATGGCGAGTGTGGGGGGGGACTGGTGGCCCTGTAAACGGGGTTGCTGTGGGCCATGGTTAGTAGGGGGGGGGGGTGTGTGGGGGCTATGGAAACTTAGGCGAAGTAGTCTGTGGTGCGGGTGGTGGATGTGGGGGGTTGCGGTCCTGCCAGGTGGGACGGGCAGGGGGGGACTGTAGAGTGCTCTGTCAAGGGGGCGTGGCTTCCCCCCTGCTCCCTGCTAACGAGGCTGGTTCTGAGGAGCTGGCTGTGCTCCCCCCTGCCGTCGCTCTCTGTCGTCTCTGGACCCGTGTGAAGCCATCAACATCCACCTGCGGGCTCGACGGTGGAGCCGCCTTGGCACTGAAACGCGTACAAACTGCTGCCTGATGCCCAAAATCGTGGCAACGCAAGCACTACCCTGGTTGTCTAGTCACAATGACCTGCTGCCTGAAGGAGTGCTCTCCTGCCTCAATCTCTAGGAACTGTGGGATGTTCTTGACCTCTTTCACAGCCACCCGTACCTTGGGGACTCCTGCCCGCTGTCACTGCATGCGCAAAAGATGCGGGAAGGACAGTGTCGAAGAGCCGACCAAAGTCTTCCACCAATTGGCGATACTCTATTGCCAGGCCGGGGAAAAGAAGGGTGACCTATTGTGGAGTGCAAATGCTTCCACAGTAAAGCCGCTGTATCAAGGGACCATGTATATGACCCCCTTCGTGGACGCATATGGTGAACTGGCGAGTACTCGCGAGCTGCGTCTGCCGAATTGAGCCGGACCATGAAGATCCCTTGGCCCATTAGGACTGCCTCCACGATCTGCGTTGTGCCGATGCACAGCGTGGAGTGAAGCCAGTCTCGAAGCTGGGCCCTGGCTGGGGAATGTCCTACTACCTGACCATAAATTGCTGTTTCCTTTAGCTACAGCTCCTTAGCTCGGATGGCTAAGAGCTGCTCCTCAGAGAGGACGACGCGCAAGGTGTTTGACTGGGGGGCACTCGCTGAGTGCGCTGGCGTCAAACCAGAGGTTTCCATTGCGCATCCCTTCTGCGAGGACTAACAATCACGTCGTGGTGCTACCTAAGGGGGGAAAGTTGCTGCAGATCGAGGGAGCAACTTGGAGAGTGGGGGATCAATGGCAAGGGGGGAGACCGCTTCTGTTTTGACGCACCGTGGACACCGAAGAATCTAGAGGCGCGATCAGACGGGGCGGAGGGAAATCAGCCGGAGCGATGGGGCGCAAACGAACTGGGGGATGGGCGTGATCCGACAGAGCGGGGGGAGCATACGACATGACGGGTGCCGAGCAGTCTCTTCTTCAGATTAGTATGGTCTTGTTTCTAGACTCTAGGGCTTAAGTGGCTCTTCCCCGAGCTTGGTACCGGCAGCGTGTTGAGCCAATTTCCATTGCAATGGCTGATGTCCCATACCATCTGGCATCAGCCCGTCCCATCCCAGTGTGTGGATGGAGCTGCCTAGTGTGTCTAGAATCCAAGCGTGAATCTCACAAGAGATATTAGTGCTAATGACCGTGAGTCCTACTATAAGAATCCTTAACTGCCTAGCCCTCGGTTGCATTTACACTACAAGACCCCTAACCATCCCAACTTTTAAGACACATTCACACTGTTAACCAAATGGTGAGTGGTTCATGGTCAATGCTGTCGTCACCCATCTAGGATGTCCAAGAATGTAACAGTGGCTTATTCCTTTGGCTACTCAAGGTACTATGACTGATGATGAGAAGTTTCCAAAATCCCCCTTGCCTTGATGCATGCTCATGCTACACTAAATGGGGATAGTTTTAGATGGATATAAATACTGGTCCCATATGGACTCAGGTTGTGCATTCACCTTTGTTTGGAATATTGCAAGACTATGGAGGCATGCATACTGACACTGTAGAATCTAGATGGCAGCTATAAATGCAGCCTAGAAGTGATTTAAATAAAATGTACCTGGTTTGACTAGTCCATACATACAGCGGAAGGCAATATGCCTTAATACTTGTGCCATAGTGATGTCAATGCATGACATATAGTTGTACATGCATACTAGGTACAGAAGCTGCTATCCGTTCATTTTGTACTCATCATATTCATTATTTTTGTATCACAAAGTGTACTTCTGTATCTGTTTCAGGTCTTTCCGAAAATCATTCCCAACTGCTTCTCCTGAAGCGGAGGATTTATTGCGCAGACTGCTGCACTTCAATCCTCACAAAAGACTAACAGCAGAGGTTTTTTCCTCAGTTTTATATCTAAGTTGATACGATTTTTTAAAGGGTGAGAATTGTTGACTGCCTAGGAAGCCTTGTTACGTTCCTGTCCTACAATAACAAGTGAGCAATATGACCACAGGAGAGTCTACTAATGGTCTCTTAGGCATTATTCTGGATTCTCGTAACTCTGCTGCTATAAGGAAAGTTTCAGAAATTCAGAGGGCTTGCAACATCGTTGGTGCAAGTTTTGAGCAATTTTTGTTTTGTGACCGTAGGAAGCTCTACAACATCCTTATCTTGCTCAATTTCACAACCCTGTTGATGAGCCAGTCTGCAATCGCGTGATTCGAATTCCAATAGATGATAACACAAAGTAAGTGAAAATTTGTTCTGCAAACCATGGAGAAGTTATGATGCTCTCGAAGGTTAAAGAAAAGTAACCAACGTATCACAGCTCAAATATAGTTCAGAGCAAGCAACATATAGTGGCATTCAAAAAATATTGAAAACATCACTTTTTGAAGTGAGAAAATAATACCCAATATCCTTTGCAACGTGATTTAATTAGCACACATAATGTTGAAAATGTGATTCCCGTGAAGCATGTTAGTATAAGGTCTGCTACTGTGTGATGTGAGCTCAGCTGGTAAGAATTTGGTTGTTTGCCATGTATGATGTTGAATATTTAAGCATGTTCATTGTTCTGCAAGTATAGCAAGAGCATGTCATCACCTCACAGATAGTTTAAAATGATCCATGGTTGAAAGATCCAGAAGCATGTGGTTAAAAAGAACTGATTTGCATCACAACTAACACTGTACTCATAACAGCAGCCTTCCCATCTAACCCCAGAAGCAATACTATGAAATTCACAGATTCACAATACAAGAGTATCGCGAGCGGCTGTATGCTGAAATAGTACGTCGGAAAAAGGAAATCCGAAGGAAATTGAGGGAGAAAGAACGACTAGAAAAAGATTCTTCAAGGCAGTCTCGGCGCTCCAAATATCGTTCAAGTGGAAACACCTAGCGAGCTTCAGCTGCATTTATTTCCAAACAATGACTTGTTTTCGATGAGCTTGGATAAAATGATCCAAGACCAAGACAATGCAAGCCAACATGGTTGAGATGTTATGTACCATGCTCCTGGAGCTCGAAGGGCACATACCTCTGCAGCCTTCATTGTGTCAGGAGCAGAATTTAAAAGAGCATCATCCTGTCATATCCTTGACCTGTGTTGCTCGGTTTAGAAACTCATGAATGTACTCTCTCTCTCTCTCTCTGTCTCTCTTTCTGTGGAGAAGATTGAGCTACTTGAAATATTTACTAAGGGCCTTTTGGGCAACAAAGTGGACTCGAAAACTTCAACAAGATTGCATCAGCTTAAATAGATGTACCTATGAGTCGTGTACATGAAGGTGGCGACATGCACAACTCACAGCAAGTGTAAACATGTAAACAATGTAAATGTGTATGTGTGCACATATACACCTCAAACAATGGAGGCCTCACTATTGTATCATGTAGCGTAGCAACCATAGCATGGGCACACAATCCCACAAAATCTAGTGTATAGCATTTTATCCTAAGATTAAGAAAAAAACCACAAATGTTTAAAGATATGTTTTAGATTCCACATGCTCCAATCATCTTATTGGACATCTCTCCTTGATGTGCAACTTCCAAAGTTCTCTCTTTTGCTTATAACTTCAAGTAATAATTATATTTCCATAATGAAAGAGTGCATTGTTGGCTCCCCCATCATTAATGTCACTAAAGAACATTGCTCTTCTGCTATTTGTGGGGGAGTTTTGTACACCCCTATTGCTCTGGTGGATCAAAACCTAGGTTGTCTTGCTACCTAAACCTAAGGGGCTTTACTAAATGGGCTAACTTGTGGGACTATTCCTACCTTAGTTGGAAGTATGCACGCTTGATTGCCAACATCTTAATCTCATTGGGATGCAATCCCAATGGCTAGAATAGGTATTGCTTAATAGGAGAGACGATTGACCTATAACAGTAGTCCACAACCTGTGTGAGTTCTTCTAGTCATTGATTGGTCCAAATGGTAAAACACTATGGGAAGTTGGGAAGTCTAAAGGCTTAACAATGGCATCATCGGCCACTGCCATGAAGGTCCATGACAAATGGAGGAAAGACTGTCCCTTCACATCCATAGCCACAAGGAAGAGAAGATTCAAAAATGTATGGAAGGCTATTCCATCCTTTACATTCAATGTCTCCAAATGGAGACTCATGTTGAAGTCATTGCCCTTGCGTGCTCGTCTAAGATTGAAGGTTTAGATTAGTCCCTTATGTCCTATATACAAGAGATCGGAGGAGATTGAAAAGCACCTCTTTTGGAATTGCATGCATATTGTTGGGGTGTGGAAAAAAGTTAAACTATGGCTCAATAGAGCCAACCTTAAGTTTAATTTGGATTCTTTGTGGCCTTCTTTGCATGTCCAAGCACACTAGATGACTCCTCATGGTGGCTAATCTCCTTGGTATCAATTGTCACACTTTGTTATGGTATAGGAGGAATGAAATGGCCTTTGGCAAGAACTGCAAATTACCTAGCTTCAGTTTGAAAGCAATAAGCTTTGGATTTTCAAGCTCTTTTGTAAAAGGCTACGGAATTTGGGTTAGCACCTAGTTGGACCTTGTGTGTTCTATCTATTATCATTTTCATCTCAATGATTGCATCATTGAAAAAACATCGCTCTTGGTGCCACAAAAACATCAATGCTAGCACTTTAACATGCCTCAATTGATGAACATGGGTAGCTTGAGGCTCAATATCTTGTGCATTGAGAGGGGCAATATTGAGCATTGATCCATTGTTGAGTTTGTGAGGCTTATCAAGATGGTGCTTCCGCAAGGTTTTTTGTCCATTCTTGAAATGGTTTTGAAGCAATACTCCCTTTTGTGTGCATGTGCATATACACATGATGATTATTGGTCCCTTCTCTAACTAACTTTGGAAATGGGCAGTTCCATATAATTTTACAATTTTAGGGAAGTAAAGAGCCCCAACCTTCTATTATGTACTCCGCTTCAAGCATCTCCATTGCATATTAGGCATCTCAAATTATGTGCCAACTTGTCATGAAAAATGTCTTTCTTTTGCTTCTCTCTCGTCTCTTGTCATGTTTAAGATAAATTAAGCTCGCTCTCTCTCTCTCTCTCTCTCTCTCTCTCTCTCTCTCTCAATCAATCAATCAAAGCTATGGATGTACAAAATATAAAAAAGAGAGCTACAACCATGAGAGATCACTATTGCCAATTCTTTCTCATGAATCTATACAATGGGTTTCTCTTGCATGTTTGCAATTGATGATGGCACATAACTTTTACCCCACACGTCACTATACACCATATAGTAAACATCTAAAGCATTGGATCATCCTTCTTGATATTAACATGCATACATTGTTCTTAGAACACAAACTTATCTACATAAGATCCATATTACTCACAGATGTGTATAGACTAACATTCCACTTGATTTGAAATAATCACCTCGTTTGAAAAAGAGAATATATTCTATAATAATCATGTCCAAAGCATAAAAAATAATGTAAAGAGGCAATATAATATTAGTTCATGATACCTTTTATTTATATAGGTATCCTACTTGCAAATCTTAAGGTACTTGCATTTCTAAAAGAGATCGAGATCGCAAAATATGAGGTGTGTGCAACTTATAGATCTTATTTGAGTTTTGATGTGAAGTTGTATATGATTCGTGACTCATGATTAGCTTCAACAATTTAATCTATTATAACAAATAAATCCTAGAGAAATGCTTGTTGTCTTAACGATGGATTTTGCAACAATGCAAAAAAGAAAATTGTCATGTTGCTCCCAAAATTCTTCAATGTCTAATTATTTATGCAAACATTGAACAATGGTTTCCAAATGGTGGATTTAAAGGAGGTCATAAACTTATCCTTTTTTTTTCTCTCAACCAAAAATTGGGGGAGGTGGCTCGTAGGGAGTTGTTCATACGGTCATGCTAAGGAGCCATAACTCTTCTTTAGGATACTATGCACGATCTAAGGGGCCCTTGGGTTGAAAGGGTAGTGATCAAGGGGATTTTGTTGCAAATCAATGCACCATTAGGAGGCATGAAAGGGGAGCTACTATTCAAGATTATCCATTGCATCTTGGCTTATGTACTCTAGCTCTAATGCCTCCCTCAATGGTCATGATGCCACACTTATCTAAAATGCATTCTCTCTATAGTTGGAGTAGTTGCACTTATGGAGATACATTAGTATCAAACCACACACACACACACACAATGCATGCGCATATGCAAGGGCACATGCGTGTGCACACACAAATGATAAAATTTTACAAAGCTCATATTGTGGAATCACAACAATGATATCATCAAACAAAGGTACTCTTGCTCTCGAAAAAGTTCTACAAGGTTCATCTTGTGGAATGACATACAATGATATTGCCAAACAAACGTGTGCATAGAGAGAGAGAGAGAGAGAGAGAGAGAGAGAGAGAGAGAGAGAGAGAGAGAGAGAGAGAGAGAGAGAGAGAGAGAGAGAGAGAGAGAGAGAGAGAGAGAGAGAGAGAGAGAGAGAGGAGGAAACGAGTTTTTTACTTGATAGGAACAATTTGAAGAGGCCTTAAGGCATTTCCACCTTTCTATGTTTGAAGATGCCTTAAGTCATTTCCACAATTCTATGTTTTGAACCTTTTGTTGGATTTAGACTTAAAATTTGGGAATGTTGAGCTAATGTAGCACAACCTAGAAATCCAAATTTTTACTCATTTAGACCACACACACACCCCCCTCCCCCCCAACTGGGTAAATGGTGAACATGCATTGGGGGGGAGGGGGTGTGCTTACAAAAGCATAAAAAGCATTTGATAAGGTTTCAACATTGAATATAGCCAAGCCTGTCAAATTGGATTGAATTTACAAAAGAGTTTAGCAAACATACCAAACAAAAGTGAAAAGTGGAGAGACATATGAAAAGACTAGAGGCAGCAAGAAGTCTTGCCTCATTATAGAAATGAAGGGAGCTTAAAGCTATATGTATCAATGAAAGCCATAAACCAAGAAAGCAAAGGGACATACCTCACAATATTGATGCACCTGTTCTAGAACAAGTCATCTCATAGTTCTTTTGACATATCACAAGAGTAAACGACTAAAGGTCTATTGAGAAAATAGCTAAAGGTCTATTGGGAAAACATAGTTTCTACCACAATTAAAGAAGAGCACATCCTTCCAAATATACATGCACATTCTTGCGCCAAATTCAAGTCCATCGAGGATGATTCGATTATATGTTGAGAAGACAAGGCCTTTCTTCCCAGAAGGAAATTAGACACAACGGAAGAAGCATGAAGGGAAATGACCAAAAGAGCAAGGGCGGCTTCAAAATCTAAGTCAAAGGCAAAAACACATTTTTAAATGCAAGACGACCCTAAAACTTTTTGTAAAAGAGCATCAAGCTCTCTCTTGTGCAAATTGTAAAGGTAGATGGGTAGTAGGAAGGAAGCTAGGAAGATAGGACAATGGGAAAGAGGGCTTAGGCCACGTCTGGCCATGTAAAAAAGGGGATAAGGGGATGACCGCCCAAAAGGGATTTAGGGTTTTGTATATAAACTCAAAAAGTGAATGAGAAGCTCATTCTTTGGTGTGTGGCAATGTGGACTCGTCTTCTTCTCTTCTTCTCTTCTCTTCTTGCTTGCTTGTGTGTGCTTGAGAGGGGAAGTGTGAGAGTGTGAGGGTGAGGGATCTTGGAGGTGAAGCTCTTCATCATCTCGTCTCTTCTTCTCTTCTATTCTCTTATCTTGTCTTGCGTGCGGCTATGGAAGATGGAGCTTGGAGGTGGAGGCTTGATGATGCTTATCAAAGGAAAAAGCTTTCGGGTTTTTGCTGTGAAACATGCCCGGACATGGCACAAACATGGGAAAAGTGGAGAAAAAAGAGTGCTTAGAGGTGTTAGAGTCACATAGGGAATGATCGAGAAGATTAAGGTTGAGTCTAGCAAGGGTTTAAGACCCTGGGAAGCAAAGGGATACCTCATTTTCCGCTTCTACAGTAGAGAGAGAGAGAGAGAGAGAGAGAGAGAGAGAGAGAGAGAGAGAGAGAGAGAGAGAGAGAGAGAGAGAGAGAGAGAGAGAGAGAGAGAGAGAGAGAGAGAGAGAGGAGGAAACGAGTTTTTTACTTGATAGGAACAATTTGAAGAGGCCTTAAGGCATTTCCACCTTTCTATGTTTGAAGATGCCTTAAGTCATTTCCACAATTCTATGTTTTGAACCTTTTGTTGGATTTAGACTTAAAATTTGGGAATGTTGAGCTAATGTAGCACAACCTAGAAATCCAAATTTTTACTCATTTAGACCACACACACACCCCCCTCCCCCCCAACTGGGTAAATGGTGAACATGCATTGGGGGGGAGGGGGTGTGCTTACAAAAGCATAAAAAGCATTTGATAAGGTTTCAACATTGAATATAGCCAAGCCTGTCAAATTGGATTGAATTTACAAAAGAGTTTAGCAAACATACCAAACAAAAGTGAAAAGTGGAGAGACATATGAAAAGACTAGAGGCAGCAAGAAGTCTTGCCTCATTATAGAAATGAAGGGAGCTTAAAGCTATATGTATCAATGAAAGCCATAAACCAAGAAAGCAAAGGGACATACCTCACAATATTGATGCACCTGTTCTAGAACAAGTCATCTCATAGTTCTTTTGACATATCACAAGAGTAAACGACTAAAGGTCTATTGAGAAAATAGCTAAAGGTCTATTGGGAAAACATAGTTTCTACCACAATTAAGGAAGAGCACATCCTTCCAAATATACATGCACATTCTTGCGCCAAATTCAAGTCCATCGAGGATGATTCGATTATATGTTGAGAAGACAAGGCCTTTCTTCCCAGAAGGAAATTAGACACAACGGAAGAAGCATGAAGGGAAATGACCAAAAGAGCAAGGGCGGCTTCAAAATCTAAGTCAAAGGCAAAAACACATTTTTAAATGCAAGACGACCCTAAAACTTTTTGTAAAAGAGCATCAAGCTCTCTCTTGTGCAAATTGTAAAGGTAGATGGGTAGTAGGAAGGAAGCTAGGAAGATAGGACAATGGGAAAGAGGGCTTAGGCCACGTCTGGCCATGTAAAAAAGGGGATAAGGGGATGACCGCTCAAAAGGGATTTAGGGTTTTGTATATAAACTCAAAAAGTGAATGAGAAGCTCATTCTTTGGTGTGTGGCAATGTGGACTCGTCTTCTTCTCTTCTTCTCTTCTCTTCTTGCTTGCTTGTGTGTGCTTGAGAGGGGAAGTGTGAGAGTGTGAGGGTGAGGGATCTTGGAGGTGAAGCTCTTCATCATCTCGTCTCTTCTTCTCTTCTATTCTCTTATCTTGTCTTGCGTGCGGCTATGGAAGATGGAGCTTGGAGGTGGAGGCTTGATGATGCTTATCAAAGGAAAAAGCTTTCGGGTTTTTGCTGTGAAACATGCCCGGACATGGCACAAACATGGGAAAAGTGGAGAAAAAAGAGTGCTTAGAGGTGTTAGAGTCACATAGGGAATGATCGAGAAGATTAAGGTTGAGTCTAGCAAGGGTTTAAGACCCTGGGAAGCAAAGGGATACCTCATTTTCCGCTTCTACAGTAGAGAGAGAGAGAGAGAGAGAGAGAGAGAGAGAGAGAGAGAGAGAGAGAGAGAGAGAGAGAGAGAGAGAGAGAGAGAGAGAGAGAGAGAGAGAGAGAGAGAGAGAGAGAGAGAGAGAGAGAGAGAGAGAGAGAGAGAGAGAGAGAGAGAGAGAGAGAGAGAGAGAGAGAGAGAGAGAGAGAGAGAGGAGGAAACGAGTTTTTTACTTGATAGGAACAATTTGAAGAGGCCTTAAGGCATTTCCACCTTTCTATGTTTGAAGATGCCTTAAGTCATTTCCACAATTCTATGTTTTGAACCTTTTGTTGGATTTAGACTTAAAATTTGGGAATGTTGAGCTAATGTAGCACAACCTAGAAATCCAAATTTTTACTCATTTAGACCACACACACACCCCCCTCCCCCCCAACTGGGTAAATGGTGAACATGCATTGGGGGGGAGGGGGTGTGCTTACAAAAGCATAAAAAGCATTTGATAAGGTTTCAACATTGAATATAGCCAAGCCTGTCAAATTGGATTGAATTTACAAAAGAGTTTAGCAAACATACCAAACAAAAGTGAAAAGTGGAGAGACATATGAAAAGACTAGAGGCAGCAAGAAGTCTTGCCTCATTATAGAAATGAAGGGAGCTTAAAGCTATATGTATCAATGAAAGCCATAAACCAAGAAAGCAAAGGGACATACCTCACAATATTGATGCACCTGTTCTAGAACAAGTCATCTCATAGTTCTTTTGACATATCACAAGAGTAAACGACTAAAGGTCTATTGAGAAAATAGCTAAAGGTCTATTGGGAAAACATAGTTTCTACCACAATTAAGGAAGAGCACATCCTTCCAAATATACATGCACATTCTTGCGCCAAATTCAAGTCCATCGAGGATGATTCGATTATATGTTGAGAAGACAAGGCCTTTCTTCCCAGAAGGAAATTAGACACAACGGAAGAAGCATGAAGGGAAATGACCAAAAGAGCAAGGGCGGCTTCAAAATCTAAGTCAAAGGCAAAAACACATTTTTAAATGCAAGACGACCCTAAAACTTTTTGTAAAAGAGCATCAAGCTCTCTCTTGTGCAAATTGTAAAGGTAGATGGGTAGTAGGAAGGAAGCTAGGAAGATAGGACAATGGGAAAGAGGGCTTAGGCCACGTCTGGCCATGTAAAAAAGGGGATAAGGGGATGACCGCCCAAAAGGGATTTAGGGTTTTGTATATAAACTCAAAAAGTGAATGAGAAGCTCATTCTTTGGTGTGTGGCAATGTGGACTCGTCTTCTTCTCTTCTTCTCTTCTCTTCTTGCTTGCTTGTGTGTGCTTGAGAGGGGAAGTGTGAGAGTGTGAGGGTGAGGGATCTTGGAGGTGAAGCTCTTCATCATCTCGTCTCTTCTTCTCTTCTATTCTCTTATCTTGTCTTGCGTGCGGCTATGGAAGATGGAGCTTGGAGGTGGAGGCTTGATGATGCTTATCAAAGGAAAAAGCTTTCGGGTTTTTGCTGTGAAACATGCCCGGACATGGCACAAACATGGGAAAAGTGGAGAAAAAAGAGTGCTTAGAGGTGTTAGAGTCACATAGGGAATGATCGAGAAGATTAAGGTTGAGTCTAGCAAGGGTTTAAGACCCTGGGAAGCAAAGGGATACCTCATTTTCCGCTTCTACAGTAGAGAGAGAGAGAGAGAGAGAGAGAGAGAGAGAGAGAGAGAGAGAGAGAGAGAGAGAGAGAGAGAGAGAGAGAGAGAGAGAGAGAGAGAGAGAGAGAGAGAGAGAGAGAGAGAGAGAGAGGCAGTGAGAGACTTGGAGTTTCTGGCAAATTAATCTCTGGCCACATGAGTTTTTTGCTTGGATTACGTGTGTAGAAACCTTCTTGTGTATCTACCCTTGGATTCTGGAGAACCTGGTTGTGGACATGACCAAAATTGTTGCCACGAAGTGATTTTTGTTGCCGTTATTTGCATGTCGACAGAATCAGGACACAGAGCAAAGGTCCCGATTCCCAAAATCGGACACTTAGACTAACCTTACGTATCTGATCGGACTCAGTAAAATTCGACTTGGACACTTGGACATGCTAGACTAAAACACCCTAAGATTCGGCCTACTCGGACCTGCGACTTTATCCGATTTTGAAAATCGGACTCTTAGACCACCCTATTCAATTTTATCGATTGGACACACTCAAATCGAACAGAACAATCTTGTGTGATCGAATATACCCTGTCCGATTTCAAAAATTGGACATCCCATAATCGGACACGAAAATTGAACCATCCAAAATCAGACACTCCAAATCAGACACTTGCCAAATTGGATGTCCAATTCCTAGAATCGAACACTATAGAATCAGACCAGATTTTGACACATCAAATGTGCTCGAACTACCAAGAATGACCAGAAATCAAGCCTAGAGCCCCATTAGGCCGAGTACATAGATGAGAGTGCGAGAGTTGAAATTGTCACTTTGTATTTGCACCCACATTGTTTTCTAGCACTTGAAGTGTACTTAAGAAAAATTGAAAGCCTGATTTTGCACGGTGCACAGAAGAGAGCACACACACACACATCGAGTGAGTGTAAGCAAGAAACTCTCTCAGACTTAACAATTAGAAAGAACCCACCAGTAGGAGAGGACCTGAGTTGGGTGATTGAGAACCCTAATTATAGAACCAAGCAAGGACACGATACAGGAGTCAGACGATGTAGCAAGGACTGACACCATTAGAGGAGTGGATCTACCCAACTTGATCAACCTCATCGACACCCTGGTGGAACAAGAGACCGTGGATATGGTAGAGACCAACACGAACTGCATATGCGACGAAGAGCTCAATCTGGGGGATTTTTCGAATGAAATTCAAGAGATGGTTAGTAAGTACGACTTGCAAATTCGAATGGACCACCACAGTAGGTCATTTGAGGAAATCATAGCTGACCTACCTCGAAGAGAAGAGGAGACTAGAGTGGAAAGCTTTGTAGGGCATAGTGGCCTACAATCAGGAACAACAAGATAGAAGCTTACAACAGAACATAGAAATGTGTGAGATTCAGCAAATGATGACTTGACATAGAGAGGGAAAGAGAACTAGAAGGCGTTCTCACGTTAAGCAAGCTTCTTACGAAGCGACAGCTAAACAACTCATTAGAGCTAAGCAGAGCGCCACTGCAATGGCAACCTTGTTGCTTGCAGGATTAGGAGTTAACCAGGGATCTAAGGGCCAATCGAGAATCCCTGTCATAGCTAAGCAGATAAACAAGTACCAGCCAAAGGACGATCCCTACAGCTTCGTAGAGTAGTTCGAGCAATTCTACAAGGCCAATGGCCTACTGATCTTCATCAGCGCTCACAAGCTTTTGGTCTATGCTTAGGAGATAAGGGAAGGACCTGGTACACGAGTCTGGATGATGTTGTTGAGTGAACTAACTTCAACAACCTCAAGAGTCTCTTCATTAAGATATTCTCTAAGCTTGGGTACTTTGATAATCTTCTAGTGCGGTTGATGAACGTCAAGTAGAAAGATAAGGAGGACATAAGAGGCTATGTCACCCACGTGTGGAGTCTCTTCAAGAGAATCTCAACTGGTGAGTAATCCACTGAAAGAGCGGTCTCCACAGTCTTTATCAATGGGATACAAAGTGAGGAACTCTACAAGGCTTTGGCAACCAATTCAAGCTTGCACTGAGACACACTAGCTAGGGTCTTTGACGAGGCGATTAGAGTGCATGACTAGCTCAAAGAGAGAAGCTCCAAGAGCTCGACCCGAGAGGAGACTAATGCTAGAAACTTTGAGAGAGTTTCTCCATCAAGTGAAAAAACATGCCCAAGTATTGAGGAGAAAGGAAAGGGTATGGACGCAAGTGAGGAGCTAGTGGAGATGAAGACGGAACTAGCCAAATTAGAAGAAATGATGAGACAACCAACACGCCCTCATGTCCAATGCGTGTATTGTGGTGGAAACCACTTGCTAGCCAAGTGTCAAGATCCAAGGTCCTCACCTTCTGCCAATTGTTTGGTTTGGTCACGATGTCATGCATTTGCAGACTACCGAGGAGACTCTCGTATTCACAACCATACGGACAACCTTACCTAGGGAATAGGCCTTTATAACTTTTTCAAGAGGGGAGTCCTATTGGCTCTCCCGGCACCTAATGACACCAAATCGGCTATTCCTAGGATGGAGATAAACCCCACATGCATACTTAGACCACTTGGACCCTACGTAACCCATCCACTAAGTGATACTCCAGTCCACTATGTGGAGGATCCGAACGACGAAGAGCCTTACGTATCGTATGATGAAAAGGGCAATACAATCCTTATGGATTACCGATCTATACCAGTGATGGCGTTAGGTAGGGGTATAGGAAGAGGCTTAGGGGGCTAGACCTAATAACTGATTTCTTGTTGGAATTGCGGTCACCTAGGACACATCTCCTCACGTTGCATCGAACGGGAGCAGGCTAATCGAGAAAAGTGAAAGGGAGCAACAGATCAAAGGCTGGACTCGAGAGCTATGGTGGGAGAGCAAGAGCAAAAAAGGGAGAGACTAGAAATGGGAACTCCAACAGTCACAATGTGTGACCGGGCCTTTGTTTATTCAAGCTGCCACTAAAAGAATAAAGAATAAAGTGACGGTGACGGGTGCCCGCCACCTGCAGTGTGCAGTGGCGGTGGCTATCAGTGTAGTAATATACGGGCGGCTAGGCAGAGGTGCCTTTACCCCCAACAACCTCCCACTTAAAGGTGAATCTGCCCCAGTGAGGAGTGAAAAGAAAAAGAAAAATGAAAGTACAACATGTACACATGTACAATAGGATGAGGAAAGACGTCATCTCATCCCACGCCCGTCAACCTCTTGAGGAAGGCAAAGCGCTCTGTAGAGAGGCTTTTTGTGAGTAGATCTATAGGATTTTGGTCAGTCGAGATCTTGATAAGATCAATAGACTTGTCCTCAACGACCCCACGTATGAAGTGATACCTCACCTCAATGTGTTTCATCTTCGCATGGAAGACCAGATTCTTGGCTAATTGAATAGCACTCATAGAATCCGAATGCAGTGTAGGGATAGCATCAATATCAAGGTCAGCAACTAAACGACCCAACCAAATGGCCTCCTTGCAAGCCTCAGTGGCTGCAGCATACTCAACCTCTGTAGTAGAAAGGGCCATGCATTTTTGCACCCTAGACATCCAAGAAACAGCACCTCCAGCATAGGTGAATACATAGCCGGAAGTGGACTTCCTACTATCTGCATGTCCTGCATAATCAGAGTTAGTGTACCCCACGACTCTTGTATCCTGGCTGCCATAGCATATGCACATATCTGCAGTGCCCTTCAGGTACCTCATGATACCCTTCACGGCATCCCAATGCTTCTTACCAGGTGTAGCCATATAGCATGCCACAACACCAACTGCAAAGGCAATATCTGGACAAGTGGCTATCATGGCATACATAAGACTGCCCACTGCGGATGCGTAGGGAAACTTGGCCATCTCGACTCTCTGCTCATCTATCTGTGGACAATCAGCCTGTGATAACTTCACATAAGAAGGCAATGGACAACCAATAGGCCTTACGTCCTGCATGTGGAAGCGCTCAAGGACTTTATGAATGTACTCCCTCTGTGACAAGTAGAGGAGTCCTTGATGCCTATCGCATCTAATGCGCATACCAAGTATGTGAGTGGCTTGTCCCAGATCTTTCATCTCAAAGCTCTTCTTAAGCTGAGCCTTAAGAGCATCTAGCTCATCATGAGCTTTTCCTGCTATCAGCATATCATCCACATAGAGTACCAAAATCAATAAAGAACCATCACGGGCTTTCTTCATGTAAAGACACGGATCCATAGCACTCCTGCTGTAGCCCTGTGACTGGATAAAGGCATCAAACTTATGATACCACTCCCTAGGTGCCTGTTTCAAGCCATAAAGGCTTTTCTTCAATTTGCATACTAGGTGTTCCCTGCCAGGTTTTGCAAAGCCCTTAGGCTACTCCATATAAATCTCATCATGCAAGTCCCCAAGTAAGAAAACCGTCTTGACATCCATCTGGTATAAATCCAAGTCAAGCCGAGCAACCAAAGCCAAGACTAAGCATAGGGTGGTCATCTTAACCACAGGAGAAAAGACCTCGTCAAAGTCCACACCATGCTCCTACTTAAAACCCTTTGCTACCAATCTACCCTTGTACTTGGGGTGTCCAGGGGTACTTTTTAGCTTGTACACCCACTTACATGGCAAAGCCTTCTTGCCCATAGGCAAGGAAACCAAATCCCAAGTGTCAATATTATGCAGGGAGTCTATCTCAGACTGCATAGCCCTCTCCCACAGCTGTACTAACTGCCTCAGCCCAAAAGTTCTGTGGTAGGCTTGCATGACTAAGCATACTGCGTACACGCTCCTGGATGGTTCTATTCATCCGCTCAGCCAAACCAGTCTGGGGGGGGGGGGTGTAGGGGGCGGTCAACTGACGCTTAATACCCCTCTCATCACATAATTGCTCAAAAGCACGTGAGACATACTCACCCCCATTATCTGTCCTTAGGCATTTTAGCCTATACCCAGATTGGTTCTCAACCAATGCAAGCCATCTCTGAAACACATGCAAGACATCGGATTTCAGCTTAATGGGATAAGCCCAAACTTTCAGTGAAAAATCATCTATGAACGTAACAAAATACTTTGCATCACCCATAGACTGACAAGGCATGGGCACACAGACATCTGAATGTACCAAAGCCAAGGGCTCACTCATGCGTGGCCTGCCAGACTTCTTATGCGTAGACCTAGTCTGCTTGCCATAAAGACAATGCTCACATGAATCAAAACATGCATAATCAAGGGGCGGTAAGTACTGCAAACGAGAAAGCATTTTCATTCCCTTCAAAGACATATGGCCCAAACGGGCATGCCAAAGAGATACATGTGGGATAGAATCCACAGACAAAACATGATCAAGGGAAAAAGCTGATACAATTAAGGGATAGAGACTACCATCCTTGGCACCTCTTGCAATCACAAGTCTGCCACCACGAGTGATCTTCCATGCAGAGTCTCCAAAAGATACATGATAACCTGTGTCATCAAGCTGTCTAGCTGACATGAGACTGCGTGTCAAAGCAGGTACATGACGTACATCCTGCATAACAAAACTGCTGCCAGAAGAAAACTGCAGCCTAGCATCACCAATGCCCACAATATCAAGAGAGATGTCATTACCCAAGCGCACAGTACCCGAAACAATACGGTATAAATGAAACCACTCTCGGCAAGGTGTCACATGAAAGGATGCACCTGAGTCCAAGAGCCAACACTGTGCATACATAGAGTGTATCTCTGTCATCTGCAAAGCACTAGAAGAGCTGCTAGGATATAATTATCATCATCAATATTCTCAGGCTACATAACATTGATCTCTTCAATTTTAACACTGGACTTTCCAGGCACTATGCTGCGATTAGAAGACTTATCCTGCACTTTGTCTTTCCCCTTATCTTTGCGCCTTTCGTTACACAATTCATGGCATTGTGGCCTAATATGGCCATTTTTCCCACAATGGTGACAAGTAACATCTGCATTCCTGCCACGGGATTTGTTACGTGACTTTCCATGAGACTTGGACTGAGATTTTTGAGAATCCCGTCCCCACGGCCTGTTGAGTGTTGAAATGACCTATTTTTTGGTTGATTTTTGTTGTTTTTGAGAGCTGAATGGTTGATTTTATGAGATGATTGATTGGTTTGGAAGTGGTTTGAGAGTGTTTTGGATAGGTTGGAATGGTTTTATTAAGCTCATGATGTTTATTAGTAGAGATGTGAAGTTCTCTTGATGTTCTGATATGTTCTGTTTGATCCTGATAGCTTCTATTGAGCTTCTCTTTTGTTCTGTTTTCTCTCTGTATGGAATGATGGAGTATTGATTGATAGGGTTTGAGATTGTTTGAAAGCTTATTGAGTGATTTTTGATGGTTTGGAATGGTTTTGGTATGAGTTATGTGGTTCTGATGCTTTCTGTTGACCTTCTGTAACTCTCTGTTGACCTTCTGTGATCCTCTATAGACCTTCTGTATGTGTTTTGTTGGATGAGAGTGTAGCTTGGGAAAGTTTTCTAGCCTTGGAAAGAGGTAAATACAAGTGCAAAAGAGCTAAAAGAAGTCAAAGAAGTAGCTGCTGAAGACTCAAGTAAAGACTGGAGTGAAGTGACAGTGGTGAGCTATGAAAAGACACTGTAGTGGCTCTGGTGACTCTTCATATCAGACATACCTCTTGGGAGGTGCATCCACGACCTAAGAAGCATTATTGAGGGTTATTATGGAGTGATTGTAGTGAGGATATGATGTACTATTGATGGAGAGAGAAAGAGAGAGTCAGAGATAGTCAAATCTATCAAAACAGTGTAATTGTATATGAGAGATTGAGAGAGAGAACTATGAAGACATTGAAGATGAATAATATGTGATTGATTTCCATTCAAAGATGGTGTATTTCTTTGTGTTATTTATTCTATTGATAGATTTAATGAAGATGTTGGAGAATATGGTTGATTCTATCAAATCCGTGGGTGAAATCTACTATGATGCTGCGTGAAGAATTGCTATTTTCTTTGTTTTGATGATCAAAAGAATGAAATAAAAGCTTTTTGATGTTACAAGATAGATTTTCTTGCAAGAGAATTCCCTTTTCCTTGGTGTTCCTCTTGGGGCTCCATGTTTTCGGTGTACAGCCAGGGAAACTTGCCATCAACAAGCACCAGAAGAGGCTGAAAATGAAGGAAATGGCATTGCCAAGAAGAGAAGAATTCAATGGATGTTTGTAAAGTTCCTTCTTCCACTGAAGAGTTGGAATTTCTTATCATCAATGCCACTTTCCACAAGAATTTTATCCCACAATGGCGAAAACATATCACCATCATGATGCATCCTCTAGGTGGTGGACAGTTTCCTCTTCCTGTTGAAGTAGCAGAAACTTGCATCTTGGTGGCAAATTGTTTGGGACCAAACTGAAGAGCAGAAACAGAGAGAATGACCATCCATGGAAGATTTGGCATTCATTGAGAAGTTTCCAGACATCATCAAATGGGAGATTGTGAAGAAGCTTCAGGAGTCTTGGTTTGTAGAGGTTCACAAAGACAAGAAGGAACAAAGCTGGGACTTGTTCGTAGACGCTCAACAGCAATATAATTGGGATGCTTGGTGCACTGACAATCTTTTGTTTGTTCAATTAGCAAGCCACTGGAAGTTGGTAGACAGAGTGTTGTTTACAACATACACTGTTGAAACCATTAGAAGCTGGCATTACTATGATAATGGCACCCACAATGCTTAGACGTATGCATTTTGACACCTTCAGAACCGAATACCTTCCTCTGTGCAGTGGCATGAAAGCAGAATTCAGAGACGTTGAAAAGGAAGAAGTAGAAGAAATGCTGGCAAGAGAGTCCTCCACAGACTAAAGCCTTCTGTTATCCCTCTGTGGAGCATTAACAACATAGTGGAGCCAACCCCTTGGTGAATGATGCAATAAAGAGGCAAGCGTTAGAATGAGTCCAAAGGTACGTGAGAAGAGAGAAGGCAAGAATCAAAGCCGAGAACGAGCTCGCAGGAGAAGCCGCCTTTGACGCCCTTGCGGAACTCTTTATAGAAGTCCCAATGGCACATCAAGCCCTTCCTCCTCCTGTTAGAGGTCCACTTCCAAGCTAGATCCGTCTTGGAAATATTGATGATAGGCCAGTGAATGTAGTCCCGTTGCCAGTTTTTAAGGGAGAGTACAATGAAGACCCCGATCTTCATGTAGCAGGGTTTATGGTAGCATGTGTGGCTAACAATGCCAAAACCCCTGAGCATTGGTTAGAAATATTCCCCGCCACTTTCAAGGGCGCGGCGTTTCAGTGGTATGAGAGACAAGCAGCAGGAACTTTTGGCACATGGGACGACCTAAAGTTGGCCTTCCTCACTAAATTCAGGCGTGAAGGTTTTGAAGAGCGGATGCGAGAGGAATTTATGAATTTAAGTCAGTCCTCTGGAGAATGAGTAGAAGCTTATGTCTCACGAATGGAATCCATCCTGAAGAGATGGACTAACCATAATCTAGATGATGGCATTCAGAAGGGGGTGTTTCTCAGAGGATTACAACCAGAAGTCCATAAGTTTGTGGAGCTGCAAAGACCAGCCACACTATAAGCTGCAACAGAAGGTGCGAGACTGTACGATGAAGTGGAAGCTAGATTGGCAATGAATCCAGGAAGAGGAGTCCTACCTCCTCTGATGCCAGGAATGATGTACCCACCAAATGCAGTCCCAGGGACAGTCCGCTACCCCTACCAATAGATGCCCCCAGTATCACAGTACAGTGCGCCAAATCCACAGTGGCCACAATCAATGCCTCAAATGATGGTTCAACCACAACAACAATGGTCCCAACCAATTTTCCCAATGCCAAATCAGCAGCAACAGTGGAACCCTACCAACTGGAGCCAACAGCCAACAGTTCGAATAGGAGCTTTGAATAAGAATCAGAACAGAGACCCCTCTACACCAGCCCAACCTGTTTATGCAGTGATTACAAAGACTGCTCAAAACCCTACTGCCAGTACCTCAGGAGGAGAAAGCTTGAAGGATTATTTATCCAACTCAGTTACAAATATCAAAAAGGAGTTGATGGATGTGATTATAGAGCAGCTACAGACACTGAAAGTGAATATCGCTAGCATATCCAACGTTGCAAGAGTAGGAAGAGATGTGATGTAGTCAAATACTTGGTGTGGTAAGTGTCATCAAGTAGGCCATTTAGCCACTGAATGTACACGAAAGCCAACAGTCCCTGGAGCTTTCTGTTCCTACTCTCTACGGAAGAACCATACAGAGGATATTTTCTCTCTGAAGGAGATGCATGATAGGAGAAGGAAGGAAGAAGATGCAAGATTCAACTTGCTGGAATCCAAAATGACAACACAGGATACTGGACCCAAGCCTAGAGAGTTTGGTCCTAATTTCGTTCCAAGGAGGTTTCCCTCTCAAAGTTACAGAGGAAGACAGTCTGGTGGTGGTCAGAGATCAGAAGTGGAGTGTTACAGATGTGGAGAAAAGGGACACATTTCACCAAATTGTCAAAATCCCAGAAGGTTAGTGGATTACAAGCCCTTATGCAGTCGATGAAAAGGAGAAGGCCACACTGCAAAAGACTGTCCAAGCCCAGCCCCAGTGAAAAACAGTGCTACTGATAATCTGGCCAAGGCCCAAGAGCCTACCTCCAATTTAGTGGAATTGGAAGTTGCTGCTATCACGCGTGCAAAGAAGAAGGAACCACCTATCCAAAAAGAAAATAATCCTCCTGCCAGAACAGTGAAGTTCAATCTTCCACCAGAAGAACAGAATAGAACAGAGCCTTACAGTGCCGTACAGAGCACTACAATGTCATAAAGAGTCACAGAGACAATTCCAGAGACAGGACCAGAGGTCCAGGAGATAGAAGAGGAGGAGGTGCCACAAGTGGTAGAAGAAGTCCCCATGATGCCCCTGTTGGAAGAAAAAAGGAAAATGAAAATGGGTGTCGCCCCATTCCCTAACCGGTTAGAGAAGCCAGTGGATCCTATTAAGGAATACGATCTGGTTAGAGATCTAGATACCTTTAAACCAAACCTCACATTTCGACAATTATTGATGTTGTCTCCCAGTTGCCGAAAAAGGTTCAAAAGTATACTGACAAGAAGACGTGGCTTAAGGATTGCTCCCTCAACAGCAACAAAGTCCAACAAAGCTCCAGAGCTTGTAAAAGAAGTGGACGCGGCTAACGCCTTCCTAGATCTAGGTGCCCTAGAGATTGGCGTGTGGATAGAAGGTTGCTTTATTGCAAATGCACAGATTGATGGTGGTTCATCAGTGAACATCATGACGGATGTGACAATGGAGGATCTAGGCCTACAAGGCGTGCAACCAACCCAATGGCTCATCAGACTGGCGGATCAGAGTAGAATCAAGCCTTTGGGCATTCTCCCATATGTGAAGATTACAGTGGCTGCAAAAGATTATTGGCTAACCTATCTGGTGGTGAAGCCAAATTCTTATGGTACATCCTACCCCCTATTACTGGGTAGACCATGGCTTTTTGAAGCCAGAGCAAGGATGGATTGGTTCAAAGGAACCTTGACCTTGGGTAGAGGACCTAATAAAGTGGTGCTGAAGCTATATGGTGCTAAAAAAGGACATGGATCCACCTCCTTGGAATTATCTTCTGACTCCCCTAATGAGGCTACAGGTGGAACATCATCAGAAGAAGATGTTGCCAAATAGATTCTTCCTAAGAAAATAGAGGCACGTGCCTTAACAGTGGATACTGTAAGCCAACTCCCAAAAGATGCAAAGTCCTTGAAAATGGGTGAATACTTCCTGCCTGAACCAGGAATGACTTCTGAAATTACCTCTGATAGTGAGATAGAGACATGGATGTACTGCTCTCCCTGTTACATGGCCATAGCAGAGCCAGAGACAGAGGCAGAAGATGAAACAGAGAACATGTTCTCTTACAGAGCTCCTATAGAGACATAGACAGAGACAGAGACAGAGATCGAAGAGGATGGAGATGATATTGAAGAAGAAGGTTATGAAAGCGAGACGGAAGAGTCTATCCCACCTGAAGAGGATACATATGAAGAAGAAGTTCCAGAAGCATCAGAAGCAGACGAGCTCATGCTGTGGGATAGAATGGCGATGGTACTATTTGGTTTGGTAAATGGATCTTCTCATATGCAAAATCTTTATAAGAAATGGGTTAAGAAGAACAAGCCGTCTTTCAGCAGTGGCTCTTGCCGCCCTCACCCACCTTTGCCAAGAAAAGATGATGATGATGCACCGTGCCAACAAGCACTAGTCTCACGATTCCAACAGGCATCAGAGGGTCCCTCTTATGTGATATTCTTAGACGTATCATCAGAAGATGAGTCTTCAAGCCAAGATGTAACTAATCTTGAAACCAAACCCGAAACGGCTCTAATCCCATTTCAACATCTCAAGGGGCAACCTAAGTCTCCACCAAAAGAAGAAGTTGGGTCTAGTGGGACATCAGAAGAGGGCACCACCCCCTTTAAGAAGTCAGATCTATATCCAGAAGCGGTCCGTGGAACCTTCATCCGTGAAGTAGAAGGAGAAAGGTAGTTAACTTTTGTGGATGCAGATGGCACTGGACGCCACTTAAAGGTGGGTAATAGCCTACCAGAAGAGGAGTTGTCAACCTTGTACAACTTGTTGAAAGAGAATTTGGACGTGTTCGCATGGTCCTACAAAGGCCTAAAGGGGATTGATCCCACAATATGTCAGCATCATATTGATTTGGAGCCTGATACCAAGCTAGTACGGCAACGACAGAGACGAATGAATCCAAATTATTTGACCTTGGTGAAAGTAGAGCTACTGAAGCTTCTGGAAGCCGAGTTCATCTATCCAGTGGCAAATAGTGAATGGGTCTCACCCATCGTGGTTGTACCCAAGAAGAATGGCAAGCTTCGTATATGTGTGGATTTTTGCAAGTTGAATTCCAAGACGAAGAAGGATCACTTTCCTATTCCTTTTACAGACCAACAGTTGGACACAGTGGCAGGACATGAGCTTTATTCCCTTCTGGATGGATTCAGTGGATATAACCAAGTGCAGATAGCAGAAGAAGACCAATCCAAAACAACCTTCACCACACAATGGGGGACCTACGCTTACCGAGTGATGCCGTTTGGGCTTTGCAATGCCCCTACTACCTTCCAGTGAGTCATGATGGCCGCATTCCAAAATCATCTGCACGACTTTATTGAGGTATATTTGGATGACTTCTATGTCTATAGTTTGATCCGTGAACACTGGCGACATTTGAAACAATGCTTTGATCGATGCCGGGAGTATGGGATTTCCCTCAACCCCGACAAATGCATCTTTGGGGTCTCTTCTGGAGTTCTGTTGGGCCACATTGTCTCTGCACAAGGGATATCAACAGACCCTGCAAAGATCGAAAAGATTGCAGCTCTGACAGCACCCACCAAGCTCAAACAGTTGAGGGGATTCCTAGGCCATGTGGGTTACTACAAAAGGTTCATAGCCCATTTTGCAACAAAGGCAACCTCCTTGCACAAGCTTCTAAGGAAAGATGCAGAGTTTATTTGGACGGAAGAATGTGACAAAGTCATAAACACTCTGAAGCAGTGTCTGATTGAGGCATCCATTCTGCAGCCTCCTGATTGGACGAAGGAGTTTCATGTACACATTGATGCATTAGTTGAAGGGCTAGGTGCTGTCCTATGTCAAAAGGGCCCCTCGAAATTAGATCAACCGATCTATTACGCAAGCCGAAAGGTCACTTATAGGGAATGGAACTATATAGTGATGAGACAGATCTTGAGTGCTTGGCAATGGTGTTTGCCCTAGAGAAGTTTTGCCACTATCTGTTGTCTACCCACTTTAAATTTTATGTGGATCATGAGGCCTTGTCCTTCCTGATGAACAAAGCAGACGTGAAAGGATGAATGATGAGATGGCTCCTTCTATTCCAGGAGTTCGACTTTGAGGTAATTACCAAACCTGGTCGTTCCCATGTTCTGGCTGATCATCTGTCATGTATCCCACAGATTGCAGACGAGGAGCAGGATGATCCAGACCTCCCTGAAGCTTCCCTATTCCTGGTAGAAATTGTAACCCCCTGGTATGCAGACATTGCCAATCTATTGGCAACCCAACAGTACCCTCCTGGTATTTCTAGTCGGGAAAGGAAGAAGCTCATGTTAGAATCAGGCCCCTACACCCTGTTAGGTGGAGCATTGTACAAGAAAGGCAAAGATGAAGTGCTCAGAAGATGTGTTGCAGGAGATGAGATTGGGATTGTTCTGAAGGCTTGCCATGACGAGCCGTGTGGAGGCCACTTTGCAGGAGAAGCTACAGCCAGGAAAGCTCTATTAGTAGGTTACTGGTGGCCGACCCTCCACAAGGATGCCTATGATTACTGCAAGCGATGTGATGCTTGTCAGCGAATGGGGAAACCCACCAAAACAAGAGCTATGCCATTGCAACCTATTCTTCCTTTGAAGCCGTTTGAGAAGTGGGGGATTGACTTCCTCGGCCTAATCGATCCTCCCACTAGAAGGAAACAGAACAGATACATCTTGGTATGTATGGATTATGTTACAAAGTGGTGTGAAGCTAAAGCCCTAAAGCGTGATGATGGTAACAGCGTGGCCCTGTTCATGTACGAGAATATCATCACCCGTTTTGGCAGTCCCCTGGAGCTGGTAAGTGACAGAGGTACTCATTTCATTAATAAAGTCATGGAAGAGTTGACAGAGTTGTATAAGATCCACCATCGCAAGTCCACTCCTTATTACCCCAGAGCCAACGGCCAAGTCGAAGTCACGAATCGCATCCTCTGCTCGATTCTGACAAGAACAATTGCCACACATCGTCGTGATTGGGATGATCGACTTACAGAGGCCCTCTGGGCGTACAGAACCTCCCATAAAGCAGCAAGAAGACAGACACCCTTCCAGCTGGTGTATGGTACAGAATCTGTTTTCCCTGTTGAACTGGAATTGCCCTCTTTGTGAGTGGCTATTAAAGAGCGTTTGGGGGACGATGATTCACTGCAACGCCGTCTCTTGCAGTTGGAATGTTTGGATGAAATTCACAGGATGGCTCTACAGTGCATGGAAGCCACTCAAGCTCGACGTAAGGCTTACCATGACATCTTCATCAAGCACAAGGAGTTCAAGGAAGGTGATTTTGTCCTAGCCTATGATTCATGATTTGGCAAGTTTCTTGGTAAGCTTCAACAGCGGTGGATGGGCCCATATAAGGTACTTGCTGTCAACCCTAATGGCTCTGTCCAAGTGCAGACCGTTGATGCCTCTGATGATCCCTTCCTGATCAATGGATATCGCGTGAAGAAGTACTTCCCTCCTTGGGGATCTTGACAATCACGGTCACCTGATCCTTTCCCCCGTTGGCATGGCATTGTAATTCTTATGATGCTACTTCTGATAGCCGTTCTTCAGCCACTCCTGATGAGGTGGATGCAACCCTCTGTTCCTTCATCTCCACCTCCCGCCCCTGATATCTTATCCTCTATTTTTCACCAGCGACAGTGGCGAGGTGGGTTCTGACAAATGGTATTTCCACCATTCCCTTGCTTAATTTGAAGCAAAAACAAGAAAAAAATATATACATATCGGTCATGGGAGAAAAGGACTTCGGTCCCTGTCATGCCGACCTATTTTTCAAGAAAAGGTGGAGACACCCTCAGGAATAGGGGAAAACAAGAAAAAAAGAAAAGAAAAAAAAAACAAAGAAAAAAGAAAGAAAGAAAAAAACAATTGTTATGGGAGAAAAGGAAGAAATTCTCTGTCATAGCAGGCCTCGTTCCAAGAAAAGGTGGTCAACACCCTTGGGCGGGAAACTGGCTGTGGAAAAGGTGGCAACACCCAGCAGTCCAGAAAGTGGATTCATCAGTTGACATCCCCAGGATCCAGTTCCGAAGCTCCCTCCCTTGGTACGTTGTGTCATGTGCCTTTCTGCAGAGCGTTTGACAGTCCTCTAGCAGACGCCATGTTCCTATGTAACCCCATGTTCGATCTGATGGCTACCTCCCTGGGTACACCTCTTCAAGAACCGACGACGCGATCTTCATCGGCAAACAATCGAGTGACGCGAGCTTTCATCCTAACAGGATGGGGAAGTGAGTATGGTTGCCCTCTGTATCTTTCAGCAGAGTGTGAGACAAAGGGTGGGGCGAGTGACCAGTCTTTTCCCTTTAAATCAAATGAGAGGTACGAAGTGTGAACGGAGTGTTGCACGCACGGGATGGGCCTCTCAATGCACAAAGCACAATTTGTTTTTGTGCACTGCACCATAAGGCTCCTTGGCCTTCCTTCTCACACCGTATGCCGACATAGGGCGGGATGCACAGTTGCACCATCAAATGCGCACAAGGCATACAACCTTTGTACAAGTGACCGTGAGGATTACATCAATGGGTTTTAGGACATGGCTGCCCTCCTGTATCTTTCAACAGAGCGTGAGACAGAAGGTGGGCTGAGTGTGACTGGAGTTTCTTCGATCAATTACCGAGACGTGAGATTGAGGGACGTTACGACCTTTGGAGCAAGGTATGTTCTCGTTTCCCTATGCACCCACGTGCTGGGTTTCTACCATCAACACAGGACACGTCACCCTATTCTGTACACTGCACTGTAAGGCTCCCTTGCCTTCCTGCTTGCACCTATGCCAGGCGGGTTGGCTGCATTGATGCACCATCGACTGTGCACCCTGGCATACTTCCTCTACACCATCCCCCTTTTCAATTCCTAAACCAGGTGTGAGATATGGGTTTCAATCATTATTCATCGAGTGATGTTCGTATTGGGGCGAGTGACTGCTCTTTCATTCCATATGAGTGATTGTGCGTTGAGTGCAACATTCCTCGTCCTCGACAAATTTCCTGCGATTCCTTCCATCAGCTACCTCCCTGGGTGCTACCGCGTGGTCCTTGCCATGACGGACGTATGATGTGAAGATGCCTTGGTACCTCCTGCAGCAGCCGACAACAACATAGGATATGCCATCGACAATCAACCTTGATTCTCTACAATATGGGCCAAGTTTTTTTAACCCTACACCTTCTGTTGTCAGTAACGGTCATGTTTTAAGTGTGGGGATGTTAGTGGTTGGTCTGTTGAGTGGTCCTAGGTCCCTGTTGCTCGGTTAACCCTGTTCGTTAAGGTCTTAAGTGTGGGGACGCGTCCCTGCGCGTCTACATTGCATACCCCTCTGCATATGCCTCAACCTGCTAATGCCTCTATGTCATGACTTGCTTTTACCCTGTTGGGGTTCCTTCCCCACCCATCCGTTCCCTTTTCACCCACCTCGGGGCTGTTCCCTTGCAGTTTTCCTTCATTCCCTAATTTTGCTGTCCTGCCATGTGCATGTACCCTACGTTTAGCAGACTTCCAATCTGACTTTACAAACCTATTCGTTCCTTTGACTTGTCCAAATTTCCTTTTTACCCACCCCTGCTCCGGTGCACGGTTCTCGAGTTATTAATTTTTGTAGCATTTTGCATACATTAGCCGGTTTTCCATGTGAATGCCATTTTCTTGCTTCGAAACAGTGATCTGACATCCTAGCCTTGACAACCACTTTCTCCCTGACATTTTTTCTTTTTACTCTGTGTCATTTTGATGCACGGTTTGTCCAATATTAATTTTTGCGGTTTCTCAAGACATTTTCGTGCGTCTTTTTAACATTTTTCCATGTGAACCTGCCCTGTTTGAATCGGAATTCCAATTTGATTTGACAACCGTGTCCATCGTGACTTTCCCTCCATTTTTCATTTTTCCTCCATCTTCTTTCGACTTTTGGATTTTTAATTATTAATTTTAAATGTATTTTCGGGTGTATTTTTGGTATTTTTTGTATGTAAACCCCTTCTACTTCTATCGGAACTACGTTCTAACATGACAACCCTGTGCCACCCGTTCCTGCGGACATTTTTCCTTTTTATTGCATGTCCTTCTGGCAAGCGGTTCGTCCAATATTAATTTTCGATTCTATTTTCGGGTCTGTTTTTTGGGTTTTTCCCATATGAACGCATCTTATCTCAGTCGAAACCATGTTTTGATGTGATAGGATTGTCGGGCACGTGCTTCTGCACATTATTCCTTTTTCTCGCACCTTGTTTCGATGCACAGATCTTCTGATATTAATTTTCGTTTGCGGTTTCGGGGCCGTTTTTCGTGTTTTTTGCATATGAACGCCCTTTACCCCCCTGGAACCCCCATTTTGGGGATTGAGACGTGCGCATTCATTACATACACATACACCCACTTTCAGGTATTTTTTCTTTTATATTTTTTATTTTTTCTACTACCCCAAAATTCACGCTTAATTTTTAACATGAATTCTAAACACCACCATGGCACGCGCGCTCGCGCTAAACACACCTTTTTCTAATTAAAATCAATCAGCTGTTCACTTAGCACGCGCTACGTGCGCTTCAGAGGCACCTTAATATTTTTAATAACAATGAACCGGCCGTCACAAAAGCACGTGCTAGCAAAAAAAAAGCGCTCCACATCACCTTAATTTTTAATAAATGAATTTGCATTTAGAGACCTCAGTCTGGTATCGAAGTCCGGGATTCAGATTAATGCACCGCCCCAACCTTATAATTTGTAATTAAAATTTTAAGAAGGAACCGTCGTTTTCTTGTTAAGGTTTAACACTTAATTAAAAATGCACCCATTTCTTAATAATTCATAAAATGAACCTTTCATTAAATTAATTTCCCCTCACTGCACTTTTTTTCCCTTTTTCAATAAATACGCTTCGTGGGATGGGTACGTGAAGTCTTCGGAGTTGTCTCCATGGTCAAACCTGATTATCAAAGTTGTGGTCATGATATGTGTGGGTTGTTGTTATGTTTTGGTTTAGTTTCTTTGATACGGTTAAGGGTACGGTGTGTAGTGTTTTTTTTTTCTTTATTGCCTGATACGGGGATTTGGGTGTTTGCATGTTGCATCGCATGAAGCTTTCGGTCGTATATGTGTAGAGGTCATGTCGAATTTTGTCTAGGCTGTGGTTTGCTTTGGGTTAGTTGGTCGAGTCATGTTTTACCACCTTGGTTGATATCTTATCCTTGGTTTTCGTCTGTTGCTTTGTAGGCATTCTCTTTGTTTGTTTGTGTTTGTGGTGTGTGTGCGTGTAACCATCTGAATGGCGCCCTGTCGTACTCCTCCCCTGATCCAGTATGTTCCTTTGGCTTTACATAATTATTCTTTGTTACTGGATTCGGACGTTGTCGCTAAAGCGGGCTTGTCCAAGTTCGTGAGCCTTTCTTTCCCACTGGTTCCAAATGATCCTACCATTTGTGACGAGTTTTTAACCTCTTACAGTAAGAGGTCTGGTCCAGTCCGTGGCACTACTGTTCTTCCGACACTGAAGAATCTAGGCAAAGGCTCTTGGTCTGCCATATCGTGGGGAGTCTGTCCCTGCTGCCAGACAGTTGTTCGCCAATGACGATATTTTGAAGCTGTTGCAGAATCAGACTCAGGATGTTCTTGATCCGAAGAAGGTCATTACCACGTCAGAAGTCGGTGTCTCCATGATTTCCAATCCCCTATGGAAACAGCTATGTCAATTCCTTCAGGACAGGTTCATGCCTGCAAAATCCCCATCTCATTATCTTTCCAAGGAGTTGTTTATAGCTTCACGAATGATTTTGAAAGACATAACTATTGATTGGAGTACCTACCTCCTCTCCAAGATGGATCACCACTTTATCCGAGCTACTCGAGGAAATGTGACTAATATTACATTTGGGTCCTTCCTCTATGTCTTCTTGCTACATGCTGCCCCTGCAAAGGACGTTCCTTTACCTCCAATTGATCCTCCAGAAGTTCCTCCTCCGCCTCATAATGAAGATGATGATGTGATAATTGAGGATGACGATTCTCCTCCTCCCCTTGTCATTCAGAGAAAATGCCTCAAGAGGGTGGCTGAGTCAGTGCCCATTGCTCCTCCTCCAGTTCCAGTGACAGTTCCTGGCAAATCTTGCAGCACCTTGCCTGCATTCCTTCAGATGCCAAATCTTTTCAGAGCCCATAGAGACGGGATGCTAGAACTTACTATTCCTTTTGTTCACCGCCTGGTAACAGGAGATGCTATTCCGTTCCTGTGCAAGGATATCCAGAGTTCTATTGAACTTTCGATGATTGCCTATATCCGGCAATTACTTCATTTTATGATGAAGTTCAGCAGTCTAAGGAGAAACTAAATAAGACCAATACTGAGTTAGCCTCTGCTCAGGAGAAATTCTCTGACCTTTGTACGCAAATGGAGCAGTAGAGTAAGCTCATGGATACTCAGAAAGCTGAAATATCTAAGTTGAAAGCTGAGTTGGTAGAAGATAGGTCTCAAGTGGTTGCTGTAACAGAGGAGAGGGATAAGTTACAAAAGGTGAGTCAAGAGATGAAGGAGGTGATAGCTGCCCAAGCAGAGAAGTTTAAATCCACCACAGCTATCTTAGAGCAGAGCAATGCTCAAATCCAGCAACTCAAAGATCAGTTGGCTTAGTCTCGGTCTAATACACAGAGTCATGTGCAACCAGTTTCTCTTTTATCCCCTGCAGACTTGGCAGCTCTTCAGAGACAGGCTACATTATGTCCCTTATTTCAGGCCAAGGTGGAAAGATTGCAATCTCGCATGGATTTATTATGGTCTTATTTTGAGCAGTATCAAGAATATGTTCCACCAGATCATTCCTTTTTTGTCCATTATCAACAACAGAAGTTGTCCTTCTATATAAAACTTTCCACGATGGATTTACCTATTCCAGAGGATGGATGGAGTGGGGCCTGGTCATTTGATTTGCTAATAGAAGTAGTGAGGATGGTTTTTGAAGACTCTGTCACTCCAGATATGATGCTTCTGTCCTATATGTATTTGAGGGGTGATTTACTGATTCCAGATGATGAAGATCTGGCTTGGTATGTCGGAGATGTGATATTGCAAGCTTCTTTGTATGTCCGACATTTGGAGTTGAGGATTGATGAGATGTTCCAGGGATATTCTTCAAAGGTGGCTGAGTGTCCTGAGTTTTCATGGCACACTATGGTTGATGCTGTCATTTTGAATCACCGTCAGGTCAAAGCTTCAACTCATGCCCAGAACATTAACCAAGTGAGGGTGGATCTTTTAGCCTATCTCTCCAACCAACCCCCATTTGATACTTCTTTCTTTGAAGCCTATCATCGTAGATCAACTTTAGGTCTGTCCTTACCATGCCTAATCATTATCAACAAATGGCCCATAGGTATGATGCTTATATTTCCCTTTTTCAATCTAACCCAAAGGTCATTTTACCCCTTCTTTTCCAACCTCAAGGATCTCCTCAAATTCCTATATTTACCCATTGTTCTTTTATTGAAGATCGAGTTTTTCTACCTCCTGATCCTTGTCCTTCCCCATCCCCTGACATTCTATCAACTTTTCCTGCTTATCTTTTAACGCCTTTCTTAACCGAATCTCCTCAATTTTCAGCAAATCCATCTTTAATCCATTCTTCATTTTATGATTTTGCCTATCCATCGCTTCATCCTCTTTCATTAGTCCCTCTTCCGTCTCCTAACACTTCTATTTCTAATCCTCCTCAGTTGATTAGTGGGTATCAAGGTTTTGATCAGAAGATTCTTTGAAGAAGAGGCTGGAGTTCAAATGATTCCCTTACTGGACCTCAAATCAATTGTCCATTGATTCCAGGAGAATGGATAAGTGCTAGTCAGGCTTATCAAAATTATCTGCATTTTGCTCAGCAATATTCTCAGTCTGCAGATCCTTTTGTGCGCTTAACTGCTCATTTTACTTGGTACCTGGCGTATATGCATAGGCATTCCCATAATGATTCAAAATCTATTCCAAAGTTGTGCATGAATGTCAATGTGAGTATTGATTCCCAGCAAACTGGATGTCTTGTACTTTCATGTCCTCTGTTTGCCTAGCAGATACCTCATCTTATTGAAAAGGATGTGCTGCCTTCAATTCTTTCAGAATCCTCCCAAGACATTTGTAGATGAATCCTTGTCCATGGATCGTTTTCGAAATCACCAAGCCTTCAAAAGGGATCATCTTCATTGATACCTTTGCAATGTATTGTGGATGATTTTTAATGATAAATCTCTCTTTTTGGAAGAGTCCTTCAAATGGTTGCGTTGTGTGTAGTGTTTGTGTTGTGGGTTAATTTATGTGATAAGATCGTGGTGGTTGCCTAGTCGATTTTCTTTCATGCGAGCTACATTTTTGGAGAATTGCGGTGATGATGTTGCTAGTTGGATAGTTGAAGATGCTGATGGAGAAGAAGAAATCTAATATATCCTTTACAAGTTTGTTGTGATTTCCAGTTTGATAAGAAGTGTTAATGTATAAAGGGTTTTCCTTTCATTGTATTCTTTATATCAGATATAGGTTATAAGTTGGGGTCGTGGTTGGATGGACTATTTTTGAAGATTTATTGAAGATCAAAGTTGAGCTCTTGAATGAACTTGTATTCCCTTTTTCCTGGGTCACGAGGACGCTTTCTTATTAAGTATGGGGATATGTTGAGTGTTGAAATGACCTATTTTTTGGCTGATTTTTGTTGTTTTTGAGAGCTGAATGGTTGATTTTATGAGATGATTGATTGGTTTGGAAGTGGTTTGAGAGTGTTTTGGATAGGTTGGAATGGTTTTATTAAGCTCATGATGTTTATTAGTAGAGATGTGAAGTTCTCTTGATGTTCTGATATGTTCTGTTTGATCCTGATAGCTTCTATTGAGCTTCTCTTTTGTTCTGTTTTCTCTCTGTATGGAAGGATGGAGTATTGATTGATAGGGTTTGAGATTGTTTGAAAGCTTATTGAGTGATTTTTGATGGTTTGGAATGGTTTTGGTATGAGTTATGTGGTTCTGATGCTTTCTGTTGACCTTCTGTAACTCTCTGTTGACCTTCTGTGATCCTCTATAGACCTTCTGTATGTGTTTTGTTGGATGAGAGTGTAGCTTGGGAAAGTTTTCTAGCCTTGGAAAGAGGTGAATACAAGTGCAAAAGAGCTAAAAGAAGTCAAAGAAGTAGCTGCTGAAGACTCAAGTAAAGACTGGAGTGAAGTGACAGTGGTGAGCTATGAAAAGACGCTGTAGTGGCTCTGGTGACTCTTCATATCAGACATACCTCTTGGGAGGTGCATCCACGACCTAAGAAGGATTATTGAGGGTTATTATGGAGTGATTGTAGTGAGGATATGATGTACTATTGATGGAGAGAGAGAGAGAGAGTCAGAGATAGTCAAATCTATCAAAACAGTGTAATTGTATATGAGAGATTGAGAGAGAGAACTATGAAGACATTGAAGATGAATAATATGTGATTGATTTCCATTCAAAGATGGTGTATTCCTTTGTGTTATTTGTTCTATTGATGGATTTTATGAAGATGTTGGAGAATATGGTTGATTCTATCAAATCCATGGGAGAAATCTACTATGATGCTGCGTGAAGAATTGCTATTTTCTTTGTTTTGATGATCAAAAGAATGAAATAAAAGCTTGTTGATGTTACAAGATAGATTTTCTTGCAAGAGAATTCCCTTTTCCTTGGTGTTCCCCTTGGGGCTCCACGGCCACTACCACTACCATGCTTTCCATATCCATCATTCCTGCCTTTAACTGTCATATCATGCGACACACGAGAGGCATCCAAATTCTTACGGTTAACCTCTTCTTGTAGAAGAGCACTCTCAATATCAGATAATTTCAAGGTAGCAGTAGAGGCACATAATGCAGTGTGGAATACATCCCATGACTCATTAAGAGTACCAAGCAAGAAAAGAGGAGTGATATCCTCTGCAAAAGTGATGTCCTGTGAAGTCAAGTTCTTGAGTATAGCATGGAACTGGCTCAAGTGAGCAGACATAGTCACATTCTCCTTCATGCGCAGATCCATAAGCTGCTTCAGCCAATACATTTGACTCGCTGGACTTTTCTTGTCATAGAGATTCTTGATTTTATCCCACAATTGCCATGCACTCTATTCTTCCTCAAATACATTGTAGTGAACTTGTTCTGTGAGAGACAATACAATGGTGGACTTGCATAACTCATCAAGCTCAAGCCATTCCTCATATGGCATAGTTGTAGGTGGATGTCCACTTAACCTCAAAGGTTTGATCTGCGATTTTTGCACCAACACCTGCCAAATCTGGCTCTTTCAATAAGAGTAATTCATACCATCAAGCTTAGTGATGTTGAAAATAGCATGATCAGTGGACGAACTCGCCATAATACAGGTTGGAAGACTATAGACAGTTCAAAACTATTTGCTGTTTACTACAGAAAATGACAAAGAAATCACCAAAATCGAGGAAAAATGTCGAGGAAAGTGGAACCACAGCTGATGCCCACCAAATACTAGTGAAAGTACATCATTTCAAAGTGTTTCAGCATGAAAAATCCATGTCAATCCATACATATATGCTTGCTGCAATAAATTTCAGATTTCAGTAAAAGAGAGCTAACAGTGCCAAAATCGGATCCCAAGGCAATCAGACCAAAGCCATCATCATGCGGGCATATCATAAGTATATGAGGATCGATAAGCATGAATCCAACACCCAAGTATGTCATAGAAACATTTGCCATTGAGTAGGCACACCCCCAGGCAACGGGGCAAAGTGTTCCTGCCACTACCAAAACTTAACACAAGTAGGTGTCAGTTCACAAAGATACAGATCCAAAACTGAGACTTAGCTCATAAGTATACAGTGAACCAAGACATATGATGTATCATCCCAAAAGGTAAGAAGTCCCAAAGTCTCAAGTGTCTGTAAACTGCTCAATGGCATGTAACGGCTCAATGCATAAAAGCATCGCATGCTCAATGTCTGATAAGCATTCAAGAATGCTCCCACTGGCACAAAAGTCGTATGTACGAGCTCAAGAGCTCAAGCCAAGGCAAGACACAGTGCCAATGACATAAGTCCAAGACAATACATCAATAGTACATCCCGAACATGTAGGTGGTAGAGCATCCGTATGTAGCATCCGTAAGCATGTAAGACATCAAATACATCCCAATCCAAACTTTGACAGGCCAAGTAACATCCAAGACTACTCCAGATAATCCAAAATGCATCCAAGGTGGAGCTTCAATGAGCAATCAAGCTCAACATAAGCATAGGGTAATCAACTGTGACATGAGCATCAAGCCGTAGGCAATGGGTATGCATAAACCAAGAAGCATCACTATCAAAGCATATACCAATGTCAATAAGTGCGGGCTGAAGTAAGCTCAAGCTTCCAAAAGCATTTGGATTCAATGACAAGCTCAAAGTCGTCCCTCAATGATCAATACATCATAGCATAACTCAAGACATACATCCGGAACTAATAGGCATATGTCAAAGCATGAAAGATAGCTTCATCCCAAGACTATTCAGCATGCATTTACTGTTATAAACTATGTATTTCTAGCCCCAAAATTAGGCCAAAATCATAGCATTACATGTAGCTTCAATCCCCCAATCAATCAAGATGCAATAGGCATCAAACCGGTTATGTAGTCATGCCTAAACAAGCATAGACATACAAATACATGCTGTCTTAGACCTGAAATCCATTGCAAAAGATTATGTGATTAGAATTTGGCAAATCCGACATCACCATTGCATCCAGAGCGTGTCAAAACCCCAACTTAGACTCTCGTCTTGCCTGAATCGAGTTCCGAATGCCCGAGATATGACAAAAACGTGAGCTGGCTAGGGGGGTCTGCGGTCCCATGTGTCAACAATGGGGCCCAAAGGGGGCACAAATGAGGGCCAAAGAAGGCCTACACCAAGCCTTAGCAAGCCTTGATAGGTTGGAAGCAAGATCCAGGTAAAGGAAGCTCCAAGAGGTGTGAGCTATGGCTGCCCACAACTTGTTTATAGCCTGTGAGACCTGAGAACTAAAGTAAACCCTGAAGAAAATGATCAAATACCTCTGATATAATGCCCTGAAGGTGCCCAACAATGCTAGGAAGGTGCTCGGGAAGCTAGGGAGTGACGGGAGCTCGAAGGAGTCGGATATGGCTGCCAGGAAGGAGACCCAATTCAAGTAGGGAGTCGATGGGATGCTGAGAATGCCACAAACCAAGCTCAAGAGTCGGAAAGCAAAGCTCTGATATCAGTTGAAAGGGAGCGATGGATCAAAGGTTGGACTCGAGAGCTATGGCGAGAGAGCAAGAGCAAGAAAGGGAGAGACTAGAAATGGAAACTCCAACAGTCACAATGTGTGACCGGTCCTTCCTTTATTCAAACTGTCACTAAAAGAATAAAGAATAAAGTGACGGTGATGGGCGCCCACCACCTGCAATGTGCAGTGGCGGTGACTGTCAGTGTAGTAATACACGGGCAGCTAGGTAGAGGCGCCTTAACCCCCAACAAAAAGGTTGATCTTAGATGCGTTGAGTGCAGAATCACTCATCTCTTTGTAGATTGCCCTAGGCCAAAACCATCCCCTAGCTCGAAAATTGTGCCGTTTGTCCCATTAGGGTTGTTTGGTGTCAACACACTCGATAGTGGACCATGCCCATCCCATTGCATATCATGACCTGTGCGTAGACAAAGCAAGGTGGCATATCACTACATGGACCTAATAGCTTAAATGCAACCTCAATTGGAAAGAAAAGTGTAGGCGAAGGAGAAAGAAAGCTAATGCAAAGGTCATGCTAAAAATCGGGAGTGCCATGACGCTACCTGCTGCAAAAAAGGTGATAGACACAGAGGTTGAAACGTCAACTCCAAAGATGGCCGAGAAGGGGAGTGCAAAGGTCGGGGAGTACCCCAACCCGAAGCGCCAAATCGAGGCCATCGAAAAGGTCAAGGAGTGGGTAAAAGAAGCCTAGGAGCACCTAAAGGATGCTGAGCCCATATTGGAAGATGAGATTGATGATCTCTTAAGCGTAAGCACACCAATCTCGCCTCCATGACCAAAGTCGAGGGATGTAGCTATACCACAAGTAGTGTCTCTTAAACAAAGCCTACACACTATGGGCTAGCAAAGCAGTCAAGGCTATTGGCCAAGGAACGTTGGACTAGAAGAAGAGCAAGTAGCTAGCAAGCTTCTTACAATGCTAGTGACTACCCTAGTGACTCTAAGCTTAGGTGATTTGCTTAGGTAGCATCCGATATTGTGGCAAGAATTAAAGCAGTGGATTGAAGGACCAATGGAGCAAGGGATAGCTGACCTATATGATCATGATGTGGTAACTCAGATACCTAATCTTACCAGTCCTAGCTCTAGGAGACACCATGAGAAAGGGAATTGTAGACACAGGAGCACAAGTTAGTGTGATGAGCCATGAAGTACTCCAGGACTGGGGTAACTCACTTGTTGAGAATGCTAGGTTCAATGTCAGCCAAGCCAATGGAATGAAAGTGCAACCATTTGGAGTGTTAAAGAATTGGCCATTGAAGATCACAGGAATCTAATTCTCTGTTGACTTTATAGACATGAAGGGAGTGGACTATGACATCCTGTTAGGCCGGCCCTGGATGCACAATGCACGGGTCATAGAAGACTGAGGTAAGAGTCTACTCTTCTTAGAAAATCAAACGGAGGCAATGAAAGTAGAGATGGATACATGGAAGACCACACCAGTCGACTTGGATGCCATCTCCACCATGCTAAAGGGTGACATGCAAATTTGGAAATCTTACGGGCCACTGACCAAATATATCCCTTGTCCTTCTGAAGATGAGTGAGATTGGATGCACGTGCTCGCCATGATAGATCTACCATTCTCAGACAGTGAGGAGTACAAGAAAGCTGCTAAAATAGTTGATAAGCCCAGAAACCCACCCTCAATGCTAGTCTACATGATGGCCAAAAGCTCGAATGGATGGTCCAACCTTGTTGAACTCCACGTCCCAAGTAACAAGCGAGAACTCCTAGAGATCCTAGAATATCTGATAAGTAAGCTAGCTACAAATCGAGTTACTAATCAAATCTCTCCAATATCTCTTGGCCAAACCTAAGTGGTAATGGACCAAAGTGCATGACTTAAACTTAATGTACAATTTTTCCTTAGTCACACCGACGAGAAGGAAAATCCCTATCAAGACCTAGGAGATGATGAGTAGTCACAGAGGAGGATGGTTCTAGCAAAGAATACGAGGATTGTTATTCCTTCAGTGATGAAGAGAAGGAGATATGGGTATGGTAAAATACTACACTAAGGGAAGAGTGATAGAGAAAATCTGAGCTGACTCCAAACCGTGTAAGAAGAGCATCCTTAGAATTGAGAGAGGAGTCATGCACATGGGTTGCAGTCGAACTTGGCTGGACCACATAGGGGCAATAGGCTACAAACAAGTAGGCATTGCCTAGCCCAACAAGCGCTTCGCCAGTGCTAAGGATATAGTTACCATCCTCCAAACTACTACCACTAGGTGAGACTCTCTCTTTTAGTGAGGACGGGGAGTTTAATTTGTTAGAAATCAAGCTCCACCCATATCTCTTTATGTCTATGTGACTGACCGACACCAGCTGGATACAACTATACATGTGTGTGACATTAATAAGTTGGGAACTAACCATAGTTAGATGATGGTTAGTGAAACCTAGTGTAATACTCTCTCTTTCAGTTAGTAGATCAAATGAATGAAATAACGAAGACGAAGAAGAAGAAGAACATGAGATGATGGTTAGTGAAACCTAGTGTAATACTCTCTCTTTCAGTTAGTAAATCAAATGAATGAAATAACGAAGACGAAGAAGAAGAAGAACATGAGATGATGGTTAGTGAAACCTAGTGTAATACTCTCTCTTTTAGTTAGTAGATCAAATGAATGAAATAACAAAGAAGAAGAAGAAGAAGAACATGAGCTGATGCTCATGGGTTATGTTCCACTATTTGTCTCTCCCTCTCTTCCAATATCGTATCAGTGCCATGCTAGATGGGCTCTCTGGAGCAGGAGGCTATGAAGAAGACCTGAAGAACTTGAAGGTCAGGGTATCTGAGAAGAGAAGCAGCCTGCCATTATTTCTTGAAAGGTATGCATTTAGACATTGAGTTTGCCATTGCTCAAGCGTTGTATGTGGCTTGTTTGGGAGTGCACTAAGGCCCCATTGAGCATTTATAAGTTGTCAATGAGCACCATGTGCTGCTAATTTGTTGCAAATACATCTTGTTAGGCTACGTGAACTATGCTTGCTGCAGCTGAACTTCCTTCATTGCCAAGATATCACATAAGGTGACTACCAAGTGGTTAAATGTTGGCCTGTACCCTTTGAAAGGTGCTTGAAGACTGTTGTATGCAAATTCTTTGGAGAGGGCTCAGTTATGAGCTAAGACATGAATGTATATATCTGAAATTAAGTCTAAACTAATGTATACTTGAATGGACAACATGTACTTTGTCATGATTGACACATAGAAACTCTTTGACATGCTCAGAAAGCATCATTGAAGCATAGGTATATGCAAGAAGGACATATGCACTTGTTCTTGTGCCTTGGAGCTAAAATTCGGAGGTCAAAACACTCTAATTTGGAAGCATTTACTTGGTTGGAAAAATTTCATGAATTTGTGGACAACAAGCATTGTATTTGCCTAAAGTACTACATGACATTGATTGGCCCCTATCAAATGTATGGCTTGGGATATGTATGGGGAATGTTTGGAGCATTAAGACAAGCATTAAATACTACTAAAAAATGAAGTCTAGAGAGCTAAAAACAAAGGCATTTAAAGTGTCTTGGTTGGTTACAAGCAAGGAATGCAATCCATGACCTTGCTCCTTGAAGATAGAGTGTCTATGGTTGTATGTATGGTCATGTATTGACCCTGAGACATTGAAGCAAATGTGTGAAGTGATTTGAAGACATTTTGGATGTGGATAAACTTTGTTTTGCTGAGCATTTGCTGACTGCAACCTACAGGCAAGATATTTGACACTTGTACTTGATGTCTATGCACTGATATGTGCCCGAATGATCATGTATGAAACCCTACATGTACTAGCAGATATTATGGAGGTTTTGGAGTATGTATGACATGCATACATCTTAGTTTTATCTTTGAATCAGCTATTGGTCAATCACTGACAGCTTACAAATTTCAGACTGCATGTATGTACTCTGACAGTAAGGTTGCATGATACAGACTTAAAGCAACTACATGGTCTATGTATTGACTCATGTACCTACGGGTTATGCCACATGTTTGTGGATGGTTTTGAGATGTTGATGGGCTGAAATACTCTGGTTTTAATAGTGAATTTGTTGCAGAAAATTGTCATAAATAGTCAAAGACTGTAGTTGGTTAGTGATACTTGTTGGCTTGCAAGTAGTCAGCAGGCAGAGATAGTCTGTTACAACATGGCAAATGCATGGGCACTGAAAACGTTACCCATATTGTTGGTGAGAAGTTTTATACCAAGAATTTTTCATTGTGGAAATTTAGAATGAATAACTTTTTGGTTGGGAGAGGATATTGGGATCTATGCATTGGTGATGAAGCTAAACTTGAATTGCCTGAACGACTGACACATGATCAGAGAAGAGCTCATAAACAGTGGATATAGAGAGCATGCAAAGTGCTATATTGATTTTCCTTATGTATATTTGATGCTATGGCAATACAGATCACTGGATGTGATTCCCCGAAGGATGCTTGGGACATACTCATGAAGAACTATGAAAATGTAACACATGCACAAAAGATTCAGTTGAAACAGAAATTCAACAACATGCCTAGGAATGGTAGAAGTATTCAGGCCTACACGACAAAGATTAAGACTATAGTGGACCAGCTTGCCACTATTGGATCACAAGTATTTGAGGATGATATGATTGGTGTCACTTTGAATGGACTTGTCGGCAAGGAATATAAAGCATTTGATACATCTATTTCTATTAGATTTGAACTGCGTGATTGGGATGAGTTGCTTGCCCTACTGTTGCATGAAGAAGTGAAGCTTGGGCTGAAAACATAGGTTCTAGCTCGTCTCAAAGTACATACACTGTCCTTTATTCCAGCCAACGTGGCAGAGGCAGCAGAGGCTATGGCTCTTTTCAAGGTCATGCAAACACTTGAAACACCTATGGACAGTAGCATCAGAGTAATTGGCATGGCAGGAACACATAGGGCTAGCGTGGATTTGGCGACTTTAGAGGCACGGGGAGATCACCTCGAGGCAGAGGTGGTGGATCCTGGTAGTCGAATGACTAGTCCAACATGGATAAGGACTGTCATTATTGTGGTAGATATGGACACATTGCCAAGGATTGTTATAAGAAATAGGCAAACATGAAGGCTAAGGGCAGACAACATGGAAACTATACATCTTTTAGTGGTGCTCATGATGAGCGGGGTGACAGATTGTTTGCCATGCAGCACGTGTCCAAGAATGCACCTAGGCAGAACTGAGATGAGAGATGGTACATTGAATCTGGGGCTTCTAACCATATGACACCCCATGGAGAGTGGTTTGATGAGTTGGTTGTAGGCTCACAGGGTTATGTTTGTACTGGGGATGACACCCAACATGACATTTAGCACACAGGAGTTGTTCTGTTGACGATGCCTGATGGCAAGAAAAAGAGCCTACATGATGTATTGCATGTACCGTCAATAACTAAGAATCTGTTGTCAGTGGGACAAATGGCAGAACAAAATCTTCAGGTTAGATTCAATAAAGATGAATGTTTTATTGAAGAATACAATAATGACTGCAAATTAATTGCTCAAGGCAAAAGGGATGGCATGATGTTTACACTAGATGTGACTATTCCAGAAGTTAAGGTAGCTATGTTTTCACATGATGAGGGTGCTATTCGGGATGTTGAGATTTGGCATAAGAGGATTGGCCATGTTAATGTACAAAATCTGAAATCTATGCAATGGAAGGAAGTGGTACTTGGATTGCCCAAATTCAAGTATAATGACTTTGGCCATGTATGTCATGCATGTCAATTTGAAAAGCAGGCAAGGTTTCCCTTTATGAAACATGTTAGGAATAGTTTCAGACCTTTGCAATTAGTGCACCCTGATGTTTGGGGTCCATCACATAATGCTTCATTTGGAGGTGCTCGTTACTATGTATCCTTCATTGATGATTTCATCAGGTACACTTGGCTGTACATATTGAAACATAAAGATGAAGCATTTGATGCATTCAGAGATTTCAAGAAGCATGCGGAAAATGAGTTGGGCTACTATATTTCTTATCTTAGGTCAGATGGAGGTAGAGAATATGTCTCTAAAGATTTTGTTAGATATCTTGCAAAGTACGGGATCAGAAGACAGCTTACTTGCAGCTATACACCATAGCAAAATGGTGTAGCAGAGAGGAAAAATAGGGTATTGATGGAGTCGGCTAGAGCTATGTTGAAAGAAAAGTGTTTGCCTAATGCTTACTAGGTTGAAGAAGTGGTGACTATTGTATATGTGCTAAATAGAACCCCTACAATAGGGATTCATGATGTAACACCTTAGGAGAGGCTGTATGGTCATAAGCTTGACATTAGGCACTTAAAGGTATTTGGTTGCATTGTGTACATGCATATTCCTGATGAAAAGAGGAAGAAATTGGATCCTAAGGCTATCAAGAGTGTGTTTTTGGGTTATGCACACGATAGGAAGGCCTATAAATACTATGTGCCATCTACTCATGAGATGTTGATAAGCAAAGATGTTGTCTTTGATGAGCTAGCTTCTTGGTATGGGAATCTAGTTGTAGTGCCTACTGATGGATCAACCAACACAAGTAATGCTGAAAATACCCCTGCAATTAGTACATCTATGAGTGGTCTGACAGGTGATGTGTCATCTACAGTGAGTGCTTGGTCAGGATGGTTGCGGAATTGCACTCCTTTGTCCACTGTCATGGACATGTCAGTGAGGGGGAGATTGGATAAGGGAAAATAAAATATGTTTGAGGATGTAGCATGCCCACTTATTGTAGGTTATGAATCGTCCCCAACAGTGATAGCTTGGACAATGAGTTGGGGATTCCTTCTGTTATGATGCCTAGTCCCTGTATGTACCACCTCATGAGAGGCAAGCTTACAGTGAGCCATAGTTGAGGAGGTCAGGAAGGGTCAGAAGGCCAATTGACAGGTACACATACACTAGATATTCAACTCATCATTACGCCTATATGGCTAAGGTGATAGGTTTCAAACAACCCACTAATTTTGATGAGGCAGTGCAGATGAGAACTGGTGTGCTGCCATGGACAAAGAGTATTCAGCTTTGGCTGAAAATGGAACATGGGATATAGTTCAGTTGCTTGAAGGAAAAGTCCCCATTGGTTGAAAATGGGTGTACAAGGTAAAATGCAAGTCGGATGGGTCATTGGAATGCTATAAGGCCAGGCTAGTCGCAAAAGGGTATGCACAACAATATAGCCTTGACTATGAGGAGACTTTCAGCCTTGTAGCTAAAATGGAAACAGTCAGAATAGTCATTGCATTGGTAGCAGCTAAAGGCTGGAAGTTATGGCAAATGGATGTAAAAAATGCATTTTCGAATGGTGACTTACATGAAGAAGTTTATATGGAGTAGCCTGAAGGCTATGTGCATCCGGTTTTTCTGCAAAATGTATGCAAGTTGAAAATGCATTATATGGGTTGAAACAGACACCTAGAGCTTGGAATGTTTGAATTAGTAGTTATTTACAGCAGCATGGATTTAGATTGGGTGATGCATATCACAATTTATTTGTGAAGAAGACAGATGTGGGAGCTTTCACTCAACCGCCAAGACCCTCGGACCGCTTATTGTTTCAAGCGTTCCAAGCCGAGCACTAATGGCTACCTCTCACATAGCCGACGCGCCATCCATATCTATGGGTGTAGTGAGCTTACCTTGATGCTGTTCGAGTTACCTCCTCTCCCGCGCACTTCGGTAGCTCCACGATCCGAGTGCAAGCTTCAAGCAAGCTCCATCCTCAAGCTCCACGCTCCAAGCTCCATTACCACGATCAAGACAAGAGAAGAGAAGAGAAGAGAAGAAGAGAGGAGAAGATGGAGAGCTTCTCCTCCTCGGTCCCTCACCCTCACACACTCACTCCCTCACACTCTCACACTCCCTCTCTCAAGCACAAGCTCAAGCAAGCAAGAAGAAGAAGAAGAAGAAGAAGAGGAGAGCTACTTTTGGCCACACACAAGAATGAGCTTCTCATTCACTTTTCAACTTTATATACAAAACCCTAAATCCCTTTTGGGCGGTCATCCCCTTTTTCCCTTTTTACATGGCCGGCCATAGCCGAGGCCCTTTTTCCCATTGTCCTTCTATCTTCCTAGCTTCCTGTCCCCCGCCCATCTACATTTACAAATTGCACGGGTAAGAGCCCGGCGCTCTTTTACAAGATTTCAGGGTGCACCTTTTTATTTTAAAATGCGCCTTTCCCCTTTTGCCTTTGCCTTGGACTTTTAAGGTTGCCCTTGCGCTTTTGGCCTTTTCTCCTTTTCTTTCTTCAATCGGGCTACCTTTTTTCTGCCTTTGCCCTGCGTCTTTTCCACTTCCTTTTGCTTTCTTCATGTCGGGGTTAACATTACCCCCCTCCTAGACGAGTGCCAGTCCCATGGCACTCACCGTCGTAGGTAGCAGGCTGTAGCATGCACTGAAGACGTGGGTGACAAGGACGCCTGTGGTTTCCTTGGAGGAGTGTTGGTGGTGGTGTGGCAGAAGGTCCTGGGGGCCTGTTGATGGCCAAGGTGGCTGGTGGAAGGTTGTTGGAGGTGGTGGTAGGGCATGCTGTGTTGGGGATTGCATTGATGGCCAGCACAAGTGTTGGTTTGTTGGGGATTTTGCGCATGACGATTCCTTGCGGGCTTTTCGGATGGTAAGGGAAAAGCATTCAAAGTTGAGTGTTGATAAGGAGCGATTGGAATTTCGTTGGAGGCTTTAATACCTGCAATTTGAAAACCTCTCATGTGATCTCTCTCTAAGGGGTAGTGCTACTCTTCTTATCGTGCACAAGACACATTTTGATTAGTTTGGGAGATAGGTCGAACTCTAAGCAAGCCTAGAGTATTGTCCTGCACTTGAGGACCCAAACTGTGGATATACTTTGGTGCAGATATTATGTGAGTGCTTGTGCATACTTAGATATTACATAGTTAGAAGACCGTGGGCTAGTTTCCCATAACAATGCGTGGATGAAGCAAAGTTGTCCATGTGGAGAAAGAGTACACGTGAAGCTATATGAGACATCCTTTGCATTGTGACTGCACGATGTAGCATAATTGAATACAAGGACACCGCACTTTTAGTATAGCTAGAAACTATTGGACTTGCTTGATGAGTACGGTGTACTTTTCATGGCCAATCGTGCGGTGCTTATTACCACTGATTGCAATGGTACTAAGGCATAGTGCAAAAGAAAATTGTGCAAGTGGGTCAGGGTGACAGGTCTAACCCTAGGCGAGACAAGCTCCCCAGGTATGTCCTGCCCTTGATGTGCCCTGAACAATTGTGGGTGATTGTAAGGGGCTAGGGGACTAGGGACGAAGCCAGTCGACCAGGGTCACCAGGTGTACCTAATTTGAGGACCCCTAGGTGCTGTGTTGTGATCGTGGGTGCTTCTTATCTTTCCATTCATTTCTTTTTCTTTTCTTTTCTTCTTTTCTTTTTTTTTTCCTTTTTTTTTTGCATGAGTACAACCATTACAATATGTTGAGGCTATCAGCCTTTCAATGGGTTGGAAAATGTCAAGCTTCGAAGGATTAGAAAATGGATAGTACAATGATGATTGTGCCCTAGCCTCGTTGTTAGAGAAGTAGTTGGCGAAAGGGGGAGATACACTTGAGATTTTGCAACCCTCCTTGCGGCACATGCGATGTGGGTACAATTAAGGTAACGACTGCCGTGAGCCAACTATAGAGCTTGACCCAGAAAGGGGGCGTGGCCCAAGAATGTGTTTTGGGCCATGCAATGTGGGCGGTTGGCAAGGGTGCTTTCGGCAGCGTGGCTTTGCCGTGGCTCGTTGTGGGGTTGTGGATGTTGTGGTGATTGGGCATTGAACATTTTCGCACAAGGACCTGTATTATCCTGCATCCACTTGTCGCTTCATGAGAGCATATGCATTGTGTATGCTGCAACTATAATAAACCAATGCAATGCAAGGAGACATCACTCATTTGAATTCTATGGTGTTGACTAGACATTTATCACCTGCGCTTGATTAGCTTTTTTCTTTTGCTAAAGACGTAGCATATATTAAACGCAGATATGATAAGTTCATACAAGTCAGGAACATGTCAACACTTAGCAAGTCGGGAACACTTAACCATTTAAAAACAAAAAATCCTGGCGAGTCATCATGTGATAAGCCCTTCATGCATTATGGGCTACTCGATCTATACGAGGTGGGGCGATTCTGGATGGCCGGGTGATTGGGGCTCTGCTGGTGTGGGACTCCCGTGGGGGTGAGTAGGGAACATGTCGACCGGGATATGAATGGTGTAATCCCGGCTCGCTACCGTCTCCAGAATTTCTTTAAATAATTGATTAAATTCTTCTCTTTCCCGAGCTGCCCTTTCTGCCTTTGAGCGTCTGGGGCCCGAGCGGGAGCTGGGAGTGCGTACTACTAGTGCTGCGGCCTTGCAGGTTTCGAGTCTCGACTTGCAGGTATACCTCTTGATGGTGGGCACATAGCGCTCTGGTGGAGGGGCGCGTGCCACATGCTCCCGCCTTCTGCGAAGAGCGTCTTTGCAAGCCAACTCTCCATGATTCTCCATGCGTTCCGCCAAAAAAAAGAAACCTGCAAGGTGCGAACCAAGGGTTAGACCTTGATACAGGAGACAACTGTTTGCATGGAAGGGATTTTAGTGTGGTTTATGAAGCGCATATGACAAGAAGGGGAGGGGTGAGGCATGCGGTGTTGTTATAGGGGAATGGTCCCCATGCTAATGTTCGCGTTGCCTCCAGTCATTAGCGGATATTAGTTTAGGCTAAGTCGCGTGGACTGGTTGTCGTGGAGTGGGACTGGGTACATCCTTGGGAGGATAGACCAAAAGGGAAGAAGGTATATAGGAAGGGACTACACCCTGTCTACACCATCAGAGTTGTTGGTCAAGGCCTCCTATGGCGGCAATATGGGTTGCATGCCCTTCACTTGGAGGTGGGGCTGGTCACCCGACTTTTAAAAGTGTGATGTGAGGAGGACCTGAGGAGCTTAGCCTGTCAAACCCGACTCTTCTCCCTGCGCTTGACTATCATTGCTTGTGTGTGTTGATATTGTTTATACATGGTGACACACAAATCAATGTTTATTTATATACACATCTATGAATCCATGTCACATCACGAGGATAAGAACCAAGTGTAGAACTCGGGGTTGTACTGGAGCGTGGCACACGCATCAAGTATTCGTGGCAGCTGACTTAACACGGATAGATATTTTGCCACATCGAGTAGCATGGAACCTTGACCGAGTCTACTGGCAATATGTAGCTCCTCCTCGCTGAGTACCTTATCAATCAAAGGGCCCTGTAGCCTAGTCCCAGCCAAGTCCGCACCCCGAATGTCAGTGAGCACTCGAAGGGAAGTTGGTGCCACGTAGGTTGGGTCTTTGAGACCGCCATTTGGCCAATCACTCTTCTGAGACCGTCATGATCTGCGCCCCTAGTTTGGCCATTACAACGCGGCTTTCGCACCAACGCTGCTCAAATTGACTTTGGCCTGCTGACAGTCACTTTAGTAGCTCTATGTCTACGAGATTCGTTCGGCAGAGCACTTCATTGAACGTGACGGTTAAGTGTAGTTCATCAGCCTCCTCGTCAGGGATGAGTCGCATATGTTCATGTAGGAGCCTGTCGTAGTGCCCGTTAAGATGTTCTTGTTCTTCCCATGATAGAGGAAAGGTCAAGTAATCTCCCAGCTGCTCCTTGGGGATCGTGCCCATGTCCGCAAGGACGTAGACACGCACGACCACTTTGAGCTTAGCCTCCAACTCAGTTAAGCACTCTGCGACACTTCTATGTTCAACGAGGGCTTGCTCGGTTGCTATCTCATGCAAAGTCCTAAGAGTTTCCTTAGGCTTTAGCATGGCTGGGGGCTCAGGACTAGATGAGCAAGATTGGTCAACACTAGGATTTCTTATGCTCTTGGGGTTCTCACGTTTCTCCTGAGGTTTTGCTATTATTTAGTCATGGTTCTTCTTGGATGTGACTGGTATAGATTTGTCACCCTGTTGTGATAGCGTTGTATCCACTCTTGATTGATCAATGTGAGTTCTATTGTTAGTGGATAGAGTGTTGCAAGCAACTGTTGATGGCAACGATTGCTTTGGTTTCTCAGAACACACGGATGTGTCTAGGGTTTCACCGCTATTAGGAGAGGCATCAGTGGGTTCATTGGTGGATGGACTCGATGTTTTATTCATCAACTCTCCAGCGCCCTTCATCTCAATGTTCTTTGGGTCCACAACCACCTGCATCTGTTGCTGTTTTTTCTGCTTTCTCCTCTTTTTCTTGGTCAATGAAGGTGCCTCTTTCAACAACTCAGGACCCTGGGCTATATCGACCGTTGATGTGCTTGGTCGGGCCTCAGCATTTCCCTTCTCTAGTGTGTCCTTATGGGACATAGCCGTGGTTTGCTGAATAGCCTTGCCCGGTTGTGAGGGCACAACTACCGCCCTTTTCGGAGAGTCTAGCTTTTCAACTAACTCCCCTGCGTTTAACTCCCCCATCCTAGGCTCTAGGCACTTTGAAGATACTAGAGTTATCGAGGGATTTGGTTGCGACACATCCTCCACAGGTAAACTACCAAGGACACGTTCCACAAGGGGCATTGTCACAGCCAAGGGCTGTGACTGCTGTGGTCCCTGATTGGAAGTAGTAGCAGCTAGTTTAGTGGGCTGGCTACCCTTGGTGGATTGCGGTGTCAAGTTTCTAGGGTGATCAGAAGTGGTTGTGTCTTTTGTTGGCCTTTGAGCACTCATCTGTGTAGATCGGGCATGAGTTGATCTGGTCACATTAGGTTGCTCATGCATGTCCTTGGGTCGAGAGCTATAGATAGAGCCATGTCCCACCTCTTGGACGTTTTGAAGCTTAGATGAAGATAGAGATTGGAATTGAGCAGTTTCCCTTGACAACTGCTGTTGTGCTTCCTGTGTCCGTTTGGAAAAAGAGGATGTAGGAGATCTAGGACTCTTAGGTGGACTTGGCACTCGCTGAATGATTTGCTCGAGGCTATTAGACGATTGTGCCATTTGCTGTGGTGAGTGATCAGCCTTGCCTTGAGCAATGTTGTGCCTATGATACTTGTTCTCCCCTTGGGGAATCGAAGGCTCCTTGGGCACTAACGATTCTTGTGCCTGCTCAATGGCTACGTATGACACCTGTCTATTTAGCATGCTAGACTGGGACTCTTTCCTTCGAACAATCATGTCTGGTTTCTTGCCTTGAGACCTAGAGTTCCTCTTAGATTTCCTCCTGTGCCATGCTTTTAATGCACTCTGGCCTTCAGCTGATAGAGGCGGTTTAGCAGGGGGTTTTGGTACCCAAATCCATTGGTTGCCTGCATAATACCCTTGAGCACGAAGCAACGCCTTGGTTATCCATCGCGGCGTTGTGCTAGCTCTCCATCAATGCCTTCGTCTATAAGGCTTGGGCTTCTTTCGTGGTCTTCTACGATATTTGTGAGTCCAAACCCTGTCCTTGGCCTTGTCTCTTGACCTTCTTGTTTCCGGCATGGCCTCACTCACTAATTCTCATTGTTCGACCTGTGCTTGTATCAACTCTTCCAACGAGTCCTTGCCCTCGTTTGTAGGCGTGACTGTTATGTCATCACCTTCCTTGCCTTTCCCTTGAGGTTCGATGAGGTCACCCTTGCTAAAGGTGGTGACTATCCTCACACCCGGTAGTGTCAGGTGTATCCTCTGTGCTACATAGTCAGCCTCACATTTGGTCGCCCTTTTGAAGGGTCTTCCTAGGAGGGTTTCTTTCCTGCAGCTAGCACTTTTTGGAGGAACATGAAATAGGATAGGCAAGCTTTCCGTTTCAATCGTCGCAAGGATTTTGCACTTCCCTATGAGTGCTTGTGGGTGTTCCCCATAAGGGCTAAGAGTTGCACTAGTCGGTGTGAGCTCTGGTTGGCCTAGTAGGGTCCATGATTCATAGGTCAAGATGTTAAAATCTACTCCTTCATCAATCAAAGCATCGATAGTATGCTCTCTTTTCGCAGTGAGTTTGACCCTAAGATAAGCAGGTGGTACTATGTCTTCATCTTCCGGGTCCTGGCTTGTAAATTTAAGCCTTCTGACAGATGCCCTTGAATTCTCGACTGCACGACCAGATGTGGATTCTCCACTTCTGTCGTGGATCGTCATTGCAGTGCTATTCAAGGTACATCTCTCGTCAAGAGTGTCATGTCTAGTCATCTTCGCATTTGTAGCTTGCTGAAGTTGCATTTTGCTTTGACTAGATACGGTTTGAACACAATGTCTTTGTGTTCTCATGGTGTGGCCTTTTTGCCCTTGATGGCTAGATTGGCCCATTGATGTTCGAGGGTCTCTGTTTCTCTCTGTTCGGGTATGGGCTTTTGACTGCTCTTTTGCAAGTGAGAATCCATGCTCATGTAGAGCCATCATTTCATTAGGGTCCAATTTGGAGGGCCTGTCACGGCGCGCGTTTTCCCTCCAACCTACTTGGCGGAGGTGCGAAGGGGGTAGAGCCTCCTCTGTGGGGGTCCGGGGGGGGGGGGGGGGGGCAGTCCCCCCCGGCCCGCAGGGCCGTTACGGTAAAAGCCATGCACAATTTGGAGGACCGTTTATAGCCAAAATTTGAACTATGTGCTCTAAATTTTAGCCCGGTTATGGATCTGTGATATGCCTTCAGCTCTACGTAGCCTTAGGGGTCAATCTCGAGGTTTAGATGTATCAAAATTTGTGTTCTAGGCACGTGTCCGATTTTGACAGTTTTTTGTCCGATTCTCAGATGTCCGATTTTCAGGAGTCCGATTATCAGAATCGGACGTCCGATTTTGGATGGTCCGATTTTGGTCACATCCGATTCTAGGAGTCGGATCAAAAAGTGGTCCGATTTTCAAGTGGTCCGATTCTGGGAATCGAATCGGATAGAGTGGTCCGATTCTGAGCTGGTCCGATTCTGGGAATTGGACAGCTTGGTCCGATTGTGAGTGGTTCAATTCTGGGAATCAGATCGGACAGGGTGGTCTGATTCTGGACTGGTCCAATGGACTGGTCCGATTCTGGACTGGTCCGAGTGTCCAAGTCGGACGGATTGGTCCGATTCTGGACTGGTCCGAGTGTCCAATGGACTGGTCCGATTCTGGACTGGTCCGAGTGTCCAAGTCGGACGGATTGGTCCGAGCGTCCGATTCTCAAAATCGGACGGGTTGGTCCGAGTGCCACGTGGCACGTCTGATTGAGCTGGTCCGATTCTGGGAATCGGACGGTCCGACTCCTGAACTCGGGTGGTCCGATTCTTGGAATCGGACCACAGCGAGTTGGTCCGAATGCGTCGGCGGTGGGCGCGATTCCAATGCGTTTGACCCCTCCTCACTGTCTAGTGCACACAATCACCACAAACTTTTTAAATCTGATCAGGCCACTTGTTGGAAAACATCAGACTCACCTGGAGCAGCACGAATCACCGATGCCTAGGAATCGGGGCAGCGCTTCCTTGTCCTGTGAACCAGAAGTTCTCTCTCTCTCTCTCTCACACACAAGACAAACGAAGGAAATGAGGTCTGTCCTGGCCTCCCAGGCCTCTTAAGGTCCTTTCCGAGCACTGCAGAACCTCACAGCTAGTTCCTTGTCCCTATCTTACCCAGAAACTTGAATCTGGTCCCCTGTTTCCCTATTTTAGCCTGTTATACAACAACAGAAAACCCCACTGTTTGCCTGTTTTTTCTTCTTTTTCTTTGTTTTTTCCTACCCTAAATGCATCCAAATCACAAAATAAATACCTACACTACTCCATTCCACAATATAAATCTCAGAAAGCAACAAACCTACTTGCCAAGGAGATCGAATACCATCTTCAACCCCCTCGCTTCCTACCTATCTACCTCAAGCACCGGTTCGGGGGAAACCCCTTACTTTGATGCTCGATTCGAAGCGCGCAAGTTCTCAAGGCTTGAATCCGTTGTCCCGGCAACGGAACCAAAATGTGGGAGCTTTCACTCAACCGCCAAGACCCTCGGACCGGTTATTGTTTCAAGCATTCCAAGCCGAGCACTAATGGCTACCTCTCACATAGCCGACGCGCCATCCATATCTACGGGTGTAGTGAGCTTACCTTGATGTCGTTCAAGTTACCTCCTCTCCCGCGCACTCCGGTAGCTCCACGATCCAAGTGCAAGCTTCAAGCAAGCTCCATCCTCAAGCTCCATGCTCCAAGCTCCATTACCGCGAGCAAGACAAGAGAAGAGAAGAGAAGAGAAGAAGAGAGGAGAAGATGGAGAGCTTCTCCTCCTCGGTCCCTCACCCTCACACACTCACTCCCTCACGCTCTCACACTCCCTCTCTCAAGCACAAGCTCAAGCAAGCAAGAAGAAGAAGAAGAAGAAGAAGAAGAAGAGGAGAGCTACTTTTGGCCACACACAAGAATGAGCTTCTCATTCACTTTTCAACTTTATATACAAAACCCTAAATCCCTTTTGGGCGGTCATCCCCTTTTTCCCTTTTTACATGGCCGGCCATAGCCTAGGCCCTTTTTCCCATTGTCCTTCTATCTTCCTAGCTTCCTATCCCCCGCCCTCTACATTTACAAATTGCATGGGTGAGAGCACGGCGCTCTTTTACAAGATTTCAGGGTGCGCCTTTTTATTTTAAAATGCACCTTTCCCCTTTTGCCTTTGCCTTGGACTTTTAAGGTTGCCCTTGCGCTTTTGGCCTTTTCTCATTTTCTTTCTTCAATCGGGCTACCTTTTTTCTGCCTTTGCCCTGCGTCTTTTCCACTTCCTTTTGCTTTCTTCGTGTTGGGGTTAACAACAGATCATGGCTATGTGTTTCTAGTTGTCTATGTCGATGATTTAATCATTATTGGAGATTATGAGAGCGGGATTGCTGAAATAAAGCCATTATTGTAGACCGAATTCAAAGTCAAAGATCTTGGTGAGTTGAAATATTTTTTGGGAATTGAGGTAGTGTCGATGCCTCAAGGTATATGGTTATTGCAGAAGCAGTATGCTTATGACATGTTATTGAAGTATGGTATGGCTGAATGTAAGGCTATGGATACACCCCTAGACCAAAATGTCAAGCTACAGAATGATGTTGGGACTGAGATAGAGAATGTTACCATATTATAGATAGATGGTGGGCAGCTTGATCTACCTGACTATTACTTGACTTGACTTGAGCTATGTTGTGGGGTTGATAAGTCAATTCATGTAGAAGCCTCGCAAACCACATTTGGATGGAGTCAGGAGGATCATGAGATATGTAAAGGTTACTACAGATTATGGGATATTTTATGCATATGGAAAACCCCTTGACTTGACAGGGTATATCAACGCGGACTGGGTTGGTTATGCCTATGACAGGAGGTCAACTAGTGGATATGCATTTGGATTGGGGAGCAGCATGATATGGCAAAGTAAAAAATGGCCTACAGTTGCATTGTCTAGTACAGAAGTTGAGTACCAATGTGCAACCTTAGCATCCTGTGAAGTTGTTTAGTTGCTGAAGTTACTGAATGACTTGGGTATACACTTGGACAGCAAAGTGAAGCTGCATTGTGATAATATGGGCATGTGATGCTTGCAAGTAATCCCGTCTACCATGCAAGATCTAAACACATTGAAGTTCATTACCATTTCATCATAGAAATGGTACTAGCAGAGTAGATTAAATTGATGCATGTAAAAACTGAAGAAAAGGTAGCAGATATCTTTACCAAATCACTTGGTAAAGAAAAGTTTATTTATTTTAGGAAGATTCTTGGAGCATTGCAAATGGTTTGAGCTTGAGGGGGAGTGTTAGAAATCAAGCTCCACCCATATCTCTTTATGTCTATGTGACTGACCGACACCTGGATGCATCTATACATGTGTGTGCCATTAATAATTCGAGATCTAACCATAGTTAGATGATGGTTAGTGAAATCTAGTGGAATACTCTCTCTTTCAGTTAATAGATCAAGTGAATGGAATAAGGAAGAAAAAGAAGAACATGAGCTGATGCTCATGGGTTATGCTCCACTCTCTGTCTCTCCCTCTCTTCCAATATGATTTTGAGTCGAAGGTAAGTTTAAACAGTGATCCTGAGGTGCCACAACCACCTAAGACTAAACGCACCAAAGGGGACCTGGGAGTCCACCTGAGGTGCCAAAGGTTGAAGGAAGAATGACACAAGTAGCTTAGGGATACATAGGCTAAAGAGCAAAGGAAACAACAAGGCTTTCCAAATCGATTTACTAAGTTTAAGAAAGGTGATAGGATAGTGATCTTGCTAGGAGCCAAACAACAAGAGGAAGCAAGTGAACCAATAGAAGAACCATCCAAAGTCAAGGAGGTTAATCTAGCTAAGGAAGGGTAGGCACCTGACCTATCTTTATTTCCGATGACTTGACCAATGAAGTCGATGCAAGTATCATTGCTCTCTTGCGAGAGTACATGGACGTCTTTGCTTGGCCCCTCGATGAGCTAAAAGGGGTAGATTCGAGTGTCATAACTCATAATATCCCCATAACACTCGACGCAATGCCGGTCAACAAGCAACGACCATACCTTATGAATCCCAAGAATGCTCATGTTGTCAAGGAAGAAATTGACAAGCTACTAAGGGTAGGATTCATTTATGAGATTGAGCACATGGACTAGATCTCGCCCATAGTGACCATACTGAAGAAGAATGGAAAGATTAGAGTGTGCATCAACTACAAGAAGGTAAACACTGCTACCAAGAGGGACAATTATCCATTGCCATACATTGAACACATGCTTGAGAGAGTAGTGGGCAAAGAGGCCTATAGTTTTTTGGATAGCTTCTCAGGATACAATCAGGTTCAAGTGCACCCTGACGATAACACGCGCAAGATTGCCTTCGCCACTGAGTGGGGTGTCTTCGCCTACATAGTCATACCTTTTGGGTTGACTAATGCATCTACTACTTTTCATAGGCTCATGTGCGCAATATTAAAGGACATGCTTAGGAAAGAATTAGAGTTCTTTGTTGACAACTTGTATCTTCACTCCAATTGGAAGGAACACTAAGACAAACTCCGAGCACTCTTTGAATGATGCAAACTATATTGTCTCTCATTGAACCCCTTAAAGTGCCAATTTTGGGTAAAGCAACTCCAATTGGAAGAAACACTAAGAAAAACTCCGAGCATTCTTTGAATGATGCAAACTATATTGTCTCTCATTGAACCCCTTAAAGTGCCAATTTTGGGTAAAGCATGGATGTATCCTAGGGCATGTGGTGTCCAAGAATGACATTGCCACTGAATTCTCCAAAGTCAAGGTTATTCGATCTTCCACCCCCAACCGATTACAAGGGAGTTCAGTTCTTCCTCGACCATACAGGGTACTATCGACGGTTTGTGCTAAACTATGCATTAATTGCTAGACCCCTGTAAAGCTACTAATAATATTTGAATAGACCCAAGAATGTTGGCATGCATATGAGGAATTGAAGAAGGATCTAACCATGGTACCCATCTTAAGGACCCTAGATTGGAACATAACCTTGTATAGGCCCGCGATAGGAACCTCTCTAGCAAACATGTGCTTCAAAAAAGCGGTCTCATGTTCCTCGAGGTAGACTCGCGAGGCCTTGATCCATTCCTTCGAAAAGGCAACAATAGAAGACACCTAGGATACTTGTGGTAGTGGATACTCTTGTCCCACTCGACCAAGGAAATCTATAAGCATCTCCCCATGGCTGTGTCCACTCCACCTAGGCTCTTGTGCTAGAGCACTAGGAGTTCCTTGAATAATAGTAGGCTCTTGTGCTAAAGAATTAGGAGTGGCTTCACTTCTTGGAGGCTCAGGAGTCCCCTTTATATGTTGCACCTATGTAACATCCGTATCTGCAAACACAACTATATGAGAAAAACTAATCGGTAAAGGGGGACCCAAACAATACAAGGGGGAGGGTTTCAAAACCTTGAGGGACCACCCTCACATTATGGGGGTCCTCAATGGTTTGGGTCATGGTGGATCTACACAATTCGAGGGGGATGGGGTTCAAAATCTTGAGCTCCCCCCTCACATTGTGTAGGTCCTTGGTGGTTTGGGATGGGGACATGAAAAAACAATACAATGTGAGGGGGGTTTTAAATCTCAAGGCCCTTCCCTCACATTGTGATAGTCCTTGGTGGTTGTTCTGGGATGGGGGGATAGCATGACGTCAGAGGGGGGAAGTGACCTCCCTGCCTACCTCACATGCAACAACTTATTTAGGGCACATTGAGAGGGTTCTTTGGAAATATTAGTTCCTTCGCTGAACAGCTTAGTGTCAGGGGATGCCATTCCTTTCCTTTGTAACGACATCCAGAGTTCTATTGAACTCTCAGTGTGACATATTGTGTTCAACAGTTATATGCTTCTTTCTATGAAGAATTGATGCAATCCAAAGACCATATGCATAAGGCAACCATAGAGTTAGCCTCTGCTAAAGACACTCTTTTCTATCTATTTAAGCAGATGGAGCAACAATGTCAATGATATTAGTCTGTTGCTCCATTTAGGTACAAAGATCATAAAAGTGTTCACAAGCAGAAGCTAGCTCTGCAATTTTATTTGTCAGCTCTTCTTTGGTTTGTTGGACTTCATCATAGCAAGAGGAATAGAGTTGTTGGATACATGCAGTCACTGCCGAGAGCTTAATAGAACACTAAACATCTTGACATAGGAAGGGAATTGCATCTCCAGCTACCAAGTGTTGTACTGAAGAGGTGGAAATCTCTAGAGTAACCTCATGATGTGCTCTGAAAAGATTTGGGGTTTGTCAAGATTGTGGGAGAGAAGGAAGGAGTCTCACTTGTAGCTTTCTTGCTTGCACAATGGGGGAATACACATAGGTGGAGGTTGAAAAACAGTTTGCCTCTTCTTAGTTGTGTAAGCCAAAAATAACTCTCATACAAAGAAATAGAAGAACCCTATATATGGGTCTCAAACCAAACTCAACTATCTAAGGTGGCATACTAACTGAGCCATGAACTAGAGTAGATAAGGATAGCTGTCATCTAGCTATTATTCATGGGCGATGTACCAACCGCATCTCAAAACTGACAAGTCGGTGACATAAATGAACAACAGTCACCCTGGCATATCACGAGTGGAGCTCGATATCTCAACACTCCCCCTCGAGCTCAATCCCAATTCCTGCACACCAAGCAGGTCTCTGAACTTGCGCAGCTTCTCTGCGCCCAATGCCTTCGTGGATATGTCAGCTACCTGATCCTCTATGCTGACATAAACTAGATCAATAAGACCTAGTAAAACCCTCTCCCGCACATAGTGATAATGCACCTCAATGTGCTTTGTTCTAGCATGATAGACTGGGTTATTTGCCAAGTGTATACTACTCATGTTGTCACAATAAATGACAACTGGTCCATCTGTAGGCTGATGCATATCATAAAGTAGCTTATGCAACCAAGCTACTTCACATGCAGCCATTGCTACACCCCTGTGCTCAGCCTCTGTGCTTGACAAGGCAACTATAGGTTGTTTCTTGCTGCTCCAAGTGACTGCAGCACTCCCAAAAGAGAACACATACCCACTGGTAGATCGTCTATCAGAAATACTACCAGCCCAATCAGCATTAGTGTATCCATGCAATTGTATCTGAACCCTAGTCTCATAAAGTAGTCCATACTGCAATGTGGACTTCACATACCTGAGTATGCGTCTAGCCGCATCCAAATACGGTTTCCTTGGAGTCTGCATAAATAACTTACCAATCCAACATCATAGCTCAAATCTGGCCTGGTAATAGTCATATAAATCAAACTTCCTACTATGTGTCTATACATAGTAGGGTCTTGTAGAAGCTCACCTGCATCTGCGCTTAGCTTCACATTCTGCTCCAAAGGAACTGAAATAGGCTTACAACCTATCATCCCATATTTGGACAGCATATCCAATCCATACTGCCTCTGCAAGAGCCGTATCCCACTTGGTGATCTAATCACCTCAATGCCCAAGAAATAACGCAGCTCTCCCAAATCCTTCATCTCAAATTTCTGCTTCAATAGCATTTTCACATGAAGGATATATTCATCATTGTCACCTGTCATAATCAAATCATCAACATAAATGACAAGTAGCATAATACGTTTCTCTGTTTTTCTCACATAAAGTGAGAAATTTGCCTTGGAAATCTGAAAGCCAATAGTGACAAGATATTGTCCTATCTTGTCAGACCATGCTCTAGGTGCTTGCTTCAAGCCATACAATGCTTTCTTCAATCTGCAAACAAACTCAGGATGAACAGCATGCACATAACCTGGTGGCTGCTCCATATATACCTTTTCTTGCAAATCACCATGCAAGAAGGCATTCTTTACATCCATCTGATGTAAAGACCATTCCTTTGATGCAGCCATAGCAATGACTGCTCTTACGGTTGCCATCCTTGCAACTGGACTGAATGTTTCTTCATAATCAATTCCATATGTTTGTGCATACCCCTTGACTACTAATCTTGCCTTGTATCTATTCACAGAACCATCTGCATTGTGCTTCACCTTATAAACCCACTTACAGCCAATTGCATTCTTACCTTTAGGCAAAGGTACCGATTCCCATGTAGCATTTGCTTCCAAGGCATCCATTTCTTCATCCATGGCTTTCTCCCATTTTTCTTTTCCCATGGCTTGCTCAAAAGAAGTGGGTTCTAGTCCCTGTATCACTTTGACCATATAGGCATAGTGAACGGCTGTAAATCCATCATATTTCAGCCTATCCATAGGATACCTAGCTCTGGTAGACCTGCGCAAAGTAGGTTCACTCCCAGGTGCTCTCAAAACGTCCCTAGTCTTCCTTACTCCAGGTGTAACAATAGAAGGAATACCCAACTCATCATCAATGCTCTGTTTTGAGCCACTGGATTCACCATCCACATAAGAGTGACCTGCATTCACATCAAACATGGGCTGATCTATCTTCTCTTTTCCTTTTCGTGATACCTGCATACCACTATCTGCATTGCTTTGAGAAGATTCTCCTGATCTCAATCTGCATGTCCATGGCGAAGAATGTGAACCACTGCTAGAGGACACTCTAGGTCCACTAATATTTTGTGACTGCTGCTGTGAATTCTGTGCATCTACATAATCAATCACATTTACTAGTTTATACCAGCTACTCATCTCATAAAAAACAACATCTCTGCTCACTCTAAACTTACGAGCAGAAGGGTTATAGCATCTATACCCTTTCTGTTTTGCAGAGAGTAACCAATAAAGATGCACTTCTCAGCTTTTGGATCCAACTTGGATCTCAACTCATCTGGCACATGAACATAGGCAATGCAACAAAAAATCTTCAAATGAGAAATATCTGGCTTTCTACCAGTATACCTCTTCTCTGGAGTCATCCCATGTATTGCTGCAGTGGGAGTCCTGTTCATTATTTAGACTGCTGTAGCAACTTCTTCAGCCCAATAAAAATCTGGCAAGTCTTTTTCATTGAGCATGGCACGAGATACCTCTCCAATATGCCTGTTTTTCCTTTCTGCAATTCCATTTTGTTGTGGGGTATGACTGCATGAATATTGCTGCTTTATGCCATGCTCCTGCAGGAACCTTGCAAACTCATTTGAGAGGTACTCTCCCCCTCTATCTGACCTTAGGCATTTTATTTGCAGACCTGTTTCTTTTTCAACCATAGCTTTAAGAGTTTTGAAATGCCCAAAAACTTCACTTTTCTTTTTCATAAAATACACCCAAATTTTTCTGCTATAGTCATCAATAAAAGTGACAAAATAATGACAGCCTCCAAGAGATGCAGCTTTAGTAGTCCACACATTGGAGTGGATTAATTCCAATGGCTTCTTACTCTCTTGAACATGTCTAGGAAATGGTTTCCTTGCCTGTTTTCCAAATTGATAGGCTTCACATACCTTATGCATTTCTGCAACCTTGAATTTAGGCAATCCTGCAACAATATTTTGGGCCTGCATTGATTTAAGTCGCTATACATTAACATGACCAATGTGTTTATGCCAGATATCAATATCTGCAACTACACCAGTCCCATGTGCAAACATTGCTGCACTCAATTCAGACATGTCTGCATCCAACGTAAACATTCTGCCCTTCTTCTTTCCTTTTGCTATCAAGCGACCTTTATTTTTCATATCCTCAACAAAGCATCCATGAGGATTAAATTTGACTTGCAAGCCCTGCTCAACCATTTGACCAACAGAAACCAGATTCTTGGTGATATTCGAGACATGAAATACATCGGACAGGTATTTCTTTTTTCCCATCCTGCATAGACAAATGAATTTTTCCAATCTGCACAATAGGATGTGTAGTATCATCACTAGTCTCCAAAAATCTTGGTTTTTCCATTTTCCTTGTATCCTCCATCCATTCTGCATGACCTGTCATGTGGTTTGATGCACTCTAGAGTTACCACGTCCGCCTCCATAGGACTAGTTTTCTTGAGTTTGCTGCATATTCTGATTTCTGCCACGGTCTCCAGATCGGCCTCCTCTACCTCTGCCTCTACCTCTTCCAGCATTTGAGTAGAAGACATCTTCTTTTGAAGTTCCTCCTGAAGAAGATGCACCACCATTTCTCTGCTCCTCAGAAATTAGAAAAGCAATTAACTCCTCAAAATCAGGAAATCTTTCACAGACAGAAATGGATGTTCTAAACTGTGCATAATCCTTTCCTAGACCATTCAAGGTCACAGAAACTAAATCATCATCTTCCACTGGCGGCCCAATGGAAGCAAGTGCATCTGCAATCTTCTTCACCTTCATGTGGTAGTCATTGATGCTCATATTTTCTCTTTGCACATTGTGCAACTCTTGCTTGAGCTGCATTTTCCTGGCTTGCGTATTTGTGCTATACATTTTTGACAAAGTATCCCATGCCTCCTTTGGCGTACTTGCATCTTGAATATGCACAATCATAGAGTCTGAAATGCTCATAGATAGCCAGTACATAACTTTTCTGGCTCTCTCATGCCATGCTTTAAATGCCTGCATTTGCTGTTGATTGGGAACATCAGGAAGAACTGGTTCTTCTTCATTTCCTGCAACGAATTCCCAATATCCTTTTCCCATAAGGAAATTCGTCATTCTAAACTTCCATGCTTGGAAGTTGTTCTTGTCAAGCTTTTCAGTGACAATCTGTGAAAGAGAATCAGACGCCATTACAGAACACTGCAAAAAATTCTGTCACTGCAAAGAACACAACTTCAGCCTCACAAGGGCAAATCTGCCAAACTGACGAAAGTAGTATTTGACCACACAGTCACTTCCTAGTGACGATTTTGCATCAACAAGCAACAAGGATGATTCTGTAACTCCCAATGTCTCTACGCACAGGCATACGATGCAATTTTTACAGTAATTTTTCACTGACCTGTAGAACAGTGGTCGCACAGCATAAAATTGGGCCTTTTCCTGAGTGCGTGCAAAAAACTTCTGCCTCCAAAACAGGCCCCGAAATGGCCTCAAACCAAAAAAACTTCACCGTGAAGGGCGTCTCAACCTGAGACAATGCACTCTTGCACTTTCCGACTGTGCTACCTGCAGAGATCTGCTCCCAAAACAGGAAATGAAAGCAACACTGCTCCTCTTACCAGAACACGGCGAACTTGGTTTGCTTTCTTGAGCTCCTTACCACGAACAAGGCTCTGATACCATGTCAAGATTGTGGGAGAGAAGGAAGGAGTCTCACTTGTAGCTTTCTTGCTTGCACAATGGGGGAATACACATAGGTGGAGGCTAAAAAACAGTTTTTCTCTTCTTAGTTGTGTAAGCCAAAAAGAACTCTCATACAAAGAAATAGAAGAACCCTATATATGGGTCTCAAACCAAACTCAACTAACTAAGGTGGCATACTAACTGAGCCACGAACTAGAGTAGATAAGGATAGCTGTCATCTAGCTATTATTCATGGGTAGTGTACCAACCACATCTGCAACTGACAAGTCGGTGACATAAATGAACAACAGTCACCCTGGCATATCACAAGTGGAGCTCGATATCTCAACAGGGTTGTGAGAAAAGTTGGTAGGTGATTGCTAGATTTATCAGGAACGGAGACTAGAGGAGGAACTAGGGCTGATTAAGCCACTCATTTTAAGTGTTTCCTCTGAACTACCACAGGAAGATAGGATCAAGATCCTCAATGACGACATCAAAGTGTTCAATATAGGGGGAGGAGCTTTTGGTGGATCAACTATCTAGGTAGGAACTTTCTTCAAAGAGGTGGCATATGCCAAAAAGACAAAAATGTAGGAACCAAATGTAGCATTAATTACATTACTCAATGAGGGAGACATGGTTTTATTCGTGTACGGCCCAAGAGGAGTTCCCTGTCATTGGGGAATTTAAGAAAGTGAGTCCAAGGTATTGCGGACCCTACAGGATCCTCAAATTCCTAGGGCCCAATGCCTACAAACTCCAACTTCCTGAGAACATAAAGGTTCACAATGTATTTCATGTTAGCCTACTAAAGAAATATGTACCAAATCCTAGCCATATACTCGATGATCAAAAAGTTGTAATGCCAAGCCAAGGAGTCCTTGAGCTCTCGCAAGGGAAAGCAACACTATATGGTTGATCATATGTCTCACATATCCATGGGAGAAGTCATTGGATAGGGTATTGGAGACGAATTACCAGACACACATCTATTTAGCCTATCTAGTGAAAGAGATTTGTTTAGAGCTGACTTGATGCCATACTAGACAGATGACATAGTCCAAGTGCTTGAGCACAGACTACCTGACCAACCCGTAGAAAAGGCCCGATTGAGGCGACTCATTCTCAAAATCAAACCTTATCAATTAATAGCAGGCCAACTCTATCGGTTATAGGGCAAGTCGGATTGCTACAGAGATGCATGTGTGAGCATGAAATGCGTGACATACTAGTTGAGGTGCATGGAGGAATTGCAGGAGGACACTTCATGGAGATACTAAAGCCTGCAAGCTGCTGCAGTCTCCACTACTATGGTGGCCCACACTTTTTTAGGGAAACATTGCGATGAGTGCTAACGGACCAAGGTGCCAGTTTGCAAGGACAAAATGGAGCTAAGTCCCATCATTGCAAGACAACCGTTCGAGAAATGGGAGATTGACTTCATTTGGTCTATCAATCCCGCAGCTCAATATTCTCAAGTCAAATACATCATCATTGCCACTGATTATCTCACAAAGTGGGCAGAAGCTTGACCCACCAAGAAGAACAATGCTCAAACCACTGCTAAGTTCTTATGGGAGCAGATAATCTCTCAATTTGGTTGCCCATTGAACTTGTCAGTGATCAAGGCATGCACTTCATCAATGAGGTGATCACTCATCTCCTGTCCACCTTCCTGATCATCCACCATTGGAAATCCGCACCCTACTACCCTCAAGCAAATGACCAAGCAGAATCGACAAATAAGATTATGGTGAACATCCTGACCAAGGTAGTCTCTACTAAGTGCAATGATTGGGATAACAAGCTTATAATAGCTTTATGGGGCTATTGGATAGCCGATAAAATGGTTGTGGGACAAACCCCCTTCAGGTTGACCCATGGAACTGAGGCAATTCTACCTATAGAATTCTTCGTTCCTAGTTTGAGAATCGCTATTCAAGAGAGATGGGAGGGAAATGAAGCATGGACGGAACGTCTAGTTGAGCTAGAACACTTATCGAAAACTCGGCTTCTAGCCACCCATGTGTTGATCTACGAAAAGGCACGATGCAAGAGCTGGTTTGACAAGCACATTAAGCAATGAGATTTCAAATAGGGAGACTTAGTACTTTTGTATTCGGTCAAGGGACATAAGCAGAAATTGAAGTTTAGGGGGTTAGGACCTTTCAGAGTTTGCATCATAAGCCGAACCAGTAATGTGGAACTCAAAACCCTGGAAGGCCAGGGCATAGGCTTCTTTAATGGGCAGCTACATAAAGAAGTATTACCCCCCCACACATCCACTTCACAAACCCCCGATGCTAGAAGCCCCTGTCAATGTACGAGTAACCACCATTACGTATATTGAAGAGGAGGATGAGGAAGCAATAGCTCCGGCTTACCTGCGCATGACCATTATAGCCTAGCAAATACACAACATTGATGCATTGATCAATAAGGCATCGACTTCAATGTCCAGACTCATGATCATTGGACTCCAACTGGCAAACCATAGTTACAGCCCACTAATGTCAAACTCAACCCATTTGGTGGCAGCTGATCATATGCACTCCTAGGGAAAATGCAAAGTTAGAGTCTCTATTGAGTTTAGAAGCTTGCCCATGATCTTTTATGTGTTGCCAAACACGAAAGATGCAGGCACGGAATCGTTGTTAGGATGAACCTTTAAGAAGTAGGCCCATTGTAATGTCAGCTACCAGTCACAGTGCATCCACCTAACCATTGGCAACACATGAATCGTCACAGCCTTTAGCAAGGGTTGCACGACTCCATCACAGTCCACAAAGACATTGGTAGAGAAATCCACCATCAAGCCTAAGGAGGGGGATCGTGATTTGTCACCACCCACCAAGCCTCAACACTAGCAAAAAGCCAACCATGAAGCTAAAACCCTTGAACACCAGTTCAAATGGGTGCCAAAATATCCAAGACCACCACCTAGGAGCACCCTACCACGAACTTGCAAGGCTAGGAACCTTCCCTTGAAACCTAGGAGGCCTAGAATAAATTATAGGCATCAATGAACAGTCAAGCTGTGATGGGTCCCCAAGACCTTATTGCAAGCACAAGGCTATTATGAAAAGGGTAGCACCTAGATTTGGGTACCTAAAGCCAAGACGACCAAGAACACTACTCAAACGCCGCCCTCAAGCTCAACCACACAAAGCATCAAGACAAATTGAGCATTAGTGTCACAAAAGCCTGTGGCTGCAGGGCCCATTACCCTTTCAAAACCTAAACCCATCAAGACTCAACAAGTCTATCAATCCAAACCGCATGTTGCTACTCCTAAACCACCTCAACCTTGCCCTACTAGTACCCTAACCGCTACCCAAGAATCTAGTAGCGTGCCACCCACTGCACCGACCGTTGCCATGCCTAGTGTACCAGGGCCACAACCCTAGTCCGAACCGCAACTAGAGCTACACCCGTCGGCTACTCAACTGTCAAGCCCAACCAAACCTCAGTGGCGGCCAGCCTTAGACCCTCTTACTAGTGGAGATGCATTCTAACCTTGGACCTTGACTTAGCTAAGAAAACAAGTGATGACTTGGTTGCTTGCCTCAGACATTTGGATGCCATGTTTACCATGCTTGCTAGAAGCTACAATCGGTTAGACTTAGGTCTTTTGGACGAGCCTTTAGCAACAAAAATGCGAATGCTACCTTGCTCATGGGAGGAATATAAATTTGTATTTGTCAAAGCTTCCCAGGAAGCTGAGGAACTCATTGCCATTGAGCTTTCCATTGAACAAGCATGCAAACAACGCTTGATCACATCTTATGACAAGAGCAAAGTCCTTACTACACAGACTAGGAAATTGGGAAGTTGAAGCAGCTCGCTAACAACCACTCCTCTTTCCCATGAAAATGGTATGCTCTTCGCCTTCAATGGAAACTAGAAGGATGCCAAGTCATGAAAAATGCTAAATAGAGACGCGTGATCAAAAACATGGAGTATGACCCGGCATACGTAGTCTAACTTCCTATAGGGTGTTGACCACCGTTCATAAAATTGATCCCTTCAGGACCACATTAGAGGGAATCCCTATTTTGATCTAATCCTCACAGAAGAGGAGCTCCATATTGCTCGCAAAGTCAACTCTAGGGATTTTCTTCTCAATGTCCTCACTTACATCACAAGTAGGTGTCAGACCCTGTGACATGGACCACTATGCTCAAATGGAATACAACCCCAATTTTTATCCTTGGCTCATGCAAAAGTAAACACAGTAACCATGCGCGGAACACCCTTAGCCCCTTAACCATAATCTTAGGAAGGATTCTTCTTCTTTTTGCAAGGGGAGGGGGTAAGGTGGAAATAAGAATAAAACTCAAAAGCAAAGAAAAACATATCAAAACCAATTCATGGTTAAGAAAAAGGGTCATAAAATTTGGGATGTATGGACTACTCGAGGGAGAAGTTTAATTATAAAATGAAGCATTTCAATTCTGCAAGCATGTGATCTTTTTACTATGCAAATAATTGTTTTGAAAAGCGCTAATGGTGAACATGGCTTCATGGTAGGCACCCAGCATGGCAGGCCAAGAGAAAGCTAGCAAGTTGTCGTTTTCAAAAGAAGAGCAGGCATAATATGGCCTTTCTGTGGAAACAAGGGCCTTTAACTACTTCAAGTTCAGGCATGTCTTGAACTTGGGGGATGTTGCCATGGAGGAATGAGCAGTGAAGCAGATTGTCAAACAATGCCATCTATAAAAGTACATGGAGGCAGTCATCCAAGCCATCAACTATGAGAAGTGCGTGGAATTCCTCTGGACCTTTGGTAGGAACCCCTGCACCGTGAAGTGCGAGAAAGAGAAGAAACCCACCAAGTCCAAATTGAGTTGACCCCAGAGTTGGTGGAGAAAGCATTGGGCTTATCCAATAAGGTGGAAAGGAGGCCGAAGAGATATGTGTACACCATGTTAGGAATGGACAAGGTAGTGGTCCACACAAACAATGGCATCATCTTGGCAACCATCCCCAATCCGAAATCTAGCTCCAAGAGGCCAAAATGATGCACACATTGTTCTCCGGCCATAGGTACAACTGAGCCAAATCAATGTGCCTATGCTGGAGAGCATTGCAGCAAGATTCCTTGATGAAGTGAACCTAAATGGATTTGTGAAGAAGACCATTGAGTCTTTAGCAAAAGCATTAGTAATAGGAGGGAGACCCACAGGAGGAGGAGAGTCCCCTACTACCAAGGCAATAAGAAAAGCATCATCCTCAAAGGCCTCTACCATTGGATTCGGAGGGGTTTTGAAAGTTATAATAAGTAAAGCATTGGGGGAAGGACAGGGTGAAGAAGAAGGAGTCGGAGAAACACTAGAGATGTCACCTCCTCACCACGAATAACACGCACACTTTAGTGAAAGGATGGTGAGTGATGATGAGGAAGGAGAATGAGAAATGCAAAGTAGCCAGCAAAATCCCAAAAAGCCAAAGAAGAAGGATTCACAAGAGAAGACCGAGGAGTAAATCAAGAAAAAAGAAAAAGTAGATTTACAAAAAGCTAAAAGAGAGTCTAAGCAGGAATAGGAAGAGAGGAAGAAGAAATAAAAGGAGTCGAAGAGGAAGAATCACAAAAATCCGAGGAGGAGAAGAAAAGGAAGGCAGCATAAGAAGAGGAGGAGTTGAAAAGGAAGGAAGACGAAGACATGGATCTGGCAACACGTCTATCTATAGAGCATCTATGCAGGCGGGATGAGTCGGGTGCCATGAGCCCGTCTAGAGATGAAGGCATGAGCTCAAGCACACAAGCACGAGAGATCATGCCACTTGCTAGTGAAAGAAGGCAAGGGCAACGCCCCAATTGATCCCACCCCACTTGCCTTGGTTAAGTCACTTTATGGTTGATACTAGTCCTACCTTATCTCAATTATACTCAAGTCCAATAGCCTTAAGTATCAAATCCAAGTGCTTGTGAGGATTATTGTGTAGCCTCCTTGAGTCTTGAGACTATACAAAGAAGAGACATGTCCTCAAGAACTACTATGTGAATTTATACTTTGAGTTGTGATGCGATAATGAAATATCCTAACTACCAATCACAAGGTCAAACAAATGTAAAGTGACTAGGACTTAGACAAGGAGTACATAAAGTAGATGAATCAAAAGGACTTTAGATAGGCATGCTTGATTTTGTGGAAGTCTAAGTGAATGGATGGGAAACATAGTCTAGCTTGGATGATAGACTAGAGTATTTTTGCTACTTTCAAGCAATCAACTAAGGCTTGGATTTATTGTCACAAGGTAGGATTGGTAAGATCAAGTATACCAAAGCTTCTTCATCATATGGAAGGTCAAATGTATGGAAATTTTTCTAAGTGTAGGTAAGCTTCAATATAGGTAAACTCAGATGGATAAGGCTAATAGTGGGTAGACTTGATGCACTCTTAGGATATTATTCGTCAAGTGGAAATGCAAGACTTAGAGAGAGAGAGAGAGAGAGAGAGAGAGAGAGAGAGAGAGAGAGAGAGAGAGAGAGAGAGAGAGAGAGAGAGAGAGAGAGAGAGAGAGAGAGAGAACCACACTAATAACAACTCCTATGACATTGTCATTGGGAGAATCGCTTAGGCAAAACTTTGCACTTTGGCAAGAATTAAAGCGATGGGTAGAAAGTAGTAATAAACATGAACCGCAAGAATTTCCAGACCACAATGTAGTGACACACATACCAAGCCTAACGTTGAATCAAATGTCTATCTCCACAAGTGAATGCCTTTTGGAAGGGCACTGAGATACAATCAATCTTACCTGTCATTGCCTTAGGAGATACTACATGAAAGAGGATAGTGGATACAGGACAGGGGTTGGTGTACTTAGTCATGCAATCTTGCAAGCCTGGGGAAACCCAATGGTGGAAACTACAAGGTTCAATGCCACTCTAGCGAATGGGATGAAGGTGAGATCCTTCAAAGTACTACATAACTAGCCTCTGAAGATAGCAAGAATCCAATTCTCAGTGAACTTCATAGTTATGAAGGGAGTGGACTATGATATCCTGCTCGACACCTTGGATGAGGAATGCTAGATTCATAGAGGATTGGGCTAATGGCCTAATATTCTTGGGCAATAGATCAAAAGTAGTCCCAGTAGAGATGGAAACATGGAAAACTTCACCAATGGACTTAGATACCATCTCTACCCTACTAAAGGGTGACTTAGGGCCTAGAAGCGATTATGGACCTCTAACAAGATGCATTTCTTGCCCTGAGGATGAGGAGACTGGATGGACGTATTGGCAACCATTGACCTCCTATTCTCAAATAATGAGGGTGAAACTAGGCAAGTTGTGTAGACTAAGCTAGCAAGCCTAACATTGCCATCACTTCTAACCTACTTGCAGTACCCTTGTGCATGGTAAAGACTTTGACTTCTAGTGAGTCCCTTCACATTGACTACTTATCCTTTGACCCTTTGGTCTATATACCTTTGTGCCCAATGTAGAATATCTCTTAAGCCTTTAACCCCAGCAATGCCTTAGCATAGTGGTCCATTATCTACTATTAGCACTATGGTTGAGCTATTCTACGGACTATGTTCACTTACGACCCTTGTCTTAACATTACTTGGAAGTGTTTTCATCCTAAAAAACAAAAGTGAAAATTTGCCTTTTGAGTACAATAATGTTCTTCCAAGTAGAGCCTTCTTCAGATCTATCTTTCTAGTTGACCAAAACTTATTTTTAGACATGAATGTGTACAATGCTCATGGAAATCCAAGATCCATTCTAGTTCATGAGGTTTAACTAATGGTTCAATAATTTCTACTAATGCTCCTTGATCCATCAAACTATCATCATTACCAAGTTGCCTTCATTATTGGCTTACATGAAAGATTGAATGGACTCTAGTAGAGGATAGTAAATCTAATTTATATGCAACTTCACCAACACATTTAAGGATTTTAAATGGGCCACAATATCATGGATAACTTAGGACTTGTTTGAGACTTCAAACTTCTTGAATGTTTTGAAACATGTAAATAATTGTTATCATCTTTTTCAAAAGTAACCATATGTCTATGTTCATTTGTATATTTCTTATAACGGTCTTGAGTTTGTTTAACATTGGACTTCAAACTTCTTGAGTGTTCTAGAACACGTAAATAAATGTTATCATCTTTTTCAAAAGTTACCATGCATCTATGTTCACTTGCATATTTCTTATAATGATGTCAGAGGGGTTTTAGTCGAAAGGTCGTATATCCATCGGTAATCAGAGAGAGAAGGAAGTAGAGAACAAGAGATATAAGAGAAGAAAAAGAATAGCTAGGAGATTCAAATGAATTGTGAGAATGCTAGAAATCAAGTTCTCTTGAAGACATCCATACATCATGAATCAATCATAAAATCTTTTGCCAAGTCTGCCAAAGCCTTTACACAAGATAAAGACAAAGCTTAATGATTCAGAATTTGCATGTATTACATGTAAATTCTATTGTACATCCAACATAAAGAGTCCAAATAATCCAAATATCAATAGGTTTAGATTATTTCTTGGTAGAATAAGCCCAAGTACTTATTCCAAGATCACTATGTATTAATAGAACCCAAGAAGGTAAATGAAATCGTTGTATGGGACTCCAAATACACTTTAGCCTTATGAATTATTGGTTATTACAACAATCATAAGTAGATCATTTGATGGCTAAACTCCAATACAAATGGTTCTTAGATATATCTAGGCAATGTCTACTACTACTTGAAAGCAATCTCCAAGCATTAGATCTCCTAGACCAACATGTTATACCCAAAAACTCACACCAAAAACAAGCTTCTACTTTGCTTCTCAAATGGAAAATTTGATGGTTGCATTGGCTCCAAAAGGGGGTGTAAAACCCCAAGACACTTGTTGAGAATTCTCCTAGATCATTGCTTCCTTCTTCCCATCCAGAGTGCTATTTGCTACCTAAAAACAGTGATTGTGCATAGCATGAATTGAGAACCCTTCCTTTTTTATGAGATTTCCCAAAACTTGCTTTCTACATGTCACCCTATTCTAGAATATTTTTACATCTTTTTAGGATATGTATAAGAGATAATATCTATATTTTTGACCATCCATACAATGGACACTAACACTAATCATTAGGAGAAATATGGACTCTCTTTTTTGCCCCTTAAGGGGTTTCTCTCACCGCTCTCTCTCTCATTAGGGCCAAAAACACTTCAAAAAATGCACTTTTGTTAGGCACATGATTAAGAAAGGGCCAAAGAGAGTTTGTCATGTTTGCAAGAATATGGTATTTTTGTCTCCTCCTTTTTGGAGATAGTAGAGTCCACTTCATGATTCTCTCCTCTCTTTTAGCCAAAATCTCCAACCTCTAACATGTTTTGATAGTCATGAAGTTCTTATTTACTTATAAAATCTGACAAAACCAGTTATGATAAAGATGTTGTGAAGGAAATAATGAATTTTCTGAAAGTTGAGAGCTTTTGGTGTCCCCAATATATTTTCATTAGTATTTTCAGTATTTCTTCTTTGTTCATTCGTCTTTCCCAGTGAGCTTCTTTCGTTGCTCATTTACCTTTCTTAGTTAATGTTTTTCTCTGCGAATTCAATCTAAGTATGGGCATCCAAAAGGCACCTGTCTCTTTTAATAAACTCTTGCACTGCAAGGAGAAGATGGAAATTGGGAGCCCAAAACCTTTTGCATAAATGATTGGGTGACCATGTTGCCCTCTTGCAAAGTCTCTCACAAGGTCAAAAGAAGAAAAAGAGAGGATATAAAACATCATTGGAAAGGGCGTATCATTGCTTTTAAAATTATGCATGAAGGGTGGTTAGTCAAAGTGCAACATGTTTACATGGCCAAGGATATGCACTTGTCTCCTAACGAACGTGTTTGCCAGCAGACACATTGTAAGCCTAAAGTTGATAACATATGTGATATTTTTTTTCATTTAAGCAATTATTAATATCGAATTCTTGGTTTAGATATATTTCCATCAACAGGTATTGAATGCCAACATGTGGAGAGTTTGAGTGGAACTTTCAATGTGATTCATAAGGTGTTTGCAGACATTATATATGTTGATGAGACCGTCAGTTATTTTAGTGAGAGAAGAATTTTTATATATTATGCACAAAATGTGATTCTATCTAAAGAGGGTACATATGGACATATCGAGGAATTGCCATTGCCAAGTCTCTCATCTCTAATTTGGGAGGTCCTGAATAAGGCAACCATGCATAGTTTTAAATTCAAAATATCAAGATATTCAAAAATCCATGACAGCAGGAAGGATCTCAAGAAGAATACGCATGTCATGGTTTATCCCCTTACATATCTTTGTGGGTTGCTTCAAAATAGCAAACTTACAAAGAATAAAAGTATCTTGGGTAAGAAGAAATTTTGCAGAAGCAGAACTAGATAACATTATAGGAAAGCTTTGGAAATCTAGAGAGGTTGAGACCATAAGGGTGACACCATGAGGTGTATTGTATGCCCCCAATCCTTGTCTTTGTGTTATAAATATAGCACAACAAACTCTTGCTTTGAGCTTTGTTATAGGAGATACAAACTTAAACTAGGCATCTGGATTCCCTTGGATTTTGATACAGATTGCACACCCTTTAAACTTAAGGTGCAAGTTATAGAAAAGGAGGTAAATATCACTTCCAATTGGAATCTTAAAGATGTAAGGGATACCTTGGAGATGCTAGACTATACATCCTCAGAATATAAGTTCAAAGTAAATGGTAAAATAGTTGGGAAAAGAGATAAACGTTGTTTCTCTTGTATGAGTTACTTGCCTCCCACAATTGTAAGCTTCGAGCCATAAATATGAAAACATTGATGACATTTACATTTGACAAAAAGCTTTTCATTGAATGAAGAGGTACAAAATTGAAGTGTAAATGTACAAGGATCTTGCTTCATTTGCATCTATTTGTCTTCTTTTAGCTTTGTAACTTCTTCATCACTTTCTGAAAAGATATCTAATCTCCTTACAGTGTCTTTTTTCTTTGGTTGGTTGAAGAATTTGACTTGGATAGGGGGCCTCTTCTTGTGTTGATGAGGAGATGGATGAGAAAGTGTTGGAATTTTTGTCTTTTTGGATCTTACCTTACTTGTTTTTCCAGATGACTTGCCTTTTGCCTTACTCTTACTCTTAGTTAAGGATCTAGGTGGAGGAGAGTTAGGGTCAACTAGCGTGATTGCCCTATCCAAAATTAACTCAATACATCTCTCTCTTATCCACCATGTGTATGAATTGGGGTAATCTTGGCACTGCAAGGAAAATTGTAATAAGTTGAAAACTGTATCCAACATGTATCTTAAAAAGTCATACTTGTAGGGAGTTAAAACAAAGAAATGGAATGATTATAACATTTGATGATAATGCAACAGTTGTGAAAACTTAAAGATGTTATTCAAAAAAGAATGTGAAAGATACTTACATTAGCCCCATCTATCTTGAGAATCTTTGAATCTATTGTCCTATAAACATTGAAAATCACTCTCCATCCACAAGAATGCACATCATTTTGCAAGGGCACTTCTTGTAAGAGAAAGCTATATGGTTTTTGAGGACTAGCAAGATCCTCATATGTGGTATCCAAAAAGGTAATCACCAACCTGCCAACACTGTAAATGGAAACATGTTACTAAAAAAAAGACAATCAAATAAAGTAAAAAATAAACTAAAAAGTGAGGTATTGTATTCAACGCACATTTTTGCTTGACCATGGATACCACAAAGAGAGTTCATAAGGATAATTTCTCTAGTGATAATATCAATATATATTAAGCTCCAATGTCCTCTGCAAAGTAAAATGTTAGTAAGAAATGTATACTATAAAGAAGTATACATTAAGCCCTTTGCAAAATTGCATACCTTTTGATGTAAGGAAAAAAAAAAGTTAGTTTGTGATTGGATTGAACATTTTGAAAAATAAATCTATGTTTAAACAAGATCTTGAAAATAATTCCACTAATAACAGTGGATCAACAACAAATATAGTTTTAGAGATTTCTTCGCTGAGAGAAGCAATCAACACCCTAAAATCAATCGCAAAAACAAAGGGATATCAGTTGCAATGAACAATGCTATCATTTCATTTTAAAAAATTTGAGTTAAAAAGCCTTACTACAGAATCTAACAATTGTGAAAGGTGAGAAGGATCGAAGCTTGCTTGGAAGTGAGCTATGACAGAGACAAAGAGCAAGAAGAGAGAGAGACACAAATGGGAACTCCAATAGTCACAATGTGTGACTGAGCCTTTCTTTATTCAAACTGTCACTAAAAGAATAAAGAATAAAGTGACAATGATGGGCGCCCGCCACTTGCAGTGTGTAGTGGCAGGTACTGTCAGTGTAGTATACACGAGTGGCTAGGCAGAGGTGCCTTTACCCCCAACAACCTCCCACTTAAAGGAAAATCTACCCCAGTGAGGAGTCAAAAGAAAAAGAAAAGAAAGTACAATATACACATGTACAACATGATGAGGAAAAAAGTCATCTCATCCAACATCCATCAATCTCCTGAGGAAGGCAAAGCACTCAGTAGTGAGGTTTTTCGTGAGCAGATTTGCAAGATTTTCATTAGTGGAGATCTTGAAAAGGTCAATAGACTTGTCCTACATGACCCCACGTATGAAGTGATACCTCACCTCAATGTGTTTCGTCTTCAATGGAAGACCAGATTCTTGGCTAGTTGAATAGCACTCATAGAATCCGAATGCAACGTAGGTATAGTATCAATCCCAAGATCATGAACCAAACGGCCCAACCATATGGTCTCCTTGCAAGCCTCAGTGGCCGCAACATACTCGACCTCAGTGGTAGAGAGATCCATACACTTCTGAACCCTGGACATCCAAGAAACATCACCTCCAACATAGGGAAAGACATAGCCAGAAGTGGACTTTCTACTATCTCCATGTCTTGCACAATCAGAGTTTGTGTAGCCCACAACTCCTGTATCGTGGTTGCCATAGCAAATACACATATCTGCTGTGTCCTTCAGGTATCTCATGATACCCTTTACGGCATCCCAATTCTTTTTTCTAAGTGTAGCCATATAGTGTACCACAACACCAATTACAAAAGCAATATCTGGATGAGTGGCTATCATGGCATACATCAAACTACCCATGGTTGATGCATAAGGGATCTTGGCTATCTTGGCCCTCTGGTCATCTATTTGCGGACAATCGGCCTGTGAAACCTTCACATAAGACGATAATGGACAGCCAATAGGCTTTACTTTGTCTTGCATGCGAAAACGCTCAAGGACTTTATGAATGTACTCCCTCTGGGAGAGGTAGAGTAGTGCTTGATGCCTGTCGCGCTTAATGTGCATACCAAGAATGTGAGAGGCATGTCCCAAATCCTTCATCTCAAAGCTCTTCTTCAACTGAGATTTAAGAGCATCCAGCTCATCATGAGATCTCATTGCTATCAGCATATCATCCACATAAAGTACCAAAATAAGAGAGGAGCCATCACGACTCTCTTTGTATAAAGACATAGATCCATAGCACTCATGTTGTAGCCCTGTGACTGCATAAAGGCATCAAACTTATGATGCCACTCTCTAGGTGCCTACTTTAAGTCATAAAGACTTTTCTTCAATTTGCACATTAGGTGCTCCTTGTCAGGTTTTGCAAAGCCCTTAGGCTACTTCATTTATATCTCATCATGCCATTAAAAACTTACTATTTTGTTTATAATTTGCAATGTAGTTTTCGTCGTGTACAGAACTTTGTTTGTGCGTATACACATGTTGGATCAACACTTTTGTTACTATACTCATTCCATTAAATACTTTTCTAAACTCTAAAATTTTATCTTTCCAACGTTTTTTGGGGTTTGCAACATCCTTAGCCTGACCTTGAAACTCCTTGGAGTACTTGGGTGCATTAAAATCCAATCCAACTTATAGTACTTATCACAAATCCAATTACCACAATTATCTTTCCTATTGAAGACCTCCATTGCAAGTATGTTACTAATGTTTCTCCTCCATAAAGACATCTATAACAACCAAATAGAAAAGTTACCTATCAACATGTGTATAATTTACAAATATTCTTTCCAAATGAAATGAAATTTAAATGGAACAACTGAAAAAAAAAACATTATACCTGTAATTCTTTTCACAAAGAAGCCCCCAAGAGATGTTGAACAAGAAGTTGACTTATAATAATAACAAGACCGTTGTTCCTTCACTAACAAATTCGTAGAGTACAAAAACAAAAGAAATCTCGGGTCAAAGCATACATATAACTTACAGAAGCTTTGTCCAAATGAGTTGAAACTTAACCATGGAGCAACATAAAAAAATGACAATATACATGTAGCTCTCTTTGCAAAGAAGCCCAAATATATTGAAGAAGTTGAGTTTTTAAAAAATCATTGTTCTCCACCCTTGGAGATTCTTGGAGTAAAAAAACAAAGGAAAGCTCGGTATGCATATAACTTGCATACATTTTTTCCAAACGATATAAAATTTAACTATGGAGCAAAAAAAAAAAGAGACCCTAAGATGTTGAAGAAGAAGTTGAGTGTTCAAAATATCATTATTCTTGACTATAAGAGACTCCTAGAGTATCAAAACAAAGAAATTACATGTTAGAGAATGCACATAACTTGTAGAAGTTTTGTCCAAACAAGATAAAACTTTACTATAGAACATCCATGGAAGAGAACAATATATCCGTAAAGTTTCATTCAGTGCTTGTGTAGAGGAAATGAAATTTCAGGGTTATAGATAGGGCAAGCAACAATGAGGCTGTAAAATTTCGTCAGGAAAGAAGAAGTAGGGAAAGAGAGATATGATCAATTTGAGTTCCGTCCCTAAGAAAGATGGGAAAACTGAAAAGGGAAGAAATGAAAAGTCAAACATTTAAAAAATAAATAAAAATTTGAGTCACAAACTTCCAAGAAGTAACAGCATTGTATTCCTCACATTTTTTATTATTTTATTATTGAGGAAGATTTGGGCCAAGATATGGCTAGAAGATTCATGTTACATGAATTTGGAATCTTGACTCTGTTGAGAATCAGCAATCACACTCAAACAGCCTCTTTGTATGGAATCTCAGGGTCAAGGATATGCAGGGTAACTTATCCCATATGCACAATAGTGCCTACTGCAGTTTCCTACTTTCCTATAAAGCATTGTACTTGCTTCCTTTCTTAATGCAATGATAGTACTCTTTTCATTTCAGTAGAGTGTCAATGTCATTGTCCACATACACAAGATTGTGTTTATGAGTCCAAGTCTCAATCTTGGAACCTAATTCACTTGTGTAACAAACAGTGTCCATTCTAACATGAGTCTACACTTTTCCTTCCATCCTCCATAGCTTCCGGTTATGTCATGCTCTAGATCCCGCATTTCTAACATGGTATTAGAGCCCAGTTGGGCATGGCATTGCTTCTCCAGCCTCTCTTGATTCTTCTGAACCTCCATCCAGCTCAGTGTCAATGTATGACTTCTTTTCTCAACTCTACTCTCACTGAAGCTTCCATGGCAGCCATAGCCAGCAGCACCCTGTCAGATTGAACTGCTTATATCTCACTCCACAGGTCAAATCTCTTGGAGCTTCCTTCTGGAAAAGTATTCCCCAACTCATAAAGCTTCCTTGTATCACATCAATCCAGGACATTGGACCATCTGGAGCTCAGCATTGTGAAAATCCCCAATCTCTGTTCTGTGTCTGCCATAGCCAGACAGGACCTACCTTGCTTGGAGCTTTCATAACTCTTCAACCAAGCCATTTCAGCCCACGATTTCTTCTGGAGAGTTGTTCCTCTGCTCAAGGCGTTTCATCTTGGCACAACAATCAATGACATTGATGCTCCCTGGCTCCAGCATTGCAGAAATTCGACCACCCTGTCCAGATCTGCGCCGAATCTGTTCGCGGCACCTGCGCGCCTCATACTGACCACGATCTGCACAATCTCCATGGGGCTTTGGTAGCCCATGACATAAGCTTCCTAGATATGTAAAAAGTTTTGAAAATGATGCACTGTAGCTCCTGCAATAAGCAAAAAACCAGGCCCCTGTCTCAGAAACCCTAATTCCACCATAGCCAAAAGCTTCAAAATCTTGACATTTTTCACTGTTTCTCTCACTAAAGTTATCAACAGTGATTTTAATCACTGAGCAATACTCTCTGAAGTTCGTTAAAGTACTGTCACTCAGATCTGAAGACATCAGCATCAAATCAAGAAGGGGAAGATCACTTGGAGAAAAAAAGACTTTTGCAGATTTGGTATTCATTGACACTCAGTTAGTGCTTTTTAGCACTTGTGTCTCTCAATCAATTCTTCTGTTGCTCAAATCTAATAAAGTCTGAAGTTGATTTGCTACTGTTCCCGTAAATCTAACATGGGCAAAGACTCGCCAAATGCTCGATTCAAAGGAGTCGGATTCCACACTTGGCAAACCCGCATCAAGCTCATCCTGATGAAGAAGGGTCTCTGGGCCATCACAAATGGCAAAGAGAAGAAACTGCGGGACGCGGACCTTGCAACTACTTGGCAAAAGACTGATGACAGAGCCCAGGCCATTATCAAATTGGAGCTAGACGACAGTTATATCCATCATGTGGATAATTGTGAGACCTCACAGGATACATGGAAAAGACTTGACACCCTGTTCGGTGCACAATCTAAATCATCAAAGTATGGTCTCCTAATTGAATTCTTCAGGCTTGAAATGAAGTCCAGCACATCACTTGCCACACATCTTAATTACATGGAAGGACTCCTAACCCAACTTGCAGGAATCAACATTAAAATGGATGAAGATGTTTGCATCGGTGTTCTACTTAAGAGCTTGCCTCCTGAATATAATAACGTATCAACAACTTTAATCAACATGCCAAATCCTGAACTTGTTGATATCCAGGCAACACTGTTAGAAGAAGAAAAGAAGCTAAAAACTAAAGAAGAACCAAGTACCTCTAGAGATGAGCATGCATTATATGTTGGCAACAGGTACAAAGGCAAGAAAGATCAGCTCTTTTGTGACTTCTGCAAAAGGACTGGACACACCAAGAAGTTCTGCCACGCAAGAAAGAGATCCCAAAAGGCCTATCTAGTCGCAGTCAAAGAAGAAGAAGAAAATGAAGCAAAGGAAGAAGAAGATGAAGATCACCAGGATCGGAAGGACAAGACTCATCAGTCCTTGTACTCTCATAATTCTGATAGATTGTTTTAATAGCCTTGTATTTTCCTTACCCTAATGCTTCCTGCCATAAGCTTTGTAAACTCCTTATGTAACTTGGCATTACAGTCCCTGTACACTTTGTGAGGCCCCTGTTACAGCCTCTGGATGTCCACCATGTTTATGGTACCCACACTTAGCTTTTTCTGCAACAGCCTCTGGTGTTTTTCCATGTCTGTGGTATACCCACACTTTGCAGGTGGTTCTCATTACAGCCTCTACACACTTTGTGCCTTTCCTAGTTGTGATTGAGGAGGGGTGTTGAGAATCAGCAATCACACTCAAACAGCCTCTTTGTATGGAATCTCAGGGTCAAGGATATGCAGGGTAACTTATCCCATATGCACAATAGTGCCTACTGCAGTTTCCTACTTTCCTATAAAGCATTGTACTTGCTTCCTTTCTTAATGCAATGATAGTACTCTTTTCATTTCAGTAGAGTGTCAATGTCATTGTCCACATACACAAGATTGTGTTTATGAGTCCAAGTCTCAATCTTGGAACCTAATTCACTTGTGTAACAAACAGTGTCCATTCTAACATGAGTCTACACTTTTCCTTCCATCCTCCATAGCTTCCGGTTATGTCATGCTCTAGATCCCGCATTTCTAACAGACTCTCTCATTGGTTAGGCCTATATTTGTTTATTCACTCCTTAAGGGGGAAAAAAGAGAGTCCATATTTCTCCTAATGGACTAATATGACATTAACTCTCTAGATTAATAAGAAAGCTAGATGATGATGCACTCCAGGGTTTTTTACACTATGTCCACATATTGGCACAACATCCACCCCCTCTGAACCTAAAAATCCTCTGCTATATGTGCCGAAGTCCTAGTTGTCACCAGATTTATAGTCCTCCTCATCCTCTGCAACCATATCCTTTGCTTCTTCATCTTCCATATCTTCTTAGCTAGTCCTTGTATCATGGCCACTATTTTCATCTAGTTCTAGCAACTCATAGGCAATAGATTCACGTCTCTTCAATAATTTGATTCATTTCTCTACTATTGGAATTCTTATAGTTGTCCCATCTAGCTCATTTAATGCATAAGTAGCATTATCAAACATCAGTCTTATATGTAGGGTTCAAACCATCATTTTGAGACTTTATACACGGTACTATGTTGGTTTCCCAACTTGTTATCATAAACTAGCACTCAATCCCCATCTTATATGGTTCTTAGCCTCAATCCATGTCTTTTGTCAAATCATTTCCTATTCTATATCCTTGCTATGCTTAACTTTGCAATTGCTATCTCTATGTCTTCTGACTTCTTTTCCAATTGCCTAATACATAAGGCCTCTTCTTATGCATCACCAATCATCACTTTTACATTAGGACACATCATAGAGCTCCTCTGAAGAATTATTTGTAGCTCACCAACCATGATCAATGTCCATAGGCTATCATCGCCAACCATAATTAGTGTCCACAAGCCATGCACCATTCTTATACAATCCATGCTCAATGACATTAATCTCAGACCCATAGTCAAGCAAAGCAACACAAGGAGTTCCATTGTCTCCTATTTTCACTGCCATTTTAGTGGTAGCCCTTGCCCAATGATTCCTTGTGTTATGACTATGAGCAATAAATCTTGGAATCTCTTCCCCATATTATTGCATTTGCCTTACTCCACCATGCATATTGCTACAAGACAATGCATTTTCACCCACTTTCTTATCTTTTTCACATGTTGTCCACAACTAATTAGTAGTATCCTCCATTAATAAACCAACACTTACATCATGCTCATATTCAGCCTAAATGCCAAATATACCAATTTCCTCTTCAAATTACAGCAATGCTCTAGTAGTATCTCCAAGAAATTGACGCTTCAAAATTCCTACTTGGTAATGCCAAGCATCTCTCCTAAGGTGAATTCCATTTGACTATTTAAAATCTATTCTTCAAGAACATTATTGAGATTTGTAGCTATCTCAATATCAAACTGTAGCTTATACCCTATTGCTTGCTCTTCTTTTTGCTCTCTTGTCATGTTTTTGGTCCTGCCCAACCTCTTACATAGCATGCTTGGGGAGGTGGTGGATTTGCAACATTAGGGTGGTCCACACTTATTTTGGTTACTCTCTTAGATATCCATGCATTATCTTCATCTCTCTTCTATTTCTCTTCCACAATTACATCCATGTTTTGCACTTTTGTTAAATATGTATACATTGAATATGCATCTACCAATGATTCCCAACCAGTCATGTCATGAATGTTTTACCCTGCATGAGATATTTCACTATCAATAGCTCTCCTCTTTTCCGTTGCATGCAAAGCATGTGTCAATATTGCAGCCTTCAAACCAACCATCACTTGGCCAAGGATTCTATCCAATTGGAGACCAAAAGTAGCAGCATGTACAACCACATAAGCATCGCAGACAGCCAAGTCATCCAATAATTTTGCATATCTCCCTTTCCAAAATTCAAAGCAAGAGGCAATACCATTTCTTATGTACGGATCTTGCCATCTTTCCAAAGGATGAGCTATCATGCCAAGGCCTCGTGATAAGCAACACAATCCTTTCTTTCATGCTGCAAATTATCACACCACATACATATTTTTCCTGATTTAGGGGTTGCTGTCTATCTCCTTTTCTCTTATCATTTCTCATCCAATTTCATGACCTTCAATTGAAGGAATTGCATGCCTTTAACCAATTCGCCTGATACATCTTCCCTATAAATAGGAAAAACCAGGTGCAACCATAGGTTAGCCACAAAAGTAGGTGGCTTACTCGATACATCAATTTTTTTGCTCATAACAGTGGGTAAGCTAGATATGTACAATCTTTCTCTTCTTCTACCTTTTTTCACCAATGCAATAATAACATCCTTAGCATGCCTCCACTCTATTTTGAGCCATGTCTCTTTAGTCTAATCCTCTAATAAATCATCAAGATTCTCTTGAAGCTCAAGATTTGCTGCTTGTAGAAATAATTCAATTTTCTGACTTGCAAGAGTATGTTGTTTTGCAAGATCTAATTGCCCAAAATGACTCTCGAATTCTCTTAATGGCTCTACAATAGCCACAAGACTCTTATTGGGTTTTTAGAACCCACTCCTAGAAAGTCTTATAGGTAATCAAACTAGTGTCTTCAATGTAAAAATCTTCCCAGAGTGTCTTCTTGAAAGCTACCTAGTCGGCATCCTACATGTACAGTTCAGTAACTCTAGCTTTCAATTCATACACAGTACCGTACAAAATACCGGCTCCATGCAAGTTGACACATCCCAAAGAACTCCATCTTTTGAGCATAGGTATGAAAATATGCTGATACATTCCTACCATCAAACAACTTCATCTCATGCTCTCCTGTCTATAGAGTATTCATCACAATTGTTTTTGTTTGAGCAAAATTCTGCACTCACTTGTTGTTGTTGTTGTTGTACCTACATAAGTATGTTCATATTTTACATTAACTGATGTAAAACATCATTAGAAATTGTGCTTGAAGATTTTCCCATCCCGCCTTTCCTTCTGATGATCTTTCACGTTGAGTTCACCAATGTCATAGGGGTTTTAGTTGAAAGGTTGTATCCACCAAGGATCAAAGAGAAAAGGAAGTAGAGAATAGGGATAGAAGAGAAGAAAAAGTAGGTTAATTGGTTTATTCTATGTTTTGTATCCATCAATAAAAGGAGAGCCTCCCTACCCCCACTGCATTGTGTGAATCCACCTTTAGCCACTAACCTTATCCACCTGGAGACCACTAATAGAAAGGCACCTATTGAAACCACTATCCTAAACCACATGTGTGTGAGCCTAGATAACTCCCTCTCATTTTCTTTCAAATATCTCAACAACTAAAGCTTTCATTATATTTTACTCTGAATTTTACAATCTTGAGTTCCTTTAACATAGACTCATCCCCCTAATGGGAAATACCACAACATATTCAATTCTCTTACACTTGCTCCCCAACTGGTGAAGTTTTATTTGGTGGGATAACTCTTCTTAGTAGGCTAAGATGCATGCAAACCTAGTATAAAAATCATAAAAGCAACACTATTGGTAGTCCCCTTCCTCAAACAAATGCTAGATAAAAGGTAGATTACATTAATATGAATAAAACATTTGTAAGATTAGATCAAGAATTTGATTGGCGAGATAAAAAAATTCTTTTACAAAATAACATTTTTTATGAAAAAAATTATTTGCATGAAGAAATATTTCCTTATAAATACTGAGGGCTACATAGTGCCACATCATATATGATGACCAATCCCTAAACTGAGGGACTCTTAAGTCAAAGGTTTTAAAAAAAGGTTTTGAGAATATTTAATTAATTATTACAAACATTTAATTTTTTATTAATAAATATTTGAGAGAGTTTTTGGGGTTTAAGAATAAGATTAGCTAGTTAGAAGCTATGTAAATATATTTTGGTATTAACTTAAATAAATACTATAAGGAAGATATTGATTTTTGTATAAAATAACTTGAAGCTTTTAAGGCAATTAGTACAACAACAAGATTCAAGTGTCCCAAATATGTCTATTGAAAATGGAGTTGCTCTTGATGTTACTCCATCGATAGGGCTACCTCAAGGCATCAAGGCCTCTAGCTCTCTCGGTACACATGGGGTTAATAATATGTTAAAGAACATGAAATTGATTGCATTTTCAGGAAAGGTACGAGATCGTAACAAGGATGTAGTCAATACTTTTTTACAAAAGCGGAGTGACTTGTATTGGTTACATTATGCACCAAATCCCATTAGAACCCTTGAGGTAGGCCTCACACTTAAGGGCAAGGCCTAGATGATTCAAATGAATCCCAAGAATACTGGAAATCAAGTTCTCTTTAAGACGGTCCATACATCATGAATCAATCATAAAATGTTCTGCCACATCTGCCAAACCCTTTACCTCGAGTAAGTTACTCATGAATATATGTGTGCATCACGTGGGTTCAAAATAAGGTATTTTCAAAATACCATTTTTATATATATTTTTACATATAAAAGGGTGTAATATAAAGGGGTTATTTATAGATAGAATCGAAAAAGGTTATGTTTTATTCAAAAAAACTTCACATATAAGGATATTTATAAATAGACCTTGAACACACGTGATGTAGAGGATATACATATAGTAACTTCCCTAAGCCCTTTACACAAGATAAAGACAAAGCTTAATGATTTAGACTCTCCATGTATTACATGTAAACTCTATTGGACATCCAAGACAAAGAGTCCAAAAAATCCAAATGTCAAAAAGTTTAGATGATTTCTTAGTAGGAGAAGTCCAAGTACTTCTCTCGGGGAGCATTATAGAACCTTAGAAGGTAAACAAAATCCTTATATGGGACGCCAAATACACTTTAGCCTTGTGTATTTCTGGCTATTATAGCAATCATAAGTTAATCTTTTGATGGCTAAACTCTAAGAAAAATGGTTCTTGGATTATCTAAACAATGTCTATTACTACTTGGAAGCAATCTCCAAGCGTCAGATCTCATAAAGCACCTTGCTATATCCAAAAACTTGCAGCAAATACTAGCTTCTACTCTCCTTCTTAGACAGAAAATCTAATGGTTGCCTTGGCTCTGAAAGGGGAGTAAAACCTCAGGACACCTACTTAGAATTCTCCATTTAGTCACATGCTTAGAACTATTGTAAGCAAACTCTAATATGGGTAAATAATCTTCTCAATTAGATTATGTTTTGCTTACATATGCTTGTAGCATATCTTATAGAACTTGCTTTACCTACTAGGTTTTCTCATCCTTTTGAGGGTGACCCATGGTGCTTAGATTAAGCATTGTATCTTATCTTTTGAATACAACTCTCTAAGAATGGCTATTAAACTTTTGATTGCAATCACAATCTATAGAGTTTATAAATATTATCCACAAATAACCAGGGTTTTTAACAATTGTCCTTGTTGGAATAAATGTACACATCTTAATGATTCTATCTACTACTAAGCAAATGGCATCATGACCATGATTAGTAGGGAAGTCCAATAATAAATTCCCATGTACCTTTAGGGTGTTGGCTTTGTCTACTAGACAAACTCCACCTTTAAGTAAGACAACAAGACCATGTGGTCAAATAATAAAGGTATTGAGGGTTCCCAAAGTGCATGAAAATCCCCAAAATTTTTAATATAGTGTTTTATGCATTCTAGACCACTAAAAGTGTCTACATATAGGGACATAAGTCTTTCTTGTCCCTAGATTACCTACAGTAGGACAATCATGAAACTCATAAAGAATCTAGCGTTGCATGTCTAAGTCTAAGGGTACACATATTCAAACTTTTTAAACCAAGTACCCATCATCAATGGTAAAGTTCCTCGATCAATTGAGCTCATGACTTGTGCCTTGTGTGAAATTCACATCTTGCTCATGAGTTGGTGAGGGATCCCTTCTTTTAACCACATTCCACACCTTTTCATAAGACAAATTATGCTCACATTTCTGTAGAGATTCTAATAGATCACTCTTCAATATTATAAATGAGAGTGTGTCAATCTTAGGCATTCTATCAAGTGCATTAGCTACAACATTATATCGACCTTTGTGATATTGTAATGTGTAGTCAAACTCTTGAAGCATATATATATAAAGCCTCTCTTCCTTTTAAATCCTTTTGGATAGTAAATCATTTGATACTCTCTTGATCAAATAGTATCTCAATTGGAGCACCATAAAAATAACACCATTTTTTCGAAGCATAAACAATTGCGCAAAGCTCGCATTCATAAGCAAAATAAAAGTATTGCACCTTAGCTAGCTTTTTACTTTCAAAAGCCATAGGTTGACCCTCTTGGAGCAGTATGACTCAAATGGCTATGGCACTAGCATCAATTTCCACCACAAATGGTTTGTGTGGATCCACTATAGCTAGGATTGGAACAATAGCAATAGCTATTGTAAGTTTATCAAAATTGTGCTATTGGTCCTCACCCAAAGAGAAAGTTTGACCTTGATCCTTCAATTGATTTGTCATAAAAACAAATATCATAGCATAATCTTTGATAAACTTATGATAAAATCCTACCAAACCAATTAATATTGTAACTCCTCTAAGTTTGTAGGATGAAGCCATTATAAGATAGTTTGGACCTTTTCTAGATCCATTCTAATACCTTCTTCAGATATGATATGGCCAAGGTAGTGAATTTCTGTCTTAAAAATTTTACATTTAGTTTCCTTAGTATAAATTTTGTGATGTCTAGGAAACTCAATGGCTAAGTGAAGATGTTCCCAATATTCTTCTTTAGAAAGCCTATAAATAAGAATATCATGAGGAAAAACAACATTTTCCAAAGCATGGACATAAGATACTATCCTCCATAAGTATCATGAATGTGACAGGAGCATTAGTTGGGGCCAAAGGGCATCATGAAAAACTCATAATGGCCAAAATGCATTCAAAAGGTCATTTTAAATACATCCCCCATGAAGTTAATCAAACAACTCATCCACATGAGAAAGCATATACTTATTTTTTATTGTGATTGCATTTGGACTATGGTAGCCTGTGCACATATGCATGGACCCATCCTTTTTCTTCACCAACAATATTGAAGAAGCCCATCGAGAAGAACTAGTTTGAATAAATCCCCATTGGAGATAATCAATCAGTTGTTTCTCAACTTTGCTAGATTTAGTAGCACTAAGTCAATAAGGTGATCAACTTATGGATTAACTTCCTTGGTACAACACCAATACTATGCATTGCATTACATTTAGGAGGTAAATCTCAAGGCAAACTAGGAGGAAGTACATCATTGTATTCATTAAGCAGTTAGCACATTTTATTATGTATATGTGGTAGAGAATGAGAAGAAGAGTTAGCAAGAGAATGTTGTGGTTATGAATTTTCCTTTAAACAAAGAAAATAGAGAGTGTACACTTAATTTATCATTGGATTTCACTAAAGAAATATCCACAACATCATTAATAGAAGTAGAATACAAAGACTTGTGTAAAGGAACAAAGGAAGACAATATATAACAAAAATAGACATCTTCTATTTCATTATGTTTAGCTAAACAATAAAGTTTAGTTCTACATGTATTAGGGGATGGTGGAACATTCTCCTCACCATGTAACAAAACATGCACACCATTGTCCTCAAATGCAATAATCTTGTGTTGATAACTACATTTTAATGAGTCACCCAAACTATACAACCATTCTCTACCCAATGCCACATCTACCCTAGTCATTTTCGTAACTTGAAATTTTATTTTCATGGTATGCCCTTGCAATTCTAATGCAACATCATGGACTTTTGTATCCCATGCATCCTTTTCATATCCATTCATGAGAGAAACAACATAAGTATGAGTACTAGGTACTTGGGGAAAACGTAGTTTATTAATCAACATATAGTTAATGAAGTTGTGAGTCGATCCATCGTCCACGAGAATACAGACTTGTCATCCACTGATTGTACCATGGATTTAGACCAAGTAGTGGGGATCAAATGTGGGCCACCATGGTATAGCAGTCAAGCAACACTCGTGCTCATCGATTTGATGTCTAATTTATATAGTCAAATATTTAGAACAAGCTTGCAAAGGAAGCATTCGCACTGCTTTTTCTTTATTCTTGTTGTTATCATGCTCATTGCCTTTGAGTTTAGGACATTCCTTTTTTCATGAGGAAGTAAGCAATTGAAGAGCATAACTTCTCCTTACGCACTCTCACAAACTCTTCACTTGAGATTGCCCCTCTATTCCCTTTGGGCTTCTTGGAATTCTCCTCTTTGGATGTAGCATTGAACTTTCTCTTCCCTACTAATAACGATAGTTTTGGAACATGCAGATGCATAGGTAAATGTTTTTATATCTAACATATAATCAAAAATGTATGCACTCTTGATGACTTCTTTGAGTGTTTTAGGATATTGAGTTTTCACCTTGGTCTTGCACTCATTGTCCAAGCCTCAAATGAATCCTCTAACCTTTTGAAAATCAACTAAACCATCAAGTTTGAGAATAATTTCTCTATACTTGGAGATTAGTGTTAGGCCCTCCATCCAACACTTATCCCAAGTAGTCCAATTTTGATCCTTTTCATTCTCACAAAGAAATTACTTTTGGAACATTTCCTCAAACTTGGCCCATGTCATAGGATTAGATAGTGTGACCCTTGTGCCATCCCCCAAATACATATTATGTGTTTGTGATCTTAATGCATCCCTTCTATTGAGATATCAAGCTCTACATGAGCCAACATCCACTATGCGCCTTGGTGATGTGGCACGATATTATCCACTAGTGTGTTGGGTGACCAATATGAGGATACACCAGTGATTCTACAACTAGACTATAGCCATGTAGTCATCCTTGGTTATGGCACATTCATTGTGCCACCTCTTCTTTCCTAGAAACCTATACACTTAGAGACCATGTGTACGTACATTGTTGTACTTTCATATTAGTCTTTTATCATGTTGAGACTTAGTTCTTTTGTGTGAAGAAGAATAATAATATTTTAGCCCTATCTTTCTGTGTTCTCAAGTCTCCATTGCTTTTTTGTGTGTGCGCTCTTGGGTGCTTCATCTCTCTCCCTTCTTATCTATTTTTATAGTATCAAAGTCATCACATGCTGTGCAAAGCAAGCAAGCAAGAAATGGGTAAGAAGCTCTTCCATCTTGCTCGATTTGCCTTAGGTTATAGCCACATGAGATTCTTGCGGCTATGGGCAGGGCCGTAGTCTCTGATTGCAATGAAACTTGGTGAGCAAGAAGAATGGTGTATATAATGTAGATTACTCCTTTAGGGCTATCTGACTGTGATTTTTGGCATTTGAGGTAATTTTGGTCTCCATTTTGGAACTACAAGTGGCCCCAACAATAGTTTTTGGGTATATGGTAGTTTTGGCTATGTGTGTGTATAGGTTATAGATTTTGAATTTGTGAGGTTTGAAGTGTTTACTAGGTTACAAACACAAAAAGCTTAGCATACAAATTGCAAATTCCAGCTATTATTGTGCAATATGTGAAAAAGATTGTGTTTAGTTGTGGTGCACCCGGTATCAACTTGTTTGTAGATTGCATGTTTTTGTGGGGTTTTCTTTTTTGTCAAAACGTTTGACAACTTCAACCAAATTGTTAGTGAGAAGATTGATAATAACAATTATCATATATGGAAGATGACAAATTTCTTCAAAGACAAAGGTATTTGGAATTACATTGAAGGAGACATGGCAACATCACTTGAAGTTCCCACATGAAATGCTACTATAAAACACTTAAAGGATAAGAAAGATTGGGAGCACACATAGAGTAAAGTCATGTATTGGCTATTTGTGTCAGTGTCATAAATATCTTGATGGACTATTTGCAAGAATCTAAAACCCCCACTATTGTATGGAAATTTTTGGCAAGACTGTTCGAAGTAAATACAAAGGCTAGAAAGCTATTGCTCAAATCCAAGTGAAAAGAAAGAATCTATCTATTAATGATTATGCCTTGAAGATCAAGATTATTGTGGAAGCCCTTAGATCTATTACGTGGTAGTTGATGATGATAATGTTGTGTGTGCAAGTTTAGATGGACTTGGAGATGAATACAAGAGCTTCATGTCATCTATGAATACGAGGGATGATATCCCTAATTTTACAGACTTGACGTCTATGCTGATACTTGAGGAGAAGAACCTTAGCTTTGATTTGTCTTCTTCTCAAAGTAAAATCAAGTCTGAATAAATGTTTTACTCTACTAGCAGAGTTAGAGGACGTGGCAAAGGCCAAGGTGGTGGTCATAGTCAAGGTTATGATGCACAACAAAATAGAGGGAGACAATCTCAAGGAAGGGGGGAGCCAAAGAGGGTAAGTTAGAGATATGCAATCATAGGGCTATTGTTGTAGTGCTATGGATCCGTCCTTGTACATAAAGAAATCCCGTGATGTTTCATTACTGATTTTGGTACTCTATGTGGATGATATGCTTTTAGCAAGAAAAGCTCATGATGAGCTAGATTCTCTTAAGGCTTAGCTCAAGAAGAGCTTTGACATGAAAAATCTGGGGCATTCCTCTTATATACTTGGTATGCGCATTACACGTGATAGGTGTCGCGACCTAAAACCGGCCCAACACTAGCTATAAATGCTAGCTAGGCCTCTCTACACTCAAAGACCACAACCTCTCAGCCTCGTGCGCTAGGAGCATATAAGGGACAAAATCCACAAGGGATAGACCCATCATAATATGACAGAAATCCAGAGTGAGTCACTAACCAATTGCTCTAATACGAACTGGCTAAAAATCCTATCAAAGATATCATTCTAGTGGTGGTCTGAACTACCTACCTAATTGAGGACAATGAGACCAGGACCTCCTACTAGGAGAGGACTCGTATAGCCTGTTCATCATACTATTCTTGTAACACATTTCCTTTCAGGGTTTCATACTCAGGCATGTAAAAAGGAGGGAGCTGAGCATAGAGTGACCCAAGGAGAATAGGGCATCGGGGCCTCAGGTCTTGTCTTGATACCCAAGAACCTACCAAGCTCTCACGAGGCGACACTTAATCCTTTTCTGTTTCACTCACTTTTATTTTTGCTCCAACATTCCTTTTCTTTTCTTTTCGGCTAGCTGCTACCCCCTAGGAAGACAAGGCATCTGCCCTGTGTCTAACTCGTCCCTAAGAACCTACCAAGGCTCTGCAAGAAATGTGATAATCAACTGCTTGTAGGAATTTTTTTCCTTTTTCTTTTTTATTTTATAATTGAGGGATTAGAATCCCTTTTTACACACCTCTATAATTTTTATCTTTAGATATATTCAAAACTTGCTCTTCTTTGCTATTTTGGTAGGCTTCTCTAACTACCTCACACTAGCAAGGACTCCTAGGACAGCTGCCTAGCAAGCAAGAAGGACAAGGTCACAAGGACTACCCTCTATCACAGGTCTCTAATGCCTGACAATGTCCTAATAGGAGGTAGATAACTACTCAAATATTTCCCATACATACCTAACGAAAGCCTAGGACTTCGTGCCTTGATAGCTAATCCCCACAAACCTGAAGAAAATAACCCCAACATACACATATAACACTATTAGCTTAAGGAAAAAAACTCAAAAAGGCGACGACACCACCTAGAATGGCCACAAGAAGCTCCCGCACAGCAAAGGCTCCCTCCAGGCACTTTATTCAACCTATGTGATTCAATCACTAAAATAGAAAACCATTAAATGTAACTACACCAAACAGAGATATGGCATTCTTGGCCTAAAGAGATATAATATTTCACAACCAACAAAATGGCCCCCTTGGCCTTATGAAATAAAACATTAAAAATTGATTAGAGGTAGATTAAAAGCTAATATTATAGGCAAATTAGGGATTGATTAGGGTCTATCATGACCGAAATCAAGAAGTTAAAATTGGCATATATTTTTCTTTACAGGATATAGGTGCAGGACATACCAAGAGAAAGAGAGATATTTACTTTCAGTTGGAGGATGAATATGCACTAATGTTCAAAAGAACTGTAGAAAGGGATAATGCAATAAGATACAGGATGCAACAAGAAAGAAATGTAGGGAAAAAAAACGTGGACCTTTGGGTTCATGGATGCATTTATCCACTCGATCTAGTCACTCAAAGGTCACCACAATTTGAAGGGCTTACATCATTTGTAAAGTTCATTTGTGAAGGCAATGAAGGATTGTATGGATACGCATGCAGACTTATCACACAAGGATTAGCAGGGGTTCATCAAGCCTTGACAAATATGCAAACACGATTACAAGGGAATATGCAATCTTTGATGGAAAATGATAGATTATTGGCTTAGAAGGATAGGGAGAACCAGAGCCTACAATAAGCAATGTCTGTCATTGAAGATGCTATGCAGGCTACACATGTGCAAAATATGGAGTTACAATCTAAAGGTATGGACTTGGAGAAGGAGAATCGAAACATAACGAGGAGCTCACAAAAGCTTTGGAGATTGTGTCCACTTTAAAAACCAAAGAAGCACGTCGACACATCCGATTAGTTAAACCAATTCACCAATTAACCAAAGGAAGTGGACAATATCATAGACTGATATATGCTCAATTTGCTACAATGAGAAATATATTCTCTCATACAGAGAATGATACTATTGCCAAAGTCCTAAAAGTAAGGATATGGTCCAAAATGCATTGGAAAATCGTAAAATTTAGGGACATTGTAGATGGTGTCATAAGTGAACATCTTAGGGATGTGAGCAACTTGTTTACTGCTACAGATGCTCAGGGATTATGTGACAAGGTGGGAATGAGTTCTGAGTCATATAGTATGCTCTATCAACAATTGGATACATGATTTAAGCAAGTCTTCAAAACTAAGCGAGTAATGCCTTTGCCAAAACCATTTCACATGAAGAAGGCTCAAAAACAACTAAATGAGAAAGTTTTAGAACTATTAGTGAGCCAACACATCTGGAAAATACATACATATTGAAGTATGGTTCCAAAGAATTTGTATTTGTATTGAATGCATCCAACAACTTTGTATTGGATATGTGTAGGATTCTGATTGCTATGGTCAAGTTCTACAATATGTCTATGGAAGAATGTAGAGGCAAGCTTAAGTTTGTCCTCAAACTTGATGAGAGTGAGATTATTAAGGGGCAAAAACTTAAACATGTGAGTATATGAATCGAGCATTGGATCCCAACATCAATGAAAACCATCATTTATACTTTAGTGTACAGTTGGAGAATGAAGTTGGAGAATGAAATATGGTGGCTTGCAACATTTGAAGTACCATAGGAGGACCATGAAATACTTAATTTTTTTTTAAACCTCACTAATATACCCATTGTTATTCAACATCAAAACAATGGAGCAATTTTACACATCAAGGGATTCGGGGACTATCAAGTTGAATGGCATCTTGTAGTGATTTAAAAACACTGAAGTGCATGTTTGGTTTATCAAATGCAGTGAATGCAAAATTTCCGTGCATATATTGCATGCAAACTAAGAAGAAAGGGAGAGATGGAAAGAAACAATGGCTTGCCAAGGTAGGACAACAAGGTGCTCCAACATGTGATCAAAAAGTCATGAGAAATGGAATGCTAGTTCCAGTGGATCCAAATTAGTGCCCTATTTTGGAAATACCACTAACGAGGGTTCACTTTTGCACATTGCATTGTTTGGTTAGAATATTTGAGAAGCTAGTATATGAATATATATGCTTTGCATACAAGATGCAGCATGTGTCAGAAGCTGATACTACATTCAAGAAGGTAGAACAAGTCCTCTCTGAATTTTGATTGCACATGGGCCAAGTAGAAATAAAAAAGAACGAGAAAAAATCGAGAAATAGTGGAAATATCCCTTGCAAACCATACTTTGGCCTAGAAGTTTATATCTCCACCTCAAGATGAGGAAGGCAATATACTTGTAAAACAACCAAAGAAGTATGAAGCATGGAAAAAGTTGCACCTTGTTGTTCCATATTGGAGCAATGGGGAACGAACGAGGATTGCAAAGGCACAAGTGTGGATACACCTAGATAGATTAGCAGCTCTCTTACAAAAGTTGAGGCTTAGGGATGGTGATGCCAATACATTTAAAGAGACAGTTGCTAAGTTTCATAAGTCCATGGTGGAGGCATGGACTACAAATAGTATAACACACTACATGGTCAATATTTTCACCATTACAAAAAAATATAATCATTTTGAATTAGTTTGTGTTTCTAATCTCTCTTATTGTGCAACATATAATTGAAGCACATGGTCCATACTTTTCATATCAAGGAAGTTTGGCAGTATGGTCAACTCAAGGCATAGAACAATCTCATTAGCAAGCTTGATATGCTTTTCAAAAGGCAACTCATCATGGAGGTGGCATCAATGATTCCAATTCTATGATGCAACTATTACAATGGTGGTGTAGGAGATTAGAGATACGATATGAGGAAAAATAAAAGAAGTCCAAAACCTCTCAAGAAGAATTTATAAGTAGGGCAATATATAAAGTGAGAAAAGCAAGATATGAAGATAGCATTGCTAGACAACAATGCTATGCATGAATGGTTAGAAACCCAAGAAAGAGATGGTAAGAAATGGAGACCTAGATAAAGATAATACTTTTGATGCATTTAGAGTCCACGAGAGAGCATAGGTACCCAGGATATGACACATCAATACTCATATCTTCAACATGAGATGTCTTGCAAATTTTGTTTAAAATTTTGAAGGTTTGTTACTATCTTTTCAAAGTCGATTTCGAACTATGTTTTAAATTTTAAAGTTCATTTACACCATAGTAAGTTTGAAAATTTCATGCTTGAGTCAAGTCTCTCCTTTCATTTTTTCCCATTACTCTTCACTCTACCCTTCACCTTTCTATCCTTCATCATCACAACCATGGCATGTTCTAAGCTTCCTATCAAGAAGGCACCTGGAAGAGCAAGAGCTCAACACTCTTCTGAATATAGTGAGTGTACTGTGAGTTACAAAGGTCCTTTGGTGGCCGACAATAGTGGTCCTACTGGAGCTAATAATGGTGGTACTACTGTGTCCAACAATGGTGGCCCTAGTGTGATCCTCCCACTACTGCTCCAACTGGTAATACACATCCTCCAACACATAAGAAGCGAAGATGGAGACCAACCAGGCATAGCTGTGCTATGTGAGATAAGGAAAATCCAGAAGAGTGCCAACTTGATTATTCCTAAGGCACCATTCTCTAAGTTGGTGCGAGAAATACTACAAGATCTGTAGTTAGGGCATCATCACAAGTTCTTTTCAAGGAACCAGGCAAGGAATGTGGGGCAATAGTCAAGCCAAGCCTTGCTTTCTCTCTAAGAAGGAGCTGAAAGTTACTTAATTGATCTAATGAGTGATTCTCAACTTTTAGCCATTCATGCCCAACATATCACTATTAAGCCCATAGATATGGTTCTTGTTCGTAGGATCCGCAACAATAAGGATGCATTTAATCTTAATGTCAACAATATGCTTTGAGAAGCTACCTTGTAATTGGATCTATGTTTTTAGCTTAGGTTTGGTTGTAGATTGTAAGGAGCTTAGTTTTGGTTTATCTTTCCAGTAGAGCTTCAAATATTTGATAGCAGTGGTCTACAAAATGGAGCTAAATTTCACCTAGCTCTAGTTGTACTTGGTGCAATGCACTATCTACCGTGTATTTCATGGTTTCGTAATGCCAAATCTAATATTTGATATTCTATTTTACCATGATTTGCATTGTGCATATTTCCAAGTTTCTAATTTTGAAAGTAGTTTTGTTGAGGATAAATTCAATGCGCAATCACGCACACATCAATGATCAGTTGTACATAGACCGATGCACTATATCTTTACTGTATTTAGTAGTTTGGCAACACTATATCCAATATGTGATATTCCATTTGACCCATGACTTATTTTTGGTGAATTTTTAAGTTTTCAATATTTCACGTAGTTTGGTTGACAACATATTTAATATGCAGTTGTGCACACTTGGTGTGGTGGTGAGTTTACCTGTTATCAGTGAAGTATAATCCAGTTAATGCATTTTCAAAAAATGATTGAACCATCAATTTTATAAATTGAAATCTGGTGAAACTTCACCCACATGTCAGCCATCATAAAAACTCATGGGTATTAAAAAATTGGCCCCATCAGAAGTCTCTGAGACACCTGTCCAGAGGAGGCTCACGTCTGGGGCCTTGAATATGGGGATTCAGGGCCCCAGATCCTAGCCTCTGAACAGGTGTCCCAAAGACCTTTGATGAGGGCAAATTTTTTTTTTGGTAGTTGATGTATTCTAGAGGAGCCCACATGCAAAATTTCATGTCAATCAGATCACTAGTCATATTTTTCCAAAGCCTGGATACATTAATTCAAGTTTAAGGGTTTTTTGAAAGTTTTTCTATAAGTTTAAAGTTTCACCTCATTTTACACATTTCACTTTTGAGTTTTGAGTTTTCTCTCCTAGAAGACATGGCACGCACCAAGCAAGCGGCTCGAAGACACCCCCTAGAAATCCTATGTAGAGGCTACCTCCCCCAACTCCACCACCACCACGCCACCATCGCAAGCGTCAATGGAAGCCAGGCACAATGGCTCTTCGTGAAATCCACAATTACCAGAAGACCATGCACCTCCTGATACCAAAGACTCCATTCCAAAAGCTAGTGTGTTAGATTATGGACGACATACTCATTAAGAATAGCAAGAGGCACTTCCCAGATGGAACACGCTTGTAACAACCCGATTGCTAGACTGCCCAAGCCCTCCTTGCACTATAGGAAGCTGCCGAAGCTTACATCATCGACTTGTTTGAAGACTCGATCTATGCAGCAGTACATGCAAGGAGAGTCACTGTCACTGATAGGGATTTACGGATAGTGAGGTTCTTCCAATGATGGAAGGATAGTCCTCGTGAAGTTCAACAACGATAGAGGTGTACTACCAAAATATATATGGAATGTAGCTTCCAAAGAGATTTTGTAAAACCCTGGTTGTAATGGATCCCATGTAAAATGCTATGAATATAAATACAAATTTTTTGTCACATCTTATTTTTGTTTATTTGCTTGTTATTTGTTTTATTTATGTCTTTGAGTTATCATTACATGCGTTCGAATGAATACATGTTGTGTACAAACTCTACATTAAATTTAGGGTACGAATCATGTTGCCTATAAATCTGATAAATAAACGTAACATTCAAGTAAGAAACAATATTGAATGACGCATATGACAAACTACATTGCACACAAATCTAACAAATATCGGTTTTCATTACTTCAAGAGAAGATTACAAATTACATTACATTGGCGATGAGATATCATTTGGCACTAAGTACATCTACTCTCTCCTAGGCTTCTTTGAGCTAGACTCCCCATAGTCAAAGCTATTCTTAATCATAGACAGCAACACATACTGCCCTAGTAGTTCCTACCTAATGACATTGGGGTCTTCAACACCAGCAACCATGCCACCGGCCACCATGGAAAATAGTTATCTAGACCTAGTACTAGAGAATAAGTAGAGGAGCTTTGAATGTCGAAGCAACACTACTTTCTCCAAGCTAGAGTTCATTGGGATGGTCTTGAAGGGCCCAACCTTTGTTAGTGCCCTCAACTTCAAGAAGTTCTTAGCAAAAGCTAGAGAGCATGTCTTATGGAATACAATAATATCACTCACAAGCTGGCTGATATACTCCTTCAATGCCGAGTCCTGCACCCTTCCTTGAGAACCAAATCGGCCACCTCGTCTAGATGAAAATTCATCTATATAGACAATGTCTTGCATCACACAAGTTTAGTGTCAGACTCACTATTCATGGAGTGTGCTAAAGATATATACATCAGATTCGCGTAAAAATTTACCAGTAGGCTCTCTAGGTCATTGAGAGTGTGTAGATTCAGGCCCCCAGACGCGAGCCTCCGACTAGGGCAGCTCTTAGGGTCCGATCCCGACAAAAATTTATGTGCACATTCTCGATGACCTAAAGGCCCTACTAGTAAATTTTTACACGAATCCAATAACATTACCTTCTCTGCATCATCTATGTGCTGTTATAATGGAGCATCCAGGTCTGCTCCTGCAACAACTAGCCCAATGTTGTCTCTATCTTGGGAAGGTACTGCATAGTCAACTTGAGGTCCAAAACTGCTTTCTTGCAACCGCTTGAACTCCTCATCTGAGATCTCATACTGTGGCACCACATTTTGAATCTGCTCTTGGATGTTCACAATGGCAAAGATGTCATCGACACTCGTGCCATCATATCGAGCCACCTCATCAACATGTGTTGGTGCCTCTTGTATATCAAAATCTATAAAATCATCAAGTGCATCACACACCATGATACAATATAGCTCTTCTTCCCTAAGCTCCAAAATTTCTAGTACATCCTACATAAGTAAATATTCCACCCCCTCGATGATGATAGCATGCAGAGAAGAGAGGGTGGCTCATTGCTTATTATCGGCATCTCAATTGGGCAAGGAGATGGGTGCACAATGGCTAAGCTTTGTGTTGCCTCTACTCTCAAATCAAGTGTGATCTCCTCAAGATCCCTCTTGAAATACTCTAGTTGTGGCCATGAGGGTGTGTCGATGTCTTCCTCACTGTCCTCTTACACCTCAATGCACAAAACATATATGGCAAATGCTACATCGCACTCGACGAGATCCATCATGGTGTGTTCCTCGAATGAGGTGGGCACTGCTCTGGTGTGGAAATACTACCCCACATGCACAAGGGCTCAATTTATTACCTTTGCATGGCTTGATCCATCATGTAAACTATATAAGAAATCTATGGGGACCCATCTGAGAGTAGAGTCTGGAATAGAGGAGGTGAGAGGGTTTTTCGCATCACAAAACAATGCCAGTATACTAGAGCTAGGGTCTACGACGGAAAGCGAGCTCTCTAGACTCAAGGTCGCACAAAGCCTAGGATATATCTGGTCTATTTTGTGTGCATAGCGCGTGGAGCTAATCCATGTGGCAAAGGCGGGAGTGGTAGCCATGGCACACAAAGAGAGAAGGAAGGGGAGCAAAAGTGTAGGGAAGTAGAGAATGAAAGTGAAAATGAGTTTGGAGTTATAGCTTTTATGTATCTAGGGTTTTAAATAAAGGTTCTTTTTTAACCCTAAAGTTTCAAATTAAAATTCTTACCTTAGTTTCTTTATTTCAATACTTTAAAGTAACCGTTAAAATTACTCATATAGATAAATGGTTCGTTCTACATTATTATATCCTCGATCGTTGAGTATATTCAAGTCCAACTATAGAAGATATAGAAAATTTTTAAGAAAAGAAATCTAAATGACTTTCAAAATCCCTTGGATCCAATTTAATATTTAATTTTAAGAAATAAGTAGAAGAGATGAGCTACAATATATCATTATGCAAAGACAATATTGCATAGATTATAGAACTCCAACCTATAATTTAATTATGATTTTAACTAGTATGATTGAGTAATAATAGTATGTATTATCACACGCTTGGAACATACTAAACTAAGATTATCTAAATTGAAAGTACTCAAAATTTTTAAAAAATTTATATTTTTTCTTTATTTTAAAAAATTACAAGGATTCCACCATCTCAAGGATATGTGCAGAAGCACATTGTTTACATGTCATGGATTGCTCACTATGAATCCTGACTTTTCTATTGTCTAACTTGAAATAGAAGTTGCAGAGGGGCTTATTGGACATTAATTAGATTTCTTGTCTCAAAAAAGAAATGGGCCAATGGCTCTCTACCCTGACCACAAAGGGATTATGACCATTCTACAAGATAACCACATCTATGAGAATTGTATGTGTCTCATCTCAGGTATCTTGATCCAAGCTTATCCACTCCCATCGCAAAAGTCACCATCTTCTATATCGAAAGTGAATATACCGAGTTTGTCTAGGGCTGAAGTACATGTAATAAAAACAAAAATAATTGTAAGTAAATGCAAATAACACAACAATTCATCTAAGCAAGACATATGTCAATTAAATCAAGGCATTCAAAGTAGTAAAAAAGATTTACCTGAATGTGATATCAGATTGGTTGGCCCTACACTCAATCGTCTCATCAAAATGTGTTCTTTTGACTTGCCAAGACTCACCCAATAGCTAACTCATCCATTCCTCATATGGACACTTGTATTGATAAGTAATCTTTGTTTTCTTCAGAACATCACATGAACCAAACAAATGTGCCAACAATGAGAGTGGAATAAACCAACTAAGATGCACATCTTTGGAGCATGTGGTGGGTTTCATAGCACTATTGATGTCAGATTTTATCTTGGATTTACATGCTCCTGACAACTCCAAGCTACCAATCAAGCCTTCACCATTAGATAGTGGCGGCAATGGGACATGCTGCAATCTCTAGCTTTCTACTACCTATAATGAATTATTTAAAAAATATATTTTGAGTTGCAAGTTGACTTGTAGAGTTATTATCATAGATCAAAGAACCTATGTCTTCATGGCGAACATGTATATTTCCGCTCAAACATTCCACATTTTGCCATTCATGCAAAGTTGATGGATATAGAGCTGTCAATAAAACAAGATTGAATTAGAACACTGCAAAGATTTTTAAAAACAAAGTCTGATGCAAAAGAATAAACAATGATAACATTTAAAAACTTATTGTTTTTTTAATAATTTGCAATGTAGCTCTTGTGGTGTACAAAGATTTATTTGTGTGTATAAACATGTTGGAACAACACTTCTGTTACTATACTTGTTCCATTAAACACTTTTCTGTGTTGAGATACTTGCAATCACACCTACTCTAGTCCCTTTGTATAAGAGAGCTAGGCTAGGAAGATGCAGTCCATTCTAGGAAGAGAGACAAAATCCCATATGCACAGTGGATGTTAAGTGCTACCAAAGAACTCTATATAATGATGTACTTGAACTATCACTTTCATATGATGATAATGCAATAGTACTTGTCTCTTATGTCAAGTGTCAGTGTCATTGTTGTCCATACACAAGATTGTTTTTATGAGTTCAAGTCTCAATCTTGAAACCTAATTCACTTGTGTAACAGTTGTCTACATTGTCATGTCAACATGAGTTGTGTCTTTATCTTCCATCCTCCATAGCTACCGCCTTTGTCATGCTCTAGATCCTGCATCATTAACATGGTATTAGAGCCCAATTGAGCATGGCTTAGCTCTCCTCTACTATCTCTCAGCTCATCTTAACTGCAGGTCCAGCTCATGGTTCCATTTCTCACCTTCATCTCTACTTGACCTTCCTTGGCAACCATAGCCAGCCTGCACCTAGCCTACTTCAAGCTCTTGGATCTCTCTCCACAAGTCATATCTCACTGCAATTCCTTCTGGGAAAATGTTCCTCTACTTCCATAGCTTCTCCTTGGCACCTCATACCTAAGCATTGCACACCGTGGAGCTCAGCATTGTCAATCTTCTCAACTTCTGCCTTGGGTGTCCTCCATAGCCAACAGGACCCAGCTCACTTGGAGTCATTGGATCTCTCAATATAAAGCATATTTGCTGATGATTCCTTCTAAAGACCTCTTCCACTGGTTAAGACATAGCAGCCTGGCATCATAGTCACTGACATTAGCCACCTCTGCCCCCAGCATTGTCAAAATCGTCAAAATCTGCCCGAACTACGCCTGTCTATGTTTCATCGTCCTGCACGCCTGCTGCTCGACCAGATGCTGATGATGGTTATGGGGCAATGAAAGCCCATGAGTTAAGCTTTCTTTCCATAAAAAAAGTTTGGGAAATGATCAATTATTCATCCCACACAACAAAGTAAAAAACCAAGCCCTTGTCTGAAACCCTAAACTGTCAGCATAGCCATTTTCATCAAAGCTAAAAAATCTCATCATTTTCTCTCTCCTGCCACCTGGAGCAACCCACTGCCGCTCTGATCTACTGCCCCAGCATCAAATCAAGGAGGGGAAGAACCTAGAAAGATCAACAAAGGATCGAAGACTCGAACATGAAGATTCAAGCTCAACATCAAGTCAGACATAGTGTGTTTTTCCACACTACCATTACTTGTGTCTCTTGACACATTGTAATCTGCTCTTTCACTTGTAAAATATGAGAATCTTGGAACTGATTTGCTGCTACTCCAGCTCTTCAGCATGGGAAAAGACTCACCGACAGCTCGATTCAAGGGAGTTGGGTTTCACACCTGGCAAACCCGCATCAAGCTCATCTTGATGAAGAAGGGTCTCTAGGCCATCACAAATGGCAAAGAGAAGAAACCTCGGGATGCGGACCTTGCAGCTACTTGGAAAAAGAATGATGACAAAGCCCAGTCCATTATCAAACTGGAGCTAGATGATAGCTATATCCACCATGTGGATAACTGTGAGACCTCACAGGATACATGGAAGAGACTTGACACCTTGTTCGGTGCACAGTCTAAATCATCAAAGTATGGTCTCCTGATTGAGTTTTTCAGGCTTGAAATGAAGTCCAGCACATCACTTGCCACACATCTAAATTACATGGAAGGACTTCTAACCCAACTTGCAAGAATCAACATTAAAATGGAAGAAGATGTTTGCATCAGTGTTCTACTTAAGAGTTTGCCTCCTGAATACAATAATGTATCAACAACTTTAATCAACATACCAAATCTTGAACTTGTTGATATCCAGGCATCACTGTTAGAAGAGGAAAAGAAGCTAAAAACTAAGGAAGAACCAAGTACCTCTAGAGATGAGCATGCATTATATGTTGGCAACAGGTACAAAGGCAAGAAGGATCAGCTCTTCTGTGACTTCTGCCAAAGGACCGAACACACTAAGAAGTTCTACCACGCAAGAAAGAGGTCCCAAAAGGCATATCTAGTTGCAGCCAAGAAGAAGAAGAAAATGGAGCAAAGGAAGAAGAAGAAGATGACCACCAGGAGAAGGAAAAACCTCATCAGTCCTTCTATTTAGATAGACTTTTTTAGTTTTGTGTTTCCTAGTCCTAATGTCTCAAGCATAAACTTGTAAAACTCCTCAGTTATCCTGGTACTACAGCCTCTGTATACTTTGTAAGGCCTCTGCTACAACCTTTGGATGTCCATCATGTTTGTGGTACCTATACTTAGCCTTTTCTATGACAGCCTCTAGTGTTTTGCCATGTTTATGGTGTGCCCACACTTTGCAAGTGTTGCTTTTACTAAAGCCTCTACACACTTTGTACTTTTGGTTGTGATTGAGGAGGGGTGTTGAGATACTTGCAATCACACCTACTCTAGTCCCTTTGTATAAGATAGCTAGGCTAGGAAGATGCATTCCATTCTAGGAAGAGAGACAAAATCCCATATGCACAGTGGATGTTAAGTGCTACCAAAGAACTCTATACAATGATGTACTTGAACTATCACTTTCATATGATGATAATGCAATAGTACTTGTCTCTTATGTCAATTGTCTGTGTCATTGTTGTCCATACACAAGATTGTGTTTATGAGTTCAAGTCTCAATCTTGAAACCTAATTCACTTGTGTAATAGTTGTCTACATTATCATGTCAACATGAGTTGTGTCTTTATCTTCCATCCTCCATAGCTACCGCCTTTGTCATGCTCTAGATCCCGCATCATTAACATTCTAAACTCTAAAATTATACCTTTCCAATGTTTTCCGGGGTTTGCAACATCCTTATGCCTGACCTTGAAACTCCCTCAAGTACTTGGGTGCATCAAAATCCAATCCAACTTATAGTACTTATCACAAATCCAATTACCACCACTATCTTTCCTATTGAACACCTCTATTGCAAGTATGTTACTGATGTTTTTCCTCCATGAAGACATCTATGATAACCAAATAGAAAAGTTACCTATCAGCATGTGTATAATTTATAAATGTTCTTCCAAATGAAATGAAATTTAAATGGAGCAATTTAAAAAAAACATTGTACCTGTAATTCTTTTCACAAAGAAGCCCCCTAGAGATGTTGAACAACAAGTTGACTTATAACAAGACCATTGTTCCTTCACTGAAAAATTCATAGAGTACAAAAACAAAAGAAATATCCAGTTAAAGCATACATATAACTTACATAGGCTTTGTCCAAATGAGATGAAACTTAACCATGGAGCAAGAGAAAAAAGTGGCAATATACATGTGGCTCTCTTTGAAAGGAGCCCAAGGATGTTGAAGAAGTTAAGTTTTTAAAAAATCATTGTTCTCCACCCTCAAAGACTCTTGGAGAAAAAAAAACAAAGGAAAACTCAGTATGCATATAGCTTGCATACATTTTGTCCAAATAAGATAAAATTTAATTATGGAGCAGCAAAAAAACAAGACAACATACATGTAACTTTGTTCACAAAGAAACCATAAGATGTTGAAGAAGAAGTTGAGTGTTCAAAAGATCATTGTTCTTGACTATAAGAGACTCCTACAGTACGAAAAAAAAAGAAATTACATGTCAAAGAATGCACATAACTTGCACAGGTTTTGTCCAAACAAGATAAAAATTTACCATAGAACATCCATGGAAACAACAATATACCTGTAAAGTTTTGTGAAGAAAATCTTAGGGCTTTGGTAGAACAAGCTCTACTCTCATAGAACGTGTGAAAATCACTCTATGTTTGTGTAGAGGAAATGAAATTTCACAAGGTTATAGATAGGGCAAGCAACAATGAGGCTGTAAAATTTCAACAGGAAAGAAGAAGTGGGGAAAGAGATATGATAAATTTTAATTTCACCTAAGAAAGAGGGGAAAACTGAAAAGGGGAGAAATAAAAAGTCAAACATAAAAAAAAAGAAAATGAAAATTTGAGTCACAAACTTCCAAGAAGTGTCAGCATTGTATTCCCCACATTTTCTCTTATTTTATTGCTGAGGGAAGATTTGGGCCAATATATGGCTAGAAGATTCATGTTACATGAATTTGGAATTCCGTCTGTCTCATTGGTTAGGCCTATATGTGCTTATTCACTCCCTAAGGGGAAAAAAAGAGAGTCCATATTTCTCCCAATGAGATTTTTGGGTGGTAAGTCGACCAGCAAAATATCCCCCACATGTTGAATCATGGCACTGCTCAAAAATAAATGGTACCTCATTGGGTACTACACAACGATGATAGATATCATCTACTCCTCTCCAATACAAGACACCCACTATAATCAAAAAGTGTAATGCTTGTTGTGTGATCTTTCTCTTTTCAGACTTCGATAAAGCAATCCCAAATCCTCCTGTAGATAAATAATGTGTTATAGCTGCATACTAGGAAGGGATGGAAGCTGTGTCAATTTTAAATAGACCTTCAATATCACTTCCCTCAGCTAGAATTTCTTTTGGCTCCCTAAAATCCACAAGACATTCTACAATATCACGTAGCTTTGGTGGCTTACTCTTAATCTCATAATCAAACTCCTACAAAGTGATCAACCACTTTGCTAAATAGTCAAGTGGCTGCAACTTATTTAGCAACAATCTAAGGCCTTCCGCTTTCGTAAAGAATACTACCTTCTCATAGATATAATGCTTAAATTTCTTCATTGTAAAGACCATTCCAAGGCACAATTTCTCCATGTACGTATAGTTAACTTCAGATATCCCCAATTTTTTACTAGCAGATGCAATTGAATGATACCATTTCTCCTCCAAAATTTGAGCTAAACGGCAGCAGCACATCTGATACTATGCATTATGGATGCTAAAAATATATAGAAAACTTCACCTCTTTTGGATGCTTTTAGAATTTGCACTTTTGCTAATTCATGCTTCACGTCCTCAAAGGATACTTGATAGGATTCATTCCACTCAAACAGACAATTAAAAGATAGAATGTTTGTCAATGGCAATGCTCTTTCTACCAGTGCATTGATAAATATTTGATAATATCATGATGACAAAAAGTTGTGCACCTCTTTTGGAGTATGCGGCGGGCTCCTAGAGACCATAACATTTATCTTTTCAGGGTCAGTTGCAATACCAGATATACTAACCACATGGCCAAGTAACAATCCATAGGGCACTCCAAATACAAACTTTCTAGGGTTAAGACCAATGCAAATCTGTCTACAACGCTCAAAACATTTCCTTAGAATAATCAGTTGTCACTCCCTTGTGGTGGCTGCCCATAGATCATCAATAAAGACTTTTAACTCCTCTGGGGAGATATCACAAAAGGTCTTATCAGTTTTTTGTTGCCAATACCTAGGCACATTGCATAGACCAAAGGCCATCACATGATACACAAAGGTACTGAAGATAGTGATAAAGGTTGTTTTCAATTTGTCTTCCTCCGCAATAGCCATCTGGTTATATCCAGCAAAGAAATCCATAAACAAATAGATTTCCCTACCCGCTAACTGATCCAAAATTTGATCAATGAAAGGAAATGGGTAGTAATCCTTAACCATCTTCTTATTAAGCTATCTCAAATCTACGTAAAGCCGAATCTGATTGTTCTTCTTCTTCTTGATAACAACTGATGAACACCATTCCATGTGTTGAATCGAAAATAACAGGCCAGTATTTTGTAGCTTTGTCAATTCTTCGAATAGCCCATCTCTTAATTCAAAAGGCATACACCTTACTTTGTGTCACATAAGGCAGCTACCTTGTTTCAAAGGAATTGTATGAACAACCATGCAAGGAGGAATGCCTCTCAGCTAAGCAAAGATATTGTGAAATTCCTGAATCAAGGACACATAGTCCTTCAATCAAGGACACATAGTCCTTCCTTTCTTCCAAACTGAGCATGGACACTAATTTAATTGGCCATGAATCATTCATTGTACCAAGGTCAAGCTCAATTACATCCACATCCCTTATCCTCTACTGAGCCTCTATTGGCTCATTCAAAGTCACTTGGTAGATATCCTCTATAGTGGACCCCTCATTGGATTTGTCACTTGATGATGTCTCACTAGTAGATGGAGCATCTAGCCTATCAAATTCTAATAAAGATAAAGGAACTCTCTCACTCTGAGGAGATTCATGATAAGCATCTATTACTACACGTCTAGCACCTTGACCAAAGATCAATCGCCCACAGGAATATATCAACGTGATAGTCTGCTTGTAAGATCCATGGCCTACTAAGCAATACTTGATAGCTAGGTCTCCCTGCAAACCTAATGACCCTAAAGACCTGAATGCATTCTACATTGGCAAAAGTCACATGGACTTTGGTAATGAAACCTTCAAGTTGTCTTACATTGTCATCATCCATTCAGAGAACCGTGGAGGGATCTTTTTTTATTTCTAATCCTAGTCTCTCCATGAATTTTGAACTCATAACGTTGACAAAGGATCCTATGTCCACAATAGCATGGTCCACTAATATTCCATCAACATTTGATGCTACCCCTGGACAATGCTTTTCAGCATGCTCAAACCAATCATCTCCTACTCGCGTTATTCCCAAGGGCTCAACAATATACCCAGTGCATAGAATCTTCATAAATTCCTTGTGCACTCTTGGAGACAACTTAATCAATTGTAGAAGATTTATATCTGGCTTAACTTCGCAAAGGGAAATCGCTAAATCAAATTCATGATAACTGGCAAGAGCTCGCTTTTCTCACCAGACCATTCTCTCCTTTAGTCTTTGAACCGGCCTTGGTACTTCTTTCTTGGCTTTTGCCTTCTTATTTGGCGACTCTTATCCTTCTTGGAGTCGGTTTTACCATCTCTAGCCTTGAGAGGTTTGCCTTCCATATTGGGATTAAGGGCTTGCGTCCCCTCATCATCTTGCTTGGGGTTTCCCTCGACAAGTTTTTCCTTGGCTTTGTCGACTTCTTTACCCTTTTGACCTCTTGTAATAACCCGTATATTAGAAGCTTCATTGCCATTGATGCAAGCAACTTCTATAAGGCTAACTCCACTGCCAGTAGGTAGCTCCTTTACCATAGTTTTCCCTCTTTGTAATATTTTTTTTGGTGTCCTTCATCTTGCTGGAGATTATACCCTTGCACTTGATGATTAACTGGACCTGGCTCTTTACTTCCTTGCTAGAGAGAGCTAATCTTACTCCAACAAGTACTAGCTAAATGATCGGACTTCCCACATATGTGGCATTTAACATTTGGAAAATTCCTAGGGAAATGTTGGCCACCACACCACTTACAGTTGAATCTTGAGGGGCCACCCTCTTCACAGGGCATCGACTCCGTATCAAATTCTGCTGCTTCTTAAGGAAATTGATATCAACAGCTATTTTTCTATATTGTTTGCTAATCATATCAATATAGTGCTTCATCATATCCTTAACTTCGCCAAGGACATTGGAGGCACTTGACTCATAGTCGCGATCATCTATCTGTCGTTCTATTGGCCTAACCACTTGATTAGGGATTGGATATTGATTCCTTGGAATAATGGTAGAATTTATCGTCGGGCTTCCAACAGTGTGGAGCCATTTGACTAATCATAGGCATGGTCACACTAGGAGGAGCTGGCAACAAGGGCACATTTGGAATTATGCTTCCTCTTCCATTAGGAGGACTCATGGGCATCCCTTGACCTCCATTCATCAGCGCTAAAGTATTTCCAAACCCTAAACTCAAATTCCAATTTGACCTGGAGGCATAAGTGGCTTGTAATCACAATTCTACCTCTTCTGCTCATGTAATAGCCGTATCAATGCCGGCAAGAGCAACATTGCTCAAGTGCACTTGAATGTTAAATTCTAGCCCATTCAAAAAATATTGAAACTAAGCAATAGGCTAGAATAGGAATATAGGTTTGCAACTTTCAAAATACCTTCTTCAGTTTCTCAACATACCCATGGACATTCGCATGAGGTTCTTGATGTGTAACATTAAGGACACATAGCCAATACTGACCTCCTCTTCCAAGGGCAAACTCTCTTCGAAAGGCCAAAAAGAATAAGTCAATCATAGTTATGGTTCTAGCCTCTAGGCTATGATACCACATTGTAGCTCGTCCTTTCAGAGTCATGTTGAAGAACATCATCAAGTATCCTTCGTCTTGAATTCAACAATTAAACATTGACTCCTGGAATTCATTGATGTGAATTTTCACATCTTTCTCTATATTGATTTTTAACAACATTCGGTTGCATATCATGTCATCTAGCTCATCTTTGTTATTTGGATCATTTTTAGGCTAAAATTTTTCTTATTTTCAACTTTCTCTTTTGTTGGCAACATTTCTGACGATCGGGTTGCAAGGAGGATTAGGTGGATTAGGTTTTAGACTATTAGTTGCTCCAAAAAAGAGTTGATTGTCCAAGAAATCATCATTGACTCTTGAAGGAGCTTCTCTAGGGAATCTAGTTTGCAGGAGAGAAAATCTGCAATGACATCTTGAGCTCCCGGTCTATGCACCACTTTAAACTTAAACTCCTAGATCAATAGTATCTATCTAGCCAAGCATATTGTGACATTTTGTTGCTTGACCAATCAAAGTTGGATATAATGATCCACATGAAAAACAAATGAATGACTAAGAAAATCACATCAAAACTTCTTAATTGAATAAATCATTCAAATGTATTCTTGTTCAATGAGCTTTTCACAGTAGAGGAGAGTTGTTTATTGGCATAGAAACTAGGTCAAGACCATCCATTAGAATTTTGTTGCATAATCACACTATTGATTGTAATATTTGACACATCTACAAATACATGGAATGGTTTTGTCTAGTCTAGAGGGACCAGAATTGGGGCTTTGAAAGTAATAGTCAGAGACGTTAGAATGCTAGATCCTTTGCCTTATTCTATATCAAGGCCGATTTAGGAATGTGCACCAACTAATTCAAAGGAATGGTCACATGTGTTGGGAGGTGTAGACATTGTCCATGCCAATGAACCTTCCCAAGAAAGCACATCACAATAGTTGGGAAATTTGGAATCGTGACTTGCATAATGGAAGCCATCTTATGGGGGTCCACAAAAATCCCATTTGCTAAAATAACATGGGTCAACAAAAAACCGCCTTTTATAGCAAAAACACACTTCATGGGATTAAGACTAAGACTTACTTCACAACATTTGGTGAAGCATATCTGAAGATGATGCAAGTGTAGGAGCACTATACCAAAGACACTAAAGTAATTTGAAAATGCTTTCATAAATTCAGTGAAGTAGGGCTTAAAAATTTGTGTATGTCCCATTGGAAAGAGGCCAAAGAATTATTCATACTAAACCACATCAAAATACAAACAAATACCCCCCACGATGTAGTGAAGGTAGTCTTGCGCTGATCATCAAGAGTAAGCTAGACATGATTGTATTCATTGAAGCTATAAAAAAAAGAATACATTTCATAGCTAGCTACCTCATCTAAGATACTGTTGAGGTATGGAATGGGAAATGGGTTTGGGATCTCAGGGGATCCACCTTACAAAACATGTAAGATACCACATGAGTTCAAAAAAAATGGTAATATATTTACAAAATGGATTTTTAAATTACAATTCAAAAGAAATTGTAAGTTTAGTAAAGTAAAAGGGGTCATTTTAAGATCTTATAGCATATAAAGAGAGGGTATTTCTTAAAAGCCTCTGAAAGCATGCTATATAGATGATTTCTTATAGGTGAATCCCCCTAGGTCTAGGATAGTGGTAGCATTCAATTTCTTGTAATCCATACAAATATGTAATATCTTGTTTTTCTTCAAGATAATGACAATTAGGGAAAGTCATTTTGCCTGATATATTGGAGCAATATATCCAACTCTAAGGAGTCGATGATCCAGCTCCACCTTAACTAGTTTAGTCATGTGCAGATTCATGAAATATATTTGCATGAGAACTAGAACAACATTCAATTATAGAACGTAAGGTCCAATCCTTTCTTTCTCAATAATTCCATTCAAATACATGCTTTAATTCAATCAGGGAGGGTAATTATCTACTCTTGGAATTCAGGCTATAGACCAGCACTGATCTTCACTGGCTTGGTGTATTCTAGACCAAGATAAACTATGAAAGTGCATCCTTCATGGCCCTAGTCACCTTTTGCATTTTTGCTTTAAATTCCCTTTCCTATCTTAGTATTTTTTCTACATTCTATTCAGCTACAGTTGAAACAACTTGAGCTGCTTCCACTTTAAAATTTGAAATCGGAGTTTTTGCACCCTCAAAAATCTACTTCTATGTTGGTACTAGCTCTAGAGTACGGTAAAGTGGGGATTGTGAATCCAATTATTGCTAACTAATTTGTATGAAATTTGCAAGATAGAAGGATTCTAAATGTGCATTTTCTACTAGGAAAGTAGCTTTCTCATCATCATCTAAGCCATCCACCATGTTGACTATTTTAGCCTACCACCAATTTGCAAGTTGTTGATGGAGGTGCAGCTAGGGTTGCCTAAGCAATAGGCAATAATCCTCACCTGCATGCTCCATATTCAGCACCATCATCAAAGAGATAAAAAATGGAACACTTGCTACTTCCATCAAGATTGAATGGATAATTCCAAAAGGCCGCATGCTTTGCTAATTTACCATGTAAACCAAAAAGGATACTAGTCCCAATTCTTCAGCTTCAAATCTTAACAAGTGGCCATTGTGATAATGTTGACTCCTCAATCACTATCGATTGTTAATTGCTCAGCCCTTGAACTGAGAAAATTTATCAAAATAGTGGGGTCTGACAATAATCATGGTGGAATTGGATCTTGCTGCACCTTATGGACTTCCTCCTCCATTATGGTTACAATTAGGGTTGCCACTTCTAGTTCCAATAGTATAAGCCAATTTGATTGAATCATTTTTAACAAATGGTCCTTGAATGTTGGGACCAACTTTAGCAAATCCCCTAAAGGAACAGTGATAGAGATTGGTCCCCTTGCAATTTATGTTTCAAAATTAGTTGGAACCACCTATGAACAAGATTAGGCCTCAGCTTTTGGTGATGGCCAACAGTTCCCTTCTGCCCCTATGGGTATTGACTTTGGACCCAGTGTCTCCTATGAGTTTTTCATTACCACTGGTGTTTCTGCTATTCCTTTTGCTCTCATGTATATTGAATTTAGACCAAGAGTCGGCTATAGATTCTACATTGCTACTAGTGCTCCTACTGTCCCTTCCACTCTTGTAGGTATTGAATGTGGTACATGAATTGGCTGTGGATCCCTCATTTTGCTACCAATTCCTTTGCTATCCACTTAGCTACTTTGTGGTAGATTTACCCTTGCTCTATCCAGAAATTCCTATTAGGTATCTCTACCGCTCCTTTGATCTTTTTGCCTAGCAGAGTAAATACATTTACTTCTAACTAAAGTAAAACTCTTTGATTCCACCGTATTTACCGAAGACAAGGAATTATGATCTTGAATTTTCCTTGTTTGAGCATTGTATGCTTTGGCTTTCAAATACCCTGATCTCTAGTGTCCTTCCTACATGCAAAAGAAACATTATTTGTATGAGGGGTGATAATTTCCTCCTTGGCCTGGTCAATTCCTTCCTTGTCCTCCACGAACCATATTAGGAGATAAATAATCTTGTTAGGTGTAAGAAATTGTCGATGTTGTTCCTAGATGGTTTGTGGATATTCTAGTTCATAAGCTACACTCCTCCCGTGCCTTGTTAGTTTGTAGACTATGCTTCTCGTATGCATTGTCATGCCCTAGCATATCCAACTCTTGGCATTATACTACTAACAAACCTCCATATTGTGACTAGCCATATGACAAATACTGCAGCATTGCTGACTAAGGTCACAATTGATCGCTAGATGACCTAGATTGTTACACTTGGTACACCATAGGGTTTTGATTACAAGTTTACAAGCACCCTCCAAGGGTTTGTAGTCCTTGTCCTTCCTTTTGGACTTTGCAAGCTTTTGGCAGGGCCTCATCCTCAGAGTCCTCTTCATCATTGCTAGTCTCCTTCCCTAGGTACGAATTCAAATCTCATTGGATTCCTTATGATAGCTTTGTTGGTAGATTTAGCCAATTTCTTCCCTTTTTCTGACTTGTTCTTAGCCAAAAACATTTTCACATAGACAACATGGTGATAAAATTCATGATTATGACCAGACAGATCTTCTAAAGCCAAAGCTTTATAGATATCTAGGTTAAGCCCTTGCACATATAATGAGTAAAGCATGTCATCAAGAGGTTGTGTGCTTGGAGAAATTCTTCCTTTTAGGATATTAAATTAAGTTATATATCTTTGGACCATAGCATCTTCTCGCTTGAGATTGCAGAGTCTCTCCAACTTCCAGGGGTCTATGCTGAAAGTGCGAGCAAAATGTTGTCTTGGTATAATCAAAAGGTGTCCAATTATTTTTCATTGCGAGCCAAGTTGCCACCTTCTTTGGCATTGATGACTCAAATATGGCCACCTTATATGCTGGATCCACTTGTGTGGGGAAATTGGCAATGTATGTCACCTATAGTTGTCAAAGAAAAGCATCAGAGTCCTCAATTGATAAGCTAGAAAACTTATGAAATGGAACCCATGCTTGGGCAACCATCCAGGTATGGATTGGGATACCACAAGGTGAAATGGGTAAAACCACAAATGGTTTTGTTGATGCAAACAACCACCCTACTAGCTTCAGAGGTGTCATTGAAGCAATTGGTGCAACTGCTAGCACATCCTGACATTGGGAAATAGAGCACGAGTGGTGTTTGTGGGGTTGTGGAGTAGACTTCTCTATTGGGAGTTCATCATCATGAGAAATGAAGTACCCTTAGAAGATGGTACCTGGTGCTGCTGCTCACGTCTAGACTATTGTGTGAGCACAGGCTAGAGGTCCTCTTGTGGACCTTGAAAACGTGTGTGCATGAAAACCTATGTGCATGAGAAAGATCAACATGGTTTCCATGTGTAATTGAGTTCAAGTTTAGCTTGTGGTCATGAGGTGCGATTGAACTACACCTTTTCTACTATAGCCATTGTCAAGAAGCTCAATGTTGGATTCAAAGAAAATTGATAGATTTTGAATCATTATTACTACTGCAAATTGATTGTGGAGTCCTATAGACTGCACTCCTAGCGAGAGCAAGTGATAATTATTCATTGATGTGCTTTTGGGGGAGTTTTTGAGAGAGTCAATTCTCAGTATTTCCCATCATCAACCTTGCAACTAAGGATCTAGTGGGTCCATACCTACTGCAAAATCTAAAGATCATCAACCATGCAATTGAGAATTCAATGGGCTCTTATCTATTGCAACATATGAAGATCATCAACCATGAAACTGAGGATTTAGCAGGTCCATATCTACTACAACATCTAAAGGTCATCAACCCTACAACTAAGTAGTCTTAGTAGGCACCATACATGCTACAACAATTAAAGATGTAGAGATTCCTATTCACACCTTTTTCATATTCCAACTCACCCTAATGCTCCTTCACATTTTGCAGCACAATGTGAGGCCCACAAGGCTATTCTGAAGATTTTATGTTCTCCAATTCCTACTTGATATAATCATGATCTGCTCTAATAGGATAGAACTTCAAGTTCAACTCTTCACTCTTCTTCATTTCTTTCATAAGCTACTTTTTCAGTGCCTAAATTTCTATGTCTAAAAGCTTCTCATGCTACTCCTAGCTTTTAGCTTCTTGATAAGAAGGCTCTTTGGTAGTAACTTCAATAGCATCATTAGCATCTAGATCAACATGTTGTCTTGAAAGAGAGCTTTGACTCTTAGGAAGAGGAAATTGAACTTCAGGTCTCCAACTTTAAGTCTCCTATTCACATAACAAAATTAAATAGGTTGATCTTCTGGTGATCAATGAGATTGATCTAGAACATGTAAACACACTAGGTTGGGTCAAGCAATAGCTACATAAAATACAAAGCTCAACATACTTGAGAGAACATTTTAAAGGTTCATTGCAATCTATGGTCATCTTTAGGAAATCTGTGAGTGATCATCATTGGGAGAGGTTAATTGAACCTCAAATCAAAAAATGCATCTTCAACTCAAGGAAGAACTGAAGAAATGGTTGTTGATTCTAGCACATGATATCATGTAGAGCACAAGCTACTAATTTGAATCTTGCAAGGAAAAGTGAAGCATCTGCAAACATAAGCCATAGAAGAAATTTCATGGCAAGCTAGAGATCAGGTCAAAGAGTAGAACAATTTGAAATATGAGCCGCTTGGTTGAATCTCAATTTTCACTAGGATGAATGACTAATGGTGCATTCAAGGAAGAGAATGTAGACCATGATGTTTGAACTTAAACTAGTGTATTCGCATCCTTGAGATAGACTCTCATCAAACAAGCCTATTTCTACTTCAACTCCCTTGTTGATGCCATTGGTGCTTCAACAGTGGTAGCAATTGTGGCAACAGTAGTAGTAGCAGTTACTTTTGGTTAGAATTGCAAGCAAAATTTTATCAACAATAGTGGACTATGATGGAGAAAATGCCTCAACAAGTGCATTATTCATGTGGTTTTTCTCCTAATCATGTGCTACATGGCAATATTATGAGCATAATAAGAGAAAGAGAATTTAGTAAGTCAATTTCTCACATGGCTGGCATGATTGATATATTGGCATGTGCACTTATGGAGTTTGATGAAGCCATGATGATAGCTGAAGTGATAGATGTCGTCTAGATAGAATGACCACTTGTCAAACACTTGACATCTCATATACATTAGTTGGTATAGCCATGCATGTGGAGGCCCTCGTCAATATTTATAGTAAGGTTGTTTTGCAAGAGGGTTTAGTGCATGTACATGATGTGGGAACTCTTCGAGCTCTACCCCGAGACCTACGGACCACTTATTACTCAAGTGTTTCGAACTGAGCAACCATGGCTACCTCTCACATAGCTGTCGCGCAACGCCTACCTTGTGGGTGTAGTGAGCTTACCTTGATGCTCGATCGAGTACCTTCCTCTCTCTTGCACCCCTGCAGCTCCACGATCCTTGAGGCGAGCTCAAGCAACCTCAATCCCTCTCCCATGAGCTTCATCCTCCATAGCCACGTTCAAGACCAGAGGAGAGAAGAGAGGAGGAGAAGATGAAGAGGGAGAATGGAGAGCTTCTTCTCCAAGATCCCTTGCCCTCCCACGATCACTCCCTCACACGCTCTCACGCTCTCAGCCCCTCTCACAAGCACAAGCAAGGAGGCACGAAGGTGAGAAACAAGAGGAGAAGAAGAAGACGTTGTCTGCCACACACGAGGATGATCTTCTTATTTACTTTTTAACTTTATATACATGCCCTAATTTCCATGAGCGGTCATCCCCCTTTTTTACATGGCCGGCCATTAGCCTAGGCCCCTTTTCTCATTGTCCGTCTATCCTTCTAGCTTCCTTTCCACCGCCTGACTACATTTACAAATTGCACGGGTGAGAGCCCGGCGCTCTTTTACACGATTTCAGGGTGCGCCTTTTCCATTTTAAAATGCGTCTTTCCCCTTCGACATTTGCCTTGGACTTTTGAGGTTGCCCTTGCGCTTTTGGTCTTTTTTCCTCTTCTTTCTTCAGTCGGGCTACCTTTTTTTCACCTTTGCCCTGCGTCTTTTCCGCTTTCTTTTGCTTTCTTCGTGTTGGGGTTAACATTACCCCCCTCCTAGATGAGTGCCAGTCCCATGGCACTGTGGCGGGAAGTAGTGGGATAGAGGATGCTATTGCTAGGTGTAACTGGTGGTTAGAGGACACTGAGGCTTGTGAATGAGAGGTGATGGGGTTTGATGACGATGCCCAAGAGAGATTCCAGCGTGCTTTAGGCTTCCTGACGATTGCAGCATCTTTCTCACTGTTCTAGCGCCCCTCTGGAACTGGTCGTCGTTTGAGTATCCGAAACGCTTGAAACAAGAAGCAGTCCTTTAGGAAGATGGTATTGGAGGGATTTATTCTGGAGAAACCCGCCGAACGCTGTTTGTCATGAAAAGCTGTGGCATGGATTGAAAAACCCTTGTCTGGGAGTAGAGGATCTTTAGTTTTGAGTTGAAAGTCTTCAGGCTTGTGGTGCTAATAAGCGATCCGTAGATCTTGAGGTAGTGGGCATGGATCATCAGACGGTGAGGGTTCCAAGATCTATGCCAATGGCAGCCCATCAGTAGGCGGATGGTTGTCAACATGAAATCTATGGAGCTATTGAAACCTTCGCAACGAAGCTCCTGAAGTTGCAGTAATGGGGTCATGTCCAACTTCTGGAAAAAATTCTTGTCATTGGAGGATGTAGTAGACGATCGCCTTCAGCCAAGCAGCCCGTTCTTGAAACATGAACATAACCTGCAAGAAAAGTGGTGCACTTCCTAGGGGGTGTGTCTGTCTCACTATGCAGTGCATGGTGCCCGTACTAGTGGAACTGGGAGATGGGTCTAACCTTGGGCAAGCCCTCGGTAATGTCCCACACTTGAGGACCCAGTTTGTGTGGCTTCTGAGGTGCGGTGCGAAACTCAGGGTGACAGGTCCGAAAGTCCTGCCGTTGATGTGCCTTGAGTGTGAAGTGGGGGAGGGGCTAGAGAGGACTCTAGATGCAGTGAGTATGGTGCACCCCAATAGTGAATGAAGACAACAAGCACTTTTTTTTTTGTGGTGAATGAGAGAGAGGACATTGGGCGATGTATGGGGCACCTATTTAGTCACGGGGTGGTCGCAAGCATTGTGATAAAAATGCGCGACTTTGTAGGTATTCCTTAATACCGGCTCTAGCTCTTAGAGGAGTGGTAGACAAAAAGGGGTGATTACACCTTGCAAAACGGGTGTCACTCATATTTTCTAATAGTTCTAAGCAGAAGGCCGGGAGGAGAGTAGCACGCATCATCAACCTCGTCATGGCTCTACTATCTATTCCTAGGTTAAGATAAAAAAAGAGTGGAGGGAGATGGGCTTCCTCTGCTGTAGGTTTCTGGAGTAGCAGGAATTTGAGAAGTCGGAGGTAATTACAAGTGGTTAAGAATGCTGGATCGGGACAGGAAGAGAAATCTACAAGGAAACGATTTATGGAGGGAAGTATACCTTCTGCCCTAAATACTAAGCACTCCTCCAGGCTTCTAGCATTTACATCATAGATTCTCGAGAAGTCAAAATCCCCATGCAAATCTCTGTTGTAATCCACTCCATGCCTACGGGGGTAGGGCATGTAGATGGGATCATTACGCTCTTCGGGGAGGGAGCTACAAAATGCGGTCCAGGCATCAAAATTGGTGTCCCAAATCCTCCTCCGCCATTTCGGCTGTGCCTGGTAGCCTTGGACGGATTTGGGAACCAGACCGACCTTGTCTTCCCAGTATTCTCGTGGCTCTTGTCTCCACCTGGTTACTATCATGCTTCTCTCTTCCATCCATCTGTTTGCGAGTTCGTTAGCCAGATCTTTGATCTTGGCTATGACTCCTAGAGGTAGGACCCGGTCTAGGGATCGTGGAAAAGCGAATGAGAGCTCGAATGGCCTCTTATGTAGCTCTCTCTGGCGCCATATGACCAACTTCTCGAGCCAATCTACAGGATGTGTATCATTTCGCAGTGGCATGGGCTCCTCAGGAAGTTGTCGTGGAAATATGTGCGCTCGACGTTGGGCCTCTTCTGCTAACTCTTGCCTCCTTCTCCTTGCTGCAATTATGCTTTCAGGTAGCTCGGCGTCGGTAGGTTCCTCCTGTGGGATCTCTAGTTGAGGCGGACTCAACATCCTTTGTTGCTCTTCTTCCTCATCTTGCTTGAAGTCCGGGCCCTCTTCGGCATTTCGCACTACCACAGGAGGAACGACTGGTGGTGGTGACGGTGGTTGCTCCTGCTCCTAAAAACCCAACTCCTTGAGCTCCACAGTGGAAAGGCCTGTACAGCGCAAGTAGTAGAACTGTTGCTCTTTAGTTATTCCTGTACTTGTTGGAAGCTCCCGCTCTTGAAGGCCATATCGTAGCGCCCGGGTACTTAGTTCCAACTTTCTTTTAACCTGTTCCACTGTATCATCGCCCTCGGCTTGCGTCACGTGGAGCACCGTGTTGAGAAAGGCATGTCGCTGGGTCTTAGTGGTTATCTCTGCAGCCTCAACCCTAGCCTCGGCTAGCATTCTTTCACACTCTCCCACTACAAGCCGTTCTGTTAAATCCCTCACCCTGTCAAAGTTCTTTCTTTCCCACTCCATGGCTCTCTCCTCCATCTTTTGCCTTTGTTCCTCTAGCTGGCCCGCCAAGGTGGTTACCACCTGTTGCTACTCATTTGATAAGAACCATAACTGGTTTCTTTCATTTAGTTTCTGAGCGAGCTGCTCTTCAGCAATCCCTCTTGCTTGATCAACAATGCTGAGCCTATGGTGGCTTCAGTCAGGATTTCTGATTTCTCTTGGACCAACTGTTCTAGGCTCTGGATTTCAACACGGAGCAGCCTCTTTTGATTAAAGGTCATGGCCATGAGGGCTTCCACGTCCTCCTGGGAGGTCTCCAACGCATCTTGCAGTCTCTGCACTTCATACTATAGTCGTTTTGCTTCAGCTGCTGCTGAGACCCCCGGCCCTTCATTTTTTAGGAATTCGATTTCCCTAATTAGCCTGTCCTGTTCCTCTTGCTCGTGCCATGACTGGGGCTCCACTGCATATTCTTGTGGAACAGTGGCTTCACCTTCCTGAACCTCCCGGTAGAGCTTTTCCACTTGGGCCACCCTTTGTTGGAGATCACTGTATTGCTGCATCAGAAATTTTATGTTCCTTTGTTCCGCTACCAGGCTCTGCTCCTCATCCTCCAGCCTTTGCCTAAGGTGGCTTTCATTGGTTTGGGCTTGCTTCGTTTTCTCTTCTAGCTGGTCTTGCAGGGCCTTCATCTCTCTCCGTCTATCAGCTTCCTGCCTTGAGACCTCTAGCATGAGGGCCGCTGACGTCTCCTTTTCTTTCTCTAGTTCCAGCAACGCCACCTTCTTTTCTTCTTTTGCCTTGTCCAGTTGTGTTAGTAACTCGGTCACATATGCATCATAGTCTGCGGCAGGTATGGGAGTATTGGGCGTGGTGGTCGATGCCTCTAGCCTCTATCATTTGGGATCTTGCCGAGACTCTGCATCTGCGGCGGCAGGCCTTTTCAATAGAGTTTCAGGGGCAATTTCAGCCACCCTGCTTACGAGCATCTGCATCATGGTCATGAGCTGTGCCGCGTCGAGAGGAGGCGTGGGGTGTGCAGCGGTGGCGGTCGTGATTTCAGCTGTTGTTGGCAGAAAGGAGGGAGGGAGTGGATGTAGGAGGGACTTGCCCTTGCCTACGACCACTGGTGCTGCTTCCACACTTGCGCTGGCTTCGGCTTTATGGCCGGGGCTTGCGGGTTCAAGTTCTCCATCCCCATGGGTCTCTTCCACCGACCTTCGGGTGGCTTCCGCCAATTTGGCCAGTTCCTTGAGTCACTGCTCCTCAGCCTCTTCCTCTGCCCTCCTTTTCATGTCCTCTTCCGCTGTCGAAGGGTTTCGAAAGCAAAGTCGCAACCACAGAGGTTCTTAAGAAATTCCAAGATAGAAGAGTCCTCAATTCCAAAGGTGTTCAAATGCAGGCGCTTACTTCCTTAGGAGTTGGAAGAGATTAGGATGATGACAATAAAATTCATGTCACCGTTATACCTATCTCAATTTGCAAATTTCTCATAGATGCTCCTGGCCATTACAATCAAATCTTGGCAATCCTTATTTTCGCTTCAAAGAGGTGAATTCAGCATATCACTCTGTTTGGTTAAACTTGTAACTTCTTTCACACCAGCAGCATAGTGTCCAGTTCTTACACACTCTAGTATGGTCTTACCCTGCATCCCTGTTATGTTTCAGAGACTTTTCTGTTGTAAAGATGATTATCCTCCTTGTATAGATGCACGTATGTGAATACCACAGAGACAAAAAGCAAGAAGTGTATTTCTGTTTCAGAATATCCTTTGAAATCTGATTAATGCATACAAGGTACTGAATATGCTCTGTTCTTGTGCCAATAAATCCTCCAAGTAAGGTTAAGGGATTGAGATACAAAATCAAAGGGCTTTCCTTTGTATTGGCACCTCTGGCATGGACAACACGTTCAGAAATATTTTGTTTGTTTTAAAAGCAGTCAAACTGAGCAAGCTTTTTAATCAGGTGATAGTCCTCCAGAAGAACAGGACCTCTAATGCTGATAATCAAAGATGAGATAATATTTCATACTGAGCACTGGAGTTTGTGGTGAAGAAGGGAGGAAAGTTGTAAGCTCAGGGCAGATGGAACTCATAGGGTTTATGGTAACAATACTGTGGCAGTTTGGAATATCACATGCTGACAACTGAAGAATGAATTCATCAAGCTAATTATGACATTCCAGCATAGTCTGTTTGTTCACCTCTAGAATGTGCATCATAGCACTTGATATCGACAGCTTCAATCTCCTCAATGAAAATTATTGATGGGGAAGAGTCATCAGCAACTTCAAAAGCTCTCTGTCTTGCCTTCACTCTTGTGATGTCATTCTGAGTCTGAATTCAGCACATCAGATCCTAAAATCCCTGACCGATTAAAGTTGAGTTGTGGCAGTGTGTAATCAAATTCAGGACTTTCAATTTACAAGACTGACGCTTTCCCACTGAGTTACAGAGGCAATTAATCATCAACCAGTAACAAGGACCCATCTTCATAGGAGGGCAAAGCAGATCCGGCACAACACAAAAATCTGTTCTAAGCTTATGACATGATTATGGTGGGAGGATCCAAGATCTCTCCCAGCCAATTCCATTCACAGCATTTGTCCAGATGTTCCGCTTTCCCTTCGAATCACTTCTTTCCACTCTACCCCCCTTCTCATCAGTTTCAGCTTCCTAATTACATCATGAGCCATGCTTTTTGCTTCCGCAACTTCTTTTTGATCCCATGTTTTTCGATTCCTCCCAGCTTGAAGACGAGATGATCCTGGCCGCTTTAAAAATGGAAGTTGATGACGATTACGGTGAAGATCTCCGCTATCACAGGGTCCGCTTTCTTTTTCAAAAAAAGAGTAAAGCTGAAGTAGATAGAAGCGACCTCCTGCTTTCGGCTCCTCTTCACCTTATTTATCGTCCTTCCTCCTATCGTAAAGGTCACTGTGGGCATGGAAGAAACTTGGTCACACTCCACAACACTCTCTCCATTCGGATTCGGAAGGCGTTTGCACATCTTGCTAAAATACTCTTTGATAAGCTCTCCAGACTCATCAGTGATCAGTTGGTTCTGTGCCCATACTACTGCCATTTCACACATAGTACATCCAGTGTCGTGCAGACCCTCATGACCCCTATCCAGTACGCTTGCAATATCTGGGCTGAAATCCTTTGCTCTTTGGGAGCACATGCCAATCTGTGCACATATCTTTTCTGGACTGATCTGCTGCTTAACCATTTCAATAATCATATCACCATATTGAGACACCATGGCCTTACATTGCTGATTCATGACACCAGATGCTCCAATGGCCTCATTTATAGCTGTTATGATTCCCGTTGGCTAGCCATCAAAGATGTTCCAGAATCAGCAATAGCAGCACAACCATTGGCACAGAAACCTGTTGTCTTTCCACCTACGAGAAAGTCTCCCATATCAAACTGCCAGTAACCTTTTCGTGTGACTGGCACATAAGTATGTTGTCCAATGTAATGTCTAGGATCCATGCCACCAAAAATGAGCTCAATATACTGCAGCCATGCCTAAAGAATGCCACATGCTTGAAGCCCAACCACATCTGTTATACATGTCCACGAGTGTATTGCCAACATAAAACTCATTATCTAGCCCCCTTTTTTATATCTCTACATGAAGTTCTCGGCTTGTATCTAAAGCTCCTATGATGCTACATGATTTCAGGCTGTAAACAAATGTACTAGCATCAGCAGAAATACCATCCAGTTGTAGATGTTGGAAACATCCTCACAAAGCCCAAAATCGGCATATCTTGAAATAAGTGTAGCCCATGAGATTGCATCTCGAGTTACCAGTCTACCAAAACTCCATGTTCTTCTCCGTCTTCAGCATAGAATGAAAGAGCAAACATAACAACTAAGTATGTACAAAGTATCAAATCACACGCACAACTTTTGGGTGGTTTTTCACACCTCGAATGTGCAGCAATACGACACCGCCTTCTTCGAATCCTCTCCTATTCTGGCGAGCTCCTCCTCCTCTTTCCTCCTCCTTTCTTCCTCAGCCCTTTGAGACTCTTTCTTAGCCTTTTTTTTGTCAGCCCATTCTTCCTTACTTAATTTCTCTTTTTTCTCCTTCTATTTCCTATCACTTTTGCTTTGTTTTGCGGGTTTGGTTGCTCGCAGAGGTGGCACTTTCTGCTCTCCCTCGTCGGTCACTGTTCTTTCGCTCAATTCCCCTCCGCCATGGTGAGCTGAGCTTTGATGCACCGCTTCCTCCTCCATGACACCCTCATTCTTTATTGCTTTGTCTATGATGGCTGTCAGGATTCCCCCATATCTGATTGTAGCCGCTTTCGACGCCAGTTTCTTCCTTGTGAAACACGCTGTTGAGGCAGGGGACTCTCCTTCTGCTAGTGCTTCCGTCGGAGTGAGGAGAGTAGCTGAACTTTGAATGGTCTTCTGTATGAATCCATTCCAGTCTATTTCTTCAAGGGTTCCTGCTGTTATGCTTTCCAACAGTGGGACCTCGATCCTGTTCATCAGCGCGTTGTAACGCTGGCCCGAGAAGAGGGTATGGATCATTTTTGCTTGTAGTTTTACCACTGGGTCCGGAATGTCAGCCAAGCTGATTCCATCCACAGTATGCACCACTTCTTTCTTGACTCCTAGCATGGTGTAAACGTCTCGCCTCGGCCTTCTCTCTTTCTTTGGCACAAGCCCCAGGGCCTTTTCTACGATCGTTTCATTGAGGGGCACGTCGATTCTCCTTTCTTGCTCCCCTGTCCTTACTGTGACGGTGCCACAGTTCCTGCTTTTGTCGAAATTCCTCAAGAAATCCGCGCACATGCTGTAATACACCGCCTGCCCCACCTTCTCCACGTACTTGTGGAGATGGCATCTGTCCACTAAGTCCTTGATAGCAGGTTCCTCCATGATGGCTTCGTCCAGATTCAGTGTGTGCTTGAAAGTGAAGTGACTGAATCCGCGCGACTCGATGGCGATGCCGAATTTGGTCATTTCCTCTTCTGAGAATGGTAGTTTGCCTCCTTTGTCATGTCTTGCCATGGCGGTGACCTGTCAACACACCATGCCAACATTTAATGCCTAACAATTTGCGCATTTCTAATTAGAACTAAGTTTGAGAGAAGAATAGAGGGGCTTAAAGTGGGCACACTTGCTTAGAGGTTTGACCATTGCTATTGTTTTATTCTACAATATTCCTCCATAGAAACTTTCTTAATTAACAATCTGCTAGCTAGATAACATAACTTTTCATCCTTGCTCTGCTCTTGGTCACCTTGCTCCCCCCTCCGTCAGGAATCTTGCAAAGAATCCTTCCTAGGATTAGCACAAGAAGGACGAGGGAAGCACTTGTTCGCGTGGGTTGACTTACCTAGCTAATAGCCAGTCGTAGAAGTTTGGATTGTATTCGAGTTGGGCATGACAATCCAGAGTGGATGGTTGGATGGAGACTTGGGAAATGTAGGTCAAAACATTGTGGAAGAGATCTCCGGTACTGAGGCGACTAGCAACATGTAATTCCTCTTGGGTGAGGAATTGGTCAATGTAGGGGTGGGCGAGCACATGGTCATCCAGATGCTGATCACGGGTGATGGCCAAGACCCTAAACAAGATAGGTGCCACATATGTGGGGTCATATTCGATAGTTTTGATTGCCCTGCGTTGCTCAGCATTGGTCATTATGCGACGACCTTTTTTCTCCCATTGGATCCTTAGCGTAAACCACTGCTGCAAGAATGTGGAAGGTGAGCTTGCCATCTGCGTGAGCTCTTGCAGCTCCTGTTCAGGAGCAGAACGTGGAGGCTTTCGATAAGAGGTAATAAGCCTTCTGAGTGCAGCCTGATCCTTCGAGATTTCATTGTTTGCTATCAGTTCAGTAGCAATTTTGGAAACTTTAGTGGTCATAAGTTCGTATTCCTCCCAAGTGCATGGTAATGCACGAACCGCCGAAGCAAGCGTTTCGTCAAGAAGACCTAGGTCTAGCCTCTCGTAGCTTCTAGCAAATGTAGTGAAAGTTTCATCTAACATTTTAATGCAGGTTATTAAATCGTCCCCAGAAGTTGCGACAAGGTCCTAAGCCAAAGAGAGGAAAGGTCGTATTGCGTATGAAGGTTTAAGACCCTCTGGTGGGGCTGGTGCAAGTGGACTAGATAATTGCGACTTCCTCATCGGTGTCACAGGTCGGGCCTCGCACTGGGAAGCCCTTTGAGATGCTGTAGGAAGCTCTAGAGGCACGAGGATTGTACTTGGTTCTGAGTGAGCAGTAATCGTGGTTTGTAAGTTCTCAGGATTAGGTAGGTTTAGGACCTGGGGCATTTGCTTTGGTCGATAGATGAGCTGAGGCTTGTTAGCCACCGCTGGCCCTAGCCTGTTAATTGTGTTCTGGGTGCCACTTGTGTAAAGCTCTCTCATTAGGAATAGATTGCTTGTAGATGAGCTTCTTAGCTGGCCATTTTTAGGCGCTCAAATCCAGGGATTGCCCTCGTAGTATCCTTGTGCCTGCAAGAGGTCTTTGGGAATCCAACGCGGTGTGGTTGTGCGTCTATGGCGGTAGTGCCTAGACTGCCTCTTGGGTCGGGACGGTTGATAATTTGGACGTTTAGGGTCATACTTGGGTGGTTTACCCTGATGTGGTTTTTGCCGTTTCGGCACCCATAGAAACTTGGACTCTTTGGCCTTGTGAGCGCTCCTGGTGGGCATGGGTCTAGGGTTGAGAACTCGGCACGAGGCCGTAGTTTCCATTTTTTTAGACCCGGGCTGAAGCGTGGTCGTTGGGGTTTCTATCGGCGGCTTCGTAAAAGTGGGGGAGTTAGGGCAGCCCTTGCTGAAAGTCGTCACTATGCGCACATTACCAATGGCAAGATGTATGTGATTTAGGTTGTAATCCACATTACAGTTGGTTTGTTTCTTGAAAGTGCGACCTAATAGTGATACATTACCAACGTCCTTGGTGCTAGGCAACACATGGAAGAAGGCCGGTAAACTTTCAGACTCAATGGAAATGACCACCTTGCATTTCCCTAGGAGTGGATAAGCAGTACCCCCAAACGGGGTGAGTTGAGCATTAGTGGGATGTAGTTGCGGTTGACCAATGCGTGTCCAATGGTCATGTGTTAGGATGTTGTAGTCAGCACCTTCATCAATCAAGGCGTCAAAAGAATACACCGCTCCTACTGCAACTGTGATCCGTAGGTATGCCGGTGCCACTACTTCATCCTGATCTGTCAGGTCAGTTACAGTAGCCATGTGGACGTTCAGTGGGGGTTCTAGCATTGGCGGCTCATGTAATGGATGTGAAGGAGGATAGTACTTCTTAATGCGGCTGCCATTAAAAAAGCCTATTCCCTCACCATCAAGTGTCTCCAACTCGACATTTCCAATCCTACCGATTACACGTACCCTTAAAGGCCCTAGCCCCCGAAACTTCATCTTCTGTTTATGTCCTTTTACCGAGTACAGCAAAACAAGGTCCCCTTGTTCGAAATCTCTCTGCATGACATGCTTGTCAAACCACATCTTTCGTCGAGCCTTTTCACAAATCAGAGAGTGAGTGGCGAGGAGTCGGGTCTCCGTTAAGCGCTCAAGTTCTACTAAGCGGTTGGTCCAAGCCTCTCTGCCCTCCCAACGTTCCTGGACTGCTAGCCTCAAACTAGGGATGAAGAATTCTACGGGCAGAATAGCTTCAGTTCCATAAGTCAGCCTAAACGGCGTTTGTCCTATAGCCATTTTATAAGCTGTGTGATAGGCCCACAAAGCCGCCATTAGCTTGTTATCCTAGTCACTTCTCGAAGTAGACACGACTTTTGTAAGCACATTGACTAGAATTTTGTTTGTGGATTCGGCTTGGCCATTAGCCTGAGGGTAATAGGAAGAGGACTTCCGGTGAATTATTAGGAAGGTAGAGAGCAAGTGGGCAATTACTTCATTAATGAAGTGTGTGCCTTGGTCGCTTACAAGTTCGATTGGACAACCGAACCGTGAAATGACCTGCTCCCATAAGAACTTAGCAGTGGTCCTAGCATCGTTCTTCCTCGTGGCTCGTGCCTCTACCCATTTCGTTAAATAGTCGGTTGCCACTATGATGTATCGAGCTTGGGAATATTGTATTGCAGGACTGACAAGCCCAATAAAATCGATGCCCCATTTTTCAAAGGGTTGTCGGGCTATGACAGGGCTCAACTCCATCTTGTCCTTCCGCACAGGCACTCTGGTCCTTTGGCACTCATCGCAGTGCTTTACAAATTTAGCTGCATCGCGGAATAGGGTGGGCCACCATAGCTAGGATTGTAACACCTTTCGGGTTGTTGTGTCCCCACTAAAGTGTCCTCCAGCGATTCCGCCATGTGCTTCGTTTAATGCGTCGTGCATCTCGTGCTCACACACGCATCTGCGCAATAAACCGTCTTGTCCCAACCTGTAGAGTTGGCCAGCTATCAGTTGATAGGGCTGAATTTTCAAGATAAGTCTCTTTAGCCTGGCCTTCTCAATGGGTCTCTCCGGTAGTCCATTTTCTAGCACTTGCACTATGTCATCGGCCTAATATGGCATCAGATCAGCTCTAAACAATTCTCGTTCACTAGACAAGTTAAAAAGATGGCCATCCAGTAAATCATCAGGCACGCCTTGTCCAACGACTTCTCCTGTGGGTATCCGGGACATGTGGTCAGCCATGTAGTGCTGCTTTCCTTTGCATACAACCACAAAGAAGTCAAACTCCAGTAAAAGGAGTAACCATCTAGCTATGCACCCCGTAGCGCAAGGCTTGTTCACAAGATACAGTAGGGCTTGATGGTCAACGAAGAAGACAAAGGGAGTGGCCAACAGGTAATGCCTAAATTTCTTTACCGCAAATACCATGGCCAACCCCTCCCTTTTTGTCGTGGAATAGTTCATCTCGGTTTCTGTGAGCTGCCTGCTGGCAAAACTCACCGAGTAATCCAAATTATGCTCACCAAGCTGGCATAGCACGGCTCCAATAGCGAACTTAGAGGCGTCTATGTGCACATGGAACGTCACGTTCCAGTCTGGAGCTCGCAAGATTGGTGCAGTCATAAGAGCCCTTTTCAATTCTTTATATGCACGCTGGCAGTCCTCCGTCCACTCAAACACTATCAACAGCTTGTACAAAGGTCTAGCTATTAATGCATAATTTAGCACAAATCGTCGATAATATCCAGTGTGTCCCAAGAAGCACTGAACTCCCTTGTAGTTGTCGGGTGGCGGTAGGTCAACAATGACTCTGACTTTGGAAAAGTCAGTGGCAATGACGTTCCTTGACACTATGTGCCCCAAGATGCATCTGTGTTTTACCCAGAACTGGCACTTTAAGGGGTTTAGCGAGAGGTGGTACAGCCTACACCTTTCAAAGACAGCTCGCAATTTCTTCAAGTGTTTGTCCCAACTAGAGTGTAAACATAGGTCATCTACGAACACTTCCAGTTCGCACCTAAGCATGTCTTTAAAGATGGTGCACATTAGGCACTGGAAAGTTACGGGTGCATTCATTAGCCCAAAAGGTATGACAATGTAGGCGAATACGCCCCATTCCGTGGCAAAGGCAGTCTTGTGCCTGTCGTTGGGGTGCACTTGTACCTGATTGTAACCCGAGAAGCCATCCAAAAAACTGTAGGCTTCCTTCCCTGCTACCCTCTCCAGCATGTGCTCGGTATAAGCTAAAGGATAATTATCCCTTTTCGTAGCGGCATTCACTTTTTTGTAGTTGACGCACACTCAGATTTTTCCATTTTTCTTCATGACAATCACGATAGGTGACACCCAGTCCGTGTGCTCGATCTCATATATGAAACCTGCCCTCATGAATTTGTCAATCTACTCCTTCACTGCATGGGCGTGTTTAGGATTCATGGGGTAAGGTCATTGTTTTGTTGGCACTACATCTGGAATCATTGGGATGTTATGAGTCACAACCCTAGGGTCGACTCCCTTAAGTTCGTCTAGTGTCCAGGCAAACACGTCGATGTACTCTTGCAGGAGCGCAACAAGTTTGGTATCTTCCTCTTCCGCCAAGTCATCTGCGACGAATACCGGTCTTGGTTTTTCACCTTTTCCAACCAAGTTAACCTCCCTGACTTTGGCGGGTCCCTCTATCGGTTCACTAGTCTGACCTTCTCTCTTTGCACCTAGCAGGACCACCACTCAGTCACCCTTTTTAAATTTTGTAAACCGTTTGGGCAGATCCTGTGGTTTCCTCTGCCTTTCCGCTTCCGAGCCCCTTGCTTGATTCCTGGCCTCCTCTTTTAGCCTCTTGCGCCTCAGGTGGACTGGCAAGTCTCCCTTGGTGTGTTTGACCTCAGATGGTTGCGGTATCTCGGGATCACTCTTAGTACTAACTTCCGACTCTAAGTTGAACTCACATCCTTCACTTGAGGAAGGTGTTTCCCCAGGGGGTCTTAGTTCCGTAGGTGAATCTGTCTTGAGCACTGGGATTACCCACTGTTGTGCTACTCTAGCTTGCCCGTAATCTACGGCTTCTATTCGTTCCAGCCAAGATCTGTCACACTCCATTAGTATGACTCCTTTTTCGTTTTGACTGAGCCCTTCCTTCCTAGGCCTTAAGTCTGCCCTGATTTTCTCTATCACTTTTCCCTCCGTGTCGTACTCTATCGTGTCTACCTCTTCTTCACTCTCTTCTCCCGCAGAGCGATAGTCCTCATACTCCTCATCATCCGGGTCATGTTCTTCTGACTGCTCATCATCCCCTAAGCTTCCCTGTTCACTCTCCTTGTCGTCAGTAACTAAAGCCCAGTTATATAACAAGTTCAGGTCATGGACTTTGTTCCATTTCCATTCTGGTTTAGCTAGAAGGTCACGTAGAGGCTTTAAGTTAGCGGCCAAATTGCCGTTCAATTTATCGATCAGATACTCTACGATCTCCTGAAGCTCTAGTTTGTTGTTGGGGATGCGAGACGAGGCCAGTTTGCCTGGGTTGAGAGAGCTTCCTACCATCATGCAAAGCGGCACAACTGGCTCTTCAGTTGGCACTGTGGCGGTTTTAGCAGCTTGCTGATGTGGTCCTTCCTCATTCGAGAATGGTAGGTCAATGGTTGCCAGCACGTGCATCCAATCCCTCTCATCCTCAGGGCAGGGAATATATCTAGCTAGCGATCCATAGGGCTTGGTCAGTTGAGTATTGCCTTTTAGCATGGCTGAGATGGCAGCTAGGTCAACAGACATCGTCGTCCAAGTGTCCATCTCTACCCTCACTGCACTAGTTCTATTCCCTACGAAAATCAATCCATTGCCCCAATTCTCTACGACTCGTGCATTCCTCATCCAAGGTCGGCCTAATAGTATGTCTTAATCCACTCCCTTCATGATAATGAAGTTTACCGAGAATTGCACACCAGCAATCTTTACCGGCCAATTCTTTAAGACCCCAAATGGTCTTACCTTCATTCCGTTTGCTAGCGTGACATTGAATCTAGCGGTCTCTACGGGAGGGTTTCCCCATGCCTCTAGGACCACATGGTTTAGCACACTAACACCGGCGCCTGTGTCTACAATTCCCTTCCGATTCATGTCCCCTAAGGCTAGGACGGGCAAAACTGTGTGCATTTCAGTGCCCTCCCAAAAAGCATTGATGTGCAAAGACTTAGGATCTGTGTGTAGAGTTAGACTTGGGATCTGTGTAACTGCGTCGTGATCTTGCGGATCAGTGCCCACAAGTTCCGCGTGTCCCTCGATCGAGTCTTTTAACTCCTGCCACAAGGAGTGATTTTGCCTAAGCAGATCCTCCAGGCTTAGAGTTACTAGGGTGGACAGCAAACTTGTGGGGAGGCTATTGGACCCTTGTCTTCCTCTGAGGCTGGCAGTTCTAGGCCATGCATCTTGTCTACCCTTGATGCCACGAGGCATATTCCATGATGGATTCCGTGCCACGGTGGATTCCGTGCCACGGTGGATTCTGTGAGGTTTTACGGTGGATTCCGTAAACTTTGATGACCGGGGCTCATACACAAAGTGGATTCTTTGTGCGAGAAGTTGATGGGGATGCCTGTCCTTTTTGGGCGTTTCATTAATTTAGTGTGTACATGGGTGATTCCATAGCGGGTGATTCCACAAAATACATATTAAATTAATAAATGTTTATGAGTTTAGAGTGCGCACTCGTAATAAATTAAGGTTAGGATTTATTTCTAACCAGTTGATTTATTTATGTAGCTGAAGACTGCTAGGTATTCACTTTTGTCGGTTTAATTGTATTATTTTACTAACGATTGTGAATGCTTCAGTTGATGTGTAGAGATAGCAGCAGTGGCAGAGGAAAGCATTGGAGTCTAGCGAGTATTCGACCTATGGATTATATTTTGATAGGCTCCACACCTATATTTTGTCATGTCTATTGAGGCATCAATTATTTATTATTATTTTGTATGCGCCTATGCGCACGGATATGTTATTTCTATTTGGGACATTGTATTGGGCGTGCCAGACTCTATGGGCGCCGTCCATTAGCTTTATTTCTATTTTTATAAAAGCAAACTCAAAAGCTAAAAGCTTGTCATATTTTTGTAAATTGGGCTATTATTGAGCATGAAGATGGAAATATACATAAAATACATGCTTTGTGAAGCGCTCACACAAGGCATGGGGGGAGATTGAACCCAATTGGTCTCTTGCTCTTGTCGTTCATGCTTTTTACATTGTAATTTGTGCAAAAAAGTAGAGTTCATTGTTCTTGGGGACCTTCTGGGATTCACTACGTGAGCATACAGCGACCGATCTGCGCACCAGTGGTATCAGAGCGAAGCTGAGATCAAGAGCTTCCAATCGCTACCCATCTCATGCGAAGGCGGAGCTCCTGGAATGATCGGGCTCTACAGTCAATCTCGTCGCGAACCGTCGATACAGGCAAACTTCTGGCAATCAAGAACCCCTATTTCTGTCATCAGATCGCGAAGGACCAGGCAATACAGGCGGAGGACCACGTATTCATCTCCATCATCAAGTCGTCAACAGAGAAAGATAAGCTCCATTATTTTTCTAATTATTTCTTTCAAAAAGCTTAAGGACAAGCTTAGAAGCTTGGTTGGAGGCCATAAATCAATTCATTTGCTATCAGAGGAGGTCCGATTTTTTCGCGTGGCAGAAAAAACGCCCCCCCCCCTCTCACGATTGCGCCATTTCCTGATTCAAGAGCCCCCCTTTCAAGCTTAAGCTATTAAGCTTAAAACATTAAGCCTTAATCAAGTTAGACAAGACAAGCAAGTCAGCAACTCCAGGTCCTGCACTCCAGAAATCAAGTTCTGCAAGTCAACTATGATCAAGTCCTGCAAGTTCACTAAGTCGGCTAAGTTCTGCAAGTCTGCAACTCTGCAAGTCAGACTAGTCAACTGGAATCAGAATTGACTTGTGCTCAAAACTCTTAGAAGGGTTGTTCCTGCGCAAAAACTCCGAACTGCAAAGTTGTTCGTTGGAAGGTATTCTACCCATACGCAGGTTTGCTGAATCATTTTCAGCATAGAAGAAGGAAAAATCACAGATTTTCTGAATATTGAGAAAGAAATACCCAAAAACACATAAGCTTTGTAACCCCGAATTTGAGCTATGTTCATCCCGCTAACCTGATTTTGAGTGAGAAAGGCCTTTTGAGTTTTACAGGATGACGGAACCACATATGGATGATCCTATGGTGGCTGAAGACGACCTACCTGAACCTACGATGGAGCAAAAGCTGGACTTAATCATGATGCAATTGGAAGAAGAACGAAGGGCTAGGCAAGCATTGCAAGCACAATTGGCAAAATTACAAAGAGCGTCTACCGACAAAGAAGAACCTCAAGCTGAAGATTTGATTCGACATACCATCGACGTCACCCTTGAAGCTCAAACCATTCGCAAGGAATTAAAGATAAGTAAAAGAAGTTTCAAATTTCGAACTTTCAATGGCATACGAGAAGGAAAGACTGTTTTATCATTCATTAGTCAGATTGATGACTATTTCCATAAGGAAACTTATCCAAAAAAAGATAAAATCAAGTGTGTTACTAATCATTTGGTAGACAGAGCATCACTTTGGTGGACTGTAGTACACAAGAGCATAGAATGTCCTGCTACTTGGGAAGATTTCAAGAAGAAGTTCATGCAGAATTTCCTTCCACCGCAATTTCATGAGAAGGCTATCAAGCAATGGGATCTACTTCAACAACGGGATCGTGAGCCTATACCACAGTATACATAGCGTTTTTGGAATGCACTCCTCCAGCTACGCATGCTTGAAGACATACCAGAGACGACACATAAGCGGAAGTATATGTCTGGACTTCTTGGACATTATTACGCTGAAGTGAACATGTTCAAGCCTGCTACTCTTGAAGACGCCATTTCACTAGCTCACGACACTGAAGATAAGCTACGCGGTAGAGACAGACGACCACAGCAATTCCAAGCCAATGGTAATTATGGATCTAAACAATTCAATTCAAATTTTAGAAGATTTAATCCAGGTCATTTCTCTTCATCATCTTTCCGCAAGAATTGGGCTAAACCACCTGCATTACCATCCAATGTCAATCCAAATCCTAAGCCTATTCCACAGCCAAATCCAAATGTACCTAGACTTCTCACCATTGCAAATAATGTAACCAAAGCCAAGCCAATAGTATGCTATAAATGCCACCAGCCTGGACATCTAGCAGCAAATTGTCATTCAAAGAAGCCACCAGCTCATATCAACTATCTTGGAGCTATGGACGAAGACGAACATGAGGATATGCCTGACTTCACTGAAGATGAGGATGACACTACTACTACTTCCGATACTTTACCAGGTATGCCTACTCCACATTCATTATTGACTATGAAATGTTTGGTGCATGGAAAGGAAAAGACTATTTTGCATGATGACGGTAGTACTCATGATTTTATTTCAGCAAAATTGGTAAAGGAATTGAAATTACAAACTGTACCTACGCATTATCGCATAAAAGCTACATTTTTAGGCACTAGGTATAATGGTACACAAGAAGTGCAAGATTTAGAGATTCAAATTGGTTCATACACTGAAAGAAGAAATTTCTTAGTTGTTCCATTACAGTCGAGTGACATTATTTTAGGAATGCCTTGGCGACACCAGCATAATCCAGATATAGATTATTCCACACACACAATGAATATTAATTTTCAAAGAAAATCTATTATATTATATGGTATGCATGCATCTAATGTTTTTCCACTGCTTTCGCATACTCAAGCTAAACGTGCATTATGCAAGAGTAGTAAATCATATCTCATTTGGGTGAATGAATTGCAAGTAAAGGAAAATCATATGCACCCTAGGCATAAGGAATTTCTTGCATATTTTAAGGACTGTTTTGCAGAAGACCTACCACCAGGTTTACCTCCTTCACGTCCAAAAAGTCATAAGATTGATTTGATCCCTGGCACACAACCACCTTGCAAAGCACCATATAGGCACAACCAAATAGAGCAAAAAGAAATCCAGAGTCAAGTTGAGGAATTACTAAATAGAGGTTTGATTCGACCTAGCAGCTCTCCATTCGGTGCACCTGTATTGTTAGTCAAGAAAAAGAATAATACCTATCGTATGTGTATTGACTATCGAGCTTTAAATAAGATCACTGTAAAGAATAGGTATCCTATTCCTAGAGTTGATGACCTTATGGACAAACTGCAAGGATCTTCTATATTTAGTAAAATTGACCTTAAGTCTGGTTATCATCAGGTGAGGCTAGATAAGTCTGACATATTTAAGACTGCATTCAAAACACAGTTTGATCATTACGAATTTTTAGTCATGCCATTCGGATTGACTAATGCGCCTGCTACCTTTAGTAGAATGATGAACCGTATCTTTCTGAAATATCAATATTGTGTAATTGTTTTCTTTGATGATATTTTGGTGTTTAGTCAAAATGAGAAAGAACATTATGAGCATTTGTCATTGGTTTTTCAATTATTGGTTTTTTCTTTCAAATTATGAGCATTTTGGTGCTTAGTTCATACACTGAAAGAAGAAAATCAAATTGGTCTTTCAATTAGAGATTCAAATTGGTTCATATCAATGGACCGAAAATCAACAAAAATCCTTTGACTTACTGAAACATGCATTAACCAATGCCCCTGTTTTACAGTTCCCTGACTTTAATAGACCATTCTTTTTAGTAGTGACCGATGCTAGTGGATCAGGAATAGGAGCCGTACTTATGCAAGACAATCATCCTATAGCATATTCTAGTTGTAAGCTGAAACCCTCTGAGCTGAAATATTCCACATATGACAAAGAACTATTAGCAATTGTACAAGCATTAAGATAGTGGAAACAGTACTTAATGGGTTCAGAATTTATGATAAAGACCAAAGTATTAGACATTTACTTAGTCAACCCCAAATTTCTAACCGTCATATCAAATGGGCTTCCTTTATTCAAAGTTTTCATCCTATCATTCAATACCAACCCGGAAAAGAAAATGTAGTGGCTGATGCATTGAGTAGAAGACCTGCCATTCATAATATTTATGTCATATCTTTTGATTCTTTGATTGCTATGAAAGATACATATCACCAAGATATTACTTTTCATTTTGATTGGAATAAATTAGTTCAAAATAATTTTATTCCTATTGATTCATTGTCATATAATGATGGATTTATATTTTATGAAAAGAGACTGTGTGTTACTATTCCATTCCAATCTTTTATTTTGAATGAAATTCATTGTCCCCCATATCAAGGTCATAGAGGTATCATATCTACACTACGTATGTTAACTGAAGATTTTTATTGGCCACATATGGATGCAGATGTATCTAATTTCGTTTCTGAATGTTTGATTTGTCAAAGAGTTAAGAGACATCATGGTAAACAGTATGGATTACTTATGCCTTTGTCTATTCCATCTAAACCTTGGGAACAAATTTCTATGGATTTCATTACTGGTTTACCAAATACTAAATCTAACCATGATATGATTTGGACAGTTGTAGATAGATTTAGTAAACAAGCATATTTCATTCCATGTAAGAAAACTTTAACAGCATCACAAGCAGCACATTTATTTTTGAAAACTGTTTTTACTAACCATGGATTGCCAAAAGTGATTATTTTAGATCGTGATTCTAGATTTTATAACAATTTTTGGATTACCTTGTTTGCTAATCTAGGCACAAAGATTGATTTCTCATCTGCATTTCATCCAGAAACTAATGGACAAACAGAAGCCACAAACAGCACCATTCTAGATCTTTTACATGCATATACTATCTCTAAACCTCAGACATGGGACACTCATTTGCATTTATTACAGTTTGCATATAACAATACACCGCACACATCTATAAAGAAAGCACCGTTTGAAGTTATTTATGGATATAGATTATCTTCACCTGTTGCATCTTTGTTTAATAGAATTCAGAGTGCTGATGATATTGCTAGTATGCATAACAGTATTTTTTATGAGGTTAAGGATATGATTGCTAAAGCCCAGCAATCATATACCAAACAAGCCAACAAGAAAAGACAAGCCATGAATTTCAAAGTTGATGATTATGTTTGGCTGAGAATAGAAAAACGTAGATTGCAAAGTGTAGATAGACATCCAGTTGTCAAACTAGCTCCTAGATTCTATGGACCATTTAGAATCATTCATAAAATTAATGATAATGCATTCAAGTTAGAATTACCATCTCACTGGAAATTTCACAATACATTTCACATTAGTTTATTGAGACCATTTAGAGGCCAATTACATGTCCACCATGTTTATGAAAACCCACCTTTATAAGAGGAAGAGACTGAAATACTTGAACCAAAGGCTATCATAGACACTGACTTTATGACCACTAGAACTGGCCGAAGGTATTCTAGATATCTAGTTAAATTTAAGAACCATCCTGTAGAGGAAGCACAATGGATGCACGCTAGAGACTTAAATGCTTTCCCCACTCTGTTAGCTCCACATTGAGCTAATAGCAATTGAGGTCAATTGCTATCCCACCTCGGGGGTATGATGCCAGGAGGCATATTCCACGATGGATTCCGTGCCACGGTGGATTCCGTGAGGGTTTACGGTGGATTCCGTAAACTTTGATGATCGGGGCTCATACACAAAGTGGATTCTTTGTGCGAGAAGTTGATGGGGATGCCTGTCCTTTTCGGGTGTTTCATTAATTTAGTGTGTACATGAGTGATTCCATAGCAGGTGATTCCACAAAATACATATTAAATTAATAAACGTTTATGAGTTTAGAGTGCGCACTCGTAATAAATTAAGGTTAGGATTTATTTCTAACCAGTTGATTTATTTATGTAGCTGAAGACTGCTAGGTATTCACTTTTGTCAGTTTAATTGTATTATTTTACTAACGATTGTGAATGCTTCAGTTGATGTGTAGAGATAGCAGCAATGGCGGAGGAAAGCATTGGAGTCTAGCGAGTATTCGACCTATGGATTATATTTTGATAGGCGTCACGCCTATATTTTGTCATGTCTATTGAGGCATCAATTATTTATTATTATTTTGTATGCGCCTATGCGCACGGATATGTTATTTCTATTTGGGACATTGTGTTGGGCGTGCCAGACTCTATGGGCGCTGTCCATTAGCTTTATTTCTATTTTTGTAAAAGCAAGCTCAAAAGCTAAAAGCTTGTCATATTTTTGTAAATTGGGCTATTATTGAGCATGAAGATGGAAATATACATAAAATACATGCTTTGTGAAGCGCTCACACAAGGCATGGGGGGAGATTGAACCCAATTGGTCTCTTGCTCTTGTCGTTCATGCTTTTTACATTGTAATTTGTGCAAAAAAGTAGAGTTCATTGTTCTTGGGGACCTTCTGGGATTCACTACATGAGCATACAGCGACCGATCTGCGCACCAGCCCTGGTAAGCTTCCCCCCGGCCTTGCTGTTGAGCTGCTTTTAGGGGTGCAAGCATGTTCCCAGCTGGTGGTTTTGAGGGTGAGACTGGTGTGTTAACACTAGAGAAGTCGTCCATAGGGTCTTCCAATATGGGTTCAGCATCTTCAAGGTGCTTTTGGGCGTCCTTGACCCACTCCTTGACCCTAGCTATAGCTTCGAGTTGTCGTTTGGGATGGGGATATTCCCCTACCTTGGCACTCCCTAGCTCTGCCATCTTAGGAGCCGAGGTCTCTGCCTCTGCGTCTGTGACCCTCTTTCCCATTACCAACGTAGTCATTTCCTCGATTTTAAGGGTTATCTTCGCATCAGTACTCTTTTTCCGTCTCCTCCGGCTTTTCTTCCCTATTGAGGTTGCATCAAGGTTACTTGGCCTTGGTAAGGAGATGCCTGCTTGTTTCGTTTGAGCTCGCGTCATAGCATGTAGTGGGATGGGCATATCCTCACTACCGAAAGTTTCAACTCCAAAGAGCCCCAAGGGCACCGATGGCATGTTGGCAGCGCCCGTTGATGGCTTCCGCCTAGGACAGTCAGGAAACAGGTGTGTGATTCCACACTCTGTGCATCGGAGATCCACTTTGTCCTTGTTAGCTTGTTCTCGCTCTGGGCAGCGTGATGAAATGTGGCCTAGGTGGCCGCAAGTCCAGCATGTGACCGGATCCTGGCTTGGCCCTCCAAAGCCTCTGCCTCGTCCTCTTCCTAAGGCCATCACCGGTCCTGGCCGGTAGTCCATCAGGACTGGGTTGCCCTCCTCATCGTAGGATACATAAGGATTGACATATGCCTCTTCCTCATTGGGCTCCTCCACAAAGTGAACAGGAGCATCGCTAGGTGGGTGAGTCACAAAAGGACCTGGTGGCCTAGGTATGCCAGTTGGGTTCATCTCCAGCCTAGGCACGACAGGTCTTGGGTCAGTTGGTGCTAGAAGAGCTAGCTGGGTTCCCCTGCCCAAGAAATTAGGTGGCCTACTGCCTAAGTATGGAGGGTTGTACTGCTGCGTATACAGGAGTCTCCTCGGCATTCTACAGTGCACTGCATTATGTCCAAATCTACTGCAATTTGAGCATGGCCAAGATCTAGGATCTTGGCACCACTGGGAGGTGATTGCCACCGCAGTACACACAATTAATATCTCACAATCCGAGCATCGAAACGAAATGTTGTAAAAACAAAAATTGGGCAGGGTGTGCCTAAAATTTGCCAAAAAATCTGAAATTTAGGGAAAAAATATTTAACATCGAAGGCGGCGGGTGCAGCTAGGATGATTTTAAGCACCAAGTGAAAGACGGCTTTTAAAAGGCGCCCGAGTGACACTTGTGGATTTTTTATCATTTTTTTACTGTCGTGCAGGATGCCAGGAGCTGCCAGTCAGTGCGGGATGTCGAGACAGACGCAAATGATTTTTCAAAGGCTGAAACGAAGCCCAGACGAGGAAGAGGCCGAAAATGGGCCAAGATTTGAAAGGGTGGACAAAATTTAAGACCAAAGGGGGGGAATGGAGAGAGAGAGAGAGGACACAAGATAGTGAGCAAGCGTGGACAGAGTTCCACACTTAAAAGATGCAAGTGCTAGAATGATAGAATGAAAGTACAATAGGAGTTAGACCTACCCCTAACTCAACTAGAGTTAATTTAACTCTAAAACTGACTCTAAACGTGGTGACACAACTTATTAATGTAGTTGCGTTCACACTAGAAATCAACTAACTAAAACACTTGAGCATTGTCCATAGAATTGGCAAATTCTAACATCCTTTTGCTTGAAGATATACGGGTCACTGCTAGGTTCGTATCGAGCTAGTTGTTTCGCTACTATAGGGATTCTAGCCTGCCCTTTAGCTCCTTGCATGACTCCCAATCCTGACAGTAGCGCGGTGGCTAGGGCAGTAGCACTTTGCTCCACGGATGTATTGTTCATGAGTCGCTTTGCCACCAGTTCGCTCAACGTCATCCAGCCTCTGTTGCCCGTTCCCTCTCCACATTCGGTCCGGGCTTGGCTGCCCTAGCTAGGTCTAGCACTCGTCTAGCCTCGTACATATCCACGTCCTGCTACAGCCTTCTAGCCCTTTGCTCATGGTTGTAGGAAATTATGCCTTCCAATGCTCCCTTGATAGCTCTTCTCTCTTCTTCCAGGTTAGCCACCACTTCTTCTACAGGTCTACCTTGGATCTCAGTCCTGGTGAGTAGATCGTAGTCGTGGACCAGTTCTTGGACCGAAGTTGGAAATTCTCCTAAGTCTAATTGGTCTTCCCCTTGATCGCCTCTTGATCCCGACATTGTTTCTGCTTCCAGCTCCACGAGGTTGTCGATGAATCCAATCAGCTTCGGTAGCTTCCACTCCTCTATCTTGTTGCTTCCCGTGTCTTTGTGTTTTCTCCATGCACTACTAGTAGGTACTCATGCACCTGTCTAAGTCTTGGGGTCTCCTCCTACTAGTGGGTTCCTTAATATTATTAGGTATCCAAATGTGTTCCTTGTTATTTGAAAGCAGCGTCGATCCTTACTCGCACTTTGTGCTTAGTGCTTTCGTGGTGCTTGGTGCAAAAATAGGCTTTTCTCTTTGCTTGTTGTGCAAGTTTAGTGGAGCACAAAAGTAAAATGCCGATGCAAAAAGAGTTTAATGCAAACTCCACCTTGTTTCTACCCATGTTCTTAGTCTAATTTGAGTTTTCAACTCGGTTCGCGACTATTCTATGTTCTTTTCGCACCCTGAGTTCAATTAATCTCTGAGGTTCTAATGGCCAACTTGGGTTCTGGGGGTGTTCAGGGTTGCATCCTAGGGTCAGGTCTGTGGTCAGGTCAACAAAAGATCCTTATCTTTGTGTTCTGGCAGGATGGTCCGATTCTGGGAATCGGACCGGGATGGTCCGACTCTGAGAGTCGGATGGTCTGATTCTGGCAATCGGACCGGTATGGTCCGACTCTAACAGTCGGACAAGGTTGGTCCGATTCTGGACTGGTCCGAGTCGAACAGGGGTGGGTCCGATTCCTTCGATCGGAAGAGGTGTCTGGTCGGACAGGCTGGTCCGAGTGGTTCGATCGGACAGGATGGTCCGATCGGACAGTTGAGTGTCCGATTATAAGGGACAGTCCGAGTGCCACGTGGCACGTCCAATCAAGCTGGTCCGATCCTGGGAATTGGACCAAACTGATCCGACTCACTCTCAGTCGGACAGTCCGATTCTGGGAATCGGACTACTGTAGGTTGGTCCCACAGTGTCAGCGGCGGGCGCGATTCCGGCGCGTTTGAATCCTCCTTACTGTCTGCTCCACTCAATCATCACAAAACATCCCATAACCGATCAGAGCGCTACTGGAACTCACTAGACTCTCCTGAAGTAGCACGAATCGAATGCACCTAGAATCGGGGTTGCGTTTCCTCGTCCTGTGAACCAGAAACTCTCTCTCTCTCTCTCTCACAGCAAAGCCAACTAAGAAAATGAGGTCTGTCCTGGCCTCCCATGCCTCTTAAGGTTCTTTCCCAGCACTGCAAAACCTTACAGCCAGTTCCCTGTCCCTGGTTCACCCAGAAGCTTGAGTCTGGTCCCCTGTTTTCCTGTTTCCAGTAGTAGCCAGAACCTCTGTTTTCTCTGGTTTTACCCTAATCTAACCTCCATCTAGTGCAGCCAATATGAAAAACAGAAATGCAGAACATTAATCCTAATCTAATGCTTCCAACAAACCCAAATACTTACCTGTTCCTCAAATTAAAACCTCCTAAGTCTCCTAGTTATCTCGAGCACTGGTTCAGGCTGCAAACCCTACTTACATGCTCAATCTAATGCACGCGGCGCTCAAAGCTCGAATCCGTTTGTCCCGGCAAAACCAAAATGTGGGAACTCTTCGAGCTCTACCCTGAGACCTACGGACCACTTATTACTCAAGTGTTTCGAACTGAGCAGCCATGGCTACCTCTCACATAGCCGTCGTGCAACGCCTACCTTGTGGGTGTAGTGAGCTTACCTTGATGCTCAATCGAGTACCTTCCTCTCTCTTGCACCAGTGCAGCTCCACGATCCTTGAGGTGAGCTCAAGCAACCTCAATCCCTCTCCCATGAGCTTCAGCCTCCATAGCCACGTTCAAGACCAGAGGAGAGAAGAGAGGAGGAGAAGATGAAGAGGGAGAATGGAGAGCTTCTTCTCCAAGATCCCTTGCCCTCCCACGATCACTCCCTCACATGCTCTCACGCTCTCAGCCCCTCTCACAAGCACAAGCAAGGAGGCACGAAGGTGAGAAATAGGAGGAGAAGAAGAAGACTATGTCTACCACACACGAGGATGATTTTCTCATTTACTTTTTAACTTTATATACATGCCCTAATTTCCATGAGCGGTCATCCCCCTTTTTTACATAGCCGGCCATTAGCCTAGGCCCTTTTCTCATTGTCTGTCTATCCTTCTAGCTTCCTTTCCACCGCCTGTCTACATTTACAAATTGCACGAGTGAGAGCCCGGCACTCTTTTACACGATTTCAGGGTGCGCCTTTTCCATTTTAAAATGCGTCTTTCCCCTTCGACATTTGCCTTGGACTTTTGAGGTTGCCCTTGCGCTTTTGGTCTTTTTTCCTCTTCTTTCTTCAGTCGGGCTACCTTTTTTCCGCCTTTGCCTTGCGTCTTTTCCGCTTTCTTTTGCTTTCTTCGTGTTGGGGTTAACACATGACAACCATATGTTGGTTGCATCGATTGATATGGTTGATGCAGCATCTCAACCAAACTTACTGCAATCATTGCTAAATTTGTACAACAATGAGTATAGCCAATCACTCTCTTCTGGGAAACACTATCTATGTGGGCAACAATATGACTATGAGCAGTATTCATTTGCTTCTCCGTAACATGCTTATCATGAGTACCATGGACAACAATATGATTATTCTATTGTTGATCTACATAGTGATAATGTGGGCAACATTGTGTCTAAAGCCAGTAGAGCTCGAGACATTTAACCAATGATTAGATCAAAGAATTGCATACTCATGGATTATGTTATAGATGTGTTGAACCGATGTACTCCAATCACAATGACATATGCAAAGCAAAGAATGCAAGGATATTCTTGGTACTTGAATATTCAGATAAAGAGGATGAAGACATTCATGCTAAGGAAAATTTTGATGTCGATCAAGAGGAAGATAAAGGGTTTAAAGTTACAACTTATGAATTTTTTGATAAGGAAGACCATGACCATGGGTTTCTATTTGACTTGATTGCTTATGCTTTTGTGGATTCACAAGTACATGCATATTATTTCATGAATGATAATACATATGCCTTGGTGGTCATGACTTTAATGCATGGACAGGATGTCACTTTCCATTTTGACCTAGGAGGCTAAGAGCTCACCTTAACCACTACAAGATATAGGCCTTATACCGACGTTAAAAGTGACGAAAATGTTCATAAATAAAATTTCCCCTGTCGTCGCAAAAAAAGTCGTTATTGGCAACACCATAGAACAATTGGTATCAGTGTTGTTATCAATGTCGCTATTTGCATCGCTATGACCCTTTGCGACACTAATAGCAACACGTGCAATAAATTTGCGACACTAATAGCGATGGTAACAAGGGAAAAAAATTTATGGTAGGGCAACAAACTGCCCTACCACATATAGCACTATGTGCTTTATTTGGGCCATACAAAATAGTTTTAGTAATGTGTACAATGCTCGTGTAAATAAAGGCAAAGTGTACTTAAATCATAACACTAATACATGAAATAAATACACGATCGCATAATGAAAGCAACAGGTACAATCATGGCAAGATACTACTACTACATAGCAAATGTCTACACAAATCACGTGACCAAAAAAGAAGGGTATGTGAGCTCTAGGGGATCCAAGGGCAAGCTATAGATCCTCGCCATCCGAAATCTCGTCCCACCGCAAAGGAGCATCAAATGGACTCTGCAAAAAAAGAAACAACTACACATCAGTCCACCATACAATAATGCATTCTAATTAAACATAATAACTACGGACAAGAAAGATGAGTGACTTACAGGGCCGCCGCATCCATACAACCGGTCGATCAATGCAGTGAGACCGTACCTCTCTGCATATCGAGTCTCAAGGCCGGTGGGATTGCGATTTGTAATGGAGTGCTGCAAAGAAAACAAAATACAACTGTTAGAAACACAATTGTCAGTACAAAGGATATTGCAAAAGAAAAAAGTAAGCAAAACAAAAGAAAAACTTACAAAGTCCTCCAGTTATATCATGTGGTAGCTACTCCCAAGATGATGGACCACTCCGGCCTCTAGTCATGCCTTCGTTGCCTTGCGTTGCAGTCTCCAACGTCCTGGAGAATCTGTAGCCTCCTCCCTAATTCGGCACCAGTCATCCATATCTAGCCACTCAGGCTTTGAAGCCCCACTCTTGAGTGCCTTATGTGCGTTCGATAGTCTGTGTGACATGTATGCATGCATGCACTCCATCATCTAGCCCGCAAAAAACCTATCTGCTGTGGGCTGGTACTGGAAACTCCTCATGCAAGGATGCTACTATGTAGTCCTTGCTTCCCTTCGATATGTTCTTCCAATGATTCAAGATGTTGTGCCGAAAAACTTGTTGGCACAACTCTCTCATGCAAGCCATCACCCTCCTCCCCTCATCATTCATGATGATGGCTCATGACCTATCATCTACAAGGTAGGCATACCCCTCTGGGGCATGCCTATGATGGGTCCTCTCCCACCTGTGACCACGCTCCTTGGCATATCCAGGAGACCCCTGTACATCTGGTGTACCTACCGGGGTATTATCTCTCGGAGTAGCACCATAAGGGTGCCACCTGCGGACGGCTGTGAGCAAAAGCCGGAGTGACTAGAGTAGACATCCCCATAGGTGTGACAAATCCCAAAGGTGACGCTATCGAACGGTTTCGAAAGCAATGTCGCAACTTCAGAAGTCCTTGATAACTTTCAGGATAGAAAATCAAGCAAGAGAACGAAGTCAAATCTGTTATGACAACAAATACTTCCTGTGATATTGATCAGTTGGGAAGTTCAAACATGTACATGATCATATAGAATTCTTTGTATTGAATGAATCATCTTCAAAAACATAGAAGAATTCTGATAATATATATCATGTGTGTCTCTGTAGAGTTGAGATACTTGTGCCAAAAATAGGAGATTATAAGCTTCGACTAGTAGAACTTAAGAATGATCAATAACTGTTTGTATTGGTACCAATGACAGGGCTCAAACAACTAAATACCTTCAAAAATGATATTCAGCATGTTACTGTTCCACCTACTAACAAAGATCTTCTTTGTTGAAGCAATCAGACCCATATGACTATGAAGCTTTTCATATAATGCTGAAGAACTCCCGATTCCTGACGTCTTCCTTAGAGGAAGAGAGATGTGTCGAACTGTGTAGCATGATGTAGAAGGGGTCCATTGTATGGCATTACTTTGACAGATAAAATGGTCTACAGTCGAGTTTAGACCTGAAAGACAGTCATTTTCTAGGAGTTTCCGTATGGAAGAGCGCAGGCAACAGGAAGGATCACAAGATAGATCAGTACAGATGATGCGATGCAAGAGGAAGAAGCCCCAGACATGCGCTTGCATTCACAACTTACGCCCTCCGGTTGCCAAGTCCATCTCCAAACTACACTTGCATATTTAGCAGCTGCATCAGATGCAGTTGTTCCATGTTCCAAGTATCCCTCCAAGCTGCCACATCGTTTCTAGCTGCTTGGGTAGTGTAATTCGCGCACCTGCGGGGGTAACCGCAGCCTCCTGACGGAGGAAGGTCCATGCCGAGTATCCACGTCCTTTCTTTTTGCAATTGCAATAGGCCTAGCCCTCATTATACAAAGAGTCACATTTGTGCCAATCAATGCAATCTTCCGGCATTAATGAGTGCTCTGCAATTCAGTGAGACAAACAGGGTCAAGAGCGTGTTGCTATTACACCATAGCAATGAACCATGATAAGCTTTTTCGGAAAGACCCTACATTCTGCGAAGTTATTGCTACACACGCCCAATGGATAGGTATTAAGTGCCGTCTCCACACAAACACAAATCAGTGTCAGGCACGGCCTACCACTCGCTCAATCCAATCCCTCTTAACATCAAATAAGCAGATTAAACGGTGTAATTCCACCCCGAGAACTGTTCAGAAGGAAATCCTGAGATGACCCGCGTCACAGCAATGAAGTAGCTTCCTTAATCTCCGTTTTTTCACTTCCCATCCTCTGAGCCACAGTAAAAACAACGTGTGTCGGGAGCCTTCCCTTCTCTGTTTGTTCCAACCCGTTTTTTGCTTTTCTCCTTCTTCCCACACAATTAGATTCCCCCCCCTTTTTGATTCAAAAAGCTCTCCCCTTTTTCCAGAAAAGCGGCTCTTGAAAATAGCCATCTAAATTTGTTCCTTTCGTGGGCCTCTTTGGCACAACCATATCTTTGTCGTTTCCTTTAATGAAGACATCAATCAAATTTCTGTCGACTTATCCTGTTCCTATGGTTGCACAAGCTTTCAAGTAGATAACATATGTAATAGAATTGGCATGCACCCCTTGATGTTGCATCTCCTCATAGCATCGCATAGTCATATCACCTTCACGATTATGAACATAGGCATCTAGCATTATTGTCCACAATATAACATCATGGACAGTCAATTTCTCAAATGCTTCTCGTCCTTCCTTGATAAAGCCACATTTTCCATACATGTCCACGAGCATGTCACCAACAATAGAGTCTCTTTCTAGGCCCCTTAGGATGATCTCAGCATGTATCTCTTGGCCCATTGGGAATGCTCCTATGCGGCCACAGCTTTCAAACGAACCCTTGGTCACAATCAAAGTGATCCATGAGATTGCATCTCAAGTTACCAGTCTACCAAAATTCCTTATTCTTCTCCGTCTTCAGCATAGAATGAAAGAGCAAACATAACAACTAAGTATGTACAAAGTATCAAACCACACACATGACTTTTGGGTGGTTTACACACCTCGAATGCGCAGCAATACGAAAATGCAACTCCAGCAAAACAACGAGACAGAGACATTGCGTCGATACCTCCACAGCAACCACCTGACCCATGCTCTCTCGAATTGCCATGAGAGCGAGGAGTAGTACATGTATCCTAACCCAACCGTGGGCTCAATGCATCCGGATCTCTGCAGCATCCCCCTGAAACACTCCCTCTGTTTGGCCCAAGTCTGGGCATCGACCTTGTATGCTAGAAATTGAAGCATCAGAGCATACCGAAGCATTTAGAGACATACGAGTGAAGATCTCCTATAGCTCCTCGTCGCTCATCCCTCGACTCATCCTGATGATCTAAATATCCACAAAGGTCACCTGCACAAAAAAAAAATGATGTTAGCATAATCAATATAAATCATACAAAGCACGGTAATATAAATCTTTAAAAAATGATCTTACTTAAAATGTATATCTTATGTACCCTTATAAGTGATTTGTCAACAAATTGAGTAAGTGGATGCTCCAAGTATGAAATACCCTATGGTCCCATGTCAATCTCCTGACACAACTCCGCATACACTGGAAGGTCAATAGATATGTCACCACAAAAGGATGAGTCCACCTCATTCTCAAAGCATTCTTGGACTCCTGTATTTCCATCATTGTTACCCGATGCTGGCTCCTCTACATGCTCAAAGCTTTCGGTGGCCTCCACCCCTTGCAATATCAACCCCTCTATTTTCATACTATCCTCATCTATGCTCGAAACATCTCTTTGATCATATACTCTCGCACTTCGGAGAACTGAATGTATAACATATCACCATCGAGGTTGTTGGGGGATTGGATAGAAAATTACATGTTCACAATCACGTACAATAGATATTTAACTATTGTGGCATGTACCATATCGTAATACAATAAAAAAAACACATAAGTTCATGCACCTATTCACAACGAGCCAGCAACACGAACGTGCTGCGCAAATCCGTTCATTTTTTTTCGAAATCTATTTCGAGAAATCCAAATGGACCTCGTCAAACTGCTGCTCCAGCTCCTTTAAGTATCAGTTTGAACCACTGCATATCGAATAAGATCATGGAGAAGCTACGATAATCCACTGTGACAATACTTTGCAAGTTTCCAAAATACTCCATCTCATCTATAATCGTGTTTGAATCCGTTGCTCGTCGTTGGCTCTCTTACTTGAACCTTGCCATGATACCACAATCTGTTGTGGAGCACATTTTGTCAATACGCTCCACGCAAAAATGCCGTCCGCGTGACCACGCTACACGATATATTTTGTACTATACATTGAAACACTCAATTAGTTGTCGCATATAAAATATAGATATGAAAACCCTGAACAAGTCATTACCTTTGGACTACATCCCCTCGAGAATTTCCACTCCTTGGTTGAGACCTCCGCCCCTTCGCAAGACGTTGCAGTCAAAGCTCCATGCAACCATCGTGTTGACATAAACCGTGGCATCTCCTCCATGTCGTTGGGATATCGAATCGGTCGATGGTGCGTACTACATCGAAATTTAGATTGTGCTTCCTCTCGATCTTTCCTAGCTTGCTGGTACCTAGTGAGCCACATCTCCATAGAGGCATGATGCAACATACAAAAGTGATTCACTTTCTACTCCATTGCAGCATTCATTCTTTTTTCTATCCCATTTCCAACCACCACTACTATAATCACGACTACGACGACTACGACTACCACAACAACTCTCTCTCTCCCCTACTATCACTACCACTACAATAAACAAGAAAAGAAGAAAAAACTACTACTACTACTACTACTACTACTACAACACATAAGAAAAGAAGAAAAAACTACTACTACAACAACAACTACTACTACTACAACAAGAAAAGAAGAAAAAACCACTACCGCTACAATAAACAAGAAAAGAAGAAAAAACAACAACAACAACAACAACTCCTACTACTACAATAACAACAAACAAGAAAAAGAAAAAAAAAACGACTACTACTACTACAAATAGGAAAACTAAACAACAATAAACAAGAAAAGAAAAAAACTACTATGACGATGACTACGACCACGACTATGACTACCACAACAACAACAAACAAGAAGAGAAGAAATTAAACAACAATAACTACTACTATCACTACCACTACTACTACTACTACTACAACTACCATAACAACAACAAACAAGAAAATAAGAAATTAAACAACAACTACCGCTACCACTACTACTACTACCACTATCACAACAACAACAAACAAGAAAAAAAGAAAAGAAGAAATAAAACAATAACAACAACCTCTCTCTCCCTCTCTCTCTCCCTCCCTTTCTCCCTCCCTCTCCCTCTCTTTCTCTCTTTCCCTATTATGTTTAATATTTTCTCCCTCTCTCTCTTATTCTTTCCTTCCTTTTCTCTCTTCTTCTCCCTCTCTCAATACACATGATTTTTAACAAAAACAACTAAAAGAAAATGAGAAAAAATAAAAACAAAGCAAGAAGAAACAATGCACTCACCGCAAAGGCCCGAGGATGGATTCGCGGCTCCTCTTCGCCCTCCCTACACTTCCATCTCTTCTTTGCAAACGGCAGCGGCGGCAATGAGAAGCCTTCTGTAAACGCCCCGAACAACGTAGTATGCTTAACAATTATGATATTCGCTTGTTTTCGAGATTTAATATAAAAGAGAATGAACACTTAAAGCTGAAAATGAAAATTACTCACAAAATTACAGCCATGAAAATATAAAAGTAACGGAGACAAGATTGAGGGTTGAAGATGGGCAAACCCCCCCCCCCCCCCCCCACCCGAAGGAATGTATTTCTGCTCAACCCAAGTCCCTTAGGGAAGAGCTCAGTTACAATTAACCTGAGAGTGAGAAGAAGTAATTCTCACTCTCACAAGATCATGCAAAGATGTACAAACACACATACATTATCTATTATGCAATGATAAGAACTGATTTCTTTACAGTATGAGAGAATAAAAAGGGGAAATCAGCCTTTCTCCATTGTTGATCAGCAGTACATGGATAGGGCTTGCTTCTTGTTGCTAAAATGGAAGAAAGAGCTTGAAAAGGAGGTGCTGTAATGAATTTATAGGCTTGCTGTCCTGTAAAACAGCAACGATAGAAGAGGGAATATGGAGGAATTTGATAATGGAGAAGTGGGGGATGATGATGGGGATGGATGGGCCCAGTTTCTGGCTATCTGTGGGTGTTGTACATGAGTTTACAGCAAAGAAAAATGATGCTGAATGAAGAAAAACGAGCTCTTATTTATAGGAGAGGGAAGAGCTAGTACAAAAGGGGAAAGTGGAGTAGCACAAGACAAGTGTCCAGCCACATGTCATGAGATGTGACAAGTGGTGGGACACTTGGAAACTTGTGTGACAAGTGTCTTGACACTTGTCTCTTCTCTATGGCCTTCCTTTTTGGGTTGAATACTGTCAAGAATAGAAACAACCAAATTTAATAAGCACAGTTAGAGTACAAAACTTACTATTTTTAGAATAACATCCCTATTTTTTAGGACTAGCATTTTTAGGCTAGTTCGAGGCTCCTAAAATTTAGAGACCTCCTAAAATTTAGGGATCTCCTAAAATTGAGGGACCCCCCCCCCCCCCAATATGGGTGTCATATGAAAGCTTTTTCTGTGTACATCGCAAAAATGGTATCCGAATCTTCATGTGACTTTCCTATGCAAAGAAATGTGCATTTCAAGCTTTCAGCCCACACATGCACATTATACAGGCATTTCATGATCATGCCATCTTGTTGATTGTAACTGTTTTTTCTGGTGGATCTAGCCCACACTTCAAGGCATCAATCCTTTCTGTGTGCGAGTCTAACCCTGATAAGCGTGAGTTCTAGTCACAGGCGCCCAATCGGGCCATATAGGTGGAAGTGTAAACTATCTTTTCTCTAACCCACCGCATGGGTCCACCATAACCTATGACCACTCATCAGTGGCTAGCTCCAATGCACTTTTCTTTATATCTAATTAGTGCAAAGGAAATAAATTTAATAAATCATTATACAAACAAATTAATGAAAAATGATACAAATTCTGTTTCTATAGAGTTGTGACAGCCCTCTGGCTTTTATTCAGTTGTCCTCAGCTGAAAAGCTTCTTGATATTGCTGTAGAATATTTGGGTAATCCTTCATGAATTTTTCATCTACCCACTGTGCATCTGTTGTGGGTAGATTCTTGAATTTTAGTAAGAATTTTCGTATCACAAGGCCACTTCTCGTGGTTCGGTCCTTGAGAAACAAAATCTTTTCATGTTCCAAGAGTTGCTCTATTTCTTCAACTTCTGGGGGATCTTCAGTAATGGGTTCCTTTGGTTCTGGTCCTATGTAAGGTTTTAGCAAGCTTACATGAAAATCGTTGTGTATTTTCCAATGATCAGGAAGCTCAAGTCGATAAGAAACTTCATTTATTTTCTCAATCACTTTGAAGGGTCCAAAGTATCTACTGGAGAGCTTTGGAAAAGATGAATTTTGACCAGAACCTTGTTTGAGCCTGCTTTTATCAAACTTTAGCAAGACATATTGACCTTTTTCAAAACCCAAAGGTCTTCTTCGTTTATCTGCTTGCTTCTTTTGTCGCTCTTGGGCAACTTTGATAGTGGCTCGAACTTGATCCATTGCGGTTTTTAAATCTGAAGCAAACTCATCAGCAGCAAAAATCTTATCTTTAGTGCGAATAATTGGAGGAGGAATCACTTTACCCTGTACTATTTCATTTGGAGCTTTTCCTGTGGATGAGTGCACTGTATTGTTGTAAGCAAACTCCAATAATGGAAGATATTTCTCCCATTGTGACTTATGTTCACTAACATAAGCTTTCAACATATCCAAAAGAGTGAGATTCATCACCTCTGTTTGGCCGTCAGTTTGAGGATGAAAAGCTAAGGAGAACTTTAAAGTGGTTCCCAAATTCTCAAATAAAGCACGCCAAAAGTTACTTGTGAATTTGGAGTCTCTATCTGAAATGATCTCAGAAGGCATACCATGTAATCTGAAGATATGTTGAATGAAAAGTCTTGCAGCTTGTGCGGATTTCAATGTTTTATGACATGGAATAAAATGTGATTGTTTGCTCAATCTATCAATTATGACCCAAATCATATCATGACCTTGAGGTGTTCTTGGAATACCTGAGATGAAATCCATTGTGATAGATTCCCATGGATCTTTGGGCACTGGAAGAGGTTGCAACAATCCTGGAATCTTCTGCCTATCATATTTGGATTTTTGGCATACCAGACAAGCCTCAATGAAGTTATGTGTATCTCTTCGTAATGTTGGCCAATAAAAGTAGCACTCAATTGCACTTAGAGTGGCTGCCCTCCCTCTATGCCCTGCATAAGGGGGTTTATGACTTTCTTTAAGCACCTTTTGTCGAACAGGAAGAGTGACACAAAGGCGATTGTTCATGAGAAGGTAACCGTCTTTGATGGAATAATCTGGATGAGAACCTCCTTGCTGTAAATTTGACCAAATTGCTGCAAAATCAGTATCGTCATCATAAGTATTCTTCATCATTTGAAAATCTTCATGATGAGCCACTGTAATAGTTGCAATGTGAGGCACTCTAGAAAGTGCATCAGCAACTACATTTTGTTTCCCTGGAGTGTACATAATTTGAAAATGAAACATAGACAAGAAATTTTCCCATCTTGCATGTTTCTCCTGCAAATGCTTTTGAGTCTTAAAATACTTCAAGCTTTGATGATCGGTTTTAATAAGGAATTCATTGCCTAAAAGATAATGTTTCCATATCTTTAAAGCATGAACCACTGCTAAGAGCTCCTTTTCATAAATGTCATACCTTTTCTCCACATCATTTAGACGGCGGCTTTCAAAGGCTACGGCATGGCCTTCTTGATTTAGCACTGCACCAATACAATCAGCGCAAGCATCTGCTTCCACCACAAATGGTTTTACCAGATCTGGAATGATAAGAACAGGTCCAGAAGTAAGAGTTATTTTCAGCCTTGTGAAGGCTGCCTTCTCTTTTTCCTTCCATTGGAAAGAGATCTTCTTCTTTGTAAGGTCATGAAGTGGAGAAGCCATATGTGCAAAATGCTTGATGAAGCGGCGGTAATAGGAACATAAGCCAAGAAATGATCGTACCTCATGTACATCACGAAGATGAGGCCATTCTTGGATTATCCTAATCTTTTCAGGATCCATCTGAATCCCTTCAGAAGAGATGACATGCCCAAGGTAATTTATTTTATGCATGAAAAAATTCACTCTTTTTACCATTTACCAAGAGTTGATTTTGTTGTAGTAATTGTAGAACAATTTCCAAGTGTTGATGATGCTCCTCTTCATTCTTGCTAAAGACAAGAATATCATCAAAGAAAGTACCGACATATTGTCGATGCTCTCTAAAGATGCGCTCCATCATTCGATTAAAGGTGGCTGGTGCATTGGTTAATCCGAAAGGAACCACCAAGAATTCATAAAGACCGTATGAAGTTCGGAAAGCAGTTTTGTGTACATCTTGTGGTATTACCCTAATTTGATGATAACCACTCATTAGATCAATGCGGCTGAAAACCTTTGAGCCTCCTAGACGATCCAAAATATCGTCAATTCTGGGAATAGGAAATCGATTCTTCACAGTGATTTTGTTGAGGGCTCGATAATCAATGCACATCCTGAATGTGCCATCTTTCTTTTGAACAAGAAGAACCGGTGAACAAAATGGTGAGCTACTTGGCCTAATTAGCCCACGGTTGAGTAGGTCTTCGACTTGCTTTCTGATTTCTTCTTGTTGAGGACGGCTCACACGGTATGGTGCTATATTAGGAGGAGAACTGCCCGGGATAATATCAATATGATGGTCTTCTGGCCTTTCTGGGGGAAGCTGATAAGGAAGATCTTCCGAAAAACAATATTTATACTTTTCCAAGAGCTGAAGTTGCTCTTGGTTTTCAGCATTCATATTATCTTTTACATCAGTGACATAAAGCAGACAACATTGAACACAATCCTTAATTGCTCTAGAGACTTGCATATGGCTTACCATAGGTATGGTGTCTCCAGAAACTCCAGCTTGGATCTCGTACTTCTTGCCTTTGTTGGTGAGTTCTACCTTCTTTTTCTGAGAGAAGATGGTTGAATCTACTCTATGATTCCAGGGCATGCCAAGAATCACATCGCAACCATCAAGGTCCCCGATACAGAAGGTATCTTCGTCACTGTAGCCTTGAATTTGAAACTTAAGCTTGCCAATGTAGGGTGTCACAGTCTTCACTGTGTCACCTTCATCAGCATTTAAAGCTTGGCGAACTTCTGTCGGAGTGTCCATATCTTCATTCTTTAATCCAAGCTCTTTAGCTAATTGCAAGGAAATGATATTTTCATTCGCCCCAAGATCTATCAAGAATAGTGCTTGCTTACCTTGCAACTGTCCCTAAGCTTTTAATAATTTGTGCGTCTCTGGAGTGTGAGTTGTGTTTGCAACTACATCACTGATAGCATTGATTTTCACTGGCGACTTAGGCTTGTTGTCAGAAACCTTGCTTTGTCCCTTGTTTGGACATTGCTTCACTATGTGGCCTGTTTGTCCACATTGAAAGCACTTCCCTTCTTTCATGAAGCATTGCTTTTCTTCTTCGGAAAGTTGCTTTGCTTGTGGGTATAGATTGGAGCGAAATTGAGGAGCATTAGGAGGTGCATAGGGCTTCATCTTCTTTTGATTTGATGGCTGCTTTTGCCACTGTTTTTGTCCTTCATTTGGGGCTGAATACTCCTCATTGTCAGCTACTCTCTTGTTATCATTCTTTTGGAATGATTTGTTGCCATTGTGCTCCATTTCCCATGTCTCAGCATGGTCAATGAGTTCCCTGAGACTAGAACAATGATAATGATTAAGAGCAGTACGAAGTTTAAAATGCAAACCTCCTTGAAGCTTCCTAAGCTTTTTCGAACTGCTGATCTTCTTGAAATGTTGGACCTTCAAAAGCAGCTCCCAAAATCTCTTAGTATAGTCACCAAGTGACTCATTTTTCCTTTGCCAAAGCTGATCCCATTCCATTTTTACATCTCTTATGAAATGAACAGGAAGAAATTGGCTTTGTATCATGCGAACAAAGGACCGCCATGATTTTGGGGCAGCATGATCATATTCCAACCCCGTCCACCAAGTATGGGCTAAGTCGGTTAAATGTAAAGCTGCAAACTTAATCTTTTCTTTTTCTTTATACTTGTCACGACCATACAAAATTTGAAATTGACGAATAAACTTCAGAAGAAGATCAGGATTTCAGAAACCATCATACATACTGAACTTGATCTTCTTTTCAAGTTGAGATAGTGACTTAGTCTTCTTCTTCTTCTTATGCCTTCGTCCATGCTCGAATCTTGAGGTTGAAGATGATGAAGTGCTTGATGGGGATGAAGATGGAGACGAGGGTGAAAAATGTCGACGCCTTTGACGATGATGAGGTCTTCCATGAGAAGGGTGTGACTCTTCGTTACTAGAAGAGGATCCATCAGAATAGGCGCCAGAAGACTTTGAAGAAGAGGATGAGCTTCGACGCGATCTCTTTCTTTGTCTTGACGTAGAATGGAACTGCCTCTTAGAAGTAGTTGGACTTCTTGATCGGCTCCTTTCATTGGTATGGCTTTGTCTCCTTGAAGTAGATGGGCTTCTTTCCTTGAATTCTTTGGGATTCTCAACTTTTTCTAGTTTGAGAAGTTGCTCACGAATTTGCTGATTCTCCTCTCTCAGACTTTGAATGGCTTGAAGGACAGCATTTGACTAATCCATTGAGACTCTTAAGAAAAAAAAAATGCTCAAGCACTCAATGCAAGGGCTGAAAACAAACAAACTTATAATTGTAAGCACTACCAGTGCTGGGGATGAGGACCGAGCCAAAGCTCTGATACCACTGTAAAGGCCCCGAACAACGTAGTATGCTTAACAATTATGATATTCGCTTGTTTTCGAGATTTAATATAAAAGAGAATGAACACTTAAAGCTGAAAATAAAAATTACTCACAAAATTACAGCCATGAAAATGTAAAAGTAATGGAGACAAGATTGAGGGTTGAAGATAGGCAAACCCCCCCCCCCCCCCCCCCCCCCCCGAAGGAATGTATTTATGCTCAACCCAAGTCCCTTAGGGAAGAGCTCAGTTACAATCGACCTGAGAGTGAGAAGAAGTAATTCTCACTCTCACAAGATCATGCAAAGATGTACAAACACACATGCATTATCTATTATGCAATGATAAGAACTGATTTCTTTACAGTATGAGAGAAGAAAAAGGGGAAATCAGCCTTTCTCCATTGTTGATCAGCAGTACATGGATAGGGCTTGCTTCTTGTTGCTAAAATGGAAGAAAGAGCTTGAAAAGGAGGTGTTGTAATGAATTTACAGGCTTGATGTCCTGTAAAACAGCAGCGATAGAAGAGGGAATATGGAGGAATTTGATAATGGAGAAGTGGGGGATGATGATGGGGATGGATGGGCCCAGTTTCTGGCTATCTGTGGGTGTTGTACATGAGTTTACAGCAAAGAAAAATGATGTTGAATGAAGAAAAACGGGCTCTTATTTATAGGAGAGGGAAGAGCTAGTACAAAAGGGGAAAGTGGAGTAGCACAAGACAAGTGTCCAGCCACATGTCATGAGATGTGACAAGTGGTGGGACACTTGGAAACTTGTGTGACAAGTGTCTTGACACTTGTCTCTTCTCTATGGCCTTCCTTTTTGGGTTGAATACTGTCAAGAATAGAAACAACCAAATTTAGTAAGCACAGTTAGAGTACAAAACTTACTATTTTTAGAATGACATCTCTATTTTTTAGGACTAGCATTTTTAGGCTAGTTCGAGGCTCCTAAAATTTAGGGACCTCCTAAAATTTAGGGATCTCCTAAAATTTAGGGACCCCCCATCCCCCAATATAGGTGTCATATGAAAGCTTTTTCTGTGTACATCGCAAAAATGGTATCTGAATCTTCATGTGACTTTCCTATGCAAAGAAATGTGCATTTCAAGCTTTCAACCCACACATGCATATTATACAAGCATTTCATGATCATGCCATCTTGTTGATTGTAACTGTTTGTTCTGGTGGATCTAGCCCACACTTCAAGGCATCAATCCTTTCTGTGTGCGAGTCTAACCCTGATAAGCATGAGTTCTAGTCACAGGCGCCCAATCGGGCCATATAGGTGGAAGTGTGAACTATCTTTTCTCTAACCCACCGCGTGGGTCCACCATAACCTGTGACCACTCATCAGTGGCTAGCTCCAATGCACTTTTCTTTATATCTAATTAGTGCAAAGGAAATAAATTTAATAAATCATTATATAGACAAATTAATGAAAAAGGATACAAATTCTGTTTCTATAAAGTTGTGACACCTTCCTTCTCCCTCTTTCTCTCTTTCTCTCCCTCTCCCTCTCAAATGCAAGATGGAGTTCGCCGATCTCCGTTTCGCTCTCTCTTTCATTCGTTCGCACAAAATAACGTGCTTGGGTTTTGGCCCTCATTTTTTTGTCTGAGGACTGTCTCTATTTGCGTCACTATTTGCGACGTAAATAGCGACGCCGCTATTTTGCGTCGGAAAGTGCCGTCGCTATGCCTCCGTATCCTTGTAGTGAACTCTCTGCGTGGACCAGCACTACTTTGAGAAATATGTCCTTGTCTTCAAGAATTTTGAGCCAATATCATGCTAACTAGTTGGCTTTGTTTCAACGTAGGATAGTTCTCTGTTTTGGACCAGATCCAATGCTAAATTAATGTCTAAGATGCATGAAAGTACTTAAAGAGAGCTTTCTCTAGAGCTATAGCATGTCCAATTTAGATTAGCCAATCCAAAGTTATTACATATCATTTAGTATAGCAAGGTAAAAGAACAAAGGACATATATACAAGATATCATATTTTTTAGAGAATAATACAACTTTGTCCTTCATCTCTCAAGCTCCTCTTGTCCTTTCATGGCTGCCAACCATTTCTCCCTTCTTTTCTATTTTTCTCTCTTCGTTTCTAGTCTTTCTTTCTCCTTGTCTAGACTTTCTCTCTCCTCTATACTCTTCTTCTCTCTTTCCTACAATCTTTTCTCTCCTCTTTCTCTCTTTTGATTAGGTCCCTTCATGACACTGTGAGAATTCATTCATGGGTGGTCCCTGCATGAATTCATTCACGTGCGATCCTTGTGGGAATTCACTTATGATATTCATAATTACGTATAGTAAAGAACTAATACATGTTCCAGAAAGAAATCCTAATAGCATAATTGGAAGGGGGGTATAATTATTTGGGGTGGAATTAAAAACAATTACTCATTGATAAGATAGGGTCATTACAAAAATGGTGTAGTTATCAAAGCATATGAGAAATTAGAAAACTCTTGTATAAGAGTCATGTCACAACTAGCAACAATGAGAGCATTGCGGTTTTTACAACTCATTGACAAAATGCCAAATGGATTGGCTAGGATTGACGAATGATTGGAAAGGGAATTCTGCAAATCAATTGAATCAATGTGTACTCTTTAACCCTGTAAACCGTACGTTACAACCCTGTTTTTTGTAAGGGTTTGTGGCATAAGTAAACCCTGCTCCCTCCACTAGCACAAGTTGTAATCAGAGTGCAATCATGCAGTAGTGGTGGATTTCCCTCCCTCCACTTCCATTCAGTGCATCCTAGCTCTAAAAGTTAGTCGCTAGGAGTTTAGATAAGGCTCAAACTTATGTTATGAGGCATGTGACATGAGCCTGTGCTTTAAACTCAAACTTTCTAGTATACTATTCACATTCTTTAAAAGAAAAAAAAAATAGGGTAACGAGGTCAAAAGAGTGTCATTATAAAGAAGACCCTTCAATCTTCCAAACTAGAAAGTGAATTTGCAGCACATCAATGGCGCCCTCCTTGCTTAAGTTGAGAGGACTCCTAGCAAAAAATTCGCAAGAGAAAATGAAGCAAATGTAAACATTGTTGTGTTACAAAAATAGGCTATCTAGGACTAAAAAAGTTGCACTTCATAGAGAAATGGCATCAATCCCATTTGTGAAATAGAGAGAAGATTAAATCCAAGTTGCAGATTTGACTTCTAAATTGCAACTCTTTTGGGGGCTAGTCTACAACTCTTCTCAAGGTGTGACCTTACTAGCTCCACTACTTTATTGATGAGTTCAAAAGGAGGCCTTAGAGTGGGGTCATGCATTGACTTGCCAAACCTTTTGAATGTCAAATAAGTCAAGTTTATGTGGTGTGACATACTTATTTGTATTAAAACATATTTCAAACAATTATTTGATTTTGAAAATGAACAAAAAGATAAGGTAGCTACTCGTAGTGCTCCTTTTGCGAGCACACGAAAGAACCTCGTGTGCCACGTGGCTCCCAACCTTTCCTTAATAGATAGTATAGATATAGATAGATATAGATTTTGAACATTTATTGGAATTTGAAAACGAACGAAAATATAAAGTGGCGACTCGTAGTGCTCCTTTATTCTGCTTTAATCCTATTAGAGTTCAACTTGCACGTAACATCTCATACCTTGCTTTATACCCATCATCAATAATACGATATGGTGCAAGGGTATTGATGCAGCGGAAAAGGCGATCTGTGATTCTTATGCGAGTATAATAATTGTAAAGGGACGTGGAAGAAGCTGGTTGGTCCGGACAATAGTTGCAATATCGCACATAAGAATGGTATTTCACATATAAAAGAATGGGGGGCTTCTATATATTCGCAATTTGCAAGATCGAAACTTAGTGATACATAATCAGCGACTTATATTCCACGGCTATGGCGTCCGAGCAATTGCGAAATTCGACGATAAGGGTAAGAGAGAGAGAGAGAGAGAGAGAGAGAGAGAGAGAGAGAGATTTTAGTCATGTTTGAATAGTTCAGACAGTATGGTGCATATGTGAGAGAGAGAGAGGATCATTACTGTAAGCGGCTAGGGCTTCCGAGCAATTGCGAAATTCGACGATAAGAATAAGAGAGACAGAGACAGAGAGAGGTTTTAGCCATATTCATTCATTAGGTGAAGGGGATATGGCGTCCGAGATTCGACGTTGAGAGAGAGTAAGAGAGAGAGATTATTTAAGCAGTATTATAACAATATGGCGAGAGAGAAGAGACACACACACACACACGGAGACAGAGAAGAGACACACACACACACACACGGAGACAGAGAGGGGTTGTTGTCATCTCGTCCAGGTATGGAAACACGCCGTACCTCACTCAAGTACTGATTACTATAATGAACCAGATCTTGTCGTCTAAATACACTTCATTATGGATTATGGCATCTCTCCCGGAACATATTGTCGTCTATCTATCTGTATTTAATTGTGGGTGCGTGTGTGTGTGTGTCTGCGTGTCTGTGTGCATGTGGGGTGCATGGCACAGGAGCTGGAGGAAGGGTACGTCGACGTACAGGAAGAGCTGGATGAGAGGAAGGCGGCCGTGCTGCGAGGTGACGAGGGCGGCCTGGTGCAGGGCAAGTATGTCCAGAGGGACTTACTGATCAAGGTATTCAACTTCGACCCGGACGAGCCACCGCCCCCGACAGGCCAGTTCAGCTACGAGGAGCGGGCGGCGAGGCTGCGGGAGAAGGCCGGCAGGTGCTGCCGCGAGGTCTACCGGATGCCCCCCGTCGCCCACGACCTCGTCCTCGCCAACATCCCCCACCGCTTCGACGTCCTCAACGGGCCCCCCCTGGCCTGCGTCCAGATCGACCTCCACGTCACCGCCGCCCTCAAATCCCAGCCGTCCGTCGTCCTCGCCTCCTGGACCCTCAGCCTCCACGCCGACCCCGCCATCGCCACCACAGGGGCCCCCGGCCGGCCTCTCTTGCAGCAGCCCGCCCACTACGGCTACACCATCGCTGCCAAATCCTCCGCCAAAACTACCGGTCGCATCTGGTTTCCCGACACCAAACAGCCCCTCCATTACCGCCCTTGGCATGAGAAGATCGGTGAGAAGGTCGCCATTGGCACACAGATCAAAGAGGATCGTCAGCACGTATTTAAGCTCACCGGAGTCTACTACAACCAATACAAAACAGCTGCCAATCAGCCTAAGTATCAATGAATGAGCTAACTTCTTTGTGAAATTGACTATCCCATTCAGTGGTTCTCTCTCTCTCTCTCTCTCTCTCTCTCTGTGTCTCTCTCAAGTTTTCCCCGTAATGGATAATTGTATTACAAACAATACAAACAATCGATCATTGTATTAAATACAAAGAAAGCACAAGAGTCACATGACTACTAAGAATCGTGCAAAGTGATTGAAGAGATGGCAGCAGAATAAGGATTCAGGAGGCAAGTGTTCTCTAGTAAGAAGACCCCCATACTCAATTGTGCTCAATTGCCATTGAAAGAGGCCTTCCAAATTAGTAATATGGCTAGATGCGTATAAGAACAAGAATAAAAAACGAAAGCATTACCTATTGTCCAATTACAACATACCCAAAAAGCTAGAAATTGGGAACCACTGGTACTTGTAGCTTTTTCTCGATCTTGTAAATTTGGGCTTTCTAAAAACCCAATCATCCGGATGTTCAAAGTTCCTGCAATTGAACACCAAACTCAAACTCAAGACAAGAGAGCCATATGCGTTGAGCGACCAACCAAGCTAGAAATCTACAATCAAATGTCTCCTCCGTTAAAAAGCAAGAGCCATTCAAAATTGTGCATCTCGAGAGGGCTGCAACAAGTAAAGGACCACCCATCATCCTCCTCCAAATCAAGACTTTGCATTTAGATGGGCTTGTCTTGAACCATCCCACCACCAATGTAAACCTCTACCAAGCTCAAGTGTTCCATGCAAAATACCCATGTCTTCCAAAAAGAATCTAGTAATGACAACCCAAGGCTACTACCTTGCTCACATGACATTAAACAAAGTCCATTGGAGGGCTATCATGTGTGTCTCCACATCTAAAATTGCACCACCCTCCATTCATTTAGGTTCCATTTGAAGGGCTACCTTGTGTGTCTCCACATCCAAAATTGCACCATCTTCCATTCACTTAGGTGTACACATATGATCCCAAGACATCGACAAGTAATGACTGAAGGTGTAGATTCATTTTTCCAAAACATGAAGCAAATGAATCATGGACTTTCACTAAGACAAGGGGAGTGATGGTAAGAAACTTGAGATAATGGGAAACATAATTGTTTGGAAACTTTGAGACATACATGAAAAGGCCATGCATGTGATTTTTAGTCTTAGCGACGAATTTTTGTGCAAAGGGAGAGATAAGCTTACCTCCTTGCCATTTTCTTTTAGATGGAATTGTTGAGATATCAAGCTCCACTCATGATACGCCAGGGTGACCGTTGCATATTTATGTCACCGACTTGTCAGTTTGCAGATGCGGTTGGTACACCGCCCATGAATAATAGCTACATGATAGCTATCCTTATCTACTCTAGTTCGTGGCTCAGTTAGTATGCCACCTTAGTTAGTTGAGTTTGGTTTGAGACCCATATATAGGGTTCTTCTATTTCCTTGTACTAGAGTTCTTTTTGCTTACACAACTAAGAAGAGGAAAACTGTTTTCAGCCTCCATCTCTGTGTGTATTCCCCCATTGTGCAAGCAAGAAAGCTTCAAGTGAGACTCCTTCCTTCTCTCCCACAATCTTGACATGGTATCAGAGCCTTGTTCGTGGTAAGGAGCTCAAGAAAGCAAGCCAAGCTCGCGGTGTTCTGGTAAGAGGAGCAGTGTTGCTTTCATTTTCTATTTTGGGAGCAGATCTCTGCAGGCAGCACAACCGAAAATTGCAAGAGTGCATTGTCTCAGGTTGAGACGCCCTTCGCAGTGAAGCAAGAGGGCAGTATATGCTACGGGTGAGGGCTTTTGCCCACGGCGACCCTGTTTTTTTTATTTGAGGCCATTTCGGGGCCTGTTTTGGAGGTGGAAGTTTTCTGCATGCACTCAGGAAAAAGCCCTATTTTATGTTGTGCGACCACTGTTCTACAGGTTAGTGAAAAGTTACTGTAGAAATTGCATTGTATGCCTATGCGTAGAGACATTGGGAGTTACAGAATCATCCTTGTTGCCTGTTGATGCAAAATTGTCACTAGGAAGTGACTGTATGGTCAAATACCACTTTCGTCAGTTTTGCAGTTTTCCCTTGTGAGGCTGAAGCTGTGTTCTTTGCAGTGATAGAATTTTTTGCAGTGTTCTGTAATGGCGTCTGATTCTCTTTCACAGATTGTCACTGAAAAGCTTGATAAGAACAGCTTCCAAGCATGGAAGTTTAGAATGACAAATTTCCTTATGGGAAAAGGATATTGGGAATTTGTTGCAGGAAATGAAGAAGAACCAGTTCTTCCTGATGTTCCCAATCAACAACAAACGCAGGCATTCAAAGCATGGCATGAGAGAGCCAGGAAAGTTATGTACTGGCTATCTATTAGTATTTCAGACTCTATGATTGTGCATATTCAGGATGCAAGCATGCCAAAGGAGGCATGGGATACTTTGTCAAAAATGTATAGCACAAATACGCAAGCCAGGAAAATGCAGCTCAAGCAAGAGTTGCATAATGTGCAAAGAGAAAGTATGAGCATCATGAAGGTGAAGAAGATTGCAGATGCACTTGCTTCCATTGGGTCGCCAGTGGAAGATGATGATTTAGTTTCTGTGACCTTCAATGGTCTAGGAAAGGATTATGCACAGTTTCAAACATCCATTTTAGTTCGTGAAAGATTTCCTGATTTTGAGGAGTTGATTGCTCTTCTAATTTTTGAGGAGCAGAGAAATGGTGGTGCATCTTCTTCAGGAGGAACTTCAAAAGAACTTGTCTTCTACTCAAATGCTGGAAGAGGTAGAGGCAGAGGTAGAGGAGGCCGATTTGGAGACCGTGGTAGAAATCAAAATATGCATCAAACTCAAGAAAATCAGTCCTATGGAGGAGGACGTGGTAACTCTAGAGGCAGGGGGAGCCAAAGAGGTCATGGTGGATGGCAAAGAGGCCAAAATGCAAACAGTAATGTTGAATGCTACTACTGTGGTAAAATGGGTCATATGCCTAAAGACTGCTATAAAAAGCAGAATGACATCATCAATGGGAAATTGCAACAAGGGAATTATGCATCTTCTAGTAGGCAGGGTGATGACAGAAATGAGCATTTGTTTATGGTGCAGCACATGAATAATTATGTGACAAGTGCAGAAGAAAGTAATGATGTATGGTATGTTGACTCAGGTTCATCAAACCACATGACAGGTCATGCAGAATGGATGGAGGATGCAAGGAAAATGGAAAACCAGGATTTGTGGAGACTGGTGATGATACTGCACATTCTATTGTGCAGATTGGAAAAATTCATTTGTCTATGCCGGATGGGAAAATGAAATATCTATCCGATGTATTTCACGTCCCGAATATCACCAAGAATCTCGTTTCTGTTGGTCAAATGGTTGAGCAGGGCTTGCAGGTCAGATTTAATCCTCATGGATGCTTTATTGAGGATATGAAAAATAAAGGTCGCTTGATAGCAAAAGGAAAGAAGAAGGGCAGAATGTTTACGTTGGATGCAGACATGCCTGAATTGAGTGCAGCAATGTTTGCACATGGGATCGGTGTAGTTGCAGATATTGATATCTGGCATAAACGCATTGGTCATGTTAATGTACAGCGACTTAAATCAATGCAGGCCCAAAATATTGTTGCAAGTTTGCCTAAATTCAAGGTTGCAGAAATGCATAAGGTATGTGAAGCCTGTCAGTTTGGAAAACAGGCAAGGAAACCATTTCCTAGACATGTTCAAGAGAGTAAGAAGCCATTGGAATTAATCCACTCTGATGTGTGGACTACTAAAGCGGTATCTCTTGGAGGCTGTCATTATTTTGTCAGTTTCATTGATGACTATAGCAGAAAAGTTTGGGTGTATTTTATGAAAAAGAAAAGTGAAGTTTTTGGGCATTTCAAAACTCTTAAAGCTATGGTTGAAAAAGAAACAGGCCTGCAAATAAAATGCCTCAGGTCAGATGGAGGGGGAGAGTACCTCTCAAATGAGTTTGCAAGGTTCTTGCAGGAGCATGGCATAAAGCAGCAATATTCATGTAGTCATACCCTACAACAAAATGGAATTGCAGAAAGAAAAAACAGGCATATTGGAGAGGTATCTCGTGCCATCCTCAACGAAAAAGACTTGCCAGATTTTTATTGGGCTGAAGCAGTTGCTACAGTAGTCTACATAATGAACAGGACTCCCACTGCAACAATACATGGGATGACTCCAGAGGAGAGGTATACTGGTAGGAAACCAGATATTTCTCATTTGAAAATTTTTTGTTGCATTGCCTATGGACATGTGCCAGATGAGTTGAGATCCAAGTTGGATCCAAAAGCTGAGAACTGCATCTTTATTGGTTACTCTCTGCAGAAGCAGAAAGGGTATAGATGCTATAATCCTTCTACTCGTAAGTTTACAGTGAGCAGAGATGTTGTTTTTGATGAGATGAGTAGCTAGTATAAACCAGTAAATGTGATTGATGATGTAGATGCACAAAATGGTAATGCTGCACAGAATTCACAGCAGCAGTCACAAAATATTAGTGGACCTGGAGTGTCCTCTAGTAGTGGTTCATATTCTTCGCCATGGACAGGTAGATTGAGATCAGGAGAATCTCCTCAAAACAATGCAGATAGTGGTATGCAGGTTTCACGAAAAGGAAAAGAGAAGGTAGATCAGCCCATGTTTGATGTGAATGCAGGTCACTCTTATGTGGATGGTGAATCCAGTGGCTCAGAACAGAGCATTGATAATGAGTTGGGTATTCCTTCTATTGTTACACCTGGAGTAAGGAAGACCAGGGATATTTTGAGAGCACCTGGAAGTGAACCTACTTTGTGCAAGTCTACCAGAGCTAGGTATCCTGTGGATAGGCTGAAATATGATGGATTTACAGCCATTCACTATGCATATATGGTTAAAGTGATACAGGAACTAGAACCCACTTCTTTTGAGCAAGCCATGGCAAAAGAAAAATGGGAGAAAGCCATGGATGAAGAAATGGATGCCTTGGAAGCAAATGCTACATGGGAGTTAGTGCCTTTGCCTAAAGGTAAGAATGCAATTGGCTATAAGTGGGTTTATAAGGTGAAGCACAATACAGATGGTTCTGTGAACAGATACAAGGCAAGATTAGTAGTCAAGGGGTATGCACAAACATATGGCATTGACTATGAAGAAACATTCAGTCCGGTTGCAAGGATGGCAATCCTAAGAGCAATCATTGCTATGGCTGCATCAAAGGGATGGTCCTTACATCATATGGATGTAAAGAATGCCTTCTTGCATGGTGATTTGCAAGAAGAGGTCTATATGGAGCAGCCACCAGGTTATGTGCATGCTGTTCATCCTGAGTTTGGTTGCAGGTTGAAGAAAGCCTTGTATGGCTTGAAGCAAGCACCTAGAGCATGGTCTGACAAGATAGGACAGTATCTTGTCACTATTGGCTTTCAGATTTCCAAGGCAGATTTCTCACTTTATGTGAGAAAAAGAGAGAAATGTATTATGCTACTTGTCATTTATGTTGATGATTTGATTATGACAGGTGACAGTGATGAAGATATCCTTCATGTGAAAATGCTATTGAAGCAGAAGTTCGAGATGAAGGATTTGGGAGAGCTGCATTATTTCTTGGGCATTGAGGTGCTTAGATCACTAAGTGGGATACAGCTCTTGCAGAGGCAGTATGGATTGGACATGCTATCCAAATATGGGATGACAGGCTGTAAGCCTATTTCAGTTCCTTTGGAGCAAAATGTGAAGCTGAGCACAGATGTAGGTGAGCTTCTGGAAGACCCTACTATGTACAGACGCATAGTAGGAAGTTTGATTTATATGACTATTACCAGGCCAGATTTGAGCTATGATGTTGGATTGGTAAATCAGTTTATGCAAGCTCCAAGGAAACCGCATTTGGATGCGGCTAGACGCATACTCAAGTATGTGAAGTCCACATTGCAGTATGGACTATTTTATGAGACTGGGGTTCAGACACAGTTGCATGGATACACTGATGCTGATTGGGCTGGTAGCATTTCTGATAGACGATCTACCAGTGGATATGTGTTCTCTTTTGGGAGTGCTGCAGTCACTTGGAACAGCAAGAAACAGCCTACACTTGCCTTGTCGAGCACAGAGGCTGAGTACAGGGGTGCAGCAATGGCTGCATGTGAGGTAGCTTGGTTGCATAAGCTCCTTGATGATATGCATCAGCCTACAGATGGGCCAGTTGTCATTTATTGTGACAACATGAGCAGTATACACTTGGCAAATAACCCAGTCTATCATGCTAGAACAAAGCACATTGAGGTGCATTATCACTATATGCGAGAGAGGATTTTACTAGGTCTTATTGATCTAGTTTATGTCAGCACAGAGGATCAGGTAGCTAACATATTTACGAAGGCATTGGGCGCAGAGAAGCTGCGCAAGTTCAGAGACCTCCTTGGTGTGCAGGAATTGGGATTGAGCTCGAGGGGGAGTGTTGAGATATCGAGCTCCACTCGTAATACGCCAGGGTGGCCATTGTGTATTTATGTCACCGACTTGTCAGTTGCAGATGCGGTTGGTACACCGCCCATGAATAATAGCTACATGATAGCTATCCTTATCTACTCTAGTTCGTGGCTCAGTTAGTATGCCACCTTAGTTAGTTGAGTTTGGTTTGAGACCCATATATAGGGTTCTTCTATTTCCTTGTACTAGAGTTCCTTTTGGCTTACACAACTAAGAAGAGGAAAACTGTTTTCAGCCTCCATCTCTGTGTGTATTCCCCCATTGTGCAAGCAAGAAAGCTTCAAGTGAGACTCCTTCCTTCTCTCCCACAATCTTGACAGGAATAACATCATCAAAATAGGATGATTTGTAAGAGAAAATATCAAACAAACTCAAAGGACACCCTTGTCTAACAAATTTGGAAAGTGAGAACGACTTTGTAACACCTCCATTGAGCATAACTTGTGTAGATGAGACTTGACTAATAGAGTAAATAAGATTTGTGATCATGGATCCAAAACCCATCTTTTGCATCAACAACTGGCCCATAAAAAACCATGTGAAATTTACATGGTGCAATATATGGAATCTAAGCAAGGAATAAAGGGTACACAAAAAATTAGAAAAAAACATAAATTTCTCTAATTCCAAATAGACTAATACAAGATGGCTATGTCCACCCATATGCTTATACTATAAAGCTTAGATGGCAATCTAAACAAAGGATAGGTGAAGAGCTGTAACAAGAGGCTAGTTATAAGAACTCTAACTAGGTAACAGAGAGATGATAATGGTTCAAAGAGAATCTCCCTTTTATAGCCCCTAAAGGAAATCAAGTCATACTAATCAATCTAGCATTTTATGACCCTCAGCCCAAAAGAACATTCCCAGAAATAGGGATCCCTGATAAGTCCCACACCTTGCAACTTAACGCAGTGTACTTTGAGTTGCTACCAGCTCAACTATTCTATCTAACCCAAATGTTAGACCCATAAAGGTCACCTTTTTTCCATCTAGCCATATAGGCCTTATCTAATATACAAGTTAAGACCCTAAGCTCAAACACATTCTCCTTATAATGGGGATCTTACAACTTTGAGTGCCATGGATCGTTTCCCGAGGAGTCCACCTTATAGAACATGTAAGATGTCACATGAGTTTAAATGAAAATGTATTTTAGTTAGTAAAATTTATAAGATTGTAATTAGAAAACTTCTTTTATAAATATAATCTTGTAAATTTTACTAAATATAATACCCTTTCCTTTCAACTCACATGGTATCTTACGTGTTCTATAAGGTGGACCCCATGGGCGGTGCACCCCCCACGGGATCATTGGTGGCATTATTTGAGATAAGGCATTGAGCATATCTAACACTCCCTCAATGTCACCCATAAGTGAACTACATCCTCAACCCAAATTTGCCAATTCTTTTGAAGATGAATTCATAGCAAATACTTTGTAAATACTTTGGTAAAGATATTTTTTGCATTCTCCTTTGTTGGACAATAGACCAACTCTATTATCCCATCCTCGATCAAGTCATACACATAATAATACTAGATCTCTATAAATTTGATACATTTAAGGCACATCTTAGCATAGTTGGATCTTCATTCTACACTCCCAAACGTAATAGAATCCTCCTTAATCATGCTACTTCACATGTAGAAGAAAATAAGGTGCCTTCTTGAACTCGGCTTTAGAAGAAGACAATGTAATTAATGATTTCTCCTTATTGATCCAAGAGAAGATTCTTGAACCCAAAGAGAAACAATGACGAAAAACTAGCTTTTAAGAATTAATATCTCCTTCCTAGTCCGAATCATAGTTTTCCATAAGAGAAGTTTCGGAACTATATGTGATACCAAGAGTACTCTTCAAGTATATAAGCATCTGTATCCCATATTTTTAATAACTCTGACAATGTCTTTTCTAAGAACTTGCTCAAAACAATAGTAAAACTAATATCTAGCATGATGTTGCATCAATAGATGAGATTGTCAACCAACCTCTCTCATATCTTCTAATGTCTACAAGTGATGATGTATCTTCAATGGATAATGTCGTATTGACCTGTATAGGTGTAGCTATCTCCTTGCAATTGTTTATGCTAAATACTTTCTAGATCTTCCTTGTATACTTCTTCTTAGATATGAATATCTTTCCTAGCTCTTGCAAGACTTCAGTCCCCAAAAAATAGTGCACTAAGCCCAAGTTTGTCATTTTAAACTTAGAACTCAAAGCTTTTCAAGTTCAATGGAGAATATCTTCATAGTCACATGTAATAAGAAGGCCATCCTAAAGTCACAGAACAATCACTATAGATTTATACTATCCATGTAAATAAGCAATCTAGCATCTAAGGTACATTTTTGAAATTAAAGCTTTAAAAAAATCATCTATTTACTTATGCCATGCTTTAGGAGCTTGTTTCAACCTCTATAATGCCTTTTTCAACTAACAAACTTTATTCTTAGAACAGAAGGCCTCAAAACCTAGTGGTTGAACCATGTATATCTCTCTAGGGGTTTACTCATAAATATATGTGTACATCATGTGAATCAAATCCTAATGGTTGAACCATGTACATCTCTTGAGGGGTTTACTCATAAATATATGTATATATCACATGGATTCAACATTAATGATTTTTTAATACCATTTTTATACATTTATTATATATAGAAAGGCACCATATAAAGGGATTATTTATAAAGGAATGCCATATAAAGGGATTATTTAACATCCATTTGGTAAACTTGTCACTTCTTGTGAGCAGCTACAAGTACTATGTGAGTAGTTATAATTCTAGCAATTGGAGCAAATGAATTTTGAAAATAAACTCTTCAACCTATGAAAATCTATATGCAACCAATCTAGCTTTATACTTGATCTCTAAGCTTTCATTGGCCTTATACTCTACCTTCCAAAACTACAAGCTCCAAAGTGTTATTTTTCATTATGCTATCTCACTGAGCTTGCATAACTACTCTCTACAATGGATCTACAAGTACTCCTTCCAAGTTAGTTGGCTCCTTTACTTCTCTCTTCATAATCTTAGCCATCAAAGCCATGTTGATTATGTGACAAAAGCCTTTATTTGCTCCTCTATTCTTTGAGACCTTCTTAGTTCATTTATATTTTTTTAAGTAGATACAGATAAAGATTATTTCAATCATAGAGTTTCTTTACCCATATCATGATAATGGTTTCTTTGATGGAGTGATGATAGCTTGGCGAACTTTCTCCTTGTCATTCAAAGACACATATGGGGAGTTTTGAGGTCTCAGAAATTCATGTAAAAGATCCTAGAGATAAAAAATATTTGGGGATTTTAAAAATCATTTTATAGTTTTAATTTTTTTATATTTTGATAAATAAAAATATTTAAATCACAAAATATCAATATCATAACTTTCTTGTGGCTTACATCAAATTTAAAAATCTAGGACTTCATAAAGGTGACAATGATTGGTATAATAATGATCCGACCTTTTGTCATAAACCTGACAATGAATACTCAATTTTAATTTTTTCAACTTTTACTTCCCTCCCGTCATTCTCATTTTCTTTTTTCTTTCTTCTCCTTCTTGTTAGTTTCTTCTCATTCTTCTTCTTTTCCAAATTCACATAGTTTTTTTATATTGATCTTCAAAACACATCCTTAGCTATAGATCAGTCATCCAATCAAGCATCCCAACCAAGGCTTTTGTCCTTGGATATATGAACTAGAATTGCATCCACCTCATCTTCATTAATATCTACATCTAAGAACTTAACTACATGGGGAAACGCTTAATTCTTAACCAAAGCATAAAACATAGACAAGGTAGTCGCAACTATCTCAGTGACATATACTTGGGAGCCTTGGGAGCCAAGCAAGTCTATAAAGTAATATCCACACATAGACACAATGGTTTGTGGACATATGACTATTTGATCCAAGGAGTTTTGTAGTGATACAACCTTTTTGCTAGCAAAATGGTGCGCAGATCGGTCGCAGTATGCTCACGTAGTGAATCCCGGAAGGTCCCCAAGAACAATGAACTCTACCTTTTTGCACAAAAAACAATGCAAAAGCATGAACGACAAGAGCAAGAGACCAATTGGGTTCAATCTCCCCCCATGCCTTGTGTGAGCGCTTCACAAAGCATGTATTTTATGTATATTTCCATCTTCATGCTCAATAATAGCCCAATTTACAAAAATATGACAAGCTTTTAGCTTTTGAGTTTGCCTTTACAAAAATAGGAAATAAAGCTAATGGACGGTGCCCATAAAGTCTGGCACGCCCAATCTCAATGTCCAAATAGAAATAACATATCCGTGTGCATAGGCGCATACAAAATAATAATAAATAATCGATGCCTCAATAGACATAACAAAATATAGGCGTGGCGCCTATCAAAATATAATCCATAGGTCGAATACTCGCTAGACTCCAATGCTTTCCTCCGCCACTGCTGCTATCTCTACACATCAACTGAAGCATTCACAATCGTTAGTAAAATAATACAATTAAACCGACAAAAGTGAATACCTAGCAGTCTTCAGCTACATAAATAAATCAACTGGTTAGAAATAAATCCTAACCTTAATTTATTACGAGTGCGCACTCTAAACTCATAAACGTTTATTAATTGAATATGTATTTTGCAGAATCACCCGCTATGGAATCACCCATGTACACACTAAATTAATGAAACGCCCGAAAAGGACAGGCGTCCCCATCAACTTCTCGCACAAAGAATCCACTTTGTGTATGAGCCCCGGTCATCTAAGTTTACGGAATCCACCGTAAAACCTCACGGAATCCATTGTGGAATATGCCTCCTGGCATCATACCCTCGGGGTGGGATAGCAATTGACCTCAATTGCTATTAGCTCAATGTGGAGCTAACAGAGTGGGGAAAGCATTTAAGTCTCTAGCGTGCATCCATTGTGCTTCCTCTACAGGATGGTTCTTAAATTTTACTAGATATCTAGAATACCTTCGGCCAGTTCTAGTGGTCATATAATCAGTGTCTATGATAGCTTCTGGTTCAAGTATTTCAGTCTCTTCCTCTAATAAAGGTGGGTTTTCATAAACAGGGAGGATAGGTAATTGGCCTCTAAATGGTCTCAATAAACTAATGTGAAATGTATTGTGAATTTTCCAATGAGATGGTAATTCTAACTTGAATGCATTATCATTAATTTTATGAATGATTCTAAATGGTCCATAGAATCTAGGAGCTAGTTTGACAACTGGATGTCTATCTACACTTTGCAGTCTATGTTTTTCTATTCTTAGCCAAACATAATCATCAACTTTGAAATTCATGGCTTGTCTTTTCTTATTGGCTTGTTTGGTATATGATTGCTGGGCTTTAGCAATCATATCCTTAACCTCATCAAAAATACTATTATGCATACTAGCAATATCATCAGCACTCTGAATTCTATTAGACAAAGATGCAACAGGGGTAGATAATCTATATCCATAAATGACTTCAAGAGGTGCTTTCTTTATAGATGTGTGCGGTGTATTGTTATATGCAAACTATAATAAATGCAAATGAGTGTCCCATGTCTGAGGTTTAGAGATAGTATATGCACGTAAAAGATCTAGAATGGTGCTATTTGTGGCTTCTGTTTGTCCATTTGTTTCTGGATGAAATGCTGATGAGAAATCAATCTTTGTGCCTAGGTTAGCAAACTGGGTAATCCAAAAATTGTTACAAAATCTAGAATCACGATTTGAAATAATCACTTTAGGCAATCCATGGTTAGTAAAAACAGTTTTCAAAATAATTGTGCTGCTTGTGATGCTGTTAAAGTTTTCTTACATGGAATGAAATATGCTTGCTTACTAAATCTATCTACAACTGTCCAAATCATGTCATGGTTAGATTTAGTATTTGGTAAACCAGTAATGAAATCCATAGAAATATGTTCCCAAGGTTTAGATGGAATAGACAAAGGCATTAGTAATCCATACTGTTTACCATGATGTCTATTAATTCTTTGACAAATCAAACATTCAGAAACGAAATTAGATACATCTGCATCCATATGCGGCCAATAAAAATCTTCAGTTAACATACGTAATGTAGATATGATACCTCTATGACCTTGATATGGAGGACAATGAATTTCATTCAAAACAAAAGATCGGAATGGAATAGTAACACACAGTCTTTTTTCATAAAACATAAATCCATCATTATATGACAATGAATCAATAGGAATGAAATTATTTTGAACTAATTTATTCCAATCAGAATGGAAAGTAATATCTTGGTGATATGTATCTTTCATAGCAATCAAAGAATCAAAAGATATGACAGAAATATTATGAATTGCAGGTCTTCTACTCAATGCATCAGCAACTACATTTTCTTTTCCAGGTTGGTATTGAATGATAGGATGAAAACTTTGAATAAAGGAAGCCCATTTGATATGACGGTCAGAAATTTGAGGTTGGCTAAGTAAATGTCTAATGCTTTGTTGGTCGGTCTTTATCATGAATTCTGAACCCATTAAGTAGTGTTTCCACTGTCTTAATACTTGTACAACTGCTAATAGTTCTTTGTCATATGTGGAATATTTCAGCTCAGAGGGTTTCAGCTTACAACTAGAATATGCTATTGGATGATTGTCTTGCATTAGTACGGCTCCTATTCCTGATCCGCTAGCATCAGTCTCACAACTAGAAAGAATGGTCTATTAAAGTCAGGCAACTGTAAAACAGGGGCATTGGTTAATGCATGTTTCAGTAAGTCAAAGGATTTCTATTGATTTTTGGTCCATTGATATAAACAATTCCTTTCTTGAGAAGTTTGGTTAATGGTAAAGCAAGTAATGAGAAATTACGTACAAACTTCCTATAGAAACTAGCAAGACCAAGGAATGAGCGTAACTCATGCACGTTTTTAGGAACAGGCCAATGCAATATTGCATCAATTTTCTTAGGATCAACTTTAATTCCTTCAGATGATACAATATGACCTAAATACTCAATTTCTGTCTTAAAGAATTCACTCTTTTCAGGATTTGCAAACAGTTGATTTTCTTTCAATAATTGAAAAACTAATGACAAATGCTCATAATGCTCTTTCTCGTTTTGACTAAACACCAAAATATCATCAAAGAAAACAATCACACAGTACTGATATTTCAAAAAGATATGGTTCATCATTCTACTGAAAGTGGCAGGTGCATTAGTCAATCCGAATGGCATGACTAAGAATTCGTAATGGCCAAACTGTGTTCTGAATGCAGTCTTAAATATGTCAGATTTATCTAGCCTCACCTGATGATATCCAGACTTAAGGTCAATTTTACTAAATATAGAAGATCCTTGCAGTTTGTCCATAAGGTCATCAACTCTGGGTATAGGATACCTATTCTTTACAGTGATCTTATTTAAAGCTCGGTAGTCAATACACAGGTCAATTTTACTAAATATAGAAGATCCTTGCAGTTTGTCCATAAGGTCATCAACTCTGGGTATAGGATACCTATTCTTTACAGTGATCTTATTTAAAGCTCGGTAGTCAATACACATACGATAGGTATTATTCTTTTTCTTGACTAAGAATACAGGTGCACCGAATGGAGAACTGCTAGGTCGAATTAAACCTCTATTTAGTAATTCTTCAACTTGACTCTGAATTTCTTTTTGCTCTATTTGATTGTGCCTATATGGTGCTTTGCAAGGTGGTTGTGTGCCAGGTATCAAATCAATCTTATGGTCTTCTGGACGTGAAGGTGGTAAACCTGGTGGTAGGTCTTCGGCAAAACAGTCCTTAAAATATGCAAGAAATTCCTTATGCCTAGGGTGCATATGATTTTCCTTTGCTTGCAATTCATTCACCCAAATGAGATATGATTTAGTACTCTTGCGTTATGCACGTTTTGCTTGAGTATGCGAAAGCAGTGGAAAAACATTAGATGCATGCATACCATATAATGTAATAGATTTTCCTTGATAATTAATATTCATTGTGTGTGTGGAATAATCTATATCTAGATTATGCTGGTGTTGCCAAGGCATTCCTAAAATAATGTCACTCGACTGTAGTGGAACAACTAAGAAATTTCTTCTTTCAGTGTATGAACCAATTTGAATCTCTAAGTCTTGTACTTCTTGTGTACCATTATACCTAGTACCTAAAATGCGTAGGTACAGTCTGTAATTTCAATTCCTTTACCAATTTTTCTGAAAATAAAATCATGAGTACTACCGTCATCATGCAAGATAGTCTTTTCCTTTCCATGCACCAAACATTTCATAGTCAATAATGAATGTGGAGTAGGCATACTTGGTAAAGTGTCGGAAGTAGTAGTAGTGTCGTCATCATCTTCAGTGAAATCAGGCATATCCTCATGCTCGTCTTTGTCCATGGCTCCAAGATAGTTGATATGAGCTGGTGGCTTCTTTGAATGACAATTTGCTGCGAGATGTCCCGGCTGGTGACATTTATAGCATACTATTGGCTTGGCTTTGGTTACATTATTTGCAATGGCTGGAAGTCTAGGTACATTTGGATTTGCTTGTGGAATAGGCTTAGGATTTGGATTGACATTGGATGGTAATGTAGGTGGTTTAGCCCAATTCTTGCGGAAAGATGATGAAGAGAAACGACCTGGATTAAATCTTCTAAAATTGGAATTGAATTGTTTAGATCCATAATTACCATTGGCTTGGAATTGCTGTGGTCGTCTGTCTCTACCGCGTAGCTTATCTTCAGTGTCGTGAGCTAGTGAAATGGCGTCTTCAAGAGTAGCAGGCTTGAACATGTTCACTTCAGCGTAATAATGTCCAAGAAGTCCAGACATATACTTCCGCTTATGTGTCGTCTCTGGTACGTCTTCAAGCATGCGTAGCTGTAGGAGTGCATTCCAAAAATGCTCTGTATACTGTGGTATAGGCTCACGATCCCGTTGTTGAAGTAGATCCCATTGCTTGATAGCCTTCTCATGAAATTGCGGTGGAAGGAAATTCTGCATGAACTTTTTCTTGAAATCTTCCCAAGTAGCAGGACATTCTATGCTCTTGCATACTACAGTCCACCAAAGTGATGCTCTGTCTACCAAATGATTAGTAACACACTTGATTTTATCTTTTTCTGGATAGGTTTCCTCATGGAAATAGTCATCAAACTGACTAATGAATGATAAAACAGTCTTTCCTTCTCGTATTCCATTGAAAGTGAGGAATTTGAAACTTCGTTTACTTATCTTTGATTCCTTGCGAATGGTTTGAGCTTCAAGAGTGGCGTCGATGGTACGTCGAATCAAATCTTCAACTTGAGGTTCTTCTTTGTCGGTAGATGCTCTTTGTAATTTTGTCAATTGCGCTTGCAATGCTTGCCTAGCCCTTCGTTCTTCTTCCAATTGCAGCATGATGAGATCGAGCTTTTGTTCCATGGTAGGCTCAGGTAGGTCGTCTTTAGCCATAGGATCATCCATATGTGGTTCCGTCATCCTGTAAAACTCAAAAGACATTTTTCACTCAAAATCAGGTTAGCGAGATTAGCGTAGCTCAAATTCGGGGTTACAAGGCTATGTGTTTTTGGGTATTTCTTTCTCAATTTTCAGAAAATCTGCAATATTTCCTTCTTCGTATGCTGAAAATACTTCAGTGGACCTGCGTATGGGTAGAATACTTTGCCATGAACAACTTTGCAGTTCAGAGTCTCTGCGCAGGAACAACCCTTCTAGGAGTTTTGAGCACTAGTCAGTTCTGACTCCAGTTGACTAATCGGACTTGCAGAGTTGTAGACTTAGCCGACTTGCAGAGTTGCAGACTTAGCCGACTTAGTGAACTTGCAAGACTTGATTACAGTCAACTTGCAGAACTTGACTTCGGAAGTGCAGGACCTGAAGTTTGTTGACTTGTTTGTCTTGTCCAACTTGATGAAAGCTTAATGTTTTAAGCTTAATAGCTTAAGCTTAATAAGGAGGGGTTAATGGGCAGCAACGGCGCGAATCATGGGGGGGGGGGGGGGGGGGGGGGGGAGGGGGCCGTTTTTCTTCACGGTGAAAAACGCGAACACCTCTTCTTGTACCACGGCGAAAAAATTGAAGCTTTTGAAGCTTCTAAGCTTAGTCTTAAGCTTTTTGAAGTAATTCACTATGATATTAAGAAAGCTTATCTCTCTGTTTTGACGACTTGATGATGGAGATGAATGCGTGGTCCTCCGCCTGTACAGCCTGGTCCTTCACGATCTGAGAGTAGAAACAGGGGTTCTTGATCGCCAGAAGTCTGCCTATATCAACGGTTCGCGACGAGATTGACCGTAGAGCCCGATCATTCCAGGAGCTCTGCCTTCGCACGAGATGGGTAGCGATTGGAAGCTCTTGATCTCAGCTCCGCTCTGATACCACTGGTACGCAGATCGGTCACAGTATGCTCACGTAGTGAATCCCGGAAGGTCCCCAAGAACAATGAACTGTACCTTTTTGCACAAAAAACAATGCAAAAGCATGAACGACAAGAGCAAGAGACCAATTGGGTTCAATCTCCCCCCTTGCCTTGTGTGAGCACTTCACAAAGCATGTATTTTATGTATATTTCCATCTTCATGCTCAATAATAGCCCAATTTACAAAAATATGACAAGCTTTTAGCTTTTGAGTTTGCCTTTACAAAAATAGGAAATAAAGCTAATGGACGGTGCCCATAGAGTCTGGCACACCCAATCTCAATGTCCAAATAGAAATAACATATCCGTATGCATAGGTGCATACAAAATAATAATAAATAATCGATACCTCAATAGACATAACAAAATATAGGCGTGGCGCCTATCAAAATATAATCCATAGGTCGAATACTCGCTAGACTCCAATGCTTTCCTCCGCCACTGCTGCTATCTCTACACATCAACTGAAGCATTCACAATCGTTAGTAAAATAATACAATTAAACCGACAAAAGTGAATACCTAGCAGTCTTCAGCTACATAAATAAATCAACTGGTTAGAAATAAATCCTAATCTTAATTTATTACGAGTGCGCACTCTAAACTCATAAATGTTTATTAGTTTAATATGTATTTTGCGGAATCACCCGCTATGGAATCACCCATGTACACACTAAATTAATGAAACACCCGAAAAGGACAAGCATCCCCATCAACTTCTCGCACAAAGAATCCACTTTGTGTATGAGCCCCAGTCATCTAAGTTTACGGAATCCACCGTAAAACCTCACGGAATCCATTGTGGAATATGCCTCCTAGCATCACAAAAGAAGAAGGCTACATTTTTAACTTGTTAAGAGGATTGCAACTAAAAATATCTAACAAGAATTTTCAAGTGCAAAGATACAAAAAGCAAGACATGATTGCTTGGAGTTCAATTTAAAGTGAATGAACCAATGCTAATAGCTATTTTATTGCTATTCTACCAATCTCTATCTTTGAAACATAGCATGGTGGATTCCATATTCTCTAACCACTCTTTATATATTATGTACAAATAGGTCATAAGAAGCAACTCTAGTAGGCTCACTACATTATGTAAACCCTCTACATCATGTGACTTCAAGGCCTATCTATAAATACCCTTGTGTATAACTTTTTTCTAAATAAAACATAGCCTTTTTTATCCAATTTATGAATTGTAATGTGCTCGCCTAACGGCCGTCCAGGCACGTTTTTTAGTGATCCATCGAGAAACAAATCTAAGCATCACTGCCCGGCACTCCCATGGAATATTTTGGGGTCTGTCGCTGCCTAGGGTTTTTCGAGTCCGCCTCACAATGGAACATTGTCGCAGTGCGTAGGGTTGAAGGTCACCACAGGGGTTTGGCAAGAGAAGAATGTATGGGGGTTCAAGAGCTTAGACTCCAAAGATGGTAGAGATAAGAGAAGGGTGAAGGTTTCAAGCCAAGGTCTTGAAGATAAGAGATAGCAGGGTGAAGATAGATTTAGGGAGAGGAGTAGATGGAAGATAAGGGGTTCAGAAAAATTGAAGATGTAGAAGAGTACTCAAAAAAAGAATTATTAAATGTAGAAGAATACTAACAGAGATGAAGCCTGTCAGTTTCTTTCAGTATTATGAGAAAATATAACTCTGATAGACAAAAACGTGTATAAAATAATATCTTCCTCTATGCTACTCAGATCGCCAATCTGATGCTTCCATTGGCTCCGAAAGAGGGGTAAAATACTAGCACACCTGGCTAGAATTCTGCCAGATCGCTCCTTTTTCATCTCACCCTTCGAAGTGCTATTCACTACCTGAAAATAGCGATTGCATGTCACCCAATTTTGTCGATCTCTTTTTTTTACATAAAATCCTCTCAAATTGGCTGAAAGCTACGTGTTTTCTTTTACATGTGATCCTAATCTAGAAGTTATCTATAGTTTTATGGATTTTTACAAGAGATAATATCTAGAATATCAAAAATTGGCTAAAAACTTATCCAAAAAAATCTAATATTTTGAACCATGGACACTAACACTAATGCCTAAAGTGGCATTGGCTCTCTAAATCTAAAAGCAAGCCACACTCTAGATTTTTTTACACGGTGTGTGCATAGTGACACGACATCCACCCCCTCCTAACCCGCATATCCTCTGGCATGTGCCAAAGTCTTACGGATTTGCAGTGTTAGAAGAAGTATCTTCTGCCATGTCAATGTCTTCATCTTTTGCCTCTTCTTCTTCCTCTATGTCTTCATGCTCTTGAATTATATTCAAGTCTTCTAACTCATATGTTGAACTTTCTCTTCATTTGAAGAGCTTGATTCTTTTTCTAGCTATGGGTATCTTTATGCTGGTCCCATCCAATTCAATCAATGAATATGTGGCATTGTCATGAATTATCTTTACCACATACGGACCAAACCAATGCTTTACCATCTTCTTAGAAGCACTGTATTGATTGTCTAGGCTACCGTTATAGACAAGCACCCAGTCATTTTCTTGATTTGCTCTTGGCCAAAGTTGATGTCACTTATCAAATCTTCTTTTGTTCTTTAGTCTTGCCGTCTTTAGCTTCTCAATAGCTGCTTGAACATCTTTAGGACTTCTGTCTAGCTATCACATATGCGCAAAGTCAGCAACTCTTCTCTATTGATGCCTTCCTCCCAAGGTAGAAGACTCCATGTAAGAATAGATTCTTCACTTGGCATAATTGGTTGTTTTCCATACATAAGTTCATCTATCATATAGCCAGTCATACTGAACTATGAGTAGTCTGGTCAATCCATAAAGCAAAAGGTAGCATTTTAGGCCATTCTTTGATATTTCCTCTACAAGACTTTGCTAGAGCTTTGAGAATAGGTTGATGACCTCTCTCACTCTTTCCATTGTCTTCAGGATTGTAGGCTGATGTCAAAGCCAACTTGATACCCAATTGAGCAAAGAAGTTGCGTGCCTCATCAAAAAATGAAAAACAGCTTGAGTGGTCTTGGTTGTTAAGGCTTTGCCTTCAAATTGGTTGGTTAGATCCTCTCTTGCAAGCACTAAATACCACATATTCCATATTCTTGTAGGCATGGTTACAAGATCAATAACCCATCTATATAATGTATAGACAAGGGATAAGTCGGTTATAACCCATGTCGATGCTTGACCATAGAATACATTTGACACACATAACAGGTTTCAAAAAAATGTGCTATGTCCTGATACATGTTTTGCCACTAGTACTTTTCTTTGACTTTACCACAGGCTTTCATGAAATTCCTTCGTTACCTGTTGTTGCAATCTTTTGTTACCTAAAACATAGACAAGCACTCCTTTCTTCTTCTTTGCGTGCTTCCATAGATGTCCTTCTTTAAGAAAAAAGCCATAAGCGTTCCTCTTGATATGCTTGAACTCCTCATCAGTCCAAGTCTCCTTCTTCTTCATTGTGCTCAAATATTGGTCGATCTTCAGTCAATCTTCTTCAAAATCTTCTTCAAGGAAATGAATTAGAACTTGAGCAATGCAATGAGCATGTTGGCTTCTAGTTGACCACCCTATTGTTTTCAGCTTTGGACTAGTATATGCAATAACTGAAAATGTATTTTCAGCAGCCATGGAATGAAATTCAACAAGTATAGATTCTTCAGCTTCATCTTCTTCCATCAACACTTCTTCATTGTCATATCTTGCATGTGATAGCATGTCAACAACTGGATTTGCCTTTCTTGCATTATGCTTTAATTTGGGTTGAGAGATTTCATATATGCAATCCATCTTAGCATAGCAATGTCGAGTGTAGAGCAATTGGCAATCATGCCCAAGAGTGGAAAACAATCAGTTTCTACCACTACAGAAGCACCTATAAAGTATTCACAATCACAGTTTAATGATGTTACAACTCCCCACAATTCCCTTTTTACTTGTGCATACCTTATTTCACGTTCATTGAGAACTTTTGCTCCAAAACAAATTGCATACATGTTACCTTCAAGATACTCTTGGCCAACAGCCCATCATATCCCAATGGGACTTGTATCCACAATAAGGATGATAGGTTGACCATTTGAATAATCATCCCTTTTGAGAGTGGGGGCTGAAATCAACAGCTTCTTTAATTTGCATATAGTGAGAGTATGCTCATTACCCCAAGAGAATCTTTGGCCTTTTCTTAATAATTGATAACCATTTTTTGCTACATGAGCAAAATGTGGTATCCATATGAGATAGAATACACATGCACCAAGAAATCTTCTTACTTCTGAAATATTTGTGCATTGCATTCTACTAATGGCATCTATCTTGATTGGCAAAGGTTTGCGTCCATAGAGGCCACATAGATGACCAACCACTAAGACTTCTTCTACTCCAAAAATCGACTTAGCTCTAGAAAGGGTAAGATGTACCTCTTCTAGCCTTGTTAAAATCCTGTCACAATCATGAATATGGTTAAAACCATCTTCCTCAAGCTCATTGTTCATTTCATTGACTTCAAATCCCTTGATGGGTACATCATCAAGAAATGGAAGAGTAAGTTATGGAATAAAGTCCCTTAAGACTTTGTGCATGGCATTCATCATATGGGCTACGGAGTTTATTGCACCTTATGGTAGAGTGCACATGTGGACCAATCCAAGAGGTGTCTTCATTATGTTAATGTCTTAGCTTTCTAATGAAAGCTGAAATTGGTCATATCTTGAATATAGGTCGCCCATAGAATAAATTGCTCTACCTGCAAAAGCTTTAGCAAATTCGTCAACAATTGGAATTAAACCAACATTTCGGATTGTGACACGATTAACAGGCTGTAGATCTTGAATGAATCGTAAAGATCCATTTTTCCTAGGCATGGTAAACCATCGGTTTGAGTAAGGTGCTGAAGAAGGTTCTAAAATCTTCATTCTGATCTTCTCATTGAGAAGTTCCAATAATTTGGGCAAATGCTCCCTTGGAATAGAAATAGGCTTGAGGTTCCAAGGCACATGTGGGGACTGTAAAAATGACCATAGGAGCCACAATATTTGGATCCACACAACCTATTTCACTTGGCTAAAATGCAAAAGCTTTTCCATGTTTCATTAGCATTTGCATAAAAGAGTGTTTTTCAGTGACCAAAGGAAATGATTTTCACCTATTTTGAGCTCTTTTATACTTTTAGATGTGAACTTGTGACCAATGTTGGAAGGATCACGAAGACTTGGCTGATTTGCTGCCCTATCAACCAACCCTTCACTTTCAGGAGGCAGTGGGACTGCCACATGCTTGACTTTCTTATCCATCGTCTTGTATTTTGTCTCCACTTGCGCTTCAACCTTATTGAGTAAACCAATGTCTTTCTACTCAACAAAGTCTTAAATTGTTTGATAAAAATCCAATGTACATACTTCTATGGACTATTTTTTAGCCTTATTTTCTATGTAAGCAGCTGCATATATTTTAGTCAATGTGTCAATAGTAATCAGTCCAAAAGAAATGCCCAAAATATCTCCATTTTCAACCATCATGTCATAAGTTTCCAGCTCCCTTTTTACATGACATACTTATTTTCTTTCAGCTTTAGTCATGGCTAAAAGAGACTTATAACAAACCATACTATTGGTTATACATACATATAGATTTGCTAGAGAGAGTTTCTATAGCATAAGGAGGTTCAATCTTTTTACATGATGCACTGCCATAGCCTCCTTTTATAGTAATGTAGCCCGAAAACCCTTGAATTCTCGGGCATTAGGAGGCACAAGATAATCATGCAATCGATCTCTGTTTCGATGATGGTTAACACATGCAGTAAGAAATTGGACAGTTCGTTCATTATCCTTGCTTCGGATTCAAGCATAGGAAGAACCATCATCAAGAGATTTTGTTTCCAAGCAGGCTTCAGAAATGTAAGGTTACCCAAGAATGATAGGGTAACTACAAGAGTCTTGAACAAAAAACTGAAAATTGTCTTTTATGTCTCCAATAGTTACCTGCACATTAGGACATGCATCATATAAGTCTCCAGAAGAGTTGTTTGCAGCTCTCATTCGCCAACCTAGATCAACATCTATGGGCCATCCGCCACTTTCATAGAGACTCCTTGCCATGACGTTTGTTGAGATATCGAGCTCCACTCGTGATACGCCAGGGTGACCGTTGTGTATTTATGTCACCGACTTGTCAGTTGCAGACGCGGTTGGTACACCGCCCATGAATAATAGCTACATGATACCTATCCTTATCTACTCTAGTTCGTGGCTCAGTTAGTATGCCACCTTAGTTAGTTGAGTTTGGTTTGAGACCCATATATAGGGTTCTTCTATTTCTTTGTACTTGAGTTCTTTTGGCTTACACAACTAAGAAGAGGAAAACTGTTTTTCAACCTCCACCTCTATGTGTATTCCCCCATTGTGCAAGAAAGAAAGCTACAAGTAAGACTCCTTCCTTCTCTCCCACTATCGTGACATGGTATCAGAGCCTTGTTCGTGGTAAGGAGCTCAAGAAAGCAAGCCAAGCTCACGGTGTTCTGGTAAGAGGAGCAGTGTTGCTTTCATTTTCTATTTTGGGAGCAGATCTCTGCAGGTAGCACAGCCGGAAAGTGCAAGAGTGCATTGTCTCAGGTTGAGACACCCTTCGCGGTGAAGCAAGAGGGCAGTATATGCTGCGGGAGGAGGCTTTAGCCCTTGGCGACCTTGTTTTTTTTATTTGAGGCCATTTCAGGGCCTGTTTTGGAGGCGGAAGTTTTCTGCACGCACTCAGGAAAAGGCCCAGTTTTATGCTGTGCAGCCACTGTTCTACAGGTCGGTGAAAAGTTACCATAGATATTGCATCGTATGCTTGTGCGCGAAGACATTGGGAGTTACAGAATCATCCATGTTGCCTGTTGATGCAAAATCGTCACTAGGAAGTGACTGTGTGGTCAAATACCACTTTCGTCAGTTTTGCAGATTTGCCTTTGTGAGGCTGAAGCTGTGTTCTTTGCAGTGACAAAATTTTTTGCAGTGTTCTGTAATGGCGTCTGATTCTCTCTCACAGATTGTCACTGAAAAGCTTGATAAGAACAACTTCCAAGCATGGAAGTTTAGAATGACGAATTTCCTTATGGGAAAAGGATATTGGGAATTTGTTGTAGGAAATGAAGAAGAACCAGGTCTTCCTGATGTTCCCAATCAACAGCAAATGCAGGCATTTAAAGCATGGCATGAGAGAGCCAGGAAAGTTATGTACTGGCTATCTACCAGCATTTCAGACTCTATGATTGTGCATATTCAGGATGCAAGTACGCCAAAGGAGGCATGGGATACTTTGTCAAAAATGTATAGCACAAATACGCAAGCCAGGAAAATGCAGCTCAAGCAAGAGTTGCATAATGTGCAAAGAGAAAGTATGAGCATCATGAAGGTGAAGAAGATTGCAGATGCACTTGCTTCCATTGGGTCGCCAGTGGAAGATGATGATTTAGTCTCAGTGACCTTGAATGATCTAGGAAAGGATTATGCACAGTTCCGAACATCCATTTCCGTCCGTGAAAGATTTCCTGATTTTGAGAAGTTGATTGCTCTTCTAATTTCTGAGGAGCATAGAAATGGTGGTGCGTCTTCTTCAGGAGGAACTTCAAAAGAAATTGTCTTCTACTCAAATGCTGGAAGAGGTAGAGGCAGAGGTAGAGGAGGCCGATATGGAGGCCGTGGTAGAAATCAGAATATGCAGCAAACTCAAGAAAACCAGTCCTATGGAGGCGGACGTGGTAACTCCAGAGGCAGGGGGAGGCAAAGAGGTCGTGGTGGATGGCAAAGAGGCCAAAATGCAAACAGTAATGTTGAATGCTACTACTGTGGTAAAATGGGTCATATGGCTAAAGACTGCTATAAAAAGTAGAATGACATCATGAATGGAAAACTGCAACAAGGGAATTATGCATCTTCTAGTAGACAGGGTTATGACAGAAATGAGCATTTGTTTATGGTGCAGCACATGAACAATTCTATGACAAGTGCAAAAGAAAGCAATGATGTATGGTATGTTGACTCAGGTGCATTAAACCACATGACAGGTCATGCAGAATGGATGGAGGATGCAAGAAAAATGGAAAAACCAGGATTTGTGGAGACTGGTGATGATACTGCACATCCTATTGTGCAGATTGGAAAAATTCCTTTGTCTATGCAGGATGGAAAAAAGAAATACATGTTCGATGTATTTCATGTCCCGAATATCACCAAGAATCTGGTTTCTGTTGGTCAAATGGTTGAGCAGGGCTTGCAGGTCAGATTTAATCCTCATGGATGCTTTGTTGAGAATATGAAAAATAAAGGTCGCTTGATAGCAAAAGGAAAGAAGAAGGGCAGAATGTTTACGTTGGATGCAGACATGCCTGAATTGAGTGCAGCAATGTTTGCACATGGGACCGGTATAGTTGCAGATATTGATATCTGGCATAAACGCATTGGTCATGTTAATGTACAGCGACTTAAATCAATGCAGGCCCAAAATATTGTTGCAAGTTTGCCTAAATTCAAGGTTGCAGAAATGCATAAGGTATGTGAAGCCTGTCAGTTTGGAAAACAGGCAAGGAAACCATTTCCTAGACATGTTCAAGAGAGTAAGAAGCCATTGGAATTAATCCACTCTGATGTGTGGACTACTAAAGCTGCATCTCTTGGAGGCTGTCATTATTTTGTCAGTTTCATTGATGACTATAGCAGAAAAGTTTGGGTGTATTTTATGAAAAAGAAAAGTGAAGTTTTTGGGCATTTCAAAACTCTTAAAGCTATGGTTGAAAAAGAAACAGGCCTGCAAATAAAATGCCTAAGGTCAAATAGACGGGGAGAGTACCTCTCAAATGAGTTTGCAAGGTTCTTGCAGGAGCATGGCATAAAGCAGCAATATTCATATAGTCATACCCCACAACAAAATGGAATTGCAGAAAGGAAAAACAGGCATATTGGAGAGGTATCTCGTGCCATGCTCAATGAAAAAGACTTGCCAGATTTTTATTGGGCTGAACCAGTTGCTACAGTAGTCTACATAATAAACAGGACTCCCACTGCAACAATACATGGGATGACTCCAGAGGAGAGGTATACTGGTAGGAAACCAGATATTTCTCATTTGAAAATTTTTGGTTGCATTGCCTATGTACATGTGCCAGATGAGCTGAGATCCAAGTTGGATCCAAAAGCTGAGAAGTGCATCTTTATTGGTTACTCTCTGCAACAAAAAGGGTATAGATGCTATAACCCTTCTACTCGTAAGTTTACAGTGAGCAGAGATGTTGTTTTTGATGAGATGAGTAGCTGGTATAAACCAGTAAATGTGATTGATGATGTAGATGCACAAAATGGTAATGCTGCACAGAATTCACAGCAGCAGTCACAAAATATTAGTGGACCTGGAGCGTCCTCTAGCAGTGGTTCACATTCTTCGCCATGGACAAGCAGATTGAGATCAGGAGAATCTTCTCAAAGCAATGCAGATAGTGGTATGCAGGTATCACGAAAAGGAAAACAGAAGGTTGATCAGCCCATGTTTGATGTGAATGCAGGTCACTCTTATGTGGATGGTGAATCCAGTGGCTCAGAACAGAGCATTGATGATGAGTTGGGTATTCCTTCTATTGTGACACCTGGAGTAAGGAAGATCAGGGATGTTTTGAGAGCACTTGGGAGTGAACCTACTTTGTGCAGGTCTACGAGAGCTAGGTATCCTGTGGATAGGCTGAAATATGATGGATTTACAGCCATTCACTATGCATATATGGTCAAAGTGATACATGAACCAGAACCCACTTCTTTTGAGCAAGCCATGGGAAAAGAAAAATGGGAGAAAGCCATGGATGAAGAAATGGATGCCTTGGAAGCAAATGCTACATGGGAATTGGTACCTTTACCTATAGGTAAAAATGCAATTGGCTGTAAGTGGGTTTATAAGGTGAAGCACAATGCAGATGGTTCTGTGAACAGATACAAGGCAAGATTAGTAGTCAGGGGGTATGCACAAATATATCGCATTGACTATGAAGAAACATTCAGTCCGATTGCAAGGATGGCAACCGTAAGAGCAGTCATTGCTATGGCTGCATCAAAGGGATGGTCTTTACATCAGATGGATGTAAAGAATGCCTTCTTGCATGGTGATTTGCAAGAAGAGGTCTATATGGAGCAGCCACCAGGTTATGTGCTTGCTGTTCATCCTGAGTTTGTTTGCAGGTTGAAGAAAGCCTTGTATGGCTTGAAGCAAGCACCTAGAGCATGGTCTGACAAGATAGGACAGTATCTTGTCACTATTGGCTTTCAGATTTCCAAGGCAGATTTCTCACTTTATGTGAGAAAAATAGAGAAAGGTATTATGCTACTTGTCATTTATGTTGATGATTTGATTATGACAGGTGACAATGATGAAGATATCCTTCATGTGAAAATGCTATTGAAGCAGAAGTTTGAGATGAAGGATTTGGGAGAGCTGCGTTATTTCTTGGGCATTGAGGTGATTAGATCACCAAGTGGGATACAGCTCTTGCAGAGGCAGTATGGATTGGACATGCTGTCCAAATATGGGATGACAGGCTATAAGCCTATTTCAGTTCCTTTGGAGCAGAATGCGAAGCTGAGCACAGATGCAGGTGAGCTTCTAGAAGACCCTACTATGTACAGACGCATAGTAGGAAGTTTGATTTATATGACTATTACCAGGCCAGATTTGAGCTATGCTGTTGGATTGGTAAGTCAGTTTATGCAGGCTCCAAGAAAACCACATTTGGATGCGGCTAGACGCATACTCAGGTATGTGAAGTCCACATTGCAGTATGGACTATTTTATAAGACTGGGGTTCAGATACAGTTGCATGGATACACTGATGCTGATTGGGCTGGTAGTATTTCTTATAGACGATCTACCAGTGGATATGTGTTCTCTTTTGGGAGTGCTGCAGTCACTTGGAGCAGCAAGAAACAGCCTACAGTTGCCTTGTCGAGCACAGAGGCTGAGTACAGGGGTGCAGCAATGGCTGCATGTGAGGTAGCTTGGTTGCATAAGCTACTTTATGATATGCATCAGTCTACAGATGGACCAGTTGTCATTTATTGTGACAACATGAGTAGTATACACTTGGCAAATAACCTAGTCTATCATGCTAGAACAAAGCACATTGAGGTGCATTATCACTATGTGCGAGAGAGGGTTTTACTAGGTCTTATTGATCTAGTTTATGTCAGCACAGAGGATCAGGTAGCTGACATATTCACGAAGGCATTGGGCGCAGAGAAGCTGCGCAAGTTCAGAGACCTGCTTGGTGTGCAGGAATTGGGATTGAGCTCGAGGGGGAGTGTTGAGATATCGAGCTCCACTCGTGATACGCCAGGGTGACCGTTGTGTATTTATGTCACCGACTTGTCAATTGCAGACGCGGTTGGTACACCGCCCATGAATAATAGCTACATGATACCTATCCTTATCTACTCTAGTTCGTGGCTCAGTTAGTATGCCACCTTAGTTAGTTGAGTTTGGTTTGAGACCCATATATAGGGTTCTTCTATTTCTTTGTACTTGAGTTCTTTTGGCTTACACAACTAAGAAGAGGAAAACTGTTTTTCAGCCTCCACCTCTGTGTGTATTCCCCCATTGTGCAAGAAAGAAAGCTACAAGTAAGACTCCTTCCTTCTCTCCCACTATCGTGACAACGTTTATCTCCGAGCCATGGTCTAAGAGACTGCTTGGAATGAACTGAGCCTCTTCCTCCGCATGCATGTCCTATAGAGGGCCTTATTTTTGAGAGGTGGGCTACCTAACTAGTTTGGACCAGCTAACCATTACATTTTTAACTTTCACTTCTTTAATTTTTGCATTCATGCTTTCTTTATCTTTAGCTTCAATTACTGCAATTAGTTCTTTAACTGCTTCAAGTTGAATTCCTTATGAAGTTAGCTTCTCTTCATCCTACACAAAAACTCGAAGAACTTGCAAAAAAGCATGCATTGTTTTTTCAGCTTCATCACCAACATATTGTCTTTTCCTTTTGATTACATTAATAATTACATCATGGAATTCACGTTTGGCAATTCCAAGAATTTCACCTAAGGTGAATTCAATTTTGCTTCCTAAAATTCATTCTTCTAGGACTCGTTTGAGATCGATTTGCAAATTCTATGTTAGACTGCAATTTGTAGCCATACTTTAGATTGCACATTAGCTTTACATGCTTTCAAACTTGATTTAATTGGCTTAATTTGCAACCCATAGGTAGCCGCATCAATTGCTACATAGGCATTCTTTACAGCTAAATCTTCTAATCTTTTCTTCATTCCACCATTGCCAAAATTTGGCTCCAATGGAAGACTAGTTTCAGCTGCATTAATTTTTCTATCTTTCCGAAAGAAGAGCTTCTGTGCTTCAACCTCACGAAAAAGGCAAACACTAGGGATTCACTAGTAGTAATAAGGAGATGTCACCTGCGTGCAAGAAATATATGAAAATACCCCTTATCTACCCCCTATTTATGGAACCTTACCTTATTAAATTTACCTTCCTTCCCTTAAATAACCCCCCTCCCTTACACTCATGTGGTACCATACGGTAAACCCTAGTGGACCCCCAGGAAGGCAGAACATTCCCTATTGTCATGTTGTTAGCTATCACACCAAATACAGCGCCTCTTAAAGCCTTCTCTCATGGATCTTTGAGTTGATGAACGTCCTCGTTCTTCAACTTTGACATCCAACTTCTCCACCTTGGAACTAATTTCTGTAAGATTCAGATGAAGGTCACACATGCTTTAATGAGTTCATCCATGACATCATTTTTAGAAGGAATAGAAGAAGAAAGAGTTGGTTGATTAGTCAAAGGAATAGGGGATTTTGAAGGTGAAACAAACTCCATCAATGGAGTTGCCCCTATGTGCTCCAGCCAAGTTCAATCGTAGCCCGTGTGTATGACTCCTCTCTCAATTCTAAGGGTGCTCTTCCTAATGGTTTGGAGTCATCTCAGATTTGCTCTATCACTCTTCCCTTAGTGTCGTATTCTACCATACCCATCTCTCCTTCGCTTCCATCACTGAAGGAACAACATTCCTCATATTCTTCGCTAGAACCATCCTTCTCCTACGACTACTCGTCATCTCCTAGGTCTTGATAAGGCTTTTCCTTCTTGTCGGTGTGACTAAGGCACAATTGTACATTAAGTCCAAGTCGTGAACTTTGGTCCATCGCCACTTAGGTTTGTCCAAGAGATCTTGGAGAGATTTGATTAGCAACTAGATTACCAGCTAGCTTGGTTGTCAGATATTCTAGGATCTCTAGGAGTTCTCGCTTGTTACGTGGGACGTGGAGTTCAATAGGGTTGGATCGTCCATTCGAGCTTTTGGCCATCATGCAGACTAGCACTAAGGGTGGGTTTCTAGGCTTATCAAATATCTTAGTAGCGTGCTTGTACTCCTCACTATCTGAGAATGGTAGATCTACCATGGTGAGCACATGCATCCAATATCGCTCATCTTCAGAAGGACAAGGGATATATTTGGTCAGTGGCCCATAAGATTTCCTAATTTGCATGTCACCCTTTAGCATGGTGGATTGAGCCTAGATAAATCCCTCTCATTCTCTTTCAAATATCTCAACAACTAAGGCTTTCATTATATTTTCCTCTTAATTTTACAATCTTGAGTTCCTTTAACATAGCCTCATCCCCCCAATGGGTAATATCACAACATATTCAATTCTCTTACACTTGGTCCCCAACTAGTGAAGTTTTATTGGGTGGGATAACTCTTCTTGGTAGGCTAAAATGCATGCAAACCTAGTATAAAAATCATAAAAGCAACACTATTGGTAGTCTCCTCCCTCAAACAAATGCTAGATAAAAGGTAGATTGCATTAATATGAATACAAGATTTGTAAAATTAGATTAAGAATTTGATTGGCAAAATTTTAAAATATATATCTTTTAAAAAATAACACTTTTTATGAAAAAAAATATTTGCATGAAGAAATATTTCCTTATAAATACTGGGGGCTGCATAGTGTCACATCATATTTGATGACCAATCTCTAAACTGAGGGACTCTTAAGTCAAAGGTAAAAAAAAGTTTTTAGATTATTTAATTAATTATTAAAATATTTAATTTTTTATTTATAAATATTTGAGAGAGTTTTTGAGGTATAAGAATAAGTTTAGCTAGTTAAAAGTTATATAAATATATTTTGGTATTAACTTAAATAAATACTATAAGGAAGATATTAATTTTTGTATAAAATAACTTGAATCTTTTAAGGCAATTGGTACAACAACAAGCTTTAGGTGTCCCAAATATGTATATTGAAAATGGATTTGCTATTGATGCTACTCCATCAATAGGGCTATCTCAAGGCATCAAGGCCTCTAGCTCTCCCGGTACACATGAGGATAATAATATGTTAAAGAACATGAATTTGATTGCATTTTTAGGAGAGGGACGAGATCATAACAAGGATGTAGTCAATACTTTTTTACAAAAGTGGAGTGACTTGTATTGGTTACATTATGCACCAAAGCCCATTACAACCCTTGGGGTAGGCCTCACACTTAAGGGCAAGGCCTACAAGTGGTGGATGAGTGGTGATGCCACTACTCATCCTATGACATGGGCCAAGTTTGAGGAAATGTTTCAAAAGGAATTTCTTTGTGAGAATGAAAAGGATTGAAATTGGACTACTTGGGATAAGTGTTGGATGGAGGGCCTGACACCAATCCACTATATCTCCAAGTATAGAGAAATTATTCTCAAGCTTGATGGTTTAGTTGATTTTCAAAAGGTTAGAGGATTAACTTGAGGCTTGGACAATGAGTACAAGACCAAGGTGAAAACTCAATATCCTAAAACACTCAAAGAAGCCATCAAGAGTGCATATATTTTTTATGATATGTTAGATATAAAAACATTTACCTATGCATCTGTATGTTCCAAAACTATCGTTATTAGTAGGGAAAAGAAAGTTCAATGCTACATCCAAAGAGGAGAATACCAAGAATCCCAAAGGGAATAGAGGGGCAATCTCAAGTGAAGAGTTTGTGAGAGTGCGTAAGGAGAAGTTATGCTCTTCAATTGCTTATTTCCTCATGAAAAAAGGATTATCCTAAACTCAAAGGCAATGAGCATGATAACAACAAGAATAAAGAAAAAGCACTGCACATGGTGTGGATGCTTCCTTTGGAAGCTTGTTCTAAATATTTGACTATATAAATTAGCCATCAAATTGATGAGCATGAGTGTTTCTCAACTACTATACCATGGTGGCCCACATTTGATCCCCACTACTTGGTCTAAATTCATGGTACAATCAGTGGATGACAAGTCTGTATTCTCGTGCACGATGGATCAACTCACAACTTCATTAACTATATGTTGATTAAGAAATTACGTTTTCCCCAAGTACCTAGTACTCATACTTATGGTGTCTGTCTCATGAATGGATATGAAAAGGATGGGTGGGATACAAAAGTCCATGATGTTAAATTAGAATTGCAAGGGCATACCATGAAAATAAAATTTCAAGTTACAAATATGACTAGGGTAGATGTGGCATTGGGCAGAGAATGGTTGTATAGTTTGGGTGACTCATTAAAATGTAGTTATCAACATAACATTATTGCATTTGAGGACAATTGTGTGCATGTTTTGTTACATGGTGAGGAGAATGTTCCACCATCCCCTAATATATGTAAAACTAAACTTTATTATTTAGCTAAACATAATGAAATAGAATATGTCTATTTTTGTTATATATTGTCTTCCTTTGTTCCTTTACACAAGTCTATGTATTCTACTTCTATTAATTATGTTGTGGATATTTTTTTAGTGAAATCCAATTATAAGTTAAGTGTACACTCTCTATTTTCTCTCTTTAAAGGAAAATTCCTCACCATAACATTCTCTTGCTAACTCTTCTTCTCATTCTCTACCACATATACAGAATAAAATGTGCCAATAGCTTAATGAATACGATGATGTACTTCCTCCTAGTTTGCCTTGAGATTTACCTCCTAAATGTAATGTAATGCATAGTATTGGTGTTTTACCAAGGTAGTTAATCCATAAGTTGATCACCTTATTGAGTTAGTGCTACTAAAGCTAGCAAAGTGGAGAAACAACTAATTGATTATCTCCAATGGGGATTTATTCAAACTAGTTCTTCTCCATGGGCTTCATCAATATTGTTGGTGAAGAAAAAGGATGGGTCAATGCATGTGTGCATAGGCTACCATAGTCCAAATGCAATCACAATAAAAAATAAGTATACGCTTCCTCCGATGGATGAGTTGTTTGATCAACTTCATGGAGGATGTATTTAAAACTACCTTTTGAATGCATTTTGGCCATTATGAGTTTTTGATTATGCCCTTTGGCCCAACTAATTCTCCTATCACATTCATGATACTTATGGAGGAAAGTATCTTACATCCATGCCTTGGAAAATGAATTGTTGTTTTTCCTCATGATATTCTTATTTATAGGCTTTCTAAAGAAGAATATTGGGAACATCTTCACTTAGTAGTTACCTAAACATCACAAAATTTATACTAAGGAAACTAAATGTGAATTTTTAAAGACAGAAGTTCACTACCTTGGCCATATCATATCTAAAGAAGGTATTAGAATGGATCTAGAAAAGGTCCAAACTATCTTATAATGGCTTCATCCTTCAAACTTAGAGGAGTTACAATATTCCTTGATTTGGTAGGATTTTATCATAATTTTATCAAAGATTATGCTTTGATAGTTGTTTTTATGACAAATCAATTGAAGGATCAAGGTCAAATTTTCTCTTTGGGTGAGGACCAATTTTGATAAACTTACAATAGCTATTGCTATTGTTCCAATCCTAGCTATAGTGGATCCACGCAAACCATTTGTAGTGGAAATTGATGCTAGTGCCATAGCCATTGGAGTCATACTCCTCCAAGAGGGTCGACCTATGGCTTTTGAAAGTAAAAAGCTAGCTAAGGTGCAACATAATTATTTTGCTTATGAATGTGAGCTCTACGCAATTGTTTATGCTTTGAAAAAATGGTGTTATTTTTATGGTGTTCCATTTGAGGTAGTATTTGATCAAGAGAGTATCAAATGATTTACTATCCAAAAGGATTTGAAAGGAAGAGAGGCTATATATATATATATATATATCTTCAAGAGTTTGACTACACATTACAAAATCATAAAGGTTGATATAATGTTGTAGCTTATGCACAAGTTGGTAGAATGCCTAAGATTGACATTCTCTCATTTATAATATTGAAGAGTGATCTATTAGAATCTCTACAAAAATGTGAGCATAATTTGTCTTATGAAAAGGTGTGGAATGTGGTTAAAAGAAGGGATACCTCACCAACGCATGAACAAGATGTGAATTCCACACAATGCACAAGTCATGAGCTCAATCAATGAAGGAACTTTACCATTGATGATGGGTACTTGGTTCAAAAAGGTTGAATATGTGTACCCTCAGACTTAGACATGAAACATTAGATTCTTTATGAGTTTCATGATTGTCCTACTGTAGGTAATCTAGGGACAAGAAAGACCTATGTCCCTATATGTAGACAGTTTTAGTGGTCTAGAATGCATAAAACACTATATTAAAAATTTTGGGGATTTTCATGCACTTTGGGAACCCCCAATACCTTTATTATTTGACCACATGGTCAAATCTTGTTGTCTTACTTAGAGGTGGAGTTTGCCTAGTAGACAAAGCCAAGCACCTAAAGGTAGTTGGGCATTTATTGTTGGACTTCCCTACTAATCATGGTCATGATGCCATTTGGTTAGTAGTAGATAGAATCATTAAAATGTGTACATTTATTCCAGCAAAGACAATTGTTAAAAACCTTGGTTATTTATGGAGAATATTTATCAACTCTATAGATTATGATTGCAATCAAAAGTTTAATAGCCATTCTTAGAGAGTCGTATTCAAAAGATAAGATACAATGCTTAATCTAAGCACCATGGGTCACCCTCAAATGGATGAGAAAACCCAATAGGTAAAGCAAGTTCTAGAAGATATGCTACAAGCATATGTAAGCAAAACATAATCTAATTGAGAATATTATTTACCCATATTAGAGTTTGCTTACAATAGTGCTAAGCATGTGACTAAAGGGTTTAGTTTATTCATGCTTTTGTATGGATTTCAACCTAGATCACTAGTTACCATGGGATTATCCAACGGGAAAGTCCAACATGTCAAGGATTTTCTTCAAGATCATTTTGATATGCAAAAAGTATCATGCTTGAATGTTAAGCAAGCTCAAGACTATTGTCGTGCCACTACGTGGACACAATGTGAAAAACATTGGAGTGAATACCCATTTATCTTTCTTATTAATTTAGAGAGTCAATGTCATATTAGTCATTAGTATTAGTGTCCATATTATGGATGGTTCAAAAATATGAGTCCTTTGGATAATTTTAGCCTATTTTTGATATTTTGGACATTATTTATTGTAAAAAAGAAACCTTCTAGAATAGAGTGACATGCAGAAAGCAAGTTGCTTTTTGGTCAGTTTTGGAAAATGTCATTAAAAAAGAAGGGCTCTTGAATTCACGTCGCGTGTGATTATAGTTTTCAGGCAGCAAACAGTGACACAGGAAGAGTGGAGAAGGAGTAATCTTGGAGAATTCTAAGTAGGTGACTTGAGGTTTTACTCCCCTTTCAGAGACAAGGGAACCATTAGATTTTCCATCTAAGAAGGAGAGTAGAAGCTAGTATTTGGTGCAAGTTTTTGGATATAGCAGGGTGCTCTAGGAGATCTAACGCTTGGAGATTACTTCCGAGTAGTAATAGACATTGTTTAGATAATCCAAGAACAATTTTTCTTAGAGTTTAGCCATCAAAAGATTAGCTTATGATTGCTATAATAACCAGAAATACACAGGGCTGAAGTGTATTTGGAGTCCCATATAAGGATTTTGTTTACCTTCTGAGGTTCTATAATGCTCCCGGGAGAAGTACTTGGACTTCTCCTACTAAGAAATCATCTAAACTTGTTGAGAGTTGGATTTTTGGGACTCTTTCTCTTGGATGTACAATAGAGTTTACATGTAATACATGGAGAGTATAAATCATTAAGCTTTGTCTTTATCTTGTGTAAGTAGTTTGATTACCTATAAGACTTTCTACGAGTGGGTTCTAAAAACCCAATAAGAGTCTTGTGGCTACTATAGAGCTATTAAGAGAATTTGAGAGTCAATTTGAGCAATTAGATCTTGCAGAACAACATACTCTTGCAAGTTAGAAAATTGAATTATTTCTACAAGCTGCAAATCTTAAGCTTTAAGAGAATCTTGATTATTTATTAGAGGATCTGACTACAGAGACATGGCTTAAAATAGAGTGGAGGCATGTTAAGGATGTTGTTATTGCATTGGTGAAAAATGGTAGAAGAAGAGAAAAATTGTATGTATCTAGCTTGCCCATTGTTACGAGCAAAACAGTTGATGTATCGAGTTAGCCACCTGCTTTTGTGGCTAACCCTGGTTGCCCCTAGTTGTCCCCATTGTTAGGGAAGATGTATCAAGTGAATTGGTTAAAGGCATGCAAGTTCTTCAATTGAAGGTCATGAAATTGGATGAGAAAGGATAAGAGAAAAGGAGATAGATAACAGCCCCTAAATCAGGAAAAATATGTATGTGGTGTGATAGTTTGCAATATGAAAGAAAGGATTGTGTTGCTTATCACGAGGCCTTGCCATGATGGCTCATCTTTTGGAAAGATTGCAAGATCGGTACATAAGAAACAGTATTGCCTCTTGCTTTGAATTTTGGAAAGGGAGGTATGCAAAAGTTGTTGGAAGACTTGGCTGTCTGCAATGCTTATGTGGTTGTACATGTTGTTATTTTTGGTCTACAACTGGATAGAATCCCTGGCCAAGTGGTGGTTGGTTTGAAGGCTATAGTATTGACACATTCTTTGTATGAAACTAAAAAGAGGAGAGCTATTGACAGTGAAATATCTTATGCAGGGCAAAACATTCATGACATGACTGGTTGGGAATCACTGGTAGATGCATATTCAGTGTATACATATTTAACAAAAGTGCAAAACATGGATGTACTTGTGGAAGAGAAACAAAAGAGAGATGGAGATAATGCATGGATATCTAAGAGAGTGCCAAAAAGAAGTGTGTATCACCCTAAAGTTGTAAATCGGCCACCTCCCAAGCGTGTTATGTAAGAGGTTGGGTAGGAGCAGAAACATGATAACAAACAAGAGAGCAGAAACAAGGATATAAGCTACAGTCTGATATTGAGATAGCCACAAATCTCAAGAAGGTTCTTGAAGAATAGATTTTAAATAGTCGGGTGGAATTCACCTTGGGAGAGATGCTTGGCATTACCAACAGGAAATTTGAAGCGTCAATTTCTTGGAGATACTACTAGAGCATTGCTGTAATTTGAAGAGGAAATTGTGACTCGTAGTTAGGATATTTCATTATCACCATCACAACCCAAAGTATAAATTCACATAGCAGTTCTTGAGGGCATGTCTCTTCTTTGTATAGTCTCAAGGCTCAAGGAGGCTACACAATAATCCTCACAAGCACTTGGATTTGATACTTAAGGCTATTTGACTTGAGTATAATTGAGATAAGGTAGGACTAGTATCAACCATAAAGTGACTTAACCAAGGCAAGTGGGGTGGGATCAATTGGGGCCTTGCCCTTGCCTTCTTTCATTAGCAAGTGGCATGATCTCTCATGCTTGTGTGCTTGAGCTCGGGCCCTTCATCTCTAGATGGGCTCATGGCACCCAACTCGTCCTGCCTGCATAGCTGCTCTATAGATAGATGTGTTGCCAAAGCCATGTCTTCGTCTTCCTTCCTTTTCAACTCCTCCTCTTCTTCTGATGCCTTCCTTTTCCTCTCGTCCTCATATTTTCTTGATTCTTCCTCCAATCTCTCTAACTCCTTTTATTTCTTCTTCCTCTCTTCCTCTTCCTTCTTAGACTCTCTTTTAGCTTTTTGTAAATCTACTTTTTCTATTTTCTTGATTTACTCCTCGGTCTTCTCTTGTGAATCCTTCTTCTTTGGTTTTTTGGGATTTCACTAACTACTTTACATTTCTTGTTCTCCTTCCTCATCATCACTCACCATCCTTTCACTGGAGTGTGGGTGCTATTAGTGGTGAGGAGGTGACCTCTCTAGTGTTTCTCTAACTCCTTCTTCTTCGCCCTATCCTTCCCCCAATGCTTTACTTATTATAGATTTCAAAACCCTTCCAAATCCGACAGTAGAGGCCTTTGAGGATGACACTTTTCTTTTTGCCTTGGTAGCAGGGGACTCTCCTCCTCCTGCGGGTCTCCCCCCTATTACCAATGCTTTTGCTAAAGACTCAATGGTCTTCTGCAAAAAGCCATTTAGGTTCACTTCATCAAGGAATCTTGCTACAATGCTCTCCAGCATAGGCACATTGATTTGGCTCAATATTGAGTTGTACCTATGGTTGGAGAATAGTGTGTGCATCATTTTGGCCTCTTGGAGCTAGATTTTGGGGTCGGGGATGGTTGGCAAGCTGATGCCATCGTTTGTGTGGACCACCACCTTGTCCATTCCTAACATGGTGTACGCATATCTCTTCGGCCGCCTTTCCATCTTATTGGCTAGGCCCAATGCTTTCTCCACCAACGTTGGGGTCAAGTCAATTTGGACTTGGCGGGTTTCTTCTCTTTCTCACACTTTCACGGTGCCACGGTTCCTATCAAAGTTCCGGAAGAATTCTGCGCACTTCTCGTAGTCGATGGCTTGGATGACTGCCTCCACATACTTTTGTAGATGGCATTGTTTGACAATCTACTTCACTGCTCATTCCTCCATGGCAACATCCTCCAAGTTCAAGTCGTGCCTGAACTTGAACTAGTTAAAGGCCCTTGTTTCCACAGAAAGGCCATATTATACCTCCTCTTCTTCTAAAAATGACAACTTGCTGGCATGAAATTCCGTAGGATTCACAACCTTGAAAAGGTGATGGCCAAGGAGCAGGCCTGTAAGGAGAATAGTGGAATAGTGTAACCTCCACAAGTACCTAGAGAAGTTTGTGCAAGAACATGACCACATGAAGTGTGTAGAATTTTTGAGAACATACAACCCCGACCAAGAATGCGGAACGGTGACTGTGGGAAGAGGTGACAATGCCCGATAGGTGCAGGTACCATTAAACCAAGCCTTGGTGGAGAAGGCAATGGGGCTGGAACCTAAGGTGGAGAAGGCAATGCGGAACGGTGACTGTGGGAAGAGGTGACAATGCCCGACAGGTGCAGGTACCATTAAACCGGGCCTTGGTGGAGAAGGCAATGGGGCTGGAACCTAAGGTGGAGATAAAACGTAAGAGGACGTGTATGCTTTGCTGAAGATGAAGAGGGAACGGTGACTGTGGAAAGCGGTGACAATGCCCGACAGGTGCAAGTACCATTAAACCAGGCCTTGGTGGAGAAGGCAATGGGGCTGGAACCTAATGTGGAGAAAAAATGTAAGAGGACGTGTATGCTTTGCTGAAGATGAAGAGGGAAGAGGTTTTGACAAACCCCGACCAAGAATGCGGAATGGTGACTGTGGGAAGAGGTGACAATGCCCGACAGGTGCAGGTACCATTAAACCAGGCGTTGGTGGAGAAGGCAATGGGGCTGGAACCTAAGGTGGAGAAAAAGTGTAAGAGGGCATGTATGCTTTGCTGAAGATGAAGAGGGAAGAGGTTTTGACAAACGATGGCATCAACATACAGGTTATCCCCGATGCTGAGATCCGTATGTAGGCAAAGTTGGTCCACTTGCTTTTCTCCATCCAACGCTATAATTCCCTCATGCATCGGATCAATGTACCTATGCTGGAGAATGTGGCAGCCTGCACCTTGGATGGAGGTGGACTGGAATGGCTATGTGTGCAAGACAATAGACCAAGTAGCCAAAGCACTAGCCGTGGGCAACAGATAGGCAGGCAGAGAATCCCCAGCCTCTAAGAATACGGAGAGGAAGAAACCTTCCTCGAAAGCCTCCTTCATCGGGTATGGAAGCGTGTTGATGGCCATCATCCAAGAGGCTGTAAAAGAAGCCCAACAAGGAAATGAAGGAGCAGATGAGACCCCAAATAGGTCGCTAACCCATCAAGAGGACAAGCAATCGAGTGACATGACAAAAACCGAGACAGAGAAGGAGGAGCGAGAGGCTCAACCTAGAAGGGAAAAAACAAAGGAGTCCATTGGGAAGGCAACTTAGAAGAAGAAACAGAAGGGGGGCAGGAAAAAGGAAAAAGAAGATCCAGAGAGAGCCAAAAAGGAATCCCTAAGAGAGAGCCAAAAAGGAGAGAGCCAAAAAGAAGATCTAATCATGCAACATGAGGATCTAGCATCAAAAATAGGTCGGATCGAATGGGGCATGAAAGAGTTTACCGCAAGGGAAGAAGGAAGGAAGTGAAGAGGAGCAACACCACCAAGAAATGGAAACCATGACCGAAAGGATGAGCCTTAAAAGAGAGGAGCAGGAGAGAATGAGCAGGGAATCAGAAGACCAGGAGTGGAGGCTCATGGCCTTGGTGCAAAGACAGGGAGAAGGTACGGAGGAAATGAAAAAGAAAGCCGAAGAGTGGGCAAGCAGAAATGAACAAAGAGTGAAAACCTTGGCGCATCGCTTAGCTCTTGTGGAAAAAGAGAAAGTTCTAGTAGAAGGCAGAGCAGAGGCAGCCCAAGTGGCCTTCAATACTCAACAATGAATCTTCCTGAATACCCTGATGGATGCCACTCATGCGAAGGAAGGGCAGTCCTTGGGGCGGTAAAGAAGAAGCTGAGCATAGCGTGCAGAGCTCTGCAACAAGCAGGGCTACACATATCCTCCCAACCCATTGCAGTTGGGCTAAGCCCGGAGGAACAATGTAGATATCTGGTCTATCGGTCAGCCTAACCCCCCAGGAGATTGATGCTCTAGGGTTCGTAGAAGAGGTACAACAGTAAGAGCACCCAGGGAGTGAGGTTGAACTACAAATCAACCTAGGTGGATTCAAAGAAGAAGTGGTCCAACAACCCACTTCACCCCATTTTGAAGGGCAGGGGCAGCCAGCAGACGCATCCATAGAAAGGAAAACCACCCTGAGGGAGAAGAGGAGGAAATTGGTGGAAGAAGCTAGACAAAGATTGAGGGCTAACCCTATGGCGTAGCCATCTGTACCCCTCCCACCATGCCCAAATGACCTGCTGGCCAGTTTTCATGCGGAGCTCATAATCTGGGAGAGACAAGAAAACGAGAAGCAACCCTTCAACTTCAGTTTCCTCATCCCCAATGCCATGCACAAAGTCCTCTCCCCTAAAATAGTAGACGAGGTGATCAACGTCGAAAGCCAGCTAAGACAACAATGGCAGAAGGAAAGAGAGAAGAATCCCACCCTCTGGGGAACCGAGGATGCAGAATACTAGCAAAATAAAGTTTTTGAAGTGCCTTGGTCCGTGCCCGGATACGAGTGCCAACCACTGTGGCGGAGATGCATCTGCAATGACAACATGTTCGAATGGATGGCCTTCTGTAACGCTCTCCCTTCAGAGAGTAACAACCCTACCTACATGGCGTACCCTCGTAGAATAGGAGTAGACTTCGATGCAAACACCCATGGCCATTACGACTTCCCTATAATCCCTGTATTACCACCTTAGCCGAGGCCCTCACCTTCACCTCCAACAGCTTAGATGCCACCATGACACGCTTTATTGTTTATTTCTCCTCCTGCTTGGATCCCGCCTTCATTACCACTTGCAACTATCTTAGGCTCTTAAAAATCCTACTTAGGCAGGACCCCACCTTGGTAGAACGTGGCCTCCCCCCACTCTTTTTTTATCCTAGCGCCATTGGTAGCTGCGCGATGACCCGCTTGATGATGTGAGCCAGCCTCCTCCCTTCCTTTTGCCTCGTCGTTCTTGAATATATGAGTGATAGCCAGTTCAGCTACTGTAGCCATCCATTCCTCTCCACCACCCCCCTCTAGGTCGCTTGAACCTTAAGAATTCCATGCAGAGCTAGAGATTTTTGAGCCACTCCATTAAATCTCCTTCAACACCACCTTCTGAGGACGAGGACTAACGATTCCCTACTACCGAACCAAAAAAAAAAAAAATCCGCACATAAGTCGCAGCACATGGCTCACAATCACTACACCTAGGGGTCCTTAAGTTAGGCACATCCAGTGACCTTGGTCGGTCGGCCCCGTTCCTAACCCCCTAGCCCTTTTTGCCTCCCCACTTCATGCTTAGGGCACCCTAAGGGTAGGACATACCTAAGGACATGATACTCCTTAGACCTATCACCCTAAGCTACACACATCGCACCTTCCTTTACATGAATAGGGTTCTCAAGTGTGGGACGTCACCCAGGATTACCTAGGGTTAGACCCAACTCCCTGTTCCACCAGCATGAGCACCAAGCACTGTACAGCAAGGTAGACACCCCCATTAGGTTGAGCACTTTCTTTTTCCAGGTACAATAGGATGCTACAAACCACCAACTTTAGAGGCCCCCCATCATCCACTCTACACACCTTAATTCTCCACCCAAATCATTCTCGAAGCTTCCCAATCGCACGAGTCCCCTATCCCTGGCCTAGAATCCACCCTTCCACAAGAGAGACCTCGAAGTGCCATGGGATTGGTACCCGTGTCGGAAGGGGGTAATGTTAACCTCAGTTCAAGATGACAAAAAAATGAAGCAAAAAGCAGAAAAAGAACAGAAATAGAGCAAGGGTGCAAAGGCAGCCCTTAAAAGACTAAGATGAGGCAAAAGCGCAATTTTAAAGAGAAGGCACCTCAAAAAACTCTAAAAACTCTTGTAAAAGAGCGCCAGGCTCTCTCCTGTGCCATTTGTAAAGGAATAGACGGGTGTAGGTTTAAGACATGAGGCAAAAAAAGGGAAATAGGGAAAAGGACCTTACCACAAAGGCCGGTCATGTAAAAAGGATGGGCACCCATGGAATTTTAGGGCTTGTATACATAAAGTTAAAAAAGTGAATGGAAGCTCATTCTTTGGTGTGTGGCTAATAAGAGACCTCTCTTCTTCCTTTCTTCCCTTCTCTTTGCTTGTGTGTGTGCTCTTGAGGGAAGGAGTGTGAGAGTGTGAGGGAGTGAGGAATCAAGAGGGTGAAGCTCTTCACCATCTCCACTTCTCTTCTTCTCCTCTATTCTCTTTGCTCGTGCGTTGTCAAAGGGGTTTTTGTCAAAAGGTCGAATCCACCGGGGATCAGAAGTAGAAGGAAGTAGAGATAGGAGATGGAAGAGAAGATAGAGAATACCCAAGTGGTAAACACGATAAAAATAAATCACAATGAATTGAATCAATATGTATTGAAAGAACCTGGAATCTTTGCACTACTCAGAAGCAATCTCCAGGCATTAGTTCTTTTGGAGCTCCTTCGTAGACCAAAAACGTGGATCAGAAAAATCAGCTCTTTCTCTGCTGCCTGGAACCCAAATTTGATGGCTTGGTTGGCTCCGAAAGGGGGGTAAAACTGGAGGACGCCTGCTCACGGATCTCCCAGATCACTCCTTCTTCTTCTTTCAGTTCAATCTGCAGTTTTCAGCCTGTTTACAGTGATCGCGACGTGCACGATTTCATCAATCTGTCTTTTTTATGAAAAATCTCCTAATTGGCTGAAAAAGCAACTAGCTTTTTGCATGCCATCCTAATCTAGAAGCTTTTTCTAACTTTTTGGATTTTTACAATAAATAATATAAAAATGGGCTAAAATTATCCAAAAATCTAGTATTTTTGGATAATCCATGCAACTCACACTAGTACTAATGGCTCACATCACATTGACTCTCTAGATCAATAAAGAAGTTGGATGATGATGCATTCCATACTTTTTCACATTGTGTCCTCATAACATCACGACATCCACCCCCTCTGAACCTGCACATCATTTGGTATGTGCCAAAATCCTAGTTGTCACCGGATTCTGAGTCCTCCTCGTCCTCTGCAACCATATCCTTTGCTTCTTCATCTTCCATATCTTCTTGGCTAGCCCCTATATCATGGCCACTATTTTCTTCTGATTCTGGCAACTCATAGGCAGTAGATTCCCGCCTTTTAAATAATTTGATTCTTTTCCCTGCTACCAAAATTTTTATGGTTGTCCCATCCAGCTCATTTAATGCATAAGTAGCATTATCAAACACCTATCTTACCACATAGGGTCCAAATCATCTTTTGGAAACTTTACGCATGGCACTATGCTGGTTATCTAAACTACTATCATAAACCAATACCCAATCCCCATCTTGTATGGTTCTTGGTCTCAGTCTATGTCTTTTGTCAAATTGTTTCTTGTTATGTATCCTTGTTGCCCTTAACTTTGCAGTTGCTGCCTCTATGTCTTCTGACTTTCTTTCCAACTGTCTAATGCATAAGGCCAACAACTCCTCTCGATTCAACTCCTCCTCCCAAGGTAACACACTCCATGTCACTGTCATCTCTTCTATCGACATGATAGGTTTTGATCATACATCAACTCTCTAGGCATATATCCTGTAACAGCACTATGAGTTGTTCTGTCAGCCCACAAAGCATAAGGGAGCAATCGTGGCCACTCTTTTACCTTCTCTCCACATGCTTTTGCCAATGCCTTCACAATAGGTGGATGACCTCTTTCACTTTTGCCATTTCCTTCAAGGTTATAGGTTGAAGTTAAAGCAAGCTTTATCCCCAAGCATGCAAAGAAATCATGAGCTTCATCTGCATCCAACTCACCCCTATCTGCTGTAATTTTTCCCACATAGCCATATCAACAAAAGATCTCCTCTAAGAGAAAAGTACATACGACATTTGTCATCTTAGTACGTAGAGCTCTCCCTTCCACTTGATTAGTCAAGTCTTCACGAGCAAGCACAAGATACCTCATTTGCCAAAGACCTGTAGGCATTGTGACCAAATCCACCACCCACTTAAAATGAAGAGACAACGGATATGTGGGTTGCAATCCATCCCAATGTCTCACAGTTGAATACATTTGACATGTTGTACATGTTTCCACAAAGTGAGCAACATCCTTATACATATCTTGCCACCAATATCTTTCTTTGATTTTTGTAAAAGTACCCCAAACACCTCTATGACCAGGCCACAAGCTTTCATGAAATTCTTGCATTACTTTTACTTGTGAAGCTATGTCACCCAAAACTCGTAATGGCATACCCTGTTTCTTTTTAGCATGTTTCCATAAGTATCCATCTTTTAAGAAAAATCCATAGGCTTTCCTCTTGACCTTCTTAAACTCCTCATCTGACCATTGATCTCTCTTTGTTAATGTACTAAGATCTTGACCAATTCTCGGCCACTCTCATGCATATTTGTCTCCTAGAAACGCTTCTACACAAGATGCAAAACATCTAAAGTGTCTTCTCTTTGTTGTCCAAGCTTCTTTTAATGCTGTAGCAACACCTTGCATTGGTAAATTCACTCTTGCAACATCATTTTCATCCATAAGAAAGTCATCTTCTTCCTCCTCATCCATCATCCCATCTTCATTCTCATAGCGTGCTCGAGATAACATGTCTGCCACTCGGTTATCTCTTCCTGCAATATACTGAAATTCAGGGTTCAAAGATTTGATATATGCAATCCACTGGAGCATAGCAATGCCCGGGGTAACACAACTAGTAATCATACCCAATATCGGCAAACAATCAGTCTCAATGACTACATGAGCACCCATAAAATACTCCTTATCACATTTAAGGGCTGTCACAATTTCCCATAATTCTCTTTTTACCTGTGGATATCTTCTATGTCATTCAGTCTCAATACTTTTCCACCAAAGCGTATTGCATATCTTTGCCTCTTCTCATCATCTTGCCCAATTGCCCATCCAATCCCAATTGGGCTTGTATCAACAGTAATAATGATAGGCTTCCATGTGAATAGTCAGTCTTTCTCAACGTTGGAGCATATTTTAAGAGTTGCTTCAATTTCTTCATTGCTTTCTGATGCTTCCTTTCCCAATGAAATTTCTAACCTTTCCTTAGAAGCTGATAAAGAGCATCGGCTACATGTGCAAAATGAGAAATCCATATCAAATAGAACACACATGTACCCAAGAATCTACACACCTCTTATACATTTGTGCATATATCTTACATTCTATCAATCCCATCTATTTTTGCTGGTGATGGCCTTCGCCCATAAGGCCCATACATATGCCCAACAATCAAAACCTCTTCAACTCCAAAGATAGACTTTTGTCCAGAAAGAGTTAAATGCACCTCTTCTAGATGTGTCAAAATCCTTTTACAATCCACAATATGATCTGCAACAAACTGTCTGCATCCATGAGTATCCATCTCTTCATTCTTTTCATCCACTGCACCCCCTTTAATTGGAACATCATCCAAGAAGGGCATAGTCAATTGTGGTATAAGATCCATGAGTACCCTATTCATAGCATTTGTCATGTGTGCCACTGAGTTTGTTGCACCCTGTGGGAGAGTACACATCCGTACTAACCCCAAAGGAGTCTTCATGGTTGTGATATCCTTCTGATCATACCCCGAGTAAAGATCACCCAAAGAATAGATCGCTCTACCTGCAAAAGCCTCTGCAAATTCATCAACCACAGGACCTGCACCCACATTTCTTATGGTCACTTTATTGATTGGTTGCATGTCTTGATTAAATCTCAAAGTCCCATTCTTTTTGGGCACAGTAAACCAATGATTTGAGTATGGGGCTGAAGAAGGCTCCAAGATCTTCATGTGAATCTTTTCATTTAGCAAATCCATTAGCTTTGTCAAGTAAGCTTTAGGCACTGGGATAGGCCTCAAGTTCCATGGTACATGTGGCATAGTAAATATGACCATAGGAGAGACAACATTTGGATCCACACAACCTATTTCACTTGGTTGAAATGCAAATGCCTTCCCATGTCTAGCCAACATCTGCATAAAACAGTTTTTCTTAGCAGGCAAAAGAAACCCTTCTGCACCAACTTTCAATTCCTATAATGTTTCAGATGTAATCTGATGACCTATATCTTTAGGATCCCGTAAGCTTGGCTGCCTTGACACTTTTTCATACATACCCTCGCTCTCTGGTGGAAGTGGCAAAGCAATTGGTTTCACCTTTTTGTCAACTGTCTTATACTTTGTCTCCACAAGTGCTTCAGCCCATTGTAATCCTTCCTGTTGAGCAAACAATGCTATAACATCATACATATCCAAAGAACATACTGACAACACTCTGTTTTCAGCCTCATTTTCTACATGTAAAGTTGCTGAAATTTCAGCCATAATGTCAATAATATTGAGCCCATAAAAGATGCCTGAAATGCCATCATTTTCAACTAATAGCCCCGATGATCTCAGTTTCTTAATAGCCCATTTCATAGATATGTGTTCAGCCCTACACATAGCTTCCATAGGCTTAAACCAACATGAACTATTTGCTGTAAACTGAGAATTACCAATAGTAAATACATGCTTCATTTCATCAAGAGGCGAGTACACCCTCTGAACAACACTACTGTAGCCCCGCATTACAACAGTGCTTAATGAAAATCTAGGTCTTTGAATTCCCTTGCATTTGGAACCAAAGGAGACTCTCGAAGCATATCATGATTTCTAGGATGATTAACACAAACAGTAAGAAATTGGACTTCTTTTCTCCCATCCTTGCTTCTGACTCTTGCATAAGCAGAACCATCATCAAGCACCTTCGTTTCCATACGCACACCTGTAATATAGGGTTGTCCCAAAATCACTGCATATAAGGAATTATCTTGCACAAAGAAGTGTTGCTCTTCCTGTACATCACCAATTGTCACTTTTACATTAGGACATGCAGCATAGAGCTCCCTTGAAGAATTATTTGCAGCCCTCATATGCCAACCATGATCAATGTCCACAGGCCATGCACCATTTTCATACAATCCCCGCTCAATGACATTTATCTCAGACCCATGGTCAAGTAAAGCGACACAAGGATTTTCACGCTCCTCTATTTTCACTATCGTTTCAGTGGTAGCTCTAGCCCAATGATTTCTTATGTAGTGACTTCGAGGAATAAATCCTAGAGTCTCTTCTCCATATTGTTGCATTTGCCTTACTCCACCATGCATATTGCTACAAGACAATGCAATTTTTAGCCACTTTCTTCTCTTTTCCACATGCTGTCCACTGATTAGTAGCATCCTGCATAGATAATCTAGTACTTACTTCATGCTCATATTTAGCCCGAATACCCAACAAACCAATTTCCTCTTCAAATTGCAGCAATGCACTAGTGGTATCACCAAGAAACTGACGCTTCCTTTTAATTATGTCAATGATCTCATTATCAAATTCTCGCTTGGCAATGCCAAGCACCTCTCCCAAGGTAAATTCCACCCGATTGTTTAAGATCCGTTCTTCAAGAACCTTCTTAAGATATGTGGTTGTCTCAATGTCAGATTGCAACTTATATCCTGGCTACTTGCCCTTCTTTTTGCCCTCTTGTTTGTTATCCGGTTTTTGCTTCTGACTGACCTCTTCCATGGCAGGCTCGGGAGGTGGTTGATTTGCAGCTTTAGGTTGATCCACACTTCTTTTTGTCATTCTTTTAGATGTCCCTGCAATATCTTCATCTCTTTTTTGTTTTCTTTCACAAGTACATCCGTGTTTTGTACCTTTGCCAAATATGCATACACTGAATATGCATCTACTGGTGATTCCCAACCAGTTATGCCACGAATGTCTTGCCCTGCATGAGACATTTCACTATTAGTGACCTTTCTCTTTTTAGCTGCATGTAAAGCATGTGTCCATATTTCAGCCTTTGAACCAACCATCACTTGGCCATGCATTCTATCCAACTGTAGACCAAAAGTAGAAGCATGTACCGCTGCATAAGCATTTTGGACAACCAAGTCTTCAAACAACTTCTGCATACCTCCCTTTCAAAAATTCAAAGTAAGAGGCAATCCCGTTTCTTGTGCATGGATCTTGCTATCTTTCCAAAAGATAAGCTGTTATGCCAAGGCCTCCTAATAGGCAGCACAATCCTTTCTCCCGTACTGCAAACTGTCACACCACATATATCTTTTTCCAGGCTTAGGGGCTATTGCCTGTCCCCTTTCCTCTTGTCCTTTTTCATCCAATTTTGCAACCTTCAATTGAAGATCCCACATCCCTTTGACCAATTCATCCAAGACATCTTCCCTAACAGAGGGAACAATAGCAGGCACAGCCATAGGGTTAGCCACAGAAGTAGGTGGCTTACTGGATACATCAACCGTCTTGCCCGTAACAGTGGGCAAGCTAGAGACATGCAATCTTTCTCTTCTTCTATGCTTCTTCACAAGCGCAGTAACAGCTTTCTTGACCTGTCTCCACTCTGTTTTCAAACCTGTCTCTGTAGTCTGATCCTCCAGCAAATCATCAAGCTTCTCTTGAAGCTCAGGATTAGCTGCCTATAGAAACAATTCAATTTTTTGACTTGCAAAAGCTTGCTATTCTGCAATATCCAACTGCTCAAATCTACTTTCAATTTCTCTTAACAATTCTGTAGCCACAAGACCCTTATTGGGTTGTATAACCCACTACTGAAAAGTCTTGCGCGTAATCAAACTGGTATCCTCAATGTAAAATTCTTCCTTGAGTGTCTTCTTGAAGGCTACCCAGTCAGCATCCTACAAGTATAATTCAGTAATCCGTGCTTTCAGTTCATGAACAGTAACACGTACAAAATACCGGCTCCATGCAGATCGAGCCACTCCAAAGAATTCCATCTTCTGAGCATAGGTATGTACATATGCAGATACATTCCTGCCATTAAATAACTTCACCTCACGCTCAACTGCTTGCAAAGCATTCATCACAACACTTTTTGTTTGAGGTGAAGCTTGTATCACCTGTTGTTGTTGTTGTTGCACCTGCATAAGTATATTCAAATTTTGCACCAACTATTGCAAAACATCATTGGAGATTGTATTCGAAGGTTCTCCCATATTATCTTTCCTTCTTCTGTGTGTGACGACCTTTCACGTCGGGTTCACCAATGTCGAAGGGGTTTTTGTCGAAAGATCGAATCCACCGGGGATCAGAAGTAGAAGGAAGTAGAGATAGGAGATGGAAGAGAAGATAGAGAATACCCAAGTGGTAAACACGATAAAAACAAATCACAATGAATTGAATCAATATGTATTGAAAGAGCCTGGAATCTTTGCACTACTCAAAAGCAATCTCCAGGCATTAGTTCTTTTGGAGCTCCTTCGTAGACCAAAAACGTGGATCAGAAAAATCAGCTCTTTCTTTACTACACGGAACCCAAATCTGATGGCTCCATTGGCTCCAAAAGGGGGGTAAAACCCCAAGACACCTGATCACGGATCTCCTAGATCACTCCTTCTTCTTTCAGTTCAATCTGTAGTTTTCAGCCTGTTTACAGTGATCACGACACGCATGATTTCGTCAATCTATCTTTTTTATGAAAAATCTCCTAATTGGCTAAAAAAGCAACTAGCTTTTTGCATGCCATCTGATTTAGAAGCTTTTTCTAACTTTTTCGGATTTTTACAGTAAGTAATATAAAAAATAGGCTAAAATTATCCAAAAATCTAGTATTTTTGGATAATCCATACAACTCACACTAGTACTAATGGCTCAGATCACATTGACTCTCTAGATCAATAAAGAAGTCGAATGATGATGCATTCCATACTTTTTCACATTGTGTCCTCATAACATTACGACAGCGTGCATGGCTATGGTGGATGGAGCTTGATGGAGTAGGCTTGAGGGTGCTTGAGCTAGCATCACTGATCGTGGAGCTACTGGTGTGCACGAAGGAGGAGGCAACTCATTTTAGCATTGAGGTAAGCTCACTACATTCATAGGTTTGAAGGCGTGTCGACTTTGTGAGAGGTAGCCATTAGAGCTCGCTTGGAACGCTTGAAGCAATAAGCAGTCTGTGGGTCTTGGTGGTTGAGTTATAGCCCCCACATTCCTTGTTTTGATAATTCTTTTCTTGTTGGTTGAGGATTAAGGCCCAATTGTACTTCAAGTTTAAATTGTGTACCTTGGAGCATCGCCATTCAAGCTCATCTAAGAGGTCTTGGAGTGGCTTAAGATTAGTTGCTGGATTGCTAGCCAACTTTTTGGTCAAGTACCCTGGGATCTTCAGGAGCTGTTGTCTATTTTTTGCGACTTGGGATGCAACAGGGTTGGGTCTTCCACGTAGACTTCCAATCATCATGCTGTTGCTAGAACTTGGCAATGATATGCCAGCTTCCTTCTTCTGCACTCAGGTTATGACGTGTAACAAGATAGGTGTGGCCTCCTCGTCGAGTGCCTCGACATTGAACAACCCTAATGGAATTGATTGCTTGGTTGCCGAACTAGAGGATGGCCTCTGTTTAGGGAAATCGACAAAGAGATGAATGTTCCCACACTCAGTGCATCTCAAGTTAGTCTTATCTCTATTTTCTTGCTCCCTCTCCGGTTAGCGGGAAGAAATATGTTCGAGGTGACCGCAAGTCCAACATATGATCGCGGTTCTTGGGCTTTGTGTTGAGATATCGAGCTCCACTCGTGATACGCCAGGGTGACCGTTGTGTATTTATGTCACCGACTTGTCAGTTGCAGACGCGGTTGGTACACCGCCCATGAATAATAGCTACATGATAGCTATCCTTATCTACTCTAGTTCGTGGCTCAGTTAGTATGCCACCTTAGTTAGTTGAGTTTGGTTTGAGACCCATATAGAGGGTTCTTCTATTTCTTTGTACTAGAGTTCTTTTGGCTTACACAACTAAGAAGAGGAAAACTGTTTTCAGCCTCCACCCTTGTGTGTCTTCCCCCATTGTGCAAGCAAGAAAGCTTCAAGCGAGACTCCTTCCTTCTCTCCCACAATCTTGACATGGTATCAGAGCCTTGTTCGTGGTAAGGAGCTCAAGAAAGCAAGCCAAGCTCGCGGTGTTCTAGTAAGAGGAGCAGTGTTGCTTTCATCTTCTGTTTTGGGAGCAGATCTCTGCAGGTAGCACAGCCGGAAAGTGCAGGAGTGCATTGTCACAGGTTGAGACGTCCTTCGCGGTGAAGCAAGAGGGCAGTATATGCTGGAAGAGGTAGAGGCAGAGGTAGAGGAGGCCGATATGGAGGCCGTGGTAGAAATCAGAATATGCAGCAAACTCAAGAAAACCAGTCCTATGGAGGAGGACGTGGTAACTCTAGAGGCAGGGGGAGCCAAAGAGGTCGTGGTGGATGGCAAAGAGGCCAAAATCCAAACAGTAATGTTGAATGCTACTATTGTGGTAAAATGGGTCATATGGCTAAAGACTGCTATAAAAAGCAGAATGACATCATGAATGGAAAACTGCAACAAGGAAATTATGCATCCTCTAGTAGACAAGGTGATGACAGAAATGAGCATCTGTTTATGGTGCAGCACATGAACAATTCTGTGACAAGTGTAGAAGAAAGCAACGATGTATGGTATGTTGACTCAGGTGCATCAAACCATATGACAGGTCATGCAGAATGGATGGAGGATGCAAGGAAAATGGAAAAACTAGGATTTGTGGAGACTGGTGATGATACTGCACATCCTATTGTGCAGATTGGAAAAATTCCTTTGTCTATGCAGGATGGGAAAAAGAAATACATGTCCGATGTATTTCATGTCCCGAATATCACCAAGAATCTGGTTTCTGTTGGTCAAATGGTTGAGCAGGGCTTGCAGGTCAGATTTAATCCTCATGGATGCTTTGTTGAGGATATGAAAAATAAAGGTCGCTTGATAGCAAAAGGAAAGAAGAAGGGCAGAATGTTTACATTGGATGCAGACATGTCTGAATTGAGTGCAGCAATGTTTGCACATGGGACCGGTGTAGTTGCAGATATTGATATCTGGCATAAACGCATTGGTCATGTTAATGTACAGCGACTTAAATCAATGCAGGCCCAAAATATTGTTGCAGGTTTGCCGAAATTCAAGGTTACAGAAATGCATAAGGTATGTGAAGCCTGTCAATTTGGAAAACAGGCAAGGAAACCATTTCCTAGACATGTTCAAGAGAGTAAGAAGCCATTGGAATTAATCCACTCTGATGTGTGGACAACTAAAGCTGCATCTCTTGGAGGCTGTCATTATTTTGTCAGTTTGATTGATGACTATAGCAGAAAAGTTTGGGTGTATTTTATGAAAAAGAAAAGTGAAGTTTTTGGGCATTTCAAAACTCTTAAAGCGATGGTTGAAAAAGAAACAGGCCTGCAGATAAAATGCCTAAGGTCAGATGGAGGGGGAGAGTACCTCTCAAATGAGTTTGCAAGGTTCCTACAGGAGCATAGCATAAAGCAGCAATATTCATGCAGTCATACCCCACAACAAAATGGAATTGCAGAAAGGAAAAACATGCATATTGGAGAGGTATCTCGTGCCATGCTCAATGAAAAAGACTAGCCAGATTTTTATTGGGCTGAAGCAGTTGCTACAGCAGTCTACATAATGAATAGAACTCCCACTGCAGCAATACATGGAATGACTCCAGAGGAGAGGTATACTGGTAGGAAATCAGATATTTCTCATTTGAAAATTTTTGGTTGCATTGCCTATGTACATGTGCCAAATGAGTTGAGATCCAACTTGGATCCAAAAGCTGAGAAGTGCATCTTTATTGGTTACTCTCTGCAACAAAAAGGGTATAGATGCTATAACCCTTCTACTCGTAAGTTTACAGTGAGCAGAGATGTTGTTTTTTATGAGATGAGTAGCTGGTATAAACCAGTAAATGTGATTGATGATGTAGATGCACAAAATGGTAATGCTGCACAGAATTCACAGCAGCAGTCACAAATTATTAGTGGACCTGGAGCATCCTCTAGCAGTGGTTCACATTCTTCGCCATGGACAGGCAGATTGAGATCAGGAGAATCTTCTCAAAGTAATGCAGATAGTGGTATGCATGTATCACGAAAAGGAAAAGAGAAGGTTGATCAGCCCATGTTTGATGTGAATGTAGGTCACTCTTATGTGGATGGTGAATCCAGTGGCTCAGAACAGAGCATTGATGATGAGTTGGGTATTCCTTCTATTGTTACACCTGGAGTAAGGAAGACCAGGGATGTTTTGAGAGCACTTGGGAGTGAACCTACTTTGCGCAGGTCTACAAGAGCTAGGTATCCTGTGGATAGGCTGAAATATGATGGATTTACAGCCATTCACTATGCATATATGGTCAAAGTGATACAGGAACCAGAACCCACTTCTTTTGAGAAAGCCATGGGAAAAGAAAAATGGGAGAAAGCCATGGATGAAGAAATGGATGCCTTGGAAGCTAATGCTACATGGGAATTGGTACCTTTGCCTAAAGGTAAAAATGCAATTGGCTGTAAGTGGGTTTATAAGGTGAAGCACAATGCAGATGGTTCTGTGAACAGATACAAGGCAAGATTAGTAGTCAAGGGCTATGCACAAACATATGGTATTGACTATGAAGAAACATTCAGTCTGGTTGCAAGGATGGCAACCGTAAGAGCGGTCGTTGCTATGGCTGCATCAAAGGGATGGTCTTTACATCAGATGGATGTAAAGAATGCCTTCTTGCATGGTGATTTGCAAGAAGAGGTCTATATGGAGCAGCCACCAGGTTATGTGCATGCTGTTCATCCTGAGTTTGTTTGCAGGTTGAAGAAAGCCTTGTATGGCTTGAAGCAAGCACCTAGAGCATGGTCTGACAAGATAGGACAGTATCTTGTCACTATTGGCTTTCAAATTTCCAAGGCAGATTTCTCACTTTATGTGAGAAAAACAGAGAAAGGTATTATGCTACTTGTCATTTATGTTGATGATTTGATTATGACAGGTGACAGTGATGAAGATATCCTTCATGTGAAAATGCTATTGAAGCAGAAGTTTGAGATGAAGGATTTGGGAGAGCTGCGTTATTTCTTGGGCATTGAGGTGATTAGATCACCAAGTGGGATACAGCTCTTGCAGAGGCAGTATGGATTGGACATGCTGTCCAAATATGGGATGACAGGCTGTAAGCCTATTTCAGTTCCTTTGGAGCAGAATGTGAAGCTGAGCACAGATGCAGGTGAGCTTCTAGAAGACCCTACTATGTATAGACGCATAGTAGGAAGTTTGATTTATATGACTATTAGCAGGCCAGATTTGAGCTATGTTGTTGGATTGGTAAGTCAGTTTATGCAGGCTCCAAGGAAACCACATTTGGATGCGGCTAGACGCATACTCAAGTATGTGAAGTCCACATTGCAGTATGGACTATTTTATGAGACTGGGGTTCAGATATAGTTGCATGGATACACTGATGCTGATTGGGCTGGTAGTATTTCTTATAGACGATCTACCAGTGGATATGTGTTCTCTTTTGGGAGTGCTGCAGTCACTTGGAGCAGCAAGAAACAGCCTACAGTTGCCTTGTCGAGCACAGAGGCTGAGTACAGGGGTGCAGCAATGGCTGCATGTGAGGTAGCTTGGTTGCATAAGCTACTTTATGATATGCATCAGTCTACAGATGGACCAGTTGTCATTTATTGTGACAACATGAGTAGTATACACTTGGCAAATAACCCAGTCTATCATGCTAGAACAAAGCACATTGAGGTGCATTATCACTATGTGCGAGAGAGGGTTTTACTAGGTCTTATTGATCTAGTTTATGTCAGCACAAAGGATCAGGTAGCTGACATATTCACGAAGGCATTGGGCGCAGAGAAGCTGCGCAAGTTCAGAGACCTGCTTGGTGTGTAGGAATTGGGATTGAGCTCGAGGGGGAGTGTTGAGATATCGAGCTCCACTCGTGATACGCCAGGGTGACCGTTGTGTATTTATGTCACCGACTTGTCAGTTGCAGTTGCAGACGCGGTTGGTACACCGCCCATGAATAATAGCTACATGATAGCTATCCTTATCTACTCTAGTTCGTGGCTCAGTTAGTATGCCACCTTAGTTAGTTGAGTTTGGTTTGAGACCCATATAGAGGGTTCTTCTATTTCTTTGTACTAGAGTTCTTTTGGCTTACACAACTAAGAAGAGGAAAACTGTTTTCAGCCTCCACCCTTGTGTGTCTTCCCCCATTGTGCAAGCAAGAAAGCTTCAAGCGAGACTCCTTCCTTCTCTCCCACAATCTTGACACTTTGACCACAAGTCTGATTCTTGGGCTTGCCCTTCTAGGGCTCTACCTTTCCCTCTACCTAACACCATCACCGATACTAGTCTATAGTCCATGAGGATAGTGTTGCCTTTCTCATCGTACGGCACATATGGGTTTACATAAGGCTCGTCTACATAGTTGACTAGAGTATCACTCGGTGGGTGGGTCATGTAGGGTCCTGGTGGTCTAGAGATGCTTATAGGATTTATTTCCATTCTAGGGGCGGTCGATTTAGCATCATTAGGTGCCAGGAGAGCCAATGGGGCTTCCATTCTGAAGAGTTTTGGTGGCCTGTTCGCAAGGTAGGGTTGATCGTAAGGCTGCGGGTATGGGAGATTCCGAGGTAATCGACAATGCATGGTATCATGGCCGAATCTACCACAATTAGCACAAGGTCATGGCCTATCCTGACACTCAGCTTGCAAGTGGTTTCCATCGCAATGCACTTCCCCATAGCCTATTTCTAGTCAAGCAGAAAAACAATTCCTCTAAACTACAACCACCAGGCGAGACTCCCTCTTCTAGCGAGGATGGAGAGTTTGATTTGTTAGAAATCAAGCTCCACCCATATCTCTTTATGTCTATGTGACTGACCGACACTAGCTGGATATAGCTATACATGTGTTGGACATTAATAAGTCAGGACCTAACCTTAGTTAGATGATGGTTAGTGAAACCTAGTGTAATACTCTCTCTTTCAGTTAGTAGATTAAGTGAATGAAATAACGAAGAAGAAGAAGAAGAAGAAGAACATGAACTGATGCTTATGGGTTATGCTCCACTATCTGTCTCTCCCTCTCTTCCAATATGGTATCAACGCTATGCTAAGTGGGCTCTATGGAGCAGGAGGCTGTGAAGAAGACCTGAAGAACTTGAAGGCCAGGGTATGATAAGAGAAGCATCCTGCCATTATTTCTTAAAAGGTATGCATTGAGACATTGAGTTTGTCATTGCTCAAGCATTGTCTGTGGCTTGTCTGGCAGTGCACCAAGGATCCATTGAGCATTTATAAATTGTCAATGAGCACCATGTGCTACTGATCTGCTACAAATACATCCTATTAGGTTGTGTGAACTACGCCTGCTGGTTGCAGGCTGAACTTCCTTGATTGCCAAGAGATCACATAAAGTGACTACCAAGTGTTGGCCCATACCCTTTGAAAGGTGCCTGAAGACTATTGTACGTGAATGCTTTGGAGAGGGCTCAGTTATGAGCTAGGACATGAATGTACAAATCTAAAATTAAGTCTAAATTGATGTATACTTGAATGGACAGCATGTACTTTGTCATGATTGACACACAGAAACTCTTTGACATGCTCAGAAAGCATCATTGAAGCATAGGTATATGCAAGAAGGACATATGCACTTGTTCTTGTGCCTTGGAGCTGAAATTTGGAGGTAAAAACACTCGAATCTAGAAGCATTTACTTGGCTGGAAAACTATCATGAATTTGTGGACATCAAGCATTGTCTTTGCCTGAAGTACTACATGACATTGATTGGTCCCTATCAAATGTATGACTTAGGATATGTCTGGGGAATGTTTGGAGCATTAATATAAGCATTAAATACTACTGAAAAATGAAGTCTAGAGAGTTGAAAACAAATGCATTTAAAATGTCTTGGCTGGTTACAAGTAGGGAATGCAGTCCATGACCTTGCTCCTTGAAGACAGAGTGTCTATGGTTGTATGTATGGTCATGTATGGATCTCGACACAATGAAGCAAATGTATGAAGTGATTTGAAGAAAATTTGGAGCTAGATAAACTTTGTTTTGCTGAGAATTTGTTGATTGCAACCTACATGCAAGATATTTGACACTTGTACTTGATGCCTATGCACTGATATGTGCCCAAATGATCATGTATGGAACCCTACATGTACTAGCAGATATTATGGAGAATTTGGAGTATGTATGACATGTATACATCTTATTTTTATCTTTGAATCAGGTGCTAATCGCTGAGAGTTTACAAATTTCAAGCAGCATGTATGTACTCTAATAGTAAGGTTGCATGATACATACTTAAAGCAATTACATAGTCTATGTACTGACTCATGTACCTACGGGATATGCCACATGTTTGTGGATGGTTTTGAGATGTTGATGGGCTGAAATATTCTGGTTTTAACAATGAATTTGCTACAAAACATTGTCATAAACAGTCAAAGATTGTAGTTGGTTAGTGATACTTGTTGACTTGCAGGTAGTCAGGAGACATAGTCTGTTACAACATGGCAAATGCACAGGGAACTGACAACATTACCCATATTTTTGGTGAGAAGTTGGATAACAAGAATTTTTCCTTGTGGAAATTTAGAATGAAGAACTTTTTGGTTGGGAGAGGATATTGGGATCTATGCATTGGTGATGAAGCTAAACCTGAATTGCCTAAACGGCCGATACATGATCAGAGAAGAGCTCATAAACAGTGGATAGAGAGAGCATGCAAAGTGCTACATTAGTTTTACTTATGTATATCTGATGCTATGGAAATACAGATCACTGGATGTGATTCCTTGAAGGATGCTTGGGACATACTCATGAAGAACTATGGAAATGTAACACATGCATGAAAGATTCAGTTGAAATAGAATTTCAACAACATGTCTAGGAATGGTAGAAGTATTCATGCCTACATAACAAAGATTAAGACCCTAGCAGACCAGCTTGCCACTATTGGATCACAGGTATCTGAGGATGATATGATTGCTGTCACTCTGAATGAACTTGTTGGTAAGGAATATAAAGAATTTGATACATCTATTTCTGTTAGATTTGAACCGCCAGATTGGGACAAGTTGCTTGCCCTGCTGTTGCATGAAGAAGTGAAGCTTGGGCTGAGAACATAGGTTCTAGCTCGTCTCAAAGCAGAGAGACACTATCCTTTATTCTAGCCAGCATGGCAAAGGTAGTAGAGGCTGTGGCTCTTTTCAAGGTCATGCAAACACTCACAACACCTATGGACAATAGCAATAGAGTAATTGGCATGGCAAGAATACATAGGGCTAGTGTGGATCTAGCGGCTTTAGAGGCAGGGGGAGATCACCCCCAAGGCAGAGGTGGTGGATCCTGGTAGTCGAATGATCAGTCCAAAAGGGATAAGACTGTCATTATTGTGGCAGATATGGACACATTGCCAAGGATTGTTATAAGAAATAGGCAAACATGAAGGCCAAGGGCAGACAACATGGAAACTATGTATCTTCTAGTGGTGCTCATGATGAGCAAGGTGACTAGTTGTTTGCCATGCAGCATGTGTCCAAGAATGCACCTAGCAGAACAGAGATGAGAGATGGTACATTGAATCTGGGGCTTCTAACCATATGACACCCCATGGAGAGTGGTTTGATGAGTTGGTTGTAGGTTCACAAGGTTATGTTTGTACTGGGGATGACACCCAACATGACATTCAGTACATAGGAGTTGTTCTGTTGATGATGCCTGATGGCAAGAAAAAGAGCCTACATGATGTATTGCATGTACTGTCAATAACTAAGAATCTCTTGCCAGTGGGACAGATGGCAGAATAAAATCTTCAAGTTAGATTCAATAAAGATGGATGCTTTATTGAAGAATATGATAATGACTGCAAATTAATTGCTCGAGGCAAAAGGGATAGCATGAACACATGCTTGAGAGAGTAGTGGGCAAGCAGGCCTACAGTTTTTTGAATGGCTTCTCAGGATACAATCGAGTTCAAGTGCACCCTGATGATAGCAGGCATAAGACTGCCTTCACCACTGAGTGGGGTGTCTTCGCCTACATAGTCATGCCTTTTGGATTGACTAATGCATCTATTACTTTTCATAGGCTCATGTGTGCAATATTCAAGGATATGCTTAGAAAAGAGTTAGAGGTATTTGTTGATGACTTGTGTGTTCACTCCAATTGGAAGGAACACTAAGACAAACTCCGAGCAGTCTTTGAATGATGCAAACTATATCGTCTCTCATTGAACCCCTTAAAGTGCCAATTTTGGGTAAAGCACAGGTGTATCCTAGGGCACGTGGTGCCCAAGAATGACATTGCCACTAAGTTCTCCAAAGTTAGGGTTATTGTAGATCTTCCACCCCCAACTGATTACAAGGGAGTTCAGTGCTTCCTCGGCCATACATGGTACTATCGATGGTTTGTGCTAAACTATGCATTGATTGCTAGACCCCTATACAAGCTACTGATAATATTTGAATGGACCCAAGAATGCCAGCACACATATGAGGAATTGAAGAAGGATCTAACCATTGCACCCATCTTAAGAACCCTAGACTGGAACATAACCTTTCATGTTCATATTGATGCTTTGAAATTTGCAGGGGGGGCTATGTTGTTGTGCCAGCCTGGTGACCACAATCTAGACTATCCAGTGAGCTTTGCTAGTAGTAGACAACTCACAGATATAGAAATAAATTACTCCACAACCGAACGAGAGGGGTTAGCCATGGTGTTTGTCATAACAAAATTTTGGCATTATCTTGTGGCTACGCCCCTTATTTTCTTTGTTAACCATCAAGCCTTGCTGTATCTAGTAAAGAAACCCTACGCTATAGGACATAGCTCGATGGTTACTTTTGCTTCTTGAATTTGACTTTTTAGTCATCATACGCAAGAGAAAGAAACACTATATGGCTGATCATATGTCTCATATATCCATAGGAGAAGCCATTGGATAGGGCATTGGAGACGAATTGCCAAATGCACATCTATTCACCCTATCTAGTGAAAGAGATCTATTTAGAGCTGACTTGATGCCATATTAGATAGACGACATAGTCCAAGTGCTTGAGCACGGACTACCTGACCAACCCATAGAAAAGGCCCGATTGAGGCGACTTATTCTCAAAATCCAACCTTATCAATTAATAGCAGGTCAACTCTATCAGCTATAGGACAAGTCAAATTGTTGCCGAGATGCACGTGTGAGCACAAAATGCATGATATACTAGTTGAGGTGCACAGAGGAATTGCAGGAGGACACTTTAGTGCAGATACTAAAGCCCACAAGGTGTTGCAGTCTCCACTACTGTGGTGGCCCACACTCTTTTGAGATGCGGCACGATTTGCGAAACATTGTGATGAGTGCTAATGGATCAAGGTGCCAGTTTGCAAGGGCAAAATGGAGCTAAGTTCCATCATTGCAAGACAACTATTCAAGAAATTAGGGATTGACTTCATTGGGCTTATCAGTCTCACGGCTCAATATTCTCAAGCCAAATACATCATCATTGCCATTGATTACCTCACAAAGTGTGTGGAAGCTTGACCCACCAAGAAGAACAATGTGCAAACCACTGCTAAGTTCTTATGGGAGCAGATAATCTCTCAATTTGGTTGCCCATTGAACTTGTCAATGATCAAGGCACACGATTCATCAATGAGGTGATTACTCATCTCCTGTCCACCTTCCTGATCATCCACCATAAAAAATCCCCACCCTACTACCCTTAAACAAATGACCAAGCGGAATCAACAAATAAGATTATGGTAAATGTCCTGACCAAGGTAGTCTCTACTTTGCGCAATGACTAGGATAACAAGCTTATAGTAGCCTTACGGGCCTATCAGACAGCCTATAAAACTGTTGTGAGACAAACTCCCTGCAAGTTGACCTATGGAATTGAGGCAATTCTACTTGTAGAATTCTTTGTTCCTAGTTTGAGAATCGCTATTCAAGAGAGATGGGAGGGAAAGGAAGCATGGATGGAATGTCCAGTTGAGCTAGAATGCTATTGGAAACTCAGCTTCTAGCCACCCATGCGCCCTGATCTACAAAAAGGCACAATGCAAGAGTTGGTTTCACAAGCATATCAAGCAATGATATTTCAAATAAGGAGATTTAGTGTTGTTGTACTTGGTTAAGGAACATAAACAAAAAATGAAGTTTAGGGGGTTAGGACCTTTCAGAGTTCGCGCCATAAGCCGAACTGATAATGTGGAACTCAAAACCGGAAGGTAAGGGCATAGGTTTCTTTAATGGGCAGCCGCATAAAGAAGTATTATCCCCCCACTTAGTTGAGAATACATGCGATGACTTGGTTGCTTGCCTCAGTCATTTGGATGCCATGTTTACCATGCTTGCTAAAAGCTACAATCGGCTAGACTTAGGTCTTTTGGATGAGCCTTTAGCAACGGAAATGTGAATGCTACCTTGATCATGGGAGGAATTTGAATTCGTATTTTTCAAAGCTTCCCAAGCACAGCTGAGGAACTCATTGCCACCGAGCTTTCCATTGAACAAGCACACAAACAACGCCTGATCACATCTTATGACAAGAGCAAAGTCCTTACTACAGATTAGGAAAGTGGTAAGTTGAAGCAGCTCACTGACAGCCACTCCTCTTTCCTATACAAATGGTATGCTCTTCGCCTTCAATGGAAACTAGAAGGATGCTAAGTCATGACAAATGCTGAATAGAGACACGTGATCAAAACCACGGAGTATGCCCCGACATATATAGTCTTACTTCCTGTAGGGTGTTGATCACCGTTCATAAAATTGATCCCTTCAGGACCACATTAGAGGGCATCCCTATTTTGATCGAATCCTCACAGATGAGGAGGTCCATATTGCTAGCAAAGTCAACTCTAGGGATTTTCTTCTCGATGTCCTCACTTACATTACACAAGTAGGTGTCAGACCTTACGACAAGGACCACTATGATCAAATGGAATACAACCCCAACTTTTATCCTTGGCTCATGCAAAAGTAAACACAGTAACCATGCGCGGAACACCATTAACCCATTAACCATAATCTTAGGAAGGATTCTTCTTCTTTCTGCAAGGGGAGGGGGTAAGGTGGAAATAAGAATAAAACTCAAAAGCAAAGAAAAACAAATCAAAACCATTCACGGTTAAGAAAAAGGGTCATAAAATTTGGGATGCATGGACTGTTCGAGGGAGAAGTTTAATTCTAAAATGATGCATTTCAATTCCACAAGCATGTGCTCTTTTTTCTGTGCAAATAATTGTTTTGAAAAGCACTAATGGTGAGCATGGCTTCATGGTAGGCACCCAGCATGGCATGCCAAGAGTATAAGCTCGATTTTTCAGGTTGATAATGTACTGCATTCTCTCCTCCTCCGTGAAAGGGAGTCAGTGAACCCAATCTTGCTGCAACATCTTTCATTCCTGTCATGAACCATCATTCCCATTACTGCTTGCGAAAGAGTTACTTGTTGAAGAGAAAGGCTTTGTTTTGTTGAATGAAAACATTTAAGCTCCAACATAAACTTTCCTTTCAGACTTTTCCACACTTTAATTCAACTTTTTCATGACATTTTTTCTCACTCGCAAACTAATATGTTTCTTTTCTTCCTCTGTTTAAATGTTGATTGAGGTTTTCACAATGGTGTGGCTTTTCCTCACATGTTTATGCATCTGCTTGATTTGGTTCCAATTTGACTTGCCCACCTTACACTCACCCATCTTACCTTACCCCCCCCCCCCTCCTTCCGGATCTGGGGAGAATCCTTCCTAGGAAGAAAGCTAGGAGGCCCAGGGCTGTTAGCTTACAATCGAGTGTTTACCTTCGCATGAGACAAGCATAGAATTCTGGATTGTACTCTAGCTAAGCATCACGGTCCAGATCGAAGGATCGGGTACCTACATGTGTGATGTAAGTAAGGACATCTATCAGGACATCACCAAAATCAATGCGACTAGCAATATGTAACTCTTCCTCTGTCAAGAGGCAGTCAAGGTAAGGGTGTCCTTTGATGTGCTCTTTTAGGGGTCGGTCACGAATAGTGGTTAACACCCTATAGGAGGTTGAAGCGACATAAGTTGGGTCATATTTCGATGTCTTGAGGGCTTGGCGCTGCTCAGCGTTGGTCATTATTTGGCATCCTGTGAGTTCCCATTGCAATCGAAGGGCATACTAGCTCCGTAAGAATGGGATTCAGTCTCAGCGAGCCTTTTTAACTCCTCCAGTTCTCGATCAGTGATAGCAGAAGAGGCTCGCTTATCATATGATGTGATGAGCCACTGTTTGATGGCTTGCTCTATAGATATCTCAATGCGAGCAACTCTACAGCTGAGTGGGGTGCTTTGATGAATGCAAATTCCAGTGTGTCCCATGAACAAGGCATTGTACAAATTTCTATCGCAAAGGGCTCTTGCAAGAGGTCCAAGTCCAAGAGGTCGTAACTCAAAGCCAGTGACATGAATGTGGCATCTAAGCGTCTGAGGCAAGCAATGACATCATCCCCCGTGTCTTTGGCTAGATCCGTAGCCAATGACAATAATGATTTCTTCTCATAGGAGGGTCTAAGGCCTGTGGGTGGTTAAGGTCGAACGAAACTAGAGAGTTGGGTAGCAGATAGTTACAGGCTCGGTTGTTCCTGAGATTGCAGTTGGGTTGCTTGTTCGGCAGGCTCAGACAACTGGACTATGATTGGGACATCCCTGCTTGGGGGTGTGGCCTCCTACGTCTTGATTAAGTCACGTGAGACTAGTTTGGGAACAGTAGGCTGAAGTTTGGGCCGATAGATTTGGTCAGTCTGCGTGTGCATAATCAATTGCGAGTCAACGTGCTTGGTGACTCAACTCCTTTGCGACGTTAGGCCTTGACCCATTGCACGGTGGGGTTATGGTTACTCATGGGGGTGGCACTTGATTGGTGCTCTTTACTACTTTAGACTTAGAGATCCATATTCGGGAATTACCCTCACAATAACCTTGTGCTTGCAATAGGGTCTTAGGAACCCAGCGCGGCTTGACTACCTGTCGTTGTGTGTAGCTTTATTTTGGCCTTCTAGATTTTGGGGTTATGTTGTTAGCCTTGTGAAGGCATGGTCGATTGCCTTTGGGTGGTAGGGTCTGACATTTAGGCACCCACCTTAAGTGATGTTCATGGGCATTGACAGTGGTTTCAATCAATTGTTGGCATAGAGGCCTGGGAGGGTATAACAAATCACAACTCTCCTCCTTGGACTTAGCTGAATGCATGTTTACCAGTGGCATTGCGGGTTTGGTGGGAGTCGCACAGCCCTTGCTGAAGGTTGCCACTACGCGGACATTGCCAATGACTAAGTGGATACGTTGTGACACATAATCAACATTGCAGTGAGCTTGCTTTTTAAAGGTTCGACCCAGTAGAGATTCAGTGCCTACATTTTTCGTGTTCGACAATACATAAAATGTCATTGGTATGCTCGCAGACTCCATAGAAATAGCCACCCTGCATTTCCCTAGGAGTGCGTATGAGGGCCCCCCATATGGGCTCAGTTTGGCGGTAGTGGGCTGTAGTTGTGGTTTGCCAATATGGGTCCAATGATCGTGGGTTAAGACATTGAAGTCTGCTCCATCATCAATTAAAGCGTTGACAGTGCAGGTTTGCTTGGTAGTGATTGTGATGTGGAGGTAGGCAGGTTCTATCAGCTAATGACATGAACCTTAAAGGGCCCTAGACCTTTAAACTTCATTTTCTGTTTATGCCCCTTAACGAAGTACAGGAGCACTAAGTCACCTTGTTCGAAGTCGCGTTGCTTGACATGCTTGTCAAACCAACTTTTGCATCGTACTTTCTCACATATGACCACATGGGTAGCTAGGAGGCAAGTTTTCGAGAGGCGTTCAAGTTCAATTGGACGTTTTGTCCATGCTTCCTTTCCTTCCCATCTTTCATGAAGTGCAGTTCTCAGGCTAGGAACGAAGAACTCTATAGATAGAATTTCTTTAGTTCCATAGGTCAACCTAAAAGGTGTCTAGCGCGTACGGCCATTTTGTAGGCTGTGTGGTAAGTGCGCAAGGCTGCCATCAGCTTGTTATCCCAGTCGTTGCGCGAAGTAGAGACCACCTTGGTCAAGATGTTTACTAGAATTTTATTGGTGGATTCTACCTGGCCATTCGCCTGAGGGTCGTATGGCAAGGATTTCCAATGGATAATTAGAAATATGGCTAGAAGATTCTGCCTGGCCATTCGCCTGAGGGTAGTATGACAAGGATTTCCAATGGATAATTAGAAATATGGCTAGAAGATGCGTGATCACTTCATTAATGAAGTGTATGCCTTGATCGCTAAGCAATTCGATGGGGCAACCGAATTGTGAGATTATCTACTCCCATATGAACTTGGCAATTGCTCTCGCGTCATTCTTTCGTGTAGCCCGTGCTTCAGCCCATTTCGTTAGATAGTCAGTGGCTACAATGATATACTTGGCTTGAGAGTATTGTGCCATAGGACTAATGGGTCCTATGAAGTCAATTTCCCATTTCTCGAAGGGTTGTCATGCAATCACTGAGGTTAGCTCCATTTGATCCTTACGAATCGAGACCTTTGTCTGTTGACACTCGTCACAGTGCTTAATGAACAACGCTGCATTGCGGAAAAGTGTGGGCCACCACAGTTGAGACTGCAACACCTTGTGGGCTATTGTCTCTCCACTAAAGTGTCCTCCGACAATTCCACTATGTGCTTCTGAGAGCACTTCTTGCATCTCATATTCGCATACACATCTGCGCAACAAGCCATCTTGCCCTAGCCTATACAGCTGACCTACTATCAACTGATAGGGTTGGATCTTAAGGATGATCCATCTGAGTCGGCCTTTCTCCATTGGTCGTTCAAGTAGTCCATTTTCAAGCAGTTGGACAATGTCGTCTGCCCAATATGGCATCAAGTCAGCTCGAAATAACTCTCTCTTGCTCAGCAAGCTAAACAAGTGCGCATCTCGCAAATCATCTACGATGCCTTGTCCAGCGGCCTCTCCTGTGGGGATGCACGACGTGTGGTCAGCCATGTAGTGATGTTTTCCTTTTCGTACAACCAGGGAGAAGTCGAATTCTAAAAGCAGAAGGAGCCATCGAGCTATGCGACCCATAGCACAAGGTTTGTTTACTAAATATAGCAAGGCTTGATGATCCACGAAGAAGGTGAAAGGAGCGGCCAACAAATAGTATCAAAATTTATTCACGGCAAACACCATGGCCAGACCTTCTCTTTCTATTGTTGAATAGTTCATCTCAGTCTCAGTGAGTTGTCTGCTGGCAAAGCTTACTGGATAGTCGAGATTGTGTTCGCCTGGTTGGCACAACACTGCCCCTACAGCAAATTTAGAAGATCAATATGCATGTGGAAGGTAATGGTTCAATCTGGGGCTCATAGAATCGGTGTTGTGGTCAAGGATTTTTTTAGTTCCTCACATGCGTGTTGGCACTCTTCAGTCCATTTGAATACAATCAATAGCTTGTACAAAGGTCTAGCAATCAATGCATAATTCAGCACAAACCATCGATAATACCCCATATGGCCTAAGAAGCATTGCACTCCCTTACAGTTGGTCGGGGGTGGAAGATCAATAATGACCCTAACCTTTGAAAAGTCCGTTGCGATGCCATTTTTTGACACCACGTGCCCTAGGATACATCTGTGCTTTACCCAGAACTGGCACTTTAAAGGGCTCAGAGAGAGCAATATAGGCGACACCATTCAAAGACTACTTGAAGCCTGTCTAAATGTTCTCTCCAGGTCGAGTGAACACACAAGTCGTCTACAAAGACCTCCAACCCTTTCCTGAGCATGTCTTTAAATATAGTACACATAAGGCATTGAAAGGTGACTGGAGCATTTGTCAACCTGAAGGGCATGACTATGTAGGTGAAGACCCCCCCCTCAATAGCGAATGCAATCTTATGCCTAACGTCGAGATGCACCTGCACTTGATTGTATCCAGGGAAGCTGTCTAGAAAATTGTAGGCCTCCTTGCCTGCCACTCTCTCGAACATGTGCTCGGTGTATGGCAATGGGTAGTTGTCCCTCTTCGTTGGATCATTCACCTTCTTGTAATTGACACATACCCTAATCTTACCGTTCTTCTTCATTACAATGACTATGGGTAATACCCAGTCTGTGTGCTCAATTTCGTAGATGAATCCTGCTCTCGTCAGCTTGTCAATCTCTTCCTTGACCACATGAGTGTGTTTTGGATTCATGGGGTATAGTCACTACTTGGCCATCATTACATTTGGCGTCATGGGTATGTTGTGAGTTACTACACTTGGATCCACCCCCTTGAGTTATTCTAAGGACCAAGCAAATACGTCTATATACTCTCGTAAGAGGGCAACGAGACGTGTCTCCTCCTTCTCCGTTAGGTCATCGGTAATGAAGACAGGTCGGGGTGTCTCCCCATCAAGGGCTAGGTTCACCTCCTCAATCTTGGCGGGCCCTTCAATGGGTTCACTTGTTTGCCCTTGACGTTTAGCACCCAGTAGGATCACTACCCTATCGCCCTTTTTGAATCTTGTAAATCTCTTGGGGAGGTCATGTGGTTTTCGTTGTTCGTCCGCTCTTACGTCTCTAAATTGGTCTACCCTTTCTTCTTTTAAGCGTTTGCACCTCAGGTCAACGGGTAGGTCCCCCTTGGTACGTCTAGTCTTGGGATGCCTTGGTAATTTCGGGTCACTTTCTAAGCTTACTTCCGACTCAGAATCAAATTCTCCACCTTCGCTAGGTGAGGTAGTCTCCCCTAGTGGTCACAGCTCGAAGGGTGACTATGTTTTAAGCATTGGTATGTTACCTGGTTGGGTTAGGCCTGCTTGTTCTAAATCTATGGCTCTTACATGTTCCAACCAGGTGCGGTCACAATCCATGCACATAACCCTTTGCTCTATCCCGAATGTGTTCTTTCTCTTCAGCCTAGAGTCTACCCATATATGTTCTATCACTCATCCTTCAGTGTCGTATTCTATGGTGTCTACCTCGTCCTCACCCTCATCTCACTGAAGCAGGGGTTGTCCTTGCATTCATCATTGGAAGCATCTTCATCTAACTGCTCGTCGTCTCCTAGGTCTTAGTCTGTTTCATGTAGTTGTCCATCAACTAAGGCCCGATTGTACCTGTGGTTTAGGTCATGCACCCTAGCCCATCACCACCTTGGTTTATTTAAGAGATCTTGGAGTGGCTTGAAGTTTGTTGTTGGATTGCTTGCTAGCTTACTGGTCAAATACTCTAAAACCCCCTGGAGCTCCCTCCAGTTGGTTGGCACTTGGAAGGTGACAGGGTTGGGTCTTTCGTAAAGGTTTCTTGCCATCATGCAGATTGGTACTGAGGGTGTATTCTTGGGTTCGCCGATCGTCTTAAGGACCTGTTTGCACTCCTCGTCGTCCAAGAATGACAAGTCAATGGTACAAGGACATGCATCCAATCTCGCTCGTCTTCAAGACATGGCATATACTTAGTCAGGGGCCCATAGGATTTCCTGATCTAGGTACCACCCTTGAGCACCGTGGAGATGGCGTCGAGGTCAACTGGTGTAGTTTCCCAGGAGTCCATTTCTACCCTCATGGTTGTTATTCTATTGCCTAGGAAGATGACACCATTTCCCCAATCTTCTATCACTCTGGTGTTGTACATCCAGGGTCGACCCAATAGGACATTATAGTCCACTCCCTTCATGACTATAAAGTCAACCGAGAATTGGATTCCAGCAAGTCTTACCAGCCAGTTTTCTAGCACCCCAAATGGCTTGACTTTCATTCTGTTAGCTAATGTGACATTGAACCTAGCAGTCTCGACAGGTGGTTTTCCCCAAGTCAGGAGCATTGCATGGCTCAGTACACTAACTCCCGCCCCTGTGTCTATAATCCCTTTTCTTGTTATGTCATCTAGGGCTAAGCCGGCAAGACTGTGTGCTTCTCGGCGCCTTTCCAAAAAGCATTAATGTGCAAGGATTTGGGCATGGAGTATAACGTCAAACTCGGTATTTACGTCTCTGCATCATGTTCCTGTAGGTCTGCAGCAGCTTGCTCTTGTGACCCTTCAACCCACTGCTTCAAGTCCTGCCATAGACTCAGATGCTACCTAGCAGATCTCCAAAGTTTACCGTCATTGAGATGGCCACTAGAGTGGTAAGGAGGTCATTGGCTGCTCGTCTTTCTCCTCTTTCGGATTGTCCTGGCCAATGCCCCTAGCTGGGTTGCTAGCCCGTAGAGTCAAGGCCTTGTCTAAGCAGTACTACTTATGGCACTGCCACATCTCTCGGTTTCGGCAGAGGGGGTGAGAGTGGTGTGCTGATGCTAGAGAGATCCTCGATCTCGTCCTCCAAGATGGGCTCCGCATCTTCCAGGTGTTCCTGAGCCTCCTTTACCCACTTCTCACCTTCTCAATGGTCTCTAGTTGGTGCTTCAGGTCGGGGGACTCCCCCACCTTAGCACTTCCCTTTTCAATAGTCTTCGGGGCTGATGTCTCTGCTTCAGCATCAGTGACTTTCTTTCTAGCAGGTAGGTTATGGCGCTCTCAGTTTTCAATGCGATTTTAGCTTCGTGTCTCTTCTTCCTCCGCCTATGGCTCTTCTTCCCTATTGAGGCTGCGTCAAGATTGCTAGGACATGGTAGTGATATGCCGGCATGCTTCATTTGTGCATGGGTCATGACATGCGATGGTATAGGTGTAGCTTCACCGTCCAAATTCTCGACACCAAACAGTCCCAATGGGACGGATGGCACATTAGCTAAGTTTAAGGGTGTTTTTTGCTTTGGACAGTCGACGAAGAGATGAGTGATTCTGCACTCAAGACACCTTAGATCAGCCTTGTCTCTGTTTTGTTGCACTCTTTCGGGACAGCGTGATGAGATGTGTCCCGAGTGGCCGCAAGTCCATTGTTTCCTAGGTCTACCCTCCTAGGCCTCTACCTCGTCCCCTACCTAACGCCATCACCCGTATTGGTCGATAGTCCATAAGGACTGCATTGCCCTCATCGTCATGCGAGACGTAAGGGTACAAGTAAGGCTCCTCCCGTTTGGCTCTTCCACGTAGTGGATTGGAGCGTCGCTTTGGTGGATGTGTCACATAGGGGCCTAGTGGTCTAGGTATTCTACTAAGATTTATATCCATTCTAGGAACAGCCAGCTTAGCATCCTTTGGTGCGAGAAGGGCCAATGGTGCTCCCCTTCCAAAGAATTATTGCGGCTTGCTTGCTAGGTACGGTTGACTATACGGTTATGAGTACAAGTCTTCTAGGCAATCTACAATGCGCACTATCGTGACCAAACCTACCGCAATTAGCATAAGGCCGCGACCTGGGGTCTTGAACTCAATCGGCAAGTGGTTCCTGCCACAGTACATGCATTGGACATGTGGTCGCATTGGTCATCTTAGCATTTACTGCATCTTGGCTATTTCCATTTTCATGTCAGCCAATTCTTGGTTGGTGTCTACAGCCTTTCCCTTATCTTGGGTGCTTGTGCATGATCGCTCGTTGGATGTTGAAACTCTCTCCGAACTTCTCGAGTGGGTCTCTTCTTGGTTCAAGTTCCTAGAGCTCCTCTCCTTCAATTGGTCATCGACACAAATGGCCTCATCGAACACCCTTGCTAGCATGTCTCGCTGCAAGCTCGAGTTGCTTGCCAAGGCTTTATACAACTCCTCATTTCATATCCCATTGATAAATACAACTGCTCTTTCGGTCGGCCATTCGCCCGGACTGTTTGCCCGTCGAGATTCTCTTGAAGAGACTCCTTACATGGGTCACATAGTCATGGATGTCCTCATTTCCCTTCTACTTGATGTTCATAAGACATACTAGTAGGTTATCCAAGTATCCGGGCTCGAAAAATCTCTTAATGAAGAGGTTTTTCCAATCGATTGAAGTTTACTCGCTCTGCGGAATCTAGACTCATGTACCAAGTCTGAACCTTGTCTCCCAAGCAAAGCCCGAATGCTTGAGAGCGTTGAGTCAAGTTGGTGACACCATTGGCCTCATAGACCTACTCGAATTTCTCTATAAAGCCATATGGATCGTCTTGGGGCTAGTACTTATCGAGCTGCTTTGCAACAACTTGTATCTTAGGCTAGCTCTTGGAGCCTTGGTTCACCCCCAAGCCTGCTAGTAGTGACGTGGCCAATGTTGCAGTGCTCTGCTCTGCTGTTGTGTTGTCTAGAAATCGCTTCGTGAGAAGCTCACTTAGCATCAAGTCTCCTTCTAGCGCTTTCTCATGGTCAATTCGATTTCTGCATGCTAGGTTCAGCACTCGATGTATCTCTTGCATCTCTGCATTCTGCCTTAGGCTCCTAGTTTGCTGGTCTCTGTTGTACTCCATTATGCCTCACAGTGCTTTGTGGGCTAGTTTTCTTTCCTCCTCTAGGTCAGCTATAACGGCTTCTACCACTCTATCACGGTGCTCACACTGAGTGTGAGAGTAATAGCTACTCATCAACTGCTGGATCGCTTTTGGAAAAGCTCCTAAGTCGAAGTCCTCGTTCTCCTGCAGTCTGAGCTTTCCTTCGACATGGTTGGGTTCTCTTGCTCCACTAAGCTGTCGATAAGGCCAAGGAGGTTGGGTAGAGCAAAGTATCATGTTGCTATTTGCTTAGTCCTACACTGGGCTCAAATTTTCTATCTATGTCTCTACTAGGTGTCGTTAAGGCGTTGACTCTCTCGATAACCTACTCTAGCTGCTAAGCAGCCGCATCTTACGAAATTGCCTATTCCTTGTGCCATAATCGAGTCCCGGCTGTCTCGGGGTGGCTCACAAAGGTTAGTGTTGTTAAGATCTAGCTGGGTCTGGTGTGAACTTTCACAAAATGTGTAACAATCTGACTCGGTCCAACTTGTTGAGTTGCAGGGGCCGAGTGGTAGACTCAAACGAGCCAAATGGTTGAATAAGGGCATCGGCCAAACTTGTAGCTCGAATGACCGAATAGATATGTCCGAGGGCCGAGCGGGGGCCGAGGGCCGAATGACAAGAGAGGGCCGAGTGGTCCGAGGGCCAAATGACAAGAGAGGGCCTAGCGGCCCGAGGACCGAGTGGCAAAAGTGGGTAGAGGGCCAGTGGCTTGAGGGGTTGACTTGGACGGGCTGAGCAGTATGTGTCTAGGTTGAGCGGTCCGAGTTATCCTAGTGGTCCGAGGGCCAGATGGATTAGGTGGTCCAAGTGCCAAATGGTCCGATTCTAGGACTCAATCCAAACCCAATCCACTTGGATGGGCCAAGTCATGTGCGATGATGGCTGTGCTGAGGATGATCTCATTGAATCCAAAGATCCACGCAAGCACCAAGCAAGCCAACTTCCAGATCACAACAAATACATAGCATGAAGGTTCAAATGTACCTGAATCGTGCGAAGAACTCCCCAATGGCAAGGACGAATCAAATAGATGCTGGAAACACACACACACCCCCCCCCCCCTCTCTCTCTCTCTCTCTCTCTCTCTCTCTCTCTCTCTCTCTCTCTCTCTCTCTCTCTCTCTCTCTCTCTCTCTCTCTCTCTCTCTCTCTCTCTCTCTCTCTCTCTCTCTCTCTCTCTCTCTCTCTCTCTCTCTCTCTCTCTCTCTTTGCTAGGGTGAAAAATGAGCTCCTCTATAGTCCCGTGGCCCTTAAACCCCTTCCCGAGTAGGGTTTTGCCATCCCTAATCACTCACTTGTCGGCATTAACTGTTCCAACCACTCTTTTTTCCCATTCACCCCGATCTATGCATGTTTTGCCCTATTTTACAACAATAACCCTATGCTTCTCCAAACCGATTTCGTAATCCTATCCTATGCTAAATGCAACCAGAATCAAAAGAAAATGACTAAAATGATCTCCCCTTCTTTCCCAATCATTAAACAACCAAAATAACCAGAATATTTACTTATATCAAAGATCAAAAGCCCCAACTTCCTACCTATCTCAAGCTCCAATTCGGGGATGAATCCCTTACTTCGACGCTCGATATGAGGCGTGCAAGTGCTCAAGCTTGAATCAGTTGGTCCCGCAACGGAACCAAAATGTGGGAGCTATCACTCAACCGTCAAGACCCACGGACCGCTTATTGCTTCAAGCATTCCACCTGCAAGAATATATAGACGTCTTTGCTTGGTCCCTAGAAGAGCTCAAAGGAGTAGACCCGAGCGTGGTGACTCACAACATACCCATGATGCATGTTACAATGCCTGCCAAGTAGCAACCATATCCCATGAATCCAAAGCATGCTCACATTGTTAAGGAGGAAATTGACAAACTAATGAGAGCAGGATTCATCTATGAAATTGAACACATTGACTAGGTCTCGCCCATAGTCATTGTACTAAAGAAGAATGGGAAGATTAGAGTGTGTGTCAATTACAAGAAGGTAAATGCATCTACTGAGAGAGATAACTACCCACTGTCATACACTGAGCGCATGCTCAAGAGAGTAGCTGGCAAGGAGGCCTATAATTTTTTGGACGGTTTCTCTGGATACAATAAGGTGTAAGTGCATCCTAACGACATGCATAAGATTGCATTCGCCACACTGAATGGGGAGCCATTGCCTACATAGTCATGCCATTTGGATTGACTAATGCACCAGCCACTTTCCAACGATTGATGTGTACAATATTCAAAATTATGTTGAGGAAGGAGTTAGAAGTCTTCGTGGATGACTTGTGTGTTCACTCCACTTAGCAAGAACAACTGGATACACTCTAAGTGGTTTTTGAAAGGTGCCAACTATACCATCTCTCATTGAACCCCTTGAAGTGCCAAATTTGGGTGAAACATGGATGTATCCTAGGACACATGGTGTCAAAGAATGACATTGCCACCACAGATTTTTCAAAGATTAGGGCCATTGTTGATCTTCCATCCCCAACTAATTTCAAGGATGTTCAGTGTTTCTTAGGACATATTAGGGTATTATCTGTGGTTCATATTGAACTATGCATTAATTGCTAGTCCTCTATACAAGCTTTTGATAGTATTTGAATGGACTAAGGAATGCCAACGCTCATATGAGGAACTGAAAAAGGCTCTGACCATAGCACCAATTCTATGAGCCCCAAATTGGACACTCATGTTTCATGTGCACATCAATGCTTCGAAATTTGCCGTAGGAGCGGTGTTGTGCCAACCTAGTGAACACAACCTGGATTACCCAATGAGCTTTGCTAGCAGGCAACTCATTGAGACCGAAATGAATTACTCATAATGGAGTGAGAGGGCTTGGCCATGGTGTTTGCTGTAAAGAAATTTCGGCATTACCTTTTAGCTACACCTTTTACTTTCTTTGTTGACCATCAAGCCTTGTTGTACCTGGTTAACAAACTGTGTGCTACAGGATGCATTGCTAGATGGCTTCTTTTGCTTTTGGAGTTTGATTTCTCCGTGACGGTGCGTAAGGGGAAACTACATTACATGGCTGACCATCTATCTCGCATCCCCATGGGATAACTGGTTGGACAAGGCATCGTGGACGAACTGCCAGATGCGCATCTATTCCGCTTGTTCAGCAAAAAAGATTTGTTTAGAGCTGACATGACACCTTATTGGGCAGATGACATAGTTCAAGTGCTTGAACATGGACTACCGAAATGACCGATAGAAAAGGCCCGACTTAGGTGGCTTATTCTGAAAATCCAACCTTATCAGTTTTGATAGCTAGCCAACTTTACAGGTTGGGACAAGACAGCTTACTACGCAGATGTGTGTGTGAGCATGAGATGCATGACATACTAACAAAGCCACATGTGAAGTCGCAAGAGGACATTTCAATGGAGACACGATAGCTCGCAAAGTGTTGTAGTCCCAACTATGGTGGCCTATCCTCTTTCGAGATGCGACATGATTCGTGAAGCATTGTGATGAGTGCCAATGAACTAAAGTACCTATCCATAAAGATCACATGGAGCTAACCCCAATTATCGCACGACAACCTTTCGAGAAATGGGGGATTGACTTCATCGGCCCCATTAGTCCCACTGTATAGACTTCATCGGCCCCATTAGTCCCATGGCACAATATTCATAGGCTAAATACATCATTGTGGCTACCAACTATCTAACCAAATGGGTAGAAGTACGAGCTACAAGAAAGAATGACACTCGGACCACTGCTAAGTTCTTATGGGAGCAAGTGATCTCACGATTTGGCTGTCCCATCGAACTAGTTAGTGAACAAGGCACCCACTTAAACAACAAAGTGATAGTTCACCTCATGTCCTCCTTCCTAATCATCCATCGAAAATCTTCACCATATTACCCATAGGCAAACAATCAAGTTGAATCAACAAATAAAATCCTAGTGGATGTTCTAACCAAGGTCATCTCTGCGTCACGCAGTGATTGGGATAACAAATTGATGGTAGCCTTGTGGGCCTGCCGCATGGCTTACAAGACGGTGGTAGGACAGACCCGCTTTAGATTGACATATTTTTACAGAGACAATCCTTTCCTTGGAATTCTTGGTACCAAGCCTTAGGATCGCCCTTTAAGAAAGATGGGATAGGAAGGGGGCATGGACAGAACACTTGATTGAACTCGCACGCTTAACAGAAACTCGGTTTCTAGCCACCCATGTGCTCATATGCGAGAAGGCAAGATGCAAAAGCTGGTGCGATAAGCATGTCAAGCAGCGCAACTTCGAACAGGGTGACTTAGTACTACAATACTCAATTAAAGGACATAAGCAAAAACTGAAATTCTAGGGGCTAGGACCTTTCAAGGTTCGAACCATTAGCCGAACTGGCAACGTAGAACTTGAAACCCTAGAGGGCGAGGGTATAGGCTTCTTCAATGGCAGCCACATAAAGAAGTCCCCTCATGCACCCATTGCATGAGCCCCTAATGCCAACACTACCTGTAAACGTACGAGTAGCACTATCATCGAGATGGATAGTGAGGATGAGGAAGCACTACCACTAGCTTACCTATGCATGACGACCACTGCTAAACACATGCACCATCAACGCATTGATTGATGAGGGAGCTGATTTTGATATCTTGACTTATGACCATTAGACCCAAATTGGCAAACCGTAGTTGTAGCCCACTAATGCTAGTCTCACCCCTTATGGAGGCCAACCCTACAAACTTCTAGGAAAGTGCAAGGTTGCAGTTCCTATCGAGTCTGAAAGCATGCCAATAATTTTCTATGTGTTGTCCAACACTAAGAATGCATGCACAAAATCGCTATTAGGATGAACTTTCAAGAAGCAAGGTCATTGCAATGTCGACTACGAGTCGCAGTGCATCCACCTTGCCATGGGTAACGTCTACATGGTTACAACTTTCAATAAGGGTGGTCTGACTCTTTTCAAGTCCACAAAGCCACCGATAGAGAAACCCACTGCCAAGGCTAAGGAGGGGGGTCATGACTCATCACAACCCACCTATCCTTGAGGCCAACAACCCACTAGAACCCACACTAAAGCCCATGAACCCCAGTTCAAATGGGTACCTAAACAAGGAGGGCCACCTAAGAATAGAAACCCATGACCTTGCAAGGCTCATCATCCACACCCAAAACCTAGGAAGCCAAGGCTTTGCCATAAACATCGACGCACGGTCAAGCCATGATGGTTCCCCAAGATCTTATTTGGTGCGCAGATCGGACGCAGGTAGCTCACGTAGTGAATTCCCAAAGGTCCCCAAGAACAAAGCACTCTACTTTTTAGCACAAAAACCAATGTAAAAACAAGCACGACATGAGACAAGAGACAAATTGGGTTGAATCTCCCCCATGCCTTGTGTCAGCGCTTCACAAAGCATGTATTTAATATATATTTTCAATCTTTTTGCTCAAAAATAGCCCAATTACAAAAATATGACAAGCTTTTAGCTTTTGAGTTTGCTTTCTACCAAAAATAGGAAAATAAAGCTAATGGACGGTGCCCAAAGAGTCTGGCACGCCCAATCTCAATGTCCAAATAAAAATAACATATCCAGGCGCATAAGCGCATACAAAATAATAATAAATAGTCGATGTCTCTATAGACATAATCAAAATATAGGCGTGGCGCCTATCAAAATATAGTCCAAAGATCGGAAACCCGCTAGACTCCAATGCTTTCCTCCGCCACTGCTGCTATCTCTACACATCAACTGAAGCATTCACAATCGTTAGTAAAATAACACAATTAAACCGACAAAAGTGAATACCTAGCAGTCTTCAGCTACATAAATAAATCAACTGGTTAGAAATAAATCCTAACCTTAATTTATTACGAGTGCGCACTCTAAACTCATAAACGTTTATTAATTTAATATGCATTTTGCGGAATCACCCGCTATGGAATCACCCATGTACACACTAAATTAATGAAACGCCCGAAAAGGACAGGCGTCCCCATCAACTTCTCGCACAAAGAATCCTCTTTGCGTATGAGCCCCGGTCATCTAAGTTTACGGAATCCACCGTAAAATCTCACGGAATCCACCGTGGAATATGCCTCCTGGCATCATACCCCCGGGGTGGGATAGCAATTGACCTCAATTGCTATTAGCTCAATGTGGAGCTAACAGAGTGGGGAAAGCATTTAAGTCTCTAGCGTGCATCCATTGTGCTTCTTCTACAGGATGGTTCTTAAATTTCACGAGATATCTAGAGTAGCTTCGGCCAGTTCTAGTGGTCATGTAATCAGTGTCTATAATGGCTTCTGGTTCAAGGATTTCAGTCTCTTCTTCTAATAAAGGTGGGTTTTCATAGACAGGGTGGATAGGTAATTGTCCTCTAAATGGTCTCAATAAACTAATATGAAATGTATTATGAATTTTCCAATGTGATGGCAATTCTAACTTGAATGCATTGTCATTAATCTTGTGAATGATTCTAAATGGTCCGTAGAATCTAGAAGCTAATTTGACAACTGGATGTCTATCTACACTTTGCAGTCTACGCTTTTCCATTCTAAGCCAAACATAATCATCAACTTTGAAATTCATGGCTTGTCTTTTCTTGTTGGCTTGTTTGGTATATGATTGTTGGGCTTTAGCAATCATATCCTTTACCTCATCAAAAATAGTATTATGCATAACAGCAATATCATCGGCACTTTGTATTCTATTAGACAAAGATGCAACAGGTGTAGATAATCTATGTCCATAAATAACTTCAAAAGGTGCTTTCTTTGTAGATGTGTGCGGTGTATTATTGTAAGCAAACTGTAATAAATGTAAATGAGTATCCCATGTCTGAGGTTTAGAGATAGTGTATGCACGTAAAAGATCTAAAATAGTGCTATTTGTGGCTTCTGTTTGTCCATTTGTTTCTTGATGAAATGCAGATGAGAAATCAATCTTTGTGCCTAGATTTGCAAATAGTGTAATCCAGAAATTATTACAAAATCTAGAATCTCTATCTGAAATAATCACTTTCGGCAATCCATGGTTAGTAAAAATAGTTTTCAAAAATAACTGTGCTGCTTGTGATGCTGTTAAAGTTTTCTTACATGCAATGAAATATGCTTGCTTACTAAATCTATCTACAATTGTCCAAATCATGTCATGGTTAGATTTAGTATTTGGTAAACCAGTAATGAAATCCATAGATATATGTTCCCAAGGTTTAGATGGAATAGATAAAGGCATTAATAACCCATACTGTTTACCATGATGTCTTTTTATTCTTTGACAAATCAAACATTCAGAAACAAAATTAGACACATCTACATCCATATGCGGCCAATAAAAATCTTCAGTTAACATGCGTAATGTAGAAATGATACCTCTATGACCTTGATATGGGGGACAATGAATTTCATTTAAAACAAATGATCGGAATGGAATAGTAACACACAGTCTCTTTTCAAAGAACATGAATCCATCATTATATGACAATGAATCAACAGGAATGAAATTATTTTGAACTAATTTTTGCCAATCAGAATGAAAAGTAATATCCTGGTGATATGTGTCTTTCATAGCAATCAAAGAATCAAAAGATATGATAGAAATGTTATGAATTGCAGGTCTTCTACTCAATGCATCAGCAACTACATTTTCTTTTCCAGGTTGGTATTGAATGATAGGATGGAAACTTTGAATGAATGAAGCCCATTTGATATGACGGTCAGAAATTTGGGGTTGGCTAAGTAGATGTCTAATGCTTTGCTGGTCGGTCTTTATCATGAATTCTGAACCCATTAAATAATGCTTCCATTGTTTCAATGCTTGAACAACTGCTAAGAGTTCCTTGTCATAAGTGGAATATTTAAGCTCAGAGGGTTTCAGTTTAGAACTAGAATATGCTATTGGATGGTTGTCTTGCATTAGCACGGCTCCTATTCCTGATCCGCTAGCATCGGTCACAACTAAAAAGAATGGTCTGTTAAAGTCAGGCAATTGTAGGACAGGGGCATTGGTCAATGCACGTTTAAGTAAATCAAAGGATTTCTGCTGGTTTTCAGTCCATTGATAAACAATGCCTTTCTTAAGAAGTTTGGTCAATGGTAAAGCAAGTAATGAGAAATTACGTACAAACTTCCTATAGAAACTAGCAAGACCAAGGAATGAACGTAATTCATGTACATTTTTAGGAATAGGCCAATGCAATATTGCGTCAATTTTCTTAGGATCAACTTTTATTCCTTCTTCTGATACAATATGACCTAGATATTCTATTTCTGTCTTAAAGAATTCACTCTTGTCAGGATTTGCAAACAATTGATTTTCTTTCAGTAATTGAAAAACTAATTATAAATGCTCGTAATGCTCTTTTTCACTTTGACTGAACACTAAAATATCATCAAAGAAAACAATCACACAATACTGATATTTTAGAAAAATACGGTTCATCATTCTACTGAAAGTGGCAGGTGCATTAGTTAATCCGAATGGCATAACTAAAAATTCGTAATGGCCAAACTGTGTCCTGAATGCAGTCTTAAATATGTCGGATCTATCTAGCCTCACCTGATGATATCCAGATTTAAGGTCAATTTTACTAAATATAGAAGATCCTTGCAGTTTGTCCATAAGGTCATCAACTCTAGGTATAGGATACCTATTCTTTACAGTGATCTTGTTTAATGCTCGGTAGTCAATACACATCCGATAAGTATTATTCTTTTTCTTGACTAAGAGCACAGGTGCACCGAATGGAGAACTGCTAGGTCGAATTAAACCTCTATTTAGTAATTCTTCTACTTGACTCTGGATTTCTTTTTGCTCTATTTGATTGTGCCTATATGGGGCTTTGCAAGGTGGTTGTGTGCCATGTATTAGGTCAATCTTATGGTCTTCTGGACGTGATGGAGGTAAACCTGGTGGTAGGTCTTCTGCAAACAGTCCTTAAAATATGCGAGAAATTCCTTATGCCTAGGGTGCATATAAGTTTCTTTTGCGTGTAATTCATTCACCCAAATGAGATATGATTTAGTATTCTTGCGTAGTGCACGTTTTGCTTGAGTATGCGAAAGCAGTGGAAACATATGAGATGCATGCATACCAAATAATGTAATAGATTTTCCTTGAAAATTAATATTCATTGTGTGTGTGGAATAATCTATATTGGGATTATGTTGGTGTCTCCATGGCATTCCTAGAATAATGTCGCTAGACTGTAATGGGACAACTAAGAAATTTCTTCTTTCAATATATGGACCAATTTGAATTTCTAAATTTTGAACTTCTTGTGTGCCATTGTACCTAGTGCCTAAAAATGCAGCTTTTATGCGATAGTGCGTAGGTACTGTATGCAATTTCAATTCCTTTACCAATTTTGCTGAAATAAAATCATGGGTACTACCGTCATCATGCAATATAATTCTTTCTTTTCCATGCACCATACATTTCATAGTCAACAATGAATGTAAAGTAGGCATACCTGGTAAAGTGTCGGAAGTAGTAGTAGGATCATCTTCTTCTTCAGTGAAATCTGGCATATCCTCATGCTCGTCTTCGTCCATAGCTCCAAGGTAGTTGATATGTGCTGATGGCTTCTTTGAATGACAATTTGCTGCGAGATGGCCTGGCTGGTGACACTTGTAACATACGATGGGCTTGGCTTTGGTCACATTATTTGCAATGGCTGGGAGTCTGGGTATATTTGGATTTGCTTGTTGGATAGGCTTAGGATTTGGATTGACAGTGGATGGTAATGCGGGTGGTTTAGGCCAATTCTTGCGGAAAGATGATGATGAAAAACGACCTGGATTAAACCTTCTGAAATTTGAATTGAATTGTTTAGATCCATAATTACCGTTTGCTTGGAATGGCTGTGGTCGTCGATCTCTTCCACGTAACTTATCTTCAGTGTCGTGAGCTAAGGAGATGGCATCTTCAAGGGTAGCAGGCTTGAACATATTCACCTCAGCGTAGTAATGTCCAAGAAGTCCAGACATGTACTTCCGCTTATGGGTCGTCTCTGGTACGTCTTCAAGCATGCGTAACTGTAGGAGTGCATTCCAAAAACGCTTTGTATACTGTGGAATAGGCTCACGGTCGCGTTGTTGAAGTAAATCCCATTGCTTGATTGCCTTCTCATGAAATTGCGGTGGTAGGAAATTTTGCATGAACTTCTTCTTAAAATCTTCCCATGTAGCAGGACATTCTATACTCTTGCGGACGACAATCCACCAAAGTGATGCTCTATCTATCAGATGATTAGTAACACACTTGATTTTATCTTTCTCAGGATAAGTTTCCTCATGGAAATAGTCATCAAACTGGCTAATGAATGATAAAACAGTCTTTCCTTCTCTTATGCCATTGAAAGTGCGAAACTTGAAACTTCGTTTACTTATCTTGGATTCCTTGCGAATGGTTTGTGCTTCAAGAGTGGCGTCGATGGTACGGCGTATCAAATCTTCAGCTTGAGGTTCTTCTTTGTCAGTGGACGCTCCTTGTAGCTTTGTCAATTGCGCTTGCAAGGCTTGCCTAGCTCTTCGCTCTTCGTCTAATTGCAACATGATAAGATCTAGCTTTTGCTCCATGGTAGGCTCGGGTAGGTCGTCTTCAGCCATAGGATCATCCATATGTGGGGAAGTCATCCTGTAAAACTCAACAAACCTTACTCACTAAAAATCAGTTAGCGGGATGAGCGTAGCTCAAATTTGGGGTTACAAGGCTATGTATTTTTGGGTATTTTCTTCTTCAATTTTCAGAAATTCTGAAATATTTCTGTCTCCGTTTGCTGAAAGTACTTCAACGAACTTGCAGATAGGTAAAACAACTTGCTGCGAACAACTTTCCAGTTCTGAGTTTTTGCAAACGAACAAGTCTTCTAGGAGTTTCGAGCGTTAGTCAGTTCTGATTTAGTCTGACTTGCAGTGTTGCAGACTTAACAGACTTGCAGGGTTGTTGACTTGCTGAACTTAGCCGACTTGCAGAACTTAGGCCGACTTGATGAACTTGCAGGACTTGATTCCAATCGACTTGCAGAACTTGACTTCTGGTGCGCAGGACCCGGAGTTTAGTGACTTTGATTATCCTGTGTGACTTGAAGAAGCTTATAGTCTTAAGCTTATGGGACTTATGGCTTACCAAGCCAAATTGGATTTTCGTGTATCGGAGTATGTTGGCGACGGATTCGTTCGTGACGAGTTTATACTGACGCCGCCGAAACGATTTTTTTTGTGGGTTAAGCTTTATTAAAGCTTAAGACTAAGCTTTATAACTTTTGATTTTTAAGCTTTTAGGCTTGATGAAACTTAGCTCTGATTTTTGACGACTTGAAGAAGGAGATGAATGCGTGGTCCTCCGCCGACAGAGCCTGGTCCTTCGCGATCTGACAGTGGAAATAGGGGTTCTTGATCGCCAGAAGTCTGCCTGTATCGACGGTTCGCGACGAGATTGACTGTAGAGGCCGTTTGTTTCTGGAGCTCCGCCTTCGCCCGAGATTGGTAGCGATTGGAAGCCCTTGATCTCTGCTCCGCTCTGATACCACTGGTGCGCAGATCGGACGCAGGTAGCTCACGTAGTGAATTCCCAAAGGTCCCCAAGAACAAAGCACTCTACTTTTTAGCACAAAAACCAATGTAAAAACAAGCACGACATGAGACAAGAGACAAATTGGGTTGAATCTCCCCCATGCCTTGTGTCAGCGCTTCACAAAGCATGTATTTAATATATATTTTCAATCTTTTTGCTCAAAAATAGCCCAATTACAAAAATATGACAAGCTTTTAGCTTTTGAGTTTGCTTTCTACCAAAAATAGGAAAATAAAGCTAATGGACGGTGCCCAAAGAGTCTGGCACGCCCAATCTCAATGTCCAAATAAAAATAACATATCCAGGCGCATAAGCGCATACAAAATAATAATAAATAGTCGATGTCTCTATAGACATAATCAAAATATAGGCGTGGCGCCTATCAAAATATAGTCCAAAGATCGGAAACCCGCTAGACTCCAATGCTTTCCTCCGCCACTGCTGCTATCTCTATACATCAACTGAAGCATTCACAATCGTTAGTAAAATAACACAATTAAACCGACAAAAGTGAATACCTAGCAGTCTTCAGCTACATAAATAAATCAACTGGTTAGAAATAAATCCTAACCTTAATTTATTACGAGTGCGCACTCTAAACTCATAAACGTTTATTAATTTAATATGCATTTTGCGGAATCACCCGCTATGGAATCACCCATGTACACACTAAATTAATGAAACGCCCGAAAAGGACAGGCGTCCCCATCAACTTCTCGCACAAAGAATCCTCTTTGCGTATGAGCCCCGGTCATCTAAGTTTACGGAATCCACCGTAAAACCTCACGGAATCCACCGTGGAATATGCCTCCTGGCATCATTATTGCAAGGGCAAGGCTATTTATGCGAGTAACACCTGGATTTGACTACCTAAAGCCAAAACAACCAAAGGCCCTACTCAAATGCCACCCTCAAACTTGACCACATGAAACATCATGCCAGATACATTCACAACACAAGAGAATCAGGTCGCTAAGTACGTAGAACTGCCAAAGTCTAGCTCAACAGGGCCTGAACCAATCTATCACCCAAAATCGCAGCCCGCTACTAGCAAAATGCCCAGATCAAGTGCTAATGATACCTCTCACATCTCGAATGCATCTAGTGGCCTAACAACCTCAACTCCCACTAAACCCATCAAATGTGAGCCCAAGCTCCAACCTAAAGAACAATCCAAAATGCAACTATTGGCCTGTTGAACTCTCTAGTCATGTTAAGCCTCACCGGCCTTCAACCCTCTTATGAGCGACGGCCAATCTTAACTTTGGCCATGGACTTAGCTGAAAATACAGGGGATGACTTGGTTGCTTGCCTCCGATGCTTGGATGCTACTTTCATGACCTTGGCTAAAAGCTATGAACGACTAGACTTAGACCTTTTGGACGAATCTATAGCAACGGAAGTACGAACACTCTCTTGCTCTTGGGAAGAGTCAGAATTTGTATTCGTCAAGGCTTCCGAAGTAGCTCAGGAATTAATTGCAACTGAGATATCCCACAAACAAGCCATCAAGCAATGTCTCATTACGTTATATAACAAGACTACAACCCCGGCCACAAATCAAGAAATCGCGGAGTTGGAACAGCTTATCGACCATGACCCCTCCTTTTTTACAGAAATGGTACGCTCTACGATTGCAATGGGAGCAAGTGGGATACCAAATAATGACCAATGTTGAACAGTGACGCGCAATCAAAGCATCTGAATATGACCCAACCTATGTCGCTCCAACTTCTTATAGGGTGTTGACTTCTATTCGTAAGCAACCCCTAGAAGAACACATTGAGGGACATCCATTTTTAGATCACATCATCATAGAGGAGGAGTTGCATGTCGCTAGTCGAACGGACTCCGGTGACTTCTTACTTGACGTCCTCACTTATATTACGCACATAGGCATTCGCCCTTTCGAGATGGATAGCTATGCCAATCTCGTAATCCGAATTTCTATGCCTCGCTCGAAGGTAAAGCTCTCACACTATGTGATGAATGGTTGTCATCCTCTAACCCTTTAATCCTAGGAAGGATTATTCTCAATTCAGAGAGGGGGAAGCGTGCTGAAACAAACCAAATGCATAACAAGAACCATAAAGGAAAATAACACATGCGGAACATGAGGAACCTCAATAGTAGGACAAAACAACTTGTGACTAAGGAATTGACAATAAAACTTGGACGCAATGTACTTAGACTATTTGGAGGAAAAAGTTTAATTATGTACTAAAAATGAGTTTATTTGCCAAGCATGAAGTGTTTTCTTTTAGTGAATAGTTAGGTGGAAAAGCACTAATGGCAAACCATGGCTTATGACAAGAGTCGAAGATGTCGCAGCAAGATCGAGCCCATCGCCTACCCTTCATGGAAGAGGAAAGAGCCAAGTACGGTCTAACCCTTGAAAATCGGGCATACAACCAGCTCAAGTTTAGAAGCATCCACAACGTCGAAGGGGTGCTGACAAGCGCGAGGAAGCCACTAGAAAGATTGTGATTAGCACAACCTCACCACGTATATTCAAAAGTTCGGACAAGAGCCTAACCACACTAAGTGTGTGGAATTCCTAAGGACATATGACCCTGATAAGGCGAGTGGGACAGTGTCCTTGACAAGCAGGGAAGGAACCAAGCAGGTGCAGGTCCCACTCAACAAGACCTTAGTGGAAAAGGCACCGGGATTGGAACCAAAGGTGGAGAAAAGGCACAAAAGAGACATCTATGCCATGATGGGGATGAAGAAGGAAATCGTCTTAACAAACGATGGCATAAGTATCCAAGACATTTCCGACACGGAAATCAGATTGCAAGCAAAGGTGATCCACGCCCTTTTCTCCAGCCTAAGGTACAATTCGCTCATGCATAGGATCATTGTGCCCGTGCTGGAGAGCGTGGCGGCTCATTCATTGCAATAAGTGGATTGGAACGGCTATGTTAGGAGAACCATAGACCAATCAGCCAAGACACTCGACCTTGGAAGTAGACTGGCGGGTGGAGAATCCCTAGCATCAAAGGGAACTGACAAGAAGAAGCCCTCGGTCAAGGCCACATTCATAGGGTATGGAGGAGTCTTGACTGCCCTTATCCAAGAGGCTATAAAAGAGGCACAAGACGGAGAAGAGGGATCAAATGAAACGCTTGAGAAGCCACCTCCTCACCACGACAAAGAGCCATCAAGTGAGAGGACGATTAGTGAAGAAGAGAGAGAGCAAGAAGCTCAATCAAGCAAACAGATGGCGAAGACGCCTTAAAAGAAGGCAATGAAGAAGAAGCAAGAGGAAGAGAGGAAGAAAAAAGAAGAAGCGAACCTACTTAAAGCCAAGGCTGAGTCAAAAAGAGCTGTGAAACAAGATGAGGAGTTGAGAAGGAATGAAGAGGAGGACCTGGCACAAGTTGTGCACATATCCATTGAACAACAGTGCAGGCAAGAGGAATTAGCAGCAATGAGCCCGCCTAGGTAGGACAGATTGGGAACCAATGCCCAAGTAGTAGAAGACTTGCCTCCACCCGTCCCTGAAGGAAAGGGCAAAGCCACGCTCCACTCAACCCCACCTAACCTCTTGCCCACTACCCCAACCATCACAATAACACCATGCACCCTGGCCACAGTGGACACCAACAACCTCATGGCATGGGTGCAATTCTTAGTCACTCCCCAGCAACACTGTCCTTCTCAACAAGTGCCATGGGACTGGCACTCAGCTAGGAAGGGGGCAATGTTAACCCTTAGACGAACAAGGTGGAAAATCCAAAAAATCTAAAGCAAAAGACAAGGCCAAGGCAAAAGTGGAATGGAAGACAAAGGCACGCCAATAAAAAATATGAAAACACAAGAAGTACAGAAAAATCCTAAATCAAGGAGAAAGGCACACAAGAAAATGCACAAGTCAATACTCTTATAAAAGAGCGCAAGGTGCACCGTGATTTATTTTAAGAGTGTTGGGCTCTCACCCGTGCAAATTATAAAGGTAGATGGGCGATAGGAACAAAGTTAAGAAGAAAGGAGAACAATGGGAAAAAGGGCCTAGGCCACAACCGGCCGTGTAAAAAAGGGGATAAGGGGATGACCACCCAAAAGGGATTTAGGCCTTGTATATAAAGTTCAAAAAGTGAATGAGAGCTCATTCTTTGGTATGTGGCAAAGTGGACTCTTCTTCTTCTCTCCTTCTCTTCTCTTGCTTGCTTATGAGTGCTTGAGGGAGGGAGTGTGCGAGGGAGTGAGCTTGTGAGAGTGAGGGATCTTGGAGGTGAAGCTCTCCACCTTCTCCTCTCTTCTCTTCTCTTATCTCACGTGTGGCTATGGAGGATGGAGCTTGGAGGAAGAGGCTTGAGGATGCTTGAGCTTGCATCACAAATCGTGGAGCTATCGAAGTGCTTGAGAGAGGAAGCAACTCAATCAAGCATCAAGGTAAGCTCACTACACTCATAGAGAGGGATAGCTCGTTGGCTACGTGAGAGGTAGCCATTAGTGCTCACTTCAAACACTTGAACAATAAGTGGTCCGTGGGTCTTGGTGGTTGAGCTTGTGCTCATCTCTACACTTGGTATTACTGATGTGGCCCCTATACTACATTTGGATTCTATGAGTACTATCTAGTTAGCCAATAATCCAATTTTCCATGTGAAGCCAAAACACATTGAGGTGTGTCACCACTTCATCATTAGAGAGATCATTGAGGACAAGTCTATTGACCTTATCAAGATCTCAACTGACCAAAATCTTGCAGATCTGCTCACTAAAAGTCTCTGAACTTAGCATTTTGTCTTCCTTAAGAAGTTGATGGTTGGGCATTGGATGAGATGACATCTTTCGTCCTCCTATTGTACTTATGTACATTTGTATTCTATCAGTTTTTTCCTATTCTCTCCTCACCAGGGACACATTCACTTTTAAGTGGAAGGTTGCTAGGGGTAAAGGCGCATGTGCCTAGTCGTCAATGTATTAATACACTGACAATACCCGCACACCTATATACTATAGGTGGCAAGTGCCCGTCATGGTCACTTCATTCTTTATTCTTTCAATGACATTTGAATAAACGGAAGGTAGGTCACACATTGCGACTTTGGAGTTTTCACATTTTGTATGTTTCTCTCTCTTGCTCTTGCTCCTTTCACCATAGCTCTTGGTTTTGCTCACGTGCTTCCAATCCAAGCTCACTCCCTTCACTATTGAGTTTGTTGGGACTATACCTAATGCTTGTAAAGCTTGAGGTCTTTGATTTTTAGGCTGCAAGTAGTGTAAAATAATGCCATCTCAATCCTATGGATCGATGACACTCCAAACATGGGTGTCATCTTAAACTCAATTGATAACTTTACTTTTGATGCTCAAATTTTGAACCAACTATCACAGCTTAGTCTACACCCTCAAAAAAACTTCAACTCCAAATAGAGATGATAGTTCTAAAGGAAAGGAGCCATATAATGGGATCACACCCTCTATGCAGCAAAGAAGGTGTGACAAACAATTTGTCTAAGTAAGAAAACTAAGGCAAGTTCTAGCTAAGCAGAGCCCAATGGGGGTGTCATGCCCAAGGACCACACCTTTCATGTGAAGAGGCAAATTGCTCTAAACAATATGTCTAAAGAAAATAAACTAAGGCAATATCTAGCTAAATAGAGGCCAAAAATAGATGCCATGCATCAAGACCGCATCTTTTTATGTGAGGAGATGAGCTGGATCACAACTAGTTTATCTAAATTCAAAGGCAAGCAAGAGAGATTTAACAAAAAAGAGACCAAGGAAAGCAACTTTGAGTACTTGATTTGGCGATGCAATCAAAGAATCAGGGCAAATGATCCACGAGACTCAAGTCCCCAAGTTCTAAGTCAAAGTAAAGATAAAGGGGAGATCTACACAAGGATCAACCCAACAGATGGCCTCTATCAAGGCATGGCACAATGTGACAAACATTCCATTGCACCTTTGACCCCAACAACACAATCACTTGGAATCACTACCTATGCAAGCTTAGCATGCAAAGGCATAAGAGACAAGCTAAGTTGAAATAGGACTTTCAAGCTTTCACTCCTTAATTGTAATCAAGTTATGAGTGGATTAGAAGGAAAATGAATAAAATAAAAGAGTCTAGTGGAGGATAGAGATTGACCAACTTGATAAGAAAAGTTCTGTTAAGACCCCCAAGTTGTAGGTTGGTTGATATTGACTAGAAAAAGCTCTCTTAAGCTTGGTTGGTACACACCGACCAACTTAATAGAGAAAGTTATGTTATGAACCTAGGCGAGTCAAGGAAAGAAGTCTTTATTTTATGTGTGTGTGTGTGTGTGTGTGTGTGTGTAGAGAGAGAGAGAGAGAGAGAGAGAGAGAGAGAGAGAGAGAGAGAGAGAGAGAGAGAGAGAGAGAGAGAGAGAGAGAGAGAGAGAGAGAGAGAGAGAGAGAGGAATTAAAGGAATGAGAAGCGTGAGGAAAAGGGAAGATCAAAGAAGTGAATAACGAGACACTTCAAGATCTAGAGACTGAGAGTGAGAGGGAGGGAGATACTAGAAGAGTTAGTGGCAATAAAAGAGAGGTAGTGGAGTAAGTAAATCTCTTGTTAAGCTACAATAGGGATGTGAGAACTTTGTGATCCTTGTTGCTAGTTTTGTGGTGGGGGATCTCAAATTCTAGACAAGAAGTGGAATGAATTCATGGAAGTTAAGAATCATGTATGGATTACAATAAAGGATTTGAATTTTAATCAAAATGACATATTCTCTTTTGATTTAGTGTTCTTACGGTTGTGCCTAAAGAAATGTGCAATGAACCTTGTGTAACGGGACAATCAAGAAAGTTCTTTGTATATGTTAAATGGCATGATAACATAAACTACTTAAATAACTAAAGTATGTTTAGTGCATAGGGTGAAGAATTGTTTGTATATATTAAACGACATGATAACATAAACTCCTTAAATAACTAAAGTATGTTGAGTGCATGGTGGGAATGTGGGTCCCTAGGGATTGAGACTCGATCCCAAGGATAAGTGGACCCAAATAGTTGGGTGGCTTTTTATGTCATAGATAGGATTAGAGTTGATCAATCATGGTTGCTTAAGTTGTAAAGTAGAACTTGAACCAACATTGTTTTGGGGGAATGTCAATGTGACAATCGTAATGAATCAATTGCAAAACATAATTGTTTGTTGAAGTCAATGAGTCTCGTCGATACTAATTTGTAGATAGAGATGAAAAAAAAGATATTGTTAAGTAATCAATATTAATAAATCTATGTGTGTGTGTGTGTGTGTGTGTGTTCTAGTTCGATTGACATTCAATATGTTCCAACCTGATCAACATTGATTTGGATTGGAAGGAGAGGATCATTTGGTCTTATATAGGCAAGTTGGAAGGAGAACTATAGCTCACATGTAACAATATTAGAAATGTAAACTTATAAGACATCAATGATGAATGGCCAAGGCCGAATGAGTTTATACTATGGTTGCAATGCTCATCTCACCAAGCTTTCCACCTTTTGATGGTGAAGGTGGTTTCTAACACTTCTTGTTGGGTAGGAGAGGGTTGATGGAAAAGAGGGCAAGGGCAACTAGAGAGGTGTATTGGTTCAAGATGTGATGTGGAGGGTAGATGGCCATAATAGGGGTAGCATAGTGTTCATGAAATACATTTTTGATAGTAGATACATAAACTAACTCAAAATCCTAGAGAGTTTTTGAACAAAATTACATGTATTTGCCATTTTTATAACTTAAAATTTTTAAAAGCTAAAACATTTTAAAGCATCTTCTTTAATTTTGAAGGTTTTTAACATTAACTTTTATTTTTCACAAACATTAGGCAAACTTCTTATTGTTGGGGTTGACTTGGAAGTGGACTTGACCATGTGAAAACACAAATGGATTGCCTTTGTGTAGGTTCTACTAAATGAGGGTGTGTTTGGCAATGGAGAGGAACCCTACCACTCATGTACCTTTCATAAGGAAGAGGACCGCATTAGAAGGATGGACATGTGAAAGTTGATTCAATCCCTAGGTGTTAAGGAAGGTGAGGCTATTGCCATGTTCATGATCAATCCAAGGACCTTGTTGAACATACTACATTGGTTTTGGTTGATGCCTACTTGCACCAATGCACGCACATGCACTCACACATTGTGCACACTTGCACATGCACATGTGTGCAAAGAGAGAGAGAGAGAGAGAGAGAGAGAGAGAGAGAGAGAGAGAGAGAGAGAGAGAGATGTGTGTGTGTGTGTGTGTGTGTGTGCGCGCGCGCGTATGTGCGCGTGCCTAACCTCTCCATGATGAGTAGTATGCAAAATATAAATTGCTAGCCCATTTGGATGCCTTATATGATAGTAACTACCAAACTCATCAATTTTATGCGAGGATTCACAAAAAATACGCATATGAGAAATATTGTGCGCTTGTTGGAGACATAGAACGAGGTGGTCACTAAGCCTAGTTCTATAATATAGACGTGCCTCTAGTATTATAAATCTTTGTTGGGTCCTCAAGAAGTTCTTATAGATGTAGCTACCTATAATTATGTCAAGGACATGGTGTATGACTAGGTGAAACTTGAGTGGATGGATTTTATGGAGGCCAATATCATTGAGGAGAGGAGGTTGACAAGGTGTTGTCTCATTTGCATTGCAGGAAAAGCCTTGGTTGGGATGGCTTGCCTTATGACTTCTAGGTTTGGAAGGTAAGAGCTTAGGTTTGGGTTAGGTGAAGGAAGTTGTGTTGCCTCAAGGATTCCCTAAGCTATAGCTAAAAGGATGTATTTTAAATAATAGATAAGTGTGAGATAGATGTAAGATTGGGCAGCTAAACTTTACAAGTCGGGAAAAACCTAAGGTAATCCAAATTTAATACTAGAATAGATGGAGGTGGTGTTGAATATATTGCTTAAGGGTGGAAGCATGTGCCAAACACAACTTCTTAAACCTCTTGCTTGCGTGTCACTCTGGACAGCAACCAAATTGGTAGATATGTTAGCTCCACAACGGCAAATGTTATGCAAATGTACGGGGACCCGTGAACGACCACCTTTTGCTTGGTTTGGAGGAGCTCAAGGATGAATTCATAAACCGACCGCCCCTGGTTCGAAACCTGGGAACCTTGCACAGATAAAATCCACGACCTCGTCCCCTTGGATGATACGCACGACAAAGACACCTCCTTCCCTTCTTCCCTCCCTCCTCCCTCGTCTGTCCGTCTGTGTCTGCGCGCGCTCAATTCTGGCGATCCAACAGAGAACCTTCCTGTCGCAGTCAAGTGCCCCATATCGAAGGACACGATCTCTCACTCTAAGCTGGGGTCTTCCTCCTTGGACAAGAATGTCGGCCCGTTGGTCTCCCAAGAGGCGATAATGGTGGAAGATAGCGCAAGCGCAGAAAAGGACGCTGCTGGAGCTTCTAGCCTAGGAGGAGGTGGAGCAGCAGTCCTTTCCTCCTTCCAAGTCTCTTCGAAGATGCCGGGCCGAGCTCGCTTTTACGTCGAGCTCAAGCCAGGCCAAACCACCTTCGTCTCATGGAAGAGGCTTATGAAGGAATTCCAAAAGAGCGCGCCATCCCACTCTGCAGACGTGCCCGTGGGCGCGCATCCTGCACTCGAAGCTCGTATTGCTCCCGACGTAAGAGCTGATGCATGTGATGTCTTTGCAAGCTACGATCGCTAGGAACTAGGATCCATCTGTGATTAGCAGTATCAAGGACTGTGTTTGTACCATTTGGGGTTTCACATTTTGTCACAGATGTGGAGGCTACATTGGATCATTATGCTTAATTGGATTGTTCAAAGCACGGAAAGTGTCTTTGGTTCCTTGTTCTGTCAAACATTAGCTCTTGAGGCTCTTCGTCATTACACACGTTACTTTGCTCTGAATCTTACAAGGCTAGTTTGGAGGTACAGTAGATGCTTGACTCTGTTTTCAATGTTTTCAGATAGCAGCATTACAGAAGGATCCACTTCCTCCACCGCCCAACCGCTTCAACTCAGTTATTGAAAAAATCGAGAGAATATACAAGGTGCAGATTTAACCTGTATCTGCCAGTCCCTTTGACACTTTATGTTCCAGAAAGTTCTTATGTGATGTTAATTGCCTGCTTGAACTCAGCAGGGTTGTGATAGCAGCGATGAAAATGAGAACCTTAATGATGTTCCAGATGATGATCAGTATGACACTGAGGACTCCTTTATTGATGATACTGAGCTGGTATACATCTTAGAAAGTTGTTACTGTTCCTAATGTATGCTTGACTGCCAGCTCCTTATCGCCTGTGGCTCGTTGACACCATGCAGGATGAGTATTTTTCAGTTGATAAGGCTAAGTTAAAGCACAAAGGATTCTTTGTGAACAAGGGGAAGCTTGAAAGAGAGTAAGATGACCAGCCATTGTTTTCAATTCTAAAAGACCTCAGATTTCCAATTAGCAGCATTTGCCATGTTGTAGCTCTGTTGGCTTTGAACTGATGGGTGAAACCCTTTGCATTTAACCATCTCGCTCATGTTTGTTTAGTGTATGTTGAAATCATGGAAAGGTGAGTTTCTAGGCATTCTTCAGTTTCTAACTTATCATGCTAGGACATGCCGAACTGCGGCTTGGTTATGTAATCAATGTCCGTGTCTTTACTGCAGCAGGAAAACTTACAGTTTTAACACTAGTTTGTCATTGATCCTTGCCTACAATGATATGACATAAGGTGTGCACAAATGGCAAACTATATTTGTCTATCTGGGTCATGTATGCTGATTATTATTGTTTGGCCATGTGTGTGGATGCTGTTGCTGGTCTTGACATTGATGCATGGAGATGGGAAAACATGCGTTGCTAGTGTCTAATGAATGGTATTATTGTACAACTACCATGAATTAATGTGGTGCACAGGCAGATTTAAAGGTGTATTCCATAAACGACAACACCTAGGACCAGCAGCATCCAGAGACCAGGCTCTCATCACAATGACTGGTATTTCGTGCCATCAGCTTATACCAATCTTGGGTGTGAATGATGGGGACTTGAGTGTGGCGATCGCATAAGATATGGCACAATTGAGCTTGTGTCCATTTTGTAGGACTCCATAATTGTCCTAGTCTTAGGGTGCAGTGCATCCACCTCCATGCACTGACTTCTTGTGGTTAATGGGCAATGGTGTGGGCATTTAATCATGTAATACTTATGTCCTAGTATGTTACAATAGTCATCCGAGCGACTAGTGAGGAATCTCTACTCTTGCTTAACCATAGGAGCCATTCCCTGACCCTTTAGAAGCATAGGATTCATAGCCTCAAGAGGTCTCAATAGTTGATGTCCAATCAATGAGACTCTGAAATGTAGCAAACATGGAAAATGGCAAAATAGTCTAAAACTGTTTGGATGGACTTGAAGAGTCTATAGTTTATCATTCTTGTAGAGGTGGCTGAACGAGAAAAGGAGCTCAAGCTATAGTATATGAAGAGCTAGATGTCAGAGTGCAGCATTGCAGAAGCAGATGCACAGCCACACAGAGAGAGAGAGAGAGAGAGAGAGAGAGAGAGAGAGAGAGAGAGAGAGAGAGAGAGAGAGATGAAGATGGAATTCTGAAGTAGCGTGTACACAGTGTGTGCTTCAGTATGCACTCAGCAACCTCACTTTTATTGACAGAAAAGACGAAAGTATGAGACCATGAGGGCTGGGGCCTATAAGTAGGCTATAGGAGGGAAAGAGAGAAAGCAGGTTGACCAGGCTGAAACTGGTTGATTGCTGTTATGCCACGTGGCACAGCCCTTCGGGACTGCAGCCACAGGGCTGCAGCTGACTGGCTTGCTGGATTGCCCAAACATGCCTGTGATCCACTTGCCTGCCTGCATTGATGGCTTGCTGCTTGTGATGACTACTTGCTGCACGGTGGCTACTTGTTGGTCTTGCCTGGCTGCTTGGAGGCCCTCTGCCGGCTCGCTGTCTGTCCAGGGGATGTACTTTTAACACCCCCTTGTTAAGCTAGAAAAGGTGAATTACCGGTTAATAAGGCATATTAACAGTTGAACCTTCATTAGCTCATTTTAAATAGCCCTAGCCCCTAAATGCAATTTATACCAAAGTTTATGTGTACCATAAGCAAACACCAAAAGTTTTGTGGGATCTACATCTATAAATAGAGAGGCTGCCCAGCCACTTGCTCAGTCTCTTTAGCTGGCGCCTTCATCCATTGCTGTCTACACCCCTCTACTGGTGGATTGCTCAGTTCATTGTGGAGCTGGCCATCACCCAACTCTAGGCGACCTGCCTTGACACCTGTGCATACTATGTTTGCTACAGGTGCTCTGGTTCCAGCCAGTTCGGAGTAGATCATACTGCAGTTGTGGGCATGGACTCAAAGGGAGAAGGGGAAGTCAAGTAAGTCTGTAAGCAAGAGGTAGAATGCATGGGACCTTGTATAGGGGAATAAATGGGAACTTGCAGGACTTGTGTGGTGAAGGGAAAGTGGAGAAAAGTAGGGAGAAGAGGGGCAGCACAAAAGTGTGACTTAATATAGTCGGACAATGTCTCCGTCTCTTTGTACTCTATCTTATCTCTTCCTCCTCTTTGTCATCCACCTCTTCCAGACACTCCTCCACCTTCCCTCTACCATGGGTCTATCTCCATCTCAAGCAAAAATGCCTCCCTACAAGGTTTTTAATCATGAATATCAGTTCCTACTTTTACTTTATATTATGTATTATATGTATGTTGTAGCCTATACATGACGATTTATGAGCCATGAATGCTAATTCTAAATCAGTAGGTAAAATGGACGTTTTGGTTTTAGGTTTTTGACTTTTGACACTAGGATCTAGATGGAATGAACATTTTCATTTTATGGATTTGTTTTTTCCTCTAATAATGCTATACATGGATTTGTTTTTCTTCATCTAATGTTACACATATATAGTAATTACTATTATTATAAACAATATTTTTTGAAACCTCAACACCTCAAAACCTCAAGGCAGCTGTTACATCCTTGGACATCTAGATGGGTGCTAGTAGCTTTGGTCAGAATGGTTGTGAAGTGACTTAGTGCAAATGCACTAAGGACACTTCGAGGTTAGGATTGAAGGCCCTATCGTGTAAATTCATTGTGTGATCACCACTCTTGGACTCTTGGCTCGTTGGTTGACGCATCTGTACACTGGGATGGTGTGGGCTGGCAGTATGGGATGCCAACCCTTGGGATGCAGTCGCGGCCTAGAGTGTTGCTAGCTCCTAGGCTTGGGGGTAAGCTTGTTTGGTTCTATGGCTACGAGGTGAGTCTAATGTCCAGTCCCTATTATTGTGAGTTTGGCTCTTATCGTATCTTATTTGTAGATTGGATGCTAAGGGGACGTTTCATTGGTTTCATTGGAGGCAAGATCTGATGATGTGTACAGAACCACTTGTACTCAGGGAACTGTGATGGTTCATACCTGACAAGTATGCCTTTATCTTGTTAAGGGTGGTATGAGATATTGCTGGCGGGAGGGGTGTGCATGGGGGGGCACATGTTGCAGGTGATGGGTATAAAAGCAAGGCATGTTTCTTGCTTTATACTCATGCTCGGGTTTTGTGTTGGGTTGATGTTTGTGCACAAGGATTTTTGGTAGTTTTGATGATCGGAGTTTGGGGAGTTGCCACTAATGTTAATGTTATTAATTTTAACACTAATGTAACATTAAATGTTCGTTACTTTACCATTTAATATTACCATTCATTTTAATCTTAACATTAGCATTAAATGTTAAGATTAACATTGGTGTAGGCATTGGAGAGTGACAAAGATTGTGATGATAGAAGAGAGAGAAGAATAGAAAAGGAGACATTGTTGTTTCCAAGTGTGGGATGATGACATTAGGAGAGAGAGAGAAAAGTGAAGCAGGCCTGTCATAGTGTCCAACAAAACATGGGGAGTGGAGACAAATGCAGGTTTGACTTTTTACAATACATCTGTTGTAGGTGAGTGTTGAAGGTGGAGGGGTTGATTTTCTGCCACGTGGACGAGAAAGTCGATTTCCTTCTTAAGGGGGGGACTAACATGGATAATATGCCATTTGTGTGGAAGTCGTGGACAATTTCCTTTTAGCGAGGTGCAAGTTTCTTTTTCTTCAAACAAACAGAAGAATTGAAAGGGATTTATATCTCATTTTGTAAATGGCCTTTAAAATAAACTTGTCCTGCCCTTTAAAAACAAACTTGTCCCCTTTCTTGTCCACCCCAAAAAAAAGGGTTGAGCAAATTTACATTAAATGCACCCTATTTGGAGTCCTTCTTTCTATTGTGCCTTGTCTCTCTCTCACATTTGATCAATATATGTTCTTGCGTACACTCTTAATTCTCTTATTTGCTCGTCTTACACATTTTCTCTTACTATCATAGCTTCTCACAGGGTGTCTCCTTTTGATGCGCATATTTCTACTAAATCTCAACACATGGAGGATGCATGTTCAACTTTTATCGAATCCAAACATATACACGAGTAGCATCTCGAAGCCTCTTTTTTTTGTCAAATCCAATGGAGATTTATCCCTCGTGGTGATTCTCCAAGCTCAAGTCAAAGAAATGTAGCAGTAGCTAGCTAAGCCGTGCACTTCCCATTTTCCATTTATGCCTATAGCCATGAGGACATTGCCTTTTCTGTTCCAACCCGATTTCTTTAAAGGCAAAAAGAAGGAATGTGATGAGAGCAACATTGATTCATGGTTGGCCAAATGGATGGTGCATTTTGATTTGTATCAGTTCGATGACGCTCAATGTATCGGGCAAATATAAATCATTTTACAAGGAAAGATGTATGCTTTGAGGCGGGGCTATGCCTTGAGCTAGTGCCATGTGCTGATTTTCAATCCATTTTTGGGACATGTTTCATGATTGATGATCATATTGAAAATTGTTAAAAATTATTTGAGCTTGATATGGAAAAGAAGAGCTTGGATGCGTAGTCATAGAAGTTTAAAGATTTATTGTATAAAATAAAGATATGGGATGATCCTCAAGCACTGCTCTACATATGATGCCTCTTTGGATTGTTGTTGGACACACCACGATGAGATGCTTTGCAATCCGTTTCATTTGCTCGATAACGTTTACAAGTATGCAAAAAAAATTGATAACATTTTGCTTGCAAGTATGGACAACTAGTTGACAAGGAGTTTCCATTGAGCTGCCTTGGTTAAGTCAAAGAAGTCAACTACCCTAGTAGCAGCTTGTTAGCTGTCTTCGGAGTTGCATAAGGACGGTAAGTGCAAGGTCACTTGTAGCGAGGATTGCTCGAAGGGTCGTTGCTTTGGTTGCCATTAGATGGGTCACTTTCATGGTGATTGTGAGTGCCCTCAGACAAGAATACAAAGTCTACTTCTAAGACTTTGATAAATACTCTTGAAGCTCCAAGTATATCTTTCGAAATTTTATGTTTTGTTAATGCTAGTAATAAGAAAAGTAGTTCCATTAATAAAACTTTTTTTGGCCCGCATGACTTTGTAAAGGTCATTGGGTATATAAATGGCCAAGACGTTATGGTTTTATTCGATAATGGCTCTACTCACAAATTATTTTTTCTCATTTGGTGCAAAGATTGTGACCCCACATGGTATTCTCTAATCGAGTTGATCGTGCTCGATATGTGGAGGGTGCTATAGTGGATCATTGGAAATTAGGTGGTACGGAACTTAGATCTTTTGATCCAAGAGTGCCATCAGATTATGGATTTTTGACTTATGAGCCTTGACCTTGTGGATGTAATTCTTGGTATGCTATGGCTCTTTGATAAATACTCCTGTTTGTATATTGATTATGAAAATCATATACTTTCTTTCAAGCTTGATGGTTGTTTCCATATGATTGAGAGTTGTTTACCCTCTGGGATCACAAATGGGTATGAAGCTCATGAAGATGGACCAATAGGCTATGGAGGGTGAAGCACCATGGGGTGTATATGTGTGGAGAGAGAGAGAGAGAGAGAGAGAGAGAGAGAGAGAGAGAGAGAGAGAGAGAGAGAGAGAGAGAGAGATTATCATTTTTAAAACCTTTTACGAAAAAGAAGAAGATTATTTTTACGAAAAAAAGAGAGAGAAGATTATTACGAAAAAAAAGAGAGAGAGAAGATTATATTAACATCTACAAAAGGCCAAATCAGCTTTAGACTAAAGTATTACATCTGAAAATTTAGGGAAATGGAAAATAAACAATGAACAATACATAGCTGATGGATACAAAATGATGTCTAAGCCAAATACAATGTGGAATTGCTCAAGAAGCACTCTCATCTCAGGATATCTCTTATGAGTTTTTCTAGTATAGAGAGATTGAAGCAGGGGAGGTAGGGTTCCCTTGTGATGGTGTAGTATCCTCTGTATTTGCAGATAGTGCCTCTTGCAAGGGTGTGGACCAGCTAGATGTAGGCAGTGGGTTGTATCTTTGTTGCTGTGTATAAGGTGATCCCCTGTGGGCCGTCGGTCGGAGCAAGGAGTACTTTGTGGTGGAGGGAGTAGTCGTTGCTCTATAGACCTCCGTGAGTGCACATTGGCATGTGGCGTTTTGTCTTTGCTATTGGGTTTGTAAAAGAGATGCTCTTTGTGGCAGCGTAGCTCCAGCAAAAAGAGCCCAAGGCATCTCTGATTCGGAAAATCCATAACCTTGGATAGTGTTCCAAATCCCCCTTTGAACAAGCTATGGAATAAATTTGAAAATTAATTTAATGGCTAGATAATGCTGGAAAATGGGTTTAGAAGGTTGGCACTTGGCAAAATTGCCCATGCAAACTGAGAACGTTTTTGGGGGTTGGGTTGGTAAAATTTCCCATGCAAATTGAGAACGTTTTTGGGGGTTGGATCTCAGCCATTCAGTCAGTTTTCAGCTTGGGAGAAAGGAAGAAGGTTCTATTGGTCAGAATTGAGACCTATTCTCAGCCATAGGAGGTTGTAGACAGCAGCTAGGAGGTCAGGAACAACAAGCAACAACACTTCTAGCACCAAGAGCTGCTGGCAATGGCATTTAATGCAGGTGATAATAGATTGGAGGACTCTATGTAGGAGGCGACATCATTAAATGCTGATTGGTGCAGGCTACAGGCTGAATCTGGGGTTTTCCCATGTGAAATTTTGAATTTTTTCTTTCTTTGGCATCCTCTCACCTTCTCCAGTCAATTCTCGAGAGATCTCAGCATTTCTCAGCCATTTGGAGCAGATCTCAGCCATATTTGGTGGATAGTAGAGGGAATTCTGATGTAAACCCTAAATTTTTGCAAACTAGGGTTTAGTAGCCACCTTGGAACCTGTGCCAACAGAAGGCATTGTAGACTGAAGTCAACACTTGAAATTTGCAAATTGTTAGGGATTTCAGATGCCTAGCCATCCATTGTAAATTTGGGGCAGCATTTGGTCAATTGGTGGTTCCATTTGTGCAGGTCTTGGGGGAAAATCAAGGGGCAATTGGCCCAAATTGCTTGCTGATTGTTTGTGCAGCAAGGGGCTTTAGTAAAGGAGATTGTGGAATCTTAGCTTGTACTCAATTCATTAGCAATCAAAGTTAAAGAAATATCGAAAGGAGCACGAGTTTTGGGGCAAATAGGGTGTTCAATGTTCAAGATTGTGTATTACTATGAAATAACTGCCATGTGAATTACATGTGCTTGAAAACCTTGCACATGCCTTAGAACCTTGCATATGTGATTATTAAATTATTAATTAAATATTACTAGCAAGATTATTTTAGCATTTCACAAATTTCATGTCCCAGTGATACTTATTGCCCCTTTTTATTCAGCTCCGATTAGTTTCACATACCTCAAGGTCCATCTTTGGTGGACGTATCTACTTGACTACTCCCATTGCACTGCCTTTGAGCATCCTGTACATTCTTACATTCATGTACAACATTGATTCATTTGCTTCAGGGCTCTCTCTCTTGGTGTTTGTGTTTTGCGTTTTTGTGTTTATTGTGTTTTTGTTTGAGTTCTTGTGTTTTAGTCATGTTCGTACATTTTATATTTTCTTAATGCAAACCCTAGTATCACTTCACATGGTTTCAGAGTCATTGCTCTTCTAAAGAGTATCTTGTAGTTATTGCAGAGAGCTTGGTTTATGTGAGATGAGATACATGAATAGCACGTAACCAATTCACAATGTCTTAGACACCTTCTTCTTAAGATCCCATAGTGTCTTTTCAGACATCTCCATCAGTGGAGGTGTTGAGGAGGCATTATGAACTCAACAATGAAGACAACACATCTTTACTTTCTTCTCCTTGGTGGCCAAATGTAGGGCTCAAGACGGAGGAGGAGTTTAGGGAATTCTTGGGCATTGAAAATTCTCACCATACTCGCGGGAGCCTTGTGCATTAGATAGGATTAGTTGGTGAGGTTGGCCATCTCTCCCCTGAGGGAGGAAATATTGCATTTGGGGTGATTGGTGACCCATATTCTTCATCATAACCAAGCCAAGTGTCAGACTTTTGAGTCATATGAATCAAAACTTTTCCATCTTTGTTCTTTTGGTGTAAGGTTTGATTGTATTAGCTTCAATAGAGGAGGCTCTCTCTCTCTCTCTCTCTATATATATATATATATATATATATATACTCTCTGCCTTGGTCCTTAATAGATGGGAGTTGAGGGATCAATATTTTACCTTTGCATAGTGTGTATGTTGCATTGAGCATCGTATGTATTCATTCATTCATCTTTTTCAATGTTCATTGTCTCTGAGTACCCTAACCTTTACTGCGTTTTTTATTAGTCTGTGATTTGTCATATGATTGTGTTTGTTATCTGTAGATGAGTATTTCATTACACCTTACACATATCCACAAGTTAGCATACCTATCTATCCTTGGATATTCTGTGATGGATATCTCCCTTTCCTTGGACTTTCATCACCCTTTCCATCATTTTCTTAAACGTTAGAATACCTATTCTTTGCTTATACACACTCCATGGATCACTTCGATCCGCTCCCCCGTCAAAAACCCCAAAAAACAAAAAATCTGACCTACCCTATCCCTAATATTCCTTACTTAGCACTACAACTCCTGTTGTTGTAGCCAAGAATGCCTTTACGAATAAGACTTGTTTCAATGGGTTGAATTTCTCCACTTGCTCTAACTTTGTGCAACAAGTGCTTGAGTCTCAAGGTTTTTGGGTCCTAGTAGTTAGTTTAGAGTCTATGTCAGACCCTCAATTGGCCCACCTTGATCACATTTGCCAATTGAGAGCTTGCAATGCTATAGCCAATGTTGAGTTAATGTAGGGGTTACTTCATGAGTTCCACTCTCATTTAATAATACTTTCCCCTAGCATTCGATTGTTGGAGTCATCTCCTTAACTGGTATGTAGCAAGAGATCAAACCCAACACATCGTTCTCGATCATGAGTTGCAGGTTTTTTTAATTAAGGGGATGATTTGAAAATCAAGTTGGCTAAATATAAGCGGTTACTTGCCAAGTTTGCCATGATTGAGTTACCTCCGATTGTGGACCTTCTATGAGTTTGAATGCCAGTTTTTGCATTATGCAAGACTCCATGACCAAGTTCACAAGAAGTCTCCATTTTCCTATTTAGAGGGGGCGTTGGTAATCATTTCTATGAAGGAGAATATCAACGTTGGGAAGAACTCTCAAAACGGAAAGGCAACTCAAATTAAGGGTGATTATTACCTCTTCCTTAGACGAAATCAAAGACACTAAAGAGACCAAACCCATGTAGTAGTAGTTCTCTAAAAAGAATAGGTTTTGCATACATTGCCAGAGATTAGGCCATTATTCAAGGAGTGCCATAATAAGGTCCAAGGTCTACTTGCTAAGAAACCATAGAAGGCCATGATTGCTCCACTCCCCTTGGATAGTCGAGTGGGGCTATGCCTCCTAGTGTTTCCCATTTACTCTTCCTAGCACTCATGCCACTAGACATGTGGCATAGAGAGCCTCATCTCTTTTCCTCCCCCCCCACTTTCTTCCTTATGGTATAATTGAAGCTTTTGGGTGACTAGTTTGCTAACACCACGCCATTAGGCTGCTACTAAATCCTAATTTCTTCTACAGATTAGGGTTTACAATAGAGAAATCTAAAATTTCTTAGTCTTTGGTGATCTCAATGCTGTAATCTTTGGAGCAAGGTTGTAGAAAGGTTAGGAGATGAGAGAGAATGTTGAGGAGAGATAAAATTCAGACTTTCTTCGCTAAGAACTGAAGAAATTTTATCATTTATTGCTGCTGCCCTGTCTCAATAGCTTGTAGATGCAAAGAACTAATGAAAACCAGTCATTTTCTGCTGTTGCTCTTTCTCAACAGCTTGTAGATATTGTCACTTGCTGTTGATTGGTCTTCTCCTGTCCTTGGCTGTCTCAAAAGGTCCTCCAATAGCTACAAATCAGACGAGCAGCATCTCCTCCCTCTCTTTTGCAGGCTGAATATACTAAAATGCCTCTCTCCAGCCTCCAAGGACGTTTTTCACTCTTGGGCATTTTCGACAAGTAGCACCCTTCCCAAATGGTTTTTTGAGCATTATCCATAATTAAATATTAATTTTCAGTCTTTAAATACTAAAAATTAATCTAGTAATTATTTTGGTGCCCTGAAAAATAATCTGGCTGGCCAATAATTAAATTGGCCAGGCAACTTCCATTCTCGAGTGTCTCTGTGCCACCTTTGACCATCAAATTGGTGTTAGGTACCATTAAACGCTACTTCTCTAGTGTCACCAAGTGACACTTATGGCCAAATGAATGATCTAGGCCAACAACTGGCACCAAATAGTACCAAGTATCTGTGCGGCACAACTTATAGCAACTTTTGTGTTTAACATCTTGTGATTTCCTCGGGTCTCGGGCTCGAAATTTACTCTAACCCCAGTTACACCTCACATGTGCAACATTTACTTAACCATGTGATTAAAAATTAATTCACATGTTAAGTAAGGTTTCAAATATACATGTCCTCATGACATCAGCCCTCTTTCATCAGCTGTCCCAGCCCTTGTTGGTTGCAGCTACACACCTTCCAGCCCTTGGTGCCCTGTCCACCATTGCTCCCTTTTGCTTCCTATTGTTGGTGACCATCATATAACTTCTAGATAGCCACGTTTGCAGGTTTGGTAGGCACCTTGTTAAGGTACTTCTAGAGGTTGCTGCAACTTGTGTTTATCATAGTATAGGCCACATCATCATCTTCTACATTTGTCGCCTTGCTCAGCCTTTGGCTATGCTGTTTGTGATCAGGAAATGTCATCATTGAGGCGATACATTGCTGTGTTAACAAGTTCCAACCCTTTAGATTGATGCGTTTTGGTTTCCAGCTTGTCGCCCCTTCACAGTCAGCTTTGATTGGTGGTCATATACCTTGGGATCCCTTTGGTGGACACTCTCTGACTACTCCCGTTGCTCTTCCTTTGAGCATTTTGTACATTCTTACATTCATTTACAAACATTGATCATTTTAGAGTTCTCTCTCTTCTCTATTTATTTTTTATGCTTTTGCATTAATATGCTCGTCTTTTATTTGAGTTCATACATTATGTGTTTTCTTAGTGCCAACCCTAGTATGATTTCACAATTAGCTCAACAGAAAACACTATCATGATCATGGATTCCTTGCCTTTGGTTGGACCACTAAAATGTCCCCTCATGTAAGAATAGACTAGGAGCAAAGACCACTTGCTCTCAGACATCTCATCATGAACCTGAAAGGTAAAGAACTCTATGATTTGAATTTGCTAAACTTAGTTCATGCATGTAGAAAGTCACACTTAGAGCCCATCACACTTGCGTATGGATGCGGCTTAGATGTCCCACCACCACCACTTACTCACACTCCCTCTTTGGCATTGGAGTTGTGAAAGACGATGGCACCACTAGCACTGGAATGCCACAAAGGTTGCCATGGCCTTTGTTGCATGGCTAGAATCATAGTCGGAATTTTAGGACAATGAAGAGTTGTCGGAGTCCTTGCCCTTCTTCTCCTTCTCCTTCTCTTTTTGCAATGGTGCTAGTTTTTTCCAATCCTTGTGGAGGTGCTTGTTTTTGTCACAGTGGTATCAATGGCCCTTCTTCTTTTGCATGTTTCCCCTCTCTAATGCAGCCAAAGCATTCAAAGAATAACCACCAAACCAATATGGTAACCTCCTCTGTAGTTGTAAAGCCAGATCCGTGCTGAAGCAGCATTGATGCCATATGTTGGAAACTGATGGGAGAATTTGGTATCTGAGCTCATAGGGCATTTGCAACATGTGGCATTTTGCCATGGCATGAATATGCCTTAATTTCTTGATTATTCAACAAGTGTTGCAACAAAAAATTGCTGCCTATTGAACTTTCGATGAAAACATGATCAGCAAAACCATTATGATACTGAATGCAGCCTAGCCATGGCACCACTAAGTCTTATTTGTTGACTGTTCAAAAAGTGTTGCTACAAAAATTTGCCACCTATTGAAGTTTTGACCAAAACATTAAGATGTGTTGCCTCATCATCAAAATCTGCCTGCCAGACTGCTGTCAATTGCATGCAATCTGCTGCATCATGATTTGTAATGCAACATCTGCACATGACGTTTTGTTGCTTGACCATCTTTTGGCACTCCAGCCATGTCTTCCACCCATCCCATAGCCTGTTCAATGTATGAACATGTTGATGTTGGCAGTGCCAGGTGTATTACAGCATGGCACATTTTGAAAAGCTCTTCTGAGGTCAATTTACTTTCTTCTGAGGTCAATTTACTTTCCTATACCAATACTGTGCGTCTTCAATGATAGTTCTCAATGTGAAATGTGGTCGAAACTGGAGGACCTCTGGACTTTGAACCACATTGCAGCCTGTTGTGGTAACATTGATAGTGTTGAAAAGTGATGTTTGGGTAAGTTCTCGGTGTTGAAGTTGGGCTTGTTAGGTATGCACCCAAAAACTCTACAATGCCCAAACTGAGGGATACTTTTCTGGAAGAAAGCTTTTGGTTTTCTAAGAGCCTCTAATGTCTTTGCTGTCCCTAGTTTTGAAAGGCAAATGAGTCATCATCATGTTTTGCCAAGACATGTTTCCTGTCTTCCAAGTCATCTGCTGGAATAATCTTTGTACTGTTGACCACTGATTTTCACATATTTGGGCTCAAATAACACAGCAATGCAAATACTCCTGTGTTAAGTGAGGCCTAGCCTGACTGAAATAGGTATTCTAATCTGACCTTATGATCCATTAACCCTTCCATTCTTCTGAAATATTCCCCTGGATTTTAATTCCTATGATTTCTAGGAGTTTCCTTTCTGGACATGGATGTGTCATCAGTGTTGAAACGATCTTTCTTCCCCTATATGTGTCCATGAATCTCTCATGGATGAGATCAATGGGTGCCACCCCAAGTGTTGAACTGTTACAAGCGTTTCTCTCCGATAGTCACTTGCTTGTCTCGATAGATGGCCTGTTTCCCTGCATCTCTAGCTGTAACTCCATGTATATTTTGGCACTTTGTAGCTTTGGGTGCTGTATCAAAAATTCTTTTTGACTGTATTTGGTAATATAAGATGAGAGATCTCTCTGGAGTGGTATCCATACCTATGGAAGATGTCTCTTCGAAAATTCTAGATTGTCCAAGAAGAGTGACAGATATGGTGAGTCACTGCAGTGTGAGAAAAGGAGGGAGGGGGGGACTCTGGAGGGTGCAAGGGAGGGGAGAGGCTCTTGCCCTCCTATGGGACCTGAAATATGATTAATGATTTCTTATTTTTGTTAACAGAAGTGAGCCTGTTTCCCCTCTAGCTGGCCCCAAGAAGAGGAGACGAAGAGACTCTAAGAAAGTAAACCTTGAGGATGATGAGGATTCTTCGAAAAAGCTATCAAACTCAGGAGGCAGACTAAAAGCTGCTGCCAGGAAGATCACTCCATCTGAAGTTGAAGCATCTCCTTCAAGTGAGAAAAAGAGTTCCGTACCTGTTTCAAGCAAGCAATCAACTAAGAGAGAGAAGAGAGAAGCTCAGACTACTGTGTTGGGACTTGAAGCTTACAAACCCCCAGAAAAAAGGTTGTGTGATGTCGACCGTGGCCTTAGAGACCATGTTGTAGCACAGCATGCAAAAGCTACAGTTGCAGATGGACAAGATGGCAATGAGGCTTGGATAGGGGTTTCTGCTGAAATATCTGTAGACCAACCACCAAGCAATGTAGGGCCTCATCTCCTGGAAAGAGAGAATATCATTCACATGGAGCAAAAAGAGGCAGCATTGGTGAGCACTGTTAAGACCAAATCTGCACAAAAGATTCAAAAAGAGGAGGATTCAAGGAAATTACCGGGTTCTGTGCTGAAGCCTCAACTTGCAAATACTGTAAGACCATCCTTAACTGAGATAATTTGATTCTTACATACCTGAAATACAGTATATTTTTGTCCTTTAAAGTTGTATAATGACCTTCCATAGTTCTTTAAGAACTTCAATGCAGATTTGCATTTCAAGAAATTGGAAGGAAACTGCATCAGAGAAATATGGCCTTTTTCTAGGAAGATATTAAGCTTGCTCCTTGGAGTCTGGACTTTTCATTTGGTCTGGCACCATTGTTATGTTTTTGGTTGCCCTTTGTGATTGTTGTTTATAGATGTTGATATACTATTGATCTAGTTTGCATGAGGCTCAAATATTTGAAAGTTGATAGTTGTTTTACAGAGGTCATCTCCTCCTCCTGGTAAAGAAGTTAGTCCAGCTCGGTCCAAAGGCACAGCATTTGAGAGAGCTTTTCAGGATTTGGAAAAGGGAGTGGCTCAATGTAGGTCCTAGGATTTTCTGTATATTGCTCAAGATGATCGTTTTATGCAAAAGAACCTCACTATCATAGCTGTTAGATGTTTTCTGTAATTGAGTGTGGCTTATATCTCTCATGTGACAAGTGCAGTGTGCCCCCCCTCGGAGGCTCTTCGGGAATCAGAGCAAGGCAAAAGGAACCGTTTACCTCAAGACGTGAAACAAAAGCTGGCAAAAGTGGCAAGATTAGCTGTATGATCCTATTGTTCTGTTTGCATTAATACTAATCAAGGTTTTAATTTTTTTGATAAGGTCTTGATGGCTGCATGTGGTGGTAGCAGGCAAAGCAGGGGAGACTTAACGATGAGCTAATTGAACGCCTCATGGGGATATTGGGCCATGTAATGCGTGTTAAAACATTGAAGGTATTGATCTTTTTCTTGTCTTCTTCTTAACAGGGTCATGTGGAGCCAGGAGCACAAATGTGAATGGCTTTGCTCAATGAACTGGTTATTGTCAGCATTTGTGTATCTTAGGTGTAATATCTGCTCACTTACACAGCTTTATTTTTGCTTGGTTAATTCACATCTCCTAAAGCAGTCTGGGGCAGCTGGATAATGATTTAGGAGTGGAACATTGCATATTGATTTATTGGTTGAACATTGAATTCTCAAGCTTTGTCTGTTGCTGTTGTAGAGGTGATATCCATGCAAGGCAATTATACTCAAATGTGTACAGAAGCATTATGCACATAGAAAGGCCTCTTTTGTTGGAAGAAACATACAGAAAAGTATGGATACTTCATTTGAGTAAAAGCATTAGTTGGCTGTAACAGGTAGTTTACAGCAAGCATGACAAGGAAGATTTGGGCTGCAGTCTGCTGGCCAAGGATAAATTTAGCTTTGAGCCGAATTAGAGCTATCTGAAAAAATGCAACTTGGAACATGGAATGCACTTCTTGGTGAATGAAAATGTTGCTCAAGGAACACATGGCTTGCAGTAGGTGGAAGTAACCAGCAGATCATATACAATGCCTAACAACTCTGACCAACTCATATATTTGCTGAAAAGAAAAATGCAGAGGACGAGGACAAAATGCCATATTAGCCAAAGGCTGGTCAAGAGCATCACTGAATGGTTCGAGAAATCATGTTGCACTGCAACCAGACATAGGGGTTAGAGAACACAGCCGGTAGAGATTGGAAACTGCCTTTGAGCCCAGCCACATCCAAATGAACTAGAGCCAAAGGCTCACCTGCGTGCATAGTGCAAGATTTCTTATGTGTGTTACGAATCTACCTGCCATATAAACGATGATCACAAGAATCAAACCATGAAAAGTCTAGGGATGTGTGATATTGCAAATGAGTCAAGACTTTCATTCCTTTTAGGGACATATGCCCAAGACGGCGATGCCAAATAGATACACATGGAAGATTAGTTACAACCAAAACATGGTCGGTAGTGGTAGATATAAGTAAGGGATAAAGCTGCTAGTCTTGGCACCTCTAGCCAAAATGAGGTTGCCATGAGTGATTTTGGTTCCATTGCCCAGTGGAAAACATGCATTGCCATGCAAGTGGGTGTATATGTTAGTAGTATTGTTAGCTCATGAGTGAGTCTAGGCCACACCAAGTATTTCTAGCTATTTTAGGCATTTTATTGTGGCTTGTATGATGCATATTTTGGCATTTATTGCTGGCCACCCAACATTAAATGCTGGCCAACTTGATCCATTATTTGCATTCAAGCTAGAGATTAAGATTGCTGGTCTTGGCATCTCTAGCTGAAATGAGGTTGCCACGAGTGATTTTGGTTCCGTTACCCAGTGGAAAACATGCATTGCTATGCAAGTGGGTGTATATGTTAGTAGTGTTATTAGCTCATGAGTGAGTTTGGGCCATGCCTAGTATTGTAACTATTGTAGGCATTTTATTGTGGCCTATATGATGCATATTTGGGCATTTGTTGCTGGCCAACTTGATTCATTATTTGCATTCTTTTTACCCTATTTATTTGGGCTCCTCCTCCACATTCAGCCATTCATCACTTGTAAATCTAGAGCATACCTTGGTGGAGAGAGGAGCCAGTGCTAGTGCCCACACAGCCAATGACTCATTGTTGTACACGATTGTCTTGTGTTTGGTATATGGATTCCATTTCCCGAGCATTCTTCTGAGTTCTCGTCTTTGTAGTGTTATCTCTTTTTCTCTCTTCTGTCTTGTGTTCAACAGTTTATTTTAGCACTTGTTTATGCTTGCATTGTTGCATCCACTTTTGACATGGTATCAGAGTTCAAGATCTTTGTTGTTGCTGTTGTTTTTCTGTTGATTGCACGTCTGCCCCTGCTGATTGTTGCCTTTTTTTGCATGTTGGACATTGTCTGCAGCATGGAGACTACTGTTTGCTGTCCATCGCTCTATTTCTAGCCTTTTGTAGGCTGCATTTTGGTCTAGAAGACTGTGTTTTGATTTCCATATTATTTTATTGCTGATCAACTTGCGTTTTGATGTCCAATTATAGCATTTACTGCATTTTATGCCTTTGTAGGTGGAGTGACAGCATTTGCTGCCTTTTTGACAGTGTTTATTGGCCTTTTTTCTTTTCTACCGTCGATTTTGTGTGATCAGCTTGTGAATATTGCGTGTGAACTCTATTATTGTGCAGCCTTTGTTGTTTGGTTGCCAGTGCTCTCTCTCTCTCTCTCTCTCTCTCTCTCTCTCTCTCTTTTTCTCGCTCTCCATACTCGTGTGATCCGTTTGTGAATACTGTATGTGAACTCTATTATTGTGCAATCTTTGTTGTTTGGTTGCATGTACTCTCTCTCTTCATACCTTCACTCCTCTATCTTCTCTTCTTGTCCTCTCCATATGGCTCCTCCGTGCACTTCTACTGATGATAAGTTATATGGACTTGACTATCTAACATGGAGTGCTGTTACATAAAAGCCTAGTTTGTGCAAAAGCAGTTATGGTATATTGTTTGTGAAGCTATTTCACGTCCTCATTGTCCTTTTTCAATTCTTGAAGATTTTGATGACGACAACTACGAGGAAGTTGTGCTTACATGGGATACGGATGATGCACGTGCCTATTTTGCTATTCTTCAATGTATTTTAAAGAAAATCTATTGGTGGTTACCTCCTACAAGACATCTCCAGAAGTATGGTCGAAGCTTCAACTTTGTTGTATGAGGCATCCCTCACCATGTGTGTCGTGACGCTTTATAGATAGCTTCAGTAGATGAAGTTTGGACATAAGGACACCATTTAGTCATTTTTCCTCCATGTTACACAGGTACAAGATCAACTTTGACATATGCAGTCTGTCCTTCTAGAGGCACATCTCATGGGAATGATACTCTACAAGCTTTCTTTGGAGTTTGATGGAGTGGCGAATGCTTTGAGAGCATAGACATTATCTACACTTGTGAGCTTCACATATATGTCCTTGATGTTGCTTGAGCATGAGGCATCTTTGTGTCTATAGGGGAGGCGGTAGGTCTTTGTCTCATTATGGAGGTTCTTGTGAGACTTTTGCAACTTCAGAGAGGGGCGACAAGAAGAAGAAGTTGAAGGTCGAGTGCTGCCACTGTGGTACGAAGGAACACTTGTGGAAGGACTGCAAGGAGTTAGTAGCTTCATGGAAGAAAAATGAGATGAAGAAATGGGATGTGAACTCCTCTGATGAGTCATGCTCTTTGTCCGACTTTGATTCCGATCCTTCGGTAGACAGGCAAGGAGAAGTCTAAGGCACGGAAGGATTCCACTTTTTCAAATCGAGGAAAGGGCTTTGTAGCTCCTTCCTTTACTGCTTTCTAGCACAAGTGATGTGGTCATCCTTCATGACTCTCCAATGCTAGAGAGGGAGTGTGAGAGGGTTGTGAGATGGGGCATTTGCGCCTTATCTATATAGGTATATTGGTGTATAGGTTCCAAAGGGGGACGTCCCCAATGCATTGATTGAAGTCTAGCAGGTTTAAACTTTGGAGCTACGATTGACATCCAGATTCATAATGAGCTAGTTCTTTGACAGAGAGCGGGATTGGCTCCTAGTCTTGTGTTCACATGAGGGGCCACTTTGGCAGTCTTGGCCAAAGGTCGGGAATCCATGGTTGCGTATGCTCAGAGGCATTTTTGATAAGATGGTCTTGTATGCTATTGTGAGATATTGATAATGGACACAAAGATATGCTATGGTTCTTCTCTATTTTTAATAGCTGGTACGATCAACATTGACATCAGGTTTTCTTCAAGGCACCTTGGTGGTGGCTTGATCACCTACTACTTGGGTATCTATGGTTTTACTTTGGTGGTTCCATGTTGTATGGACTAGGATGAGTCATTATCATTGTATCATTGTATTGTATCAGATCACCCTTGATCTAAGAGAGGGTGTTAGCAATATTATCAGCTCATGAGTGAGTTTGGGCCATGCCTAGTATTGCTAGCTATTTTAGGCATTTTATTGTGGCTTGTATGATGCATATTTGGGCATTTATTGTTGGCCAACCAGCATTAAATGCTGGCTGACTTGCTGCATTATTTGCATTCTGTTTGGTCTATTTATCGGGGCTTCTCCTCCACATTCAGTTATTTATCACTTGCAGATCGAGTGCATACCTTTGGTGGAGAGAGGAGTTGGTGCTAGTGTCCAAGCAGCCAGTGACTCATTGTTGTACATGATTGTCTCGTGTTTGGTATATGGATTCCATTTCCTAAGCATTCTTTTGAGTTCTCTTCTTTGCAGTGTTCTCTCTTTCTCTCTTTTTTTGTCTTGTATTCAGCACTTTTGATAGTATAAGTTCAAGAGCACCTTTGGTTGCCCTAAATATCTTTGTAGCAAGTAGGTTGCACATGCAAAGCTTAAGCTGATGCTCACCAAAGTTGAGGCATTGATACATGCTACATGCATGGTTGTTAGGTACAAAAAAGTATGATATAATATGGCATGATTAAAATGGTACTAATTGGTATCTTAAGATTTTTAAAATACCTTAATTTCTTCTAAAAGCTACTTATAACCTAATTTCTTTGAACAAGAAAAGGTAGAGAAGTTGCTTGAATCTCAAATAACATCATCCCATGAGTGAATCATATTAGTATAAGAAGCATTTAACTCATTTCAAAATGCGGATTGGATTGGAAAAGAAGTATCCATTAAGTTGGCACCTTATGGTACTAATATGTAGGGTATGGTGCCTTTAGTACAATATAGTATGAACCCTTGCATACGTTGTGATAGAAGGGTTTGACCTGTTTGTCTTTAGAGTGTTCAATCCAAGTTTTTCTTTAGCATGTTTATGTTAATATTTTTACAAATCATAAAAATTCATAGTTGCATTTGTACTATGTACGGATTGGTTCGTTTTGTATGGTTTGTACTGTATGGTACTGTACGTATCCGTAGCAAATCGTACCAAAAAACAAGCTATATTTTGCCTATGAAGACTAGACCATACAATATCCTCTAGCTTTCTAGCCATACGTTTATTATTATAATTTCAAGCCTCTCACTAGATCTCTCCAAACTTCCAAGATGAATATGCAATTCCAAGCCTCCCTCTCACACACACACACACACACACACACACACACACACACAATGAAGAGCCTCTTTGTCCACCCACCCTATACTTCGTTTTTTTGTATGACGTATGATGTATGATATATTACGTATACACTCCCATTTGTCTCCTTGTAGCGCATTGCACATGAGGTTTTGCCTTGTTACCCTCATGTATTCATCCTGTTAACTCGAGTGACATTGCTATTTTAGCTCTAAACATGTGTTCTATCATCTGTAGTCCAAAATAACCAAGTTCTTACCGTACCTTTCATACATGACGACCTTCAAAGAGTTCACATGCAAGGAAAACCCCTCATGCAGCCATTGTACTTCAAAACTTCTTTGCTGTTTTTGTGATGCGAAAACTACTAGGAAGTGCTATCTTTAAAAGTTCTCATGGTGGAAACCCTGTTCTGTCTGAGATTCAATTTCTCTTATGTGCTATCGTAGTTGTTTTGGATGAAATTCTCAAAACTCTCTTCCTGAAGCAGCCCTTTTCATAGCTATTTTAACATCATTCCTCCTCTCAATTGCATTTTCTCTGTGCTATTCTGTTGGGATGCTTGGTCAATCAATTCTTCTCGAGCTTGGTTCTCTTCTTGGAGCTTTCTTCAAGGCTTAGTTTTTTTTCCTGGAGAGACTGCAACACTGGCTCATCAAAATGGTCTGTCTCCATGATTCTCATAATCCAATGTAGTTGAGTTAACACACCCTGAAGATTATCTCTTGTCAGTAATGTCCTTAACTGGACAATTGCTAACCTGTTCTGTATGGCTCATCAAAATGGTCTGTCTCCATGATTCTCATAATCGAATGTAGCCGAGTTAACACACCCTGAAGATTATCTCTTGTCAGTAATGTCCTTAACTGGACAATTGCTAACCTGTTCTGTATGCTTGCAGTATCTCTAGGTAGTCTCCATCCTTCAACTGGGCATCTGAAGTCAGTTGCTTATAAATTTCGCCAAGACATGTTTTGAGAATCTTTCACCTTGCAAACTGTGTCACTGATGGAAAAGTCTGTTTTTATTGGAGGACTTGCCTCTTCTTGCATTTCTCTGGTGGGTTTTGGTTCTTCCAGATAAAAAGCTTCTATAAGTCACATGCAAAGCATTTTGACTCTTCATTACCAGGCAAGACAAATAGTGTAGGTACTTATCTTATTGTTATGATGATGTTTTCCCCATTTATTTGAGAATGATGTGTTTGGAAACATCACATTGTACCTGTTTGGACAGGTTTGTATGGTCCAGTATGCAATGAACTAATACTAAAAATTGTTCTAAAAAATGTTCATGACTCATTAGAAGATGCTGGTGTTTTTTCTTTTTTCTCAGAGGAATATGAAAGCAATGATTGAGCTGGGGTATTCTGCAATGCAAGAAAAGGTAGGCCGCTTGCAAGATATCAAGCGAGAGGTTACAGAGATGGTGAAATCTAGAGTTCAAACCCTCCAAGCACAGGTTATTTCACTGAATTTTCAGTCTCTGATTTGAATGGTTGTTGGATTGTGTGTAAAGGTGAGTTCTGCTACTGATAGATGTTGTGTTACTAGGAGATGGAGCATCGGGAAATCTCATCAGATGATTTCCAACCAGCAATGGGTTCTGCAGAGAAAGCAAGTATTGAACGGCGGTATAAGTGGGATCATGCAACTGAAGATAAGATCTGTGATTTATATGAGCAGTATATCGAGGTTAATATTTTAATATGATTAGTGTCATTTTTTTGTGCGTGTGAGGATGTTTGATGTTTTGAAATGTTTTGACTCCTTGTATCAATAGGGCATGGATGAAAATAAAGGGCCACACATAAGGAAGCTATATGCTGAGGTATTTATGTCTGACAATTCATTTATGAAACATAAGTTTATGTCTTATACAGGTGCATTGTTGTAGACATCAGATGCATGGGCCTATGACAAATGTACTGATGCATAACATTTATGATAGGGAATGCAGGTGGTGCTTGCTTTCTTAGGTTTCTCATTATTCTAATCAAGTCTCTTGTGACGATGTTCTAACTAGATGCATGATCTTGACCAATGTCCTCAGCTTGCAGAACTTTGGCCAGATGGTTGGATGGATAATGTAGGCATTAAACTTGCTGTACAACGAGCCAAAGACCGGAAAAAGAAACAGAATACAACCAGCGTAAGTGTTCTTTTTCACAGAAAGTTTTATGGTAATCACATAATGGACACTCTAATGCTGATTTCCTCAACTCTCCAGGCACGAGAAGAATCAAGGAAGAGACGGAAGCCCAGTGGAAAACAAAAAGGAGAGCTGGTTGGAGCTGAAAGGGTTTCATTTTTGGATTTGAATTTATCGGGCTCTGATCAAGTCTCCAGTGAGAAAGCAGCCAACTATGATTTTTATAACAAGTCAGCCCTGAGTGTGGAGCATGAACAGCTGCAGGTCATAAAATCCAGTAATATGGAGAGAAAAAGGATTAAGCTAGAATCATCTCCACTTCTAAAGAAAAAAGTGAAGCGAAAGCTGGAGAGAGGTGATATGGACACAACTTCTTTGGGTGTAAAAGGCAGCAACATGCATACTGCCTCTGTGAAGAGTTCCATCTCCAAGGAGACACCATTGGAAATGTCAAAAGTGGTGGCGATCTTTGCAAATAACATAGCAACTGATGCTTAATATGTAAGATTCATGCAGTAGGCATTATATTTCAGTTGTCTTGGACTCATCATTGCTTATTTGTGCAGGGATTCTTGCAAAGTGCAGGCATCCCTGATTATTTCCCAGCGTCAGCTACTAGCTTTGCCTGTTTTGATATGTCCTGTGAGCTATCCAATCATTCCACTATTTTCATTCCCATTGCAACAGTTGACACATCATGTCAGATATGCTACTTTCAAAGGGTAAGCTTGATTAAGGAAGCACTTTGGATACATGTTAGGCTTCCGATTCTTGAATTTTATGGAATAAGACGTGATAGCTTCAATGATGATTATGCCTCGTAAGCCATGTTGGGTGAGCTTGATTAAGGAAGCACTTTGGATACACGTTAGGCTTCCCATTCTTGAAATTAATGGAATAAGACGTGATAGCTACAACCATGATTTCTAAGCCATGTTTTATGAGCAGCAAGAGAGCTTTCATTATATAACTTCGGGACTTCATAGCTGCCAAGCCTGATCTTGGTATTGTACCTGTGAAAAACACATAATCAATGGAGTCTATGGTTGCAACTTGTTTTTCTGGTATCAGGTCACTTCATTTTTGGTCATTTAGTCAGTTTGAGATCTGTGTTTGGGACTTATTTGAAAGACGGGGTCTTTTCTAAATCGTGTGGCATTAAGATGGCCAAGTTGATTGCTCATGAAATTGTTCATAAGAAACCCGGTTTTTAATCATGTAGTGACAACATTCAGAAAATAACCTTGAGAGTTAAGGATAGGTCTGGGGTCAAAAGTTCACAATGGCATTGAATAATTTCTAGTCAACTTGAGATAAATTGCTGACTAAAGACATTTGTGCCTAGATAGCATGAAATTGGTTGAAACACTCTCAATAGGGTCACTAACCTTGGTTCACCCTTAGCCACAAATCATCACCATATTAGTAGTTGAGTCATAATAGTATGCATATGAGTTTTATTATGTACAAATTTGGTTAAACATGCATTTGCTCATTCTAATCTTACTAAGAAAGAAAATTATTCTCACTCACCAAAATGTGCATATTTATCAAGAAACTCCATTAAAAGTGAGAAATATATGGTGGTCTTGTGTCAAACCCTAAAGTACTAGAAACGATATTTGTTTGTGTATTGTTACTTTTGAGACATACTCATATCAATGATTTCTCATTTGCTTTATGAGGCCAATGGTGGGACATTGAGAGAATAATCTTATTGATTCAAGAGCATCACTCTTGATGCATTTGCTTGTCACATGGATGGGCCCATCTCTTGCGCGCGTGGTGCACACACACACACACACACACACACACACACACACACACACACACACACACACACACACACAATTGCCAACTTCACTCATTCTTCCTTGAATGAAAGCATGCAAGGAAAGTAAACAAGAGAATACAAGAAATGCTCACATATACCTCTTCCTTTCCATTGTGGTCTAAATTTTGGAGGTGAAATCTTGATGCTTGATTGATTGAAGGTGCATGAATGATAGTGATGGATTTCTCTCACACTCACTTTGACTCTCTCAAGCTCTTTAACTCAACATGCATGCGCACGTGTACATGCGCGTGCACACACACACACACACACACACACACACACACACACACACACACACACACTCTCTCTCTCTCTCTCTCTCTCTCTCTGTGGAGTTGGAACTGGGAAGGAGTGGAAGATAATAGCACAAGGGCTCTTTAAACTTTGTAAACCTATGATAAGTTTGTTTTTATTTTTTGAACCTTAAATAAATGGGGTTACATATAGGGCTGAGCATAATTGTACTCTTTCATATTGCCCATTACAATGCCTATTGTGATTTGTGGCTTGTCAGTGGGATTTACATTTAGAGTGCATAGCTATCCTACCATTTAGGAGCCTCATTTGAATGTTCACACAAATTATATGGACTTTGCAGCTTACACACATGAAAATTGATGTTACTTGTAAATAAATAAATAGAAGTCACATGGAGAATGTGGTGCTTTGATTTTGCATTGAATGCTCTTCCATGTTGCAAAGTTCTTGAAAAGTATTGGTCGAGCTAATAGAAAATGAAAGTTATTATTGAACTCAATACTTTTAGTAGCACCAAACATGAAAACGATTTTAATAATTAGTTTAATATTTTTTGGCTCCTATGTTGGCCTTGTCTACTTTATTTTTTTGCATTTGGACTTTGATTGCTATTTTTGGCACTTGCTAAAAGTTGTGCTTTTGGTAGCTTATGATGCTTTTGAAATCTTCTTTTATATCCAGATTTTTAGTTACTATTTTTAGTAATTGCCATATTTGTAGTTATTATCCTTGGTAGTTACTAAAATTGGATAACAATTGTGTCCTCCAAGATGATTACTAGTCCCTTGGTACTCTCCAATGAAGTGTGTAGTAGCACACACCTTATGTTCTTCTCATGTTGTAGGATTCTTTGAAATCACTACTAGGACACAAATCTAAAAGGTATTATGAAACTCTATTTTTAGCAATGTTGAATGTGAAAATAATTCTAAAAATCATTTAAATGTTTTTTCAACCCCTACCTTCGACTTCTATACTTAAGCATTTTGATTTTGGTTGCTATTTTTGGAACCTTTTGAAAATTATGCTTTGGTAGTTTATAGTACTTTTGGTAGCTTGACTTGAATGGCTATTCTAGTATGGTTAATTTTAATAGTTGCTACTTTTGTAGTTATTGCAATTGACTTAGATTTACATCCTCCTAGATGAGTGCTATTTACTTGGCCCTCTTTACAAAGGTAGTGTGCAATAGTATGCACCTTATTCTCATCGCATGTTGCAGGATTCTTTAAATTTTTTGCTAGAATTCATGGAACATTTAAGTTATTACAAAACTCTTTTTTTGTAGCACTAAAAGAAAAAATAATTTCAAAGTATTTGTGGCTCCCAACTTGGTCTTCTCTACCTATTTTAGCATTTCAAACTTTAAGTGATATTTTTGGCACCTTCTAAAAATGGTGTAATAGTAGTTTATGGTGATTTTGATAGGTTCTTTAATATTTCATATTATTTTCTATAGATATTTAAATTCATGAACATTTACACCCTCCTAGATGAGTGCCAATCCCTTGGCACCCCCTTAAATGACCAATGTAGTGTGTAGTCGCAAACACCTTAAACATGGAATGATAGGACGAGTGATTAAGGCTCAATTGACGAGTGGTGATTATTGTGGATGTGCATGGTGCCTATTTACTCCAAGTTAAGTGGGTAGTGGTAGGATGTTGTTGGACAAGGGATTGTTGCACTAGCTTTATAGACTATAAGAAGGTGGTGAAATGTGCTGGATGATAAGGCTTTTCTAAAGAGGATTCTGTTGTTGATATTAGGACTCTTAATATGACGAGTCCTTCCATGATAAATGTGAGTTGAAGTGTTAGAAATGAGCAATTGCAAGGTGTGAAAGGTTAAAGAACTTGTTATCAAAAGTGGAGATGAGGGGAGCTTGGTTTCGCCATTAGCCTTGATAGCTATATTGTAAAACCATGTACATACCCACTTCTTAAGGGGAGCACTAGTCTTCTTGTCTATATAACATATATTGGTGGATTGGGAGAAGGGTCTAATACTAGGTGTTCTAAGACTCCCTAGGTATATCCCACACTTGAGGACCCAATTTGTGTGAATAATATGTGAGGACCCAATCTATTTATAAGTTGTAGTGCAAATAATATATGAAAGCATGTGCTTACCTAGACCAATATAGAAGTATAAAAGGTTGAAGTGGATTGTTGTTGTTGTTGTAGCAAAGGTGTCTCCATTATTATGAGATAGGAAATATTGTTGATGATGAAGTATGGGAAGCATGAAGAGGATTGTAACGGGAGAGTTAAGATGATGGATGAACATTAGTGTTCTATATAAATGGAAATAAATGTACATATAGCCCTTATGATTCAATTTCTAGATGGTAGTTAGGGATTATCTCATGGGGAATTTCTTGTTTTCTCTTGCTATTTGTTTGTTTGTTTTATTGTCACTAGTGTAGATGATTGGCATTTTAGGAGGAAAAGAGGTGTAGGTGACTTAGGTGTTCAAGTTGAACACTATGCAAGAAAGAGCTTTCTAGATATATCCCGAACCTGATGTGCCCTAAGCATGTGTGGGGTTAGTGTTTGGCTCGATGAGAGCTCAACAATGGGAGATTGGATGCAAACTTTTATTCTTTAAAGAGCTTGATAAGTTTGAGTATCAACTACATCTAGGCTCTCACTTAGTTGTGGGCCATACTCCTTTGAATCATATATGTTCTTCCTCTCTCTCTCACATGAATAAAGAAGGTTAGAGAAACAAGAATGTAGTAGACTCACCTACTTATCTTCACCATGTTGTAGTCCAAAAGGATAGAAGGCTTGTTGATAGTCTCACGATTCATGCATCACACGTCAAGCCACCATATCTACTCCATATCTACATCCTATAGCTCCAATGTTGAGAAGATAAGAAAGAAAAGAAGAGGATGGAGAATATATTTTCTCAATTGGTCCCTCACTTTCTCTCTCCCTCTCCCTCTCCCTCTCCCTTATGCACTACCTCTCACTCAACTTCTTACCCTTTAAGCTATGGATGCAAGACTCAAGGCCTTGGTCTCTCACTCACTTCATACTCTCACTCTCAAGAAATGGTTGCCACAAGTTGATAGACTAAAAGACAAGAGAGTATAAACTCAATAATTGCATGCGCAAGAATGAGCTATCTATTTTCTTTTATACATTATATACATTAGGTTTAGGGCTTTCACTTTTGGTTGGGAGCTCTCCCCTTTTCCATTGGGATTATATTGGTCATTCTCCTTGGTGTATATACTAGCTCTTTGTGGACATGGCTACTCTAGAAGCAAATAGAGATTTCCCACAACCCTCACATTTTTTGTGGATCTTCTAATGTAACTTTGGAAATCATTTACAATTTGCAGGGGGGGCGAGTCTAGTTTTCATTGAATTTTTACAAAGTAAAAATGTCTTTCACTTGTAAGTGATGGTGGGTGAAAAACATTACATGAGCACCTTACTAATGAAAGATATCTAAAATAATATATTGACCTCTTCAAACTTTAACATAGCTTGAAAAAGTACTTTTTGGCACCCTTCATCACTCTTCACTCCTTGATTGGCTTCTAGCTTGTCTTCAACAACTTTTCGTTTGTGAGGGTTAACATGTACCCCCTTGCTAGCCAAGTGCCAAATCCCGTGGCACACTCAATCAGTGTAGTGTGGTGGCCATCAAAAGATCTAGATCTTGGATGTGCATATGGAATGCCTAGCATGGAATGATGGTATGGAATGACTAGTGTTGACAAGGATTGTGGATTGTTAAAGCTCATTATTACCATGCTCCATCTTTAGTTATTTATACAAACAATATGCTCTCCTTGGGGGTATGCTTGTCTAACTATAAAGTGTATTGGTGCATGTGTAAGTACAACCAAGGAGATGAAAAGTTTCTTGGTATGTGTCCTGCACTTGAGGACCTAGTTGGTGGAAGGGTGTGTGCAGCAATTGCACTAAGGGTGATGACTAGTCTCTATTGACCAGGCTGGAGGTCTCATGTTTTTGATGTGTTGTGAATTTGTGCAGTAGGGGGAGGATGGGGCTAGGGGATTAGAGATGGAGAAGGTTGGTCTGACGTTCTCTAATTTGAGGACCCGTAGTTGTAGGGGTTGTCAAATGTGCCTAATCTAGTTTATTTTTTCTCCTCCCCCCCTCTTTTGGACTAAATAGAAGTGAATATTAAAACCTAGGGAGTAGTAACAATCTTCATGATAGGCAACTTTAGCTCTACAAATACTCTTTTAGTTGCTCCCATAATAGAATGTGCAATTCTAGGAAGAATTGATGGGTACCACAAGTGAAGTTGTTATCAACCATATCCTCTAGTAGAGTTGAAGTAATGCTCAAAGATGGAGCTCTGCCATTGTGACTTTGTTAATGATATCTTTGAAATCAAAGAAGAGTGATAATAATCTCTCCTTGCACATCATTGGTTTTTTCTCCAACAACTTGATTAGAAGCCTTAAGTAGATGCAAATGGTGACAAAGGCTAGGTTAAGGAAATTGTTGAAGTTTTTGACGAAGTCGGAGAAAGATTCCTTTAGATCCCCAAGCTAGAACATATATGCCTACCTCTTGTTGATGGCTCCGATCTTCTTGCATCAACAACGACGGTTCCCTTCAACCATCTACGCAATGGGCCCAGTGTTCCTAACCCTACCTTTTTGTTTGCAAGTGCATGTTATGTCTTAAGGGTGGGGACGTCAGCATCTAGTCGGTTGACAAGTCCCAGGCCGTGTCGATCAATCTATCCCAACCGATAAGGTTTTAAGTGTGGGGATGCGTCCCTACACATCTAATGTGCATACCGTCTGCATATATCATTACCCAATCGTGTGTGTCTACCACGTACTAGTTTTGCCCTGATAGGGTCCCTTACCCAACCACCGACCCTCGTATCCCCTGTCGTCGAGGCCATTTCCCTTGCGGTTACTTTTATTGCGCAATTTTTTTCATTTTCTATGTGAACACACCTTACGTTCACCAAACTTCCGATCCAACCTTACCCTTAGAGTTCTTTGTTTTCCCAACCTAAGGATAGCCCTTCAAGAGAGATGGGAGGGGAAGGAGGCATGGATAGAATGCCTGGTTGAGCTCGAATGCTTATCGAAAACTCGACTTCTAGCCACCCATGCGCTAATATGCAAGAAGGCAAGACACAAAAGCTCATTTGACAAGCATGTCAAGCAACGAGACTTTGAATGAGGTGATTTAGTATTGCTAATATGTAAGAAGGCAAGACACAAAAGCTCATTTGATCAGCATGTCAAGCAGTGAGACTTGAATTTGGAGATTTAGTATTTCTATACTTAGTCAAGGGACATACATAGAAAATGAAATTTCGGGGGTTAGATCCTTTCAAAGTATGAATGTGTTGTACACAGTTGACTTGACAGTGTTGAAGAAAATGGATTGAACATGGAGCATGTCTACTACCCTTTTGTCATGTGTGTTTTTCCATCTCTCACTTTGATTTTGTACATGGTATCAGAGCAAGTTATTGTCCTTTTCTCAATATACACTCAAGCTAGCTCTGTGTGAGCTATTGGAGCTACCACTGCCAGAATCATCAAGTGGAAGAGGTGCAGATAAAGGCCAGAATTTGGAGAGTAATTCTAAGAAGTGAGCGACGAATGGGTTTGTAGCATTCCCTTTCCTATGGAAAGGCTCATCATGTGGTTGCGCAAGAGACATTATGCAAGGCCCGAATTCCACACTAACTCTCAACTACCTTTTGGAAGAGTACCATCTCATTTTTTAGGTTCAATGCCTACTAATCACAATCAGCCTATTTTGAGACAACAACCTTTTTTTGAAAGGGAATTGAAAGACAAAATCGTTTTGGAAAAGTACAATGGATAGTCATCTTCACCATCTGACCTAGAAGAATGGATTTCAAAATTAGAGTTATATTTTGATATATTCCCTAGAATTGATGATATGAATATCCATTTTTTCTCATTATATTTGGAAGGATTTGCACATACTTGTTAGAGATATATTAAGACACAGAATATACTAGTAGAGAGTTGGTATGTATTCAAGGCACTTATGATTAAGGTCTTTGTCTCCTCTTGAAAAAAAGAATTGACACGAAGATGGTATGGATTAAAGTAACGAGTCCTAAATTTATGGGATTATACAAACCAATTCTTGAGTCTCATCATGTATGTAGAGAATATAAGTGATGAAGCTAAACTCCATAAGTATATGTATGGTTTAAAACCTTATTTATTTAGCTTTGAAACAAAATTCTGTGTTAATTGCTTGAAAGAGACAAGTCCAAAATTTAGAGGTGAATAATGAATCCCTATTGTTGACAATCCTTTTTGGCAATCTATGTAGTCTGAAAATCTCTTGAGAAACAACCTAGTAATGTCAGATGCTTTGGAGGTAGTTTTCATAGAAATGATGGGAGTAACCTTTCTCAGCATATCTATGACTACTAGGATTGAGTTATAACCTTCTCAAACAGTTGAAAAACCAACCACAAAATCCATACTGATGAATTCCCATTTTGTTTTAGGAATGTCAAGAGGATGTAAGTCTCTAGGGAGTTTGATCCTTTTAGCCTTTATTCACTGATAACTTAGGCATTGAGTTACATACTTTAATACATCAGCCTTCAGTCCTAGCCGATAGTAACTCTTCCTTACTACATTTACAATCTTTGTATAGTTGGGTGTGTAGCTATTAGACTATCATGGGCCTCCCATAGAATCTTCTTCTTAAGGTCCCAACTATTGGGCACACACACCATGTGCTAACTATAGAAAATTTCCCTCAATGTGGTAAGGCTTGAATTTGGCCTTTACACTTTGGCTATTTTTCCTAGATTGAACGGATCTTTTTAGCTCAAGATAATCAAGGTCTTCAGGACTTTCAACAACTATAATCTCTAGGATGGGACTGCTAGGTGTGGAAATTAATCTTGCAGCAAGTCCTCTATTGGTTGGTTTTTCCATTATTAAAGAAATAGGAAGGACTTCTTGATAAGGACATTATGTACTACATTGTCCTTGCCAGGTTGGAATTTTATTCCACAATCTAATTCCTAAAGGGCTTCAATCCATCACCTATGTCTCATGTTGAGATTAGTTTGTTGGGTAAAAAATCCACTTAAGACTTTTGTGGTCTATCACGAGTGAATCTTCTCCTAAGAAAATAGTGATACCATAATTCAGGTCACGAATGACTGCTAAAAGCACAAGGTCATGTAAAGCATAATTCTTCTCATAAGGCTTAAGCTTGCAAGAAGAATGTGTCACTAGACATCCTTCTTGAGTAAGAACACATCCTTGTGCCATGTTACTTGCATCGGTAAGTAATAACCTCAGACTCCTTTGTAAAATTTAGCAATTTTAGGATGGGGGTGGTAGTAAGACTTTGCTTTAGTTTATCAAATCTCTCATGCTCTCATGATGTCCATGTAATTTTTATTCACTTTTTAAGTAGTTCAGTGAGGGGTTCTGCTATTAAGGAGTAATCTTTAATAAAAATAATTTAAATAATGTACACGTTGTGAGTCCTAGAGATCCTCATATTTCTCTAACACTTTGGGGTGGGCAGCTGTGGAACTGCAAGTGGTTGTGCTTGAGCTCTTTTGCTTGCTTGATCTAACATTCTGGCCCTCTTCTTTTTTTCTTTTGCCTTCCTTTCTGATGTGGCATCTTGTTCTTGAGGGGGCTCTGGTTTTGTGATGAGGGGGGTGGTGGGATTCTCTCCTCATCTTGTTGCTTTCCTTCGCGGCTTGATCCTACCCATGCCTCCTGGTGTTGTCATTCTTAAAGTTTCAGGGTGCCAATCTCCTCTGGTGTCAAGCCTGCTCCTAACCGTTTCTCTTGCTAACCTTGACTAGTTGAGTCGAGGCTTGCATCTTGGACCTGGGAGCACAACCCTTTTTTGATCGCCTTCCGGGCTATTTCTAGTTTCCTTTTAAGCATATCAACTGCCTCCTCCTCCTCAGAGAGTGTGATGGCTAAGATTGTGCTGATGAAGGCATGTTGTTGGATGGGCTAGGTTAAGCAGTGCCTGCCCTGCCTTCGCTAATATTCGGCCTCCCTTTGCAACAAGGGCCAATCAGCTTGCTAGATCTTTCACTTGCTTCTCACTCTTGGCTTCCCATTCCCTTGCCTTCTTTTTCATTTCTTCTAGGCCCTCGCTTTGCCTTTGTGACAATGCCACTATCACTGGCTCCTACCTTTTCCATTTTTGTATAAGGTCCTCTTTTTCTTTTGTTAGGTGCCCGATCTTCTCCTCTACTGTTGCTCATTCTTCCCTTTGTCATTGCGTTTCACATTCTACTTCTTCTCTCTCTTTTTTCCATTCTTCCTGCTCTTGTGCTCTCTCTACTTCCAATGCGGTGAGCTCTTCCATGCCCTCTTGAAGTTTTCTCACCTGTGCTTCGAGTTTCGCATGCTGTAGAACCAGGAGCTTGTATTCCCTTTGCATTGTGACCAGCTCCTGGTTCTCTTCCTCTAGAACTTTTTCGCCACTGTTCTTCGTCATCTTCCTTGGCCCTTAGCTCTGCTTTCAGCGCATGGATTTATTTGTGTTGCAAGGCCACTTGGCGGGTCTTTTCTAGCTAGGAGGCATTTGCCATTTCCCTTTCCTTTTCCAGCGTTGCCACTCCCGATCTCTTCTCCTCCTTTTCCCTTTGCAACTGAGCGTAGAGCTCCCTGACATGCTCATCCTGGTCTGCATTAACCGTGGTGATAGCATCTACCTTTGGTCGCTTGGGTCCCTATTGAGATTCGGTGTCTACAGCAATCGATCTTTTCACTCCTATAGTTAGGGTTCCCACACTGGAGGTGGGCATTGGGATATGTGCCTTATTGACTAAGAACTACACCCATGCCATGAGGTTGTTGGAGTCCATTGTGGTTGTGGTGCATGGCGTTATTGTGATGGTTGGGGTAGTGGGCAAGAGGTTAGGTGGGGTTGAGTGGAGCATGGCTTTGCCGTTTCCTTCAGGGATGGGTGGAGGCAAGTCTTCTGCTACTTGGGCATTGGTTCCCGACTTGTCCTGCCTAGGCGGGCTCATTGCTGCTCATTTCTCCTACCTGCACTGTTGTTCAATGGACATGTGTACAACTTGTGCTAGGTCCTCCTCTTCATTCCTTCTCAACTCCTCATCTTGTTTCATAGCTCTTTTTGACTCAGCCTTGGCTTTAAGTAGGTTTGCTTATTCTTTTTTCTTCCTCTCTTCCTCCTGCTTCTTCTTCATTGCCTTCTTTTAAGGCGTCTTCGCCATCCGTTTGCTTGATTGAGCTTCTTGCTCTTTCTCTTCTTCACTAATCGTCCTCTCACTTGATGGCTCTTTGTCGTGGCGAGGAGGTGGCTTCTCAGGCATTTCATTTGATCCCTCTTCTTCGTCTTGTGCCTCTTTTATAGCCTCTTGGATAAGGGTAGTCAAGACTCCTCCATACCCTATGAATGTGGCCTTGACCGAGGGCTTCTTCTTGTCAGTTCACTTTGATGCTGGGGATTCTCCACCCACCGGTCTACTTCCAAGGTCGAGTGTCTTGGCTGATTGGTCTATGGTTCTCCTAGCATAGCCGTTCCAATCCACTTCATGCAATGAATGAGCAACCACTCTCTCCAGCACGGGCGCAATGATCCTATGCATGGGCGAATTGTACCTTAGGCTGGAGAAAAGGGTGTGGATAACCTTTGCTTGCAATCAGACTTCCGCGTTGGGAATGTCTTGGATACTTATCCCATCGTTTGTTAAGATGCTTTCCTTCTTCATCCCCATCATGGCATAGACGTATCTTTTGTGCCTTTTCTCCACCTTTGGTTCCAATCCCAGTGCCTTTTCCACTAAGGTCTTGTTGAGTGGGACCTGACCTGCTTGGTTCCTTCCTTGCTTGCCAAGGACACTGTCCCACTCTCCTTATCATGGTCATATGTCCTTAGGAATTCCACACACTTAGTGCAGTCAGGCTCTTGTTCGAACTTTTGAATATACGTGGTGAGGTTGCACTAATCACAATCTTTCTAGCGGCTTCCTTGCGCTGGTCACCACCCCTTCGATGTTGTGGATGCTTCTAAACCTGAGCTGGTTGTATGCCCGATTTTCAAGGGTTAGACCGTACTTGGCTCTTTCCTCTTCCATGAAGGGTAGGAAATGGGCTCGATCTTGCTGTGACATCTTTGGCTCTTGTCATAAGCCATGGTTTGCCATTAGTGCTTTTCCACCTAACTATTCACTAAAGAAAACACTTCATGCTTGGCAAATAAACTCATTTTTAGTACATAATTAAACTTTTTCCTCCAAACAGTCTAAGTACATTGCGTCCAAGTTTTATTGTCAATTCCTTAGTCACAAGTTGTTTTGTCCTACTATTGAGGTTCCTCATGTTTCGCATGTGTTATTTTCCTTTATAGTTCTTGTTATGTGTTTGGTTTGTTTTAGCACGCTTCCCCCTCTCTGAATTGAGAAGAATCCTTCCTAGGATTAAAGGGTTAGAGGATGACGGCCGTTCATCACATAGTGTGAGAGCTTTACCTTCGAGCCACGCATAGAAATTCAGATTATACTCGAGATTGGCATAGCTATCCATCTCAAAAGGGCAAATGCCTATGTGCGTAATATAAGTGTGGATGTCAAGTAAGAAGTCATCGGAGTCCATTCGACTAGCGACATGCAACTCCTCCTCTATCATGATGTGATCTAAAAATGGATGTCCCTCAATGTGTTCTTCTAAGGGTTGCTTACGAATAGAAGTCAACACCCTATAGGAAGTTGGAGCGACATAGGTTGGGTCATATTCAGATGCTTTGATTGTGCGTCACTGTTCAGCATTGGACATTATTTGATATCCCACTTGCTCCCATTGCAATCGTAGAGCGTACCATTTTTGTAAAAAGGAGGGGTCATGGTCGATAAGCTATTCCAACTTCACGATTTCTTGATTTGTGGCCGAGGTTGTAGTCTTGTTATATAACGTAATAGACATTGCTTGATGGCTTGTTTGTGTGATATGTCAGTTGCAATTAATTCCTGAGCTGCTTTGGAAGCCTTGCCGAATACAAATTCTGACTCTTCCCAAGAGCAAGTGAGTGTTCGTACTTCCGTTGCTATAGATTCATCCAAAAGGTCTAAGTCTAGTCGTTCGTAGCTTTTAGCCAAGGCCATGAAAGTAGCATCCAAGCATCGGAGGGAAGCAACCAAGTCATCCCCTGTATTTTCAGCAAAGTCCACGGCCAAGTCTAAGATTGGCCATCGCTCATAAGAGGGTCGAAGGCCGGTGAGGCTTAACATGACTAGAGAGTTCAACAGGCAATAGTCGTAGTTTGGGTTGTTCTTTAGGTTAGAGCTTGGGCTCACATTTGATGGGTTTAGTGGGAGTTGTGCTTGTTAGGCCACTAGATGCATTCGAGATGTGAGAAGTATCATTAGCGCTAGAGCTGGGCATTTTGCTAGTAGTGGGCTGCGATTTTGGGTGATAGATTGGTTCAGGCCTTGCTGAGCTAGACTTTGGAGGTTCTACGGACTTAGCGACCTGATTCTCTTGTGTTGTGAGTGTCTCTGGCATGATGTTTCATGTGGTCATGTTTGAGGGTGGCATTTGAGTAGGGCCTTTGGTTGTTTTGGCTTTAGGTAGTCAAATCCAGGTGTTACCTGCGTAAATAGCCTTGCCCTTGCAATAAGATCTTGGGGACCCATCGTGGCTTGACCATGCGTCGATGTTTATGGCAAAGCCTTGGCTTTCTAGGTTTTGGGTGTGGATGATGAGCCTTGCGAGGCCATGGGTTTCTATTCTTAGGTGGCCCTCCCTGTTTAGGTACCCATTTGAACTGGGGTTCATGGGCTTCAGTGTGGGTTCTAGTGGGTTGTTGGCCTTGAGGATAGGTGGGTTATGCTGAGTCACGACCCCCCTCCTTAGCCTTGGCGGTGGGTTTCTCTACCAGTGGCTTTGTGGACTTGAAAAGAGTCAGACCGCCCTTACTAAAAGTTGTAACTATGTAGACGTTACCCATGGTGAGGTGGATGCACTGCGACTCGTAGTCGACATTGCAATGAGCTTGCTTCTTGAAAGTTCGTCCTAATAGCGATTTTGTGCTTGTATTCTTAGTGTTGGGCAACACATAGAAAATTATTGGCATGCTTTCAGACTCAATAGAAACTGCAACCTTGCACTTTCCTAGAAGTTTGTAGGGTTGGCCTCCATAAGGGGTGACACTAGCATTAGTGGGCTACAACTGCGGTTTGCCAATTTGGTCCAATGGTCATAAGTCAAGATATCAAATCAGCTCCCTCATCGATCAATGCGTTGATGGTGCATGTTTTTGGCAGTGGTCGTCATGTGTAGGTAAGCTAGTGGTAGTGCTTCCTCATCCTCACTATCCATCTCGGTGATAGTGGCTACTCGTACATTGATAGGTAGTGTTGGCATTGGGGGCTCATGCAATGGGTGCGTGGGGGGGACTTCTTTATGTGGCTGCCATTGAAGAAGCCTATACCCTCTCCCTCTAGGGTTTCAAGTTCTACGTTGCCAGTTTGGCTAACGGTTCGAACCTTGAAAGGTCCTAGCCCCCAAAATTTTAATTTTTTCTTATGTCCTTTGATTGAGTACTGTAGTACTAAGTCACCCTGTTCGAAGTTGCGCTGCTTGACATGCTTGTCAAACCAGCTTTTGCATCTTGCCTTCTCGCATATGAGCACATGGGTGGCTAGAAGCTGAGTTTCTGTTAAGCGTGCGAGTTCAATTAAGTGTTCTATCCATGCCCCCTTTCTATCCCATCTTTCTTAAAAAGCGATCTTGAGGCTTGGTACCAAGAATTCCAAGGAAAAGATTGCCTCTGTAAAAATACGTCACAATCTAAAGGCGGTCTGTCCCACCGCCGTCTTGTAAGTCGTGAGGTAGGCCCACAAGGCCACCATCAATTTGTTATCCCAATCACTGCGTGACGCAGAGATGACCTTGGTCAGAACATTCACTAGGATTTTATTTGTTGATTCAACTTGACCGTTTTCCTATAGGCAATATGGTGAAGATTTTCGATGAATGATTAGAAAGGATAGGAGGTGAGCTATCACTTTGTTGATGAAGTGGGTGCCTTGTTCGCTAACTAGTTCGATGGGGCAGCCAAATCGTGAGATCACTTGCTCCCATAGGAACTTAGCGGTGGTCCGAGTGTCATTCTTTCTTGTAGCTCACACTTCTGTGTTGAGAATATCAAATGATACGTGGTATGTATGCCCATAGAGGCTAAATGTGTGCCCAAAAGAGGCTTGCCCATAAGTGGCTTTGTATGAGAGATATGACAAAGATGTATGCTCTAGAAGATCTAGAAAGAGATGTCCAAAATCCCATATGCACAGTGAGGTACAATGGCACTATCCAAAAAGCTATAAAGGCATGTACTTGGTTGACACTCATTTAAAAAGGAGAATGATACAATCAATTTGAGTCACTCAAGATTGTGTTTATGAGTCCAAGCTAATCTATCTTGGAACCTAATTCACTTGAGTTACAATTCCTCGTTCTGATAATGTACCGTGTGTTTGACTTACGTCCACCATAGCTAATCTAGCTCTAGATCCGTGTTTCGTGATATGGTATCAGAGCCATGGCGAGCTAGTTCTAGCATCACTAGTGAGTCATATACTAGCATAAACTTTTGCTTCTTCTTTTTTCTCTTCAGCCCCCTGTTTGTCAAAGAATCAGTCGCCCCTGGCTCTCCCCGCCTCTGCACAAGGCACCCTGTAGTACGAACTCCTAGAGCTCATCCCCGATGTAGGCCTCTCTGACATCAAGCAGGCCTATTGGTAGATGGCTAGGAAGTACCACCTGGATGTCTGCTCCCTGTCCGAGGAGGAATCCACTAGACGGTTCATCGAAACCCAGGAGGCCTACGAGACCTTTTCTGACCCCTAGCACAGGGCCATGTATGACCGTGCTGTCGCCATGGGCATGGCCAACGTCTTTGCTATTGCCGCTGGCGGAAGGGTTCCATGGAACGCTACAGAGAGGGAATTTCACCCATCTGATTGAGTGTGCTATCGTCACCTTTGGAAAAGAAGAAAACTAACGCAAGCTGCATCCAAGCAAGCAGCAAATGAGCAAAGCTCCACAGTTCAGCAAACTCAAGTAATAGCAAGTCGTAGGTTTGAACCCAAAGGAGTAGATGATAAATCAGGCGCTGCGTTGGAGCCTCAAAGGGAAGCCTCACATTTGACATTAATAGATTTGTTGTGAACCACAGTAGCAAAGAAGCGACATTTGCAATTTGTCATGTGTTCTTTAAACCTTGTCCTAAGGTTCACAAAATCAAAAAGGCTTTAACAAGGCCTACTGTAACCTGTTCTACTCATAATCTTGATCTGAAAAGTAAGTTTATGCTTCATTGATTAAAATCCTTATAAATGCTATCCAGAGAAATATGTATCCATCCCAAGTTCATTAAGTAAAAGAAATGTGTTAAGAAGGCTGGAACAAAAAGCATGTACCACACATCAACAAAAGGGACAAAGAGCATAACCAAGGTAAAGAGTATGAAGACAAAAAGAGAAGGAGTCCAAGAAGATTAAAGACACCCAGAAGATCGAGAAAAGCAAAGGATGCCAAAGAAGCATGGAAAAGATAAAGAACTTTCCACTGCTGACAACAAAGAGTTTCCCATAGTGGATCTCTTGTAGTGGATCTTTTTTCCCATAGTAGATTTAAAACCCTTACCAAGAATTGTAAAGTTTCAAGCCTTAACTTGACTAGGCTGCCAAAGAGCTAGTCTCCCGGTCCATGTTCACATGAAGGGGGGGCAAAAGCCAGCAAGGGTAGAGACTCATCATTTGAGAGGGGGTGTTGAGAATAGCAAATGATGTGTGGTATGTATGCCCATAGAGGCTAAATGTGTGCCCAAAAGAGGCTTGCCTATAAGTGGCTTTGTATGAGAGATATGACAAAGATGTATGCTGTAGAAGCTCTAGAAAGAGATGTCCAAAATCCCATATGCACAGTGTGGTACAATGGTACTATCCAAAAAGCTATAAAGGCATGTACTTGGTTGACACTCATTTAAAAAGGAGAATGGTACAATCAATTTGAGTTACTCAAGATTGTGTTTATGAGTCCAAGCTAATCTATCTTGGAACCTAATTCACTTGAGTTACAATTCCTCATTCTGATAATGTACCGTGTGTTTGACTTACGTCCACCATAGCTAATCTAGCTCTAGATCCGTGTTTCGTGATATTCTGCCCATTTGGTTAGGTAGTTGGTAGCCACAATGATGTATTTAGCGTGTGAATATTGTGCCATGGGACTAATGGGGCCGATGAAGTCAATCCCCCATTTCTCGAAAGGTTGTCGTGCAATAATTGGGGTTAGCTCCATGCGATCTTTATGGATAGGTACTTAAGTTTGTTGGCACTCATCACAATGCTTCACGAATCATGTTGCATCTCGGAAGAGGGTAGGCCACCATAGTTGGGACTGCAACACTTTGTTAGCTGTCATGTCTCCATTGAAATGTCCTCGTGCGACTTCACATGTGCCTCTGTTAGTATGTCATGCATCTCATGCTCACATACACATCTGCGTAGTAACTTGTCTTGTCCCAACCTGTAAAGTTGGCTAGCTATCAACTGATAGGGTTGGATTTTCAGGATAAGCCACCTAAGTTGGGCCTTTTCTATCGGTCATTCTGTTAGTCCATTTAAGCACTTGAACTATATCATCTACCCAATAAGGTGTCATGTCAGCTCTAAACAAATCTTTTTCGCTGAACACGCGGAATAAATGTGCATCTGGAAGTTCGTCCACGTTGCCTTGTCCAGCCAGTTATCCCATGGGGATGCGAGATAGATGGTTAGCCATGTAATGCAGTTTCCCCTTACGCACCGTCACAGAGAAATCAAACTCCAAAGGCAAAAGAAGTCATCTAGCAATGCATCTTGTAGCGCACGGTCTGTTAACCAGGTACATCAAGGCTTGATGGCCAACAAAGAAAGTAAAAGGTGTAGCTAAAAGGTAATGCCGAAATTTCTTTACAGCAAACACCATGGCCAAGCCCTCTCACTCCATTGTGAGTAATTCATTTCGGTCTCAGTGAGTTGCCTACTAGCAAAGCTCAATGGGTAATCCAGGTTGTGTTCACTAGGTTGGCACAACATCTCTTCTACAACAAATTTCGAAGCATTGATGTGCATATGAAACACGAGTGTCCAATTTGGGGCTCGTAGAATTGGCGTTGTGTCAGAGCCTTTTTCAATTCCTCATATGAGTGTTGGCATTCCTCAGTCCATTGAAATATGATCAATAGCTTGTATAGAGGACTAGCAATTAATGCATAGTTCAATATGAACCGTCGATAATACCCTAGTATGTCCTAAGAAGCACTGAACATCCTTATTGGGGATGGAAGATCGACAATGGCCTTGATCTTTGAAAAATCTGTGGCAATGTCATTCTTTGACACCATGTGTCCTAGAATACATCCATGTTTCACCCAAAGCTAGCACTTCAAGGGGTTCAATGAGAGATGGTATAGTTGGCACCTTTCAAAAACCACTCGAAGTGTATCCAGTTGTTTTCGCCAAGTGGAGTGAACACACAAGTCATCCACGAAGACTTCTAACTCCTTCCTCAACATGTTTTTGCATATTGTACACATCAATCGTTGGAAAGTGGTTGGCGCGTTAGGCAATCCAAATGGAATGACTATGTAGGCAAAGGCTCCCCATTCAGTGGGCGAATGTAGTCTTATGCCTGTCGCTAGGATGCACTTGCATCTTATTGTATCCAGAGAAACCATCCAAAAAATTGTAGGCCTTCTTGCCAGCTACTCTCTTGAGCATGCACTCAGTGTATGATAGTGGGTAGTTATCTCTCTTGGTAGCTGCATTTACCTTCTTGTAATTGACACACACAATAATCTTCCCATTCTTCCTTAGTACAATGACTATGGGTGAGACCTAGTCAGTGTGTTCAATTTCGTAGATGAATCTTGCTCTCATCAGTTTGTCAATTTCCTCCTTAACAACGTGACCATGCTTTGGATTCATGGGATATGGTTGCTACTTGGCAGGTGTTGCATCAGGCGTCATGGGTATGTTGTGAGTCACTACGCTCGGGTCTACTCCTTTGAGCTCTTCTAGGGACCAAGCAAAGACGTCTATATACTCTCGTAGGAGAGTAACGAGACTTGCTTCATCTTGCACAGCCAAGTCATCTGCTATAAAGACAAGTTGTGGGGTCTCTCCTTCCTTGGCTAAATTAACCTTCTTAACCTTGGCAGGTCCCTCGATTGGTTCACTTGCCTACCCCTGTCGTTTGGCTTCCAGTAAGATCACTACCCTATCTCCCTTTTGAACTTTGTGAATCGTTTTGGTAGGACTTGCGATTTTCGTTGTTCGTCTGTTCACGTTTCTTTATTCTGCACTTGTCGTTTCTCCTTTAATTGTCGGTGTCGTAAGTGGATGGGTAGGTCGCCCTTAGTGCATCTAGTCTTGGGAGGTCGAGGCATTTCAGGGTCACTATCTGAGCTGACTTCTGATTCAGAATCGAACTCTTCATTTTTGCTAGAAGAGGGGCTCTCTCTTGGTGGTCGTAACTCGGAGGGTGAGTCCGTTCGTAGCAATGGCGCATCACTCGGTTGGGCTAGGCATGCCTGCTCGTAGTCTATGAGAGCACTTGGTTGATCGCAGTCCTTGTGTCAGACTCCTTTCTCTACTCTAAGGCCACTCTATTTGCATGGTCTGGAGTCTACTCATATTTGTTTGATTATACGTCCCCCAGTGTCGTATTCTATGGTATCGATTTCCCTTTCGCTCTCGTCATCACTGAAGGAACATCAGTCCCCATATTCATCATCAGAGCTGTCTTTGACCGGTTGCTCATCATTTTCCTTGTTAACCTCAGTTCAAGATGACAGAAAAATGAAGCAAAAAGCAGAAAAAGAACAAAAAAAGAGCAAGAATGCAAGGATGGCCCTTAAAAGACTAAGCTGAGGTGAAAGCACAATTTTAAAGAGAAGGTGCCTCAAAAAACTCTAAAAACTCTTGTAAAAGAGCTCCAGGCTCCCTCTGTGCCATTTGTAAAGGAATAGACGGGTGTAGGTTTAAGGCATGAGGCAAGAAAAGGGAAATAGGGGAAATGATCTTTCCACAAAGGCCGGTCATGTAAAAGGGAAGGGCGCCCATGGAATTTTAGGACTTGTATATATAAAGTTCAAAAAGTGAATGGAAGCTCATTCTTTGGTGTGTGGCTAACAAAAGACCTCTCTTCTTCCTTTCTTCCCTTCTCTTTACTTGTGTGTGTGCTCTTCAGGGAGGGAGTGTGAGAGTGTGAGGGATCAAGAGGGTGAAGCTCTTCACTATCTCCACTTCTCTTCTTCTCCTCTCTTTGCTCGCACGTGTACGACTATGGTGGATAGAGCTTGATGGAGGAGGCTTGAGGGTGCTTGAGCTAGCATCAAGGATCGTGGAGCTATTGGTGTGCGCAAAGAAGGAGGCAACTCATTTCGGCATTGAGGTAAGCTCACTACATTCGTAGGTTTGAAGGCACGTCGGCTATGTGAGAGGTAGCCATTAGAGCTCGCTTGGAATGCTCAAAGCAATAAGTGGTCCGTGGGTCTTGATGGTTGAGCGATAGCTCCCACATTTTGGTTCCATTGCCGGGACCAACGGATTCAAGCTTGAGCACTTGCACACCTCATATCGAGCGTTGAAGTAAGGGATTCATCCCTGTCGAACTGGAGCTTGAGATAGGTAGGAAGTTGGGGCTTTTGATCTTTGATACAAGTAAGTATTCTGGTTATTTTGGTTGTTTAATGATTGGGAAAGAAGGGGAGATCATTTTAGTCATTTTCTTTTGATTCTAGTTGCATTTAGCATAGGATAGGATTACGAAATCGGTTTGGAGAAGCATAGGATTATTGCTGTAAAATAGGGCAAAACAGGCATAGATTTGGGTGAATGGGAAAAAAGAGTTGTTGGAATAGTTAATGTTGGCAAGTGAGTGATTGGGGATGGCAAAACCCTGCTCGGGAAGGGGTTTAAGGGCCATGGGACTATAGAGGAGCTCATTTTTCACCCTAGCAGAGGCAGAGAGAGAGAGAGAGAGAGAGAGAGAGAGAGAGAGAGAGAGAGAGAGAGAGAGAGAGAGAGAGAGAGAGAGAGAGAGAGAGAGAGAGAGAGAGAGAGAGAGAGAGAGAGAGAGAGAGAGAGAGAGAGAGAGAGAGAGAGAGAGAGAGAGAGAGAGAGAGAGAGAGAGAGAGAGAGAGAGGGTGTGTGTGTTTCCAGCATCGATTTGATTCGTCCTTTCCATTGGGGAGTTCTTCGCATGATTCAGGTACATCAGAACCTTCATGCTGTGTATTTGTGATTTGGAAGTCGGTGTGCTTGGTGCTTGCGTGGATCGTTAAATTCAACGAGATCATCCCCGGCACGGCCATCATCGCGCATGACTTGGCCCGCCGTCTGAGTGGATTGGGCTTGGATCGAGTCCTAGAATCGGACCATTTGGCACTTGGACCACCCAATCCATTCGGCCCTCAGACCACTAGGATAACTCGGACCGCTCGACCTAGACACATACCTCTTGGTCCGTCCGAGTCAACCCCTCAAGCCACTGGCCCTCTACCCACTTTTTCCACTTGGTCCTCAGGCCGCCAGGCCCTCTCTTGTCATTCGGCCCTTGGACCACTCGGCCCTCGGCCCGCTCGGCCCTCAGACATATCTATTCAGTCGTCCGAGCTACAAGTTCGGCTGGTGCCCTTATTCAACCATTTGGCTTGTCCGAGTCTACCACTCGGCCCCTGCAACTCGACGAGTTGGGCCGAGTCAGATTGTTGCACATTTTGTGAAAGTTCACACCAGACCTAGCTAGATCTTAATGACTCTAACCTTTGTGAGCCACCCCGACGGCCGAGACTTGATTATGGCACAAGGAATAGGCAATTTTGTAAGATGCGGCTACTTAGCAGCTAGAGTAGGTTGTCGAGAGAGTCAACGCCTTAACGACAACTAGTGGAGACATAGATAGAAAATTTGAGCCCAGTGTAGGGCTAAGCAAATAGCAACAAGATACTTGGCTCTACCCGACCTCCTTGGCCTTGGTGGAGCAAGAGAACCCAACCATGTCGGAGGAAAGATTAGACTGCAGGGAGAATGAGGACTTCGACTTAGGAGCTTTTCTAGAAGCGATCTAGTAGTTGGTGAGTAGCTATTACTCTCATGCTCGGTGTGAGCACCGTGGTAGAGCGGTAGAAGCCATTATAGCTGACCTAGAGGAGGAAAGAAAACTAGCCCACAAAGCACAGCGAGGCATAATGGAATACAACCGAGACTAGCAAACTAGGAGCCTGAGGCAGAATGTAGAGATACATCGAGTTCTGAACCTAGCAGGCAGAAATTGAACTGACCATGAGAAAGCGCTAGAAGAAGACTTGATACTAAGTGAGCTTCTCATGAAGTGATTGCTAGACAACACAACAGCAGAGCAGAGCACTGCAGCATTGGCCACGCCACTACTAGCGGGGTTGGGGATGAACCAGGGCTCCAAGAGCTAGCCTAAGATACAAGTTGTCACAAAGCAACTCAATAAGTACCAGCCCCAAGACGATCCATATGGCTTTATTGAGAAGTTCGAGTAGGTCTGCAAGGCCAATGGTGTAATCGACTTGACTCAACGCTCTCAAGTATTTGGGCTTTGCTTGGGAGACAAGGTTCAAATTTGGTACATGAGTCTAGATGTGACAGAGCGAGTAAACTTCAATGGATTGAAAAACCTCTTCATTAAGAGATTTTTTGAGCCTGGATACTCAGATAACCTACTAGTATGTCTTATGGATGTTAAGCAGAAGGAAAAACAGGATCTATGACTATGTGACCCATGTAAGGAGTCTCTTCAAGAGAATCCCAACGGGACCGAAAGAGCAGTGCTGATGGTATTTATCAATGGGATACGAAATGAGGAGTTGTATAAAGCCTTGGCAGGCAACTCGAGCTTGCAGTGAGACATGCTAGCAAGGGTGTTTGAAGAGGCCATTCGTGTTGATGACCAATTGAAGGAGAGGAGCTCTAGGAACTTGAACCAAGACGAGACCCACTCGAGAAGTTCAGAGAGAGCTTCAACATCCAACGAGCGATCATGCACAAGCACCCAAGATAAGGGAAAGGTTGTAGACACCAACCAAGAATTGGCTGACATGAAAGTGGAAATAGCCAAGATGCAGGAAATGCTAAGACGACTAATGCGACCACATGTCCAATGCATGTATTGTGGCGGGAACTACTTGCCGATTGAGTTCAAGACCCCAGGTCATGGCCTTGTGCTAACTGCGGTAGGTTTGGTCATGATAGTGCGCATTGTAGATTGCCTAGAAGACTTCCGTACTCATAACCTTATAGTCAACTGTACCTAGCAAGCAAGCTGCAATAATTCTTTGGAAGGGGAGTGCCATTGGCCCTTCCTGCATGAAAGGATGCTAAGCTAGCTGTTCCTAGAATGGATATAAATCCTACTGGAATACCTAGACCACTAGGCCCCTATGTGACACATCCACCAAGCGATGCTCCAATCCACTACGTGGAAGAGCCAAACAAAGAGGAGCCTTACCTGTACCCTTACGTCTCGCATGACGATGAGGGCAATGTAGTCCTTATGGAATATCGACCAATATCGGTGATGGCATTAGGTAGGGGACGAGGTAGAGGCCTAGGAGGGTAGACCTAGGAAACAATGGACTTGCGGCCACCCGGGACACATCTCATCACATTGTCTTGAAAGAGTGCAACAAAATAGAGACAAGGCTGACCTAAGGTGTCTTGAGTGCAGAATCACTCATCTCTTCGTCGACAGTCTGAAGCAAAAAACACCCTTAAACTTAGCTAATGTGCCATCCGTCCCATTGGGGCTGTTTGGTGTCGAGAATTTGGACGGTGAAGCTACACCTATACCATTGCATGTCATGACCCATGCACAAACAAAGCATGCCGGCATATCACTGCCAGGTCCTAGCAATCTTGACGCAGCCTCAATAGGGAAGAGGATCCATAGGCGGAGGAAGAAGAGACTCGAAGCTAAAATCGCACTGAAAACTGAGTGTGCCACGATGCTACCTGCTAGAAAGAAAGTCACTGATACTAAAGTAGAGACATCAGCCCCGAAGACTGTTGAAAAGGGAAGTGCTAAGGTGGGGGAGTACTCCGACCTGAAGCGCCAACAAGAGACCATTGAGAAGGTGAGAAGTGGGTAAAGGAGGCTCAGGAACACTTGAAAGATGTGGAGCCCATCTTGGAGGATGAGATCGAGGATCTCTCTAGCATTAGCACACCACTCTCACTCCCTCTGTCGAAATCGAGAGATGTGGCTGTGCCACAAGCAGTACTACTTAGACAAGGCCTTGACTCTACGGGCTAGCAACCCAGCCAGGGGTGCTGGCCAGGACAATCCAAAAGAGGAGAAAGACGAGTAGGCAATGACCTCCTTACCACTCTAGTGACCACCTCAATGATGGTAAACCTGGGAGATCTACTTAGGTAGCATCTGAGTCTATGGCAAGACTTGAAGCAGTGGGTTGAAGGGTCAAAAGAGCAAGCTGCTGCAGACCTACAAGAACATGATGTACAGACAAAAATACCGAGTTTGACATTATACTCCATGCCCAAATCCTTGCACATTAATGCTTTTTGGAAAGGCACCGAGAAGCACGCAGTCTTGCTGGTCTTAGCTCTAGATGACATAACAAGGAAAGGGTTTGTAGACACAGGGGCGGGAGTTAGTGTATTGAGCCATGCAATGCTCTTGACTTGTGAAAAACCACCTGTCGGAGGCTGCTAGGTTCAATGTCACATTAGCTAACGAAATGAAAGTGAAGCCATTTGGGGTGCTAGAAAACTGGCTGGTAAGAATTGCTGGAATCCGATTCTCGGTTGACTTTATAGTCATGAAGGGAGTGGACTACAATGTCCTATTGGGTCGACGCTAGATGCGCAATGCCAAAGTGATAGAAGATTGGGGGAATGGTCTCATCTTCCTAGGCAATAGAATAACAGCCGTGAGGGTAGGAATGGACTCCTGGGAAACTACACCAGTTGACCTCGACGCCATCTCCACGGTGCTCAAGGGTGGTACCTAGATCAGGAAATCCTATGGGTCCCTGACTAAGTATATCCCATGTCCTGAAGACGAGCGAGATTGGATGCATGTCCTTCTACCATTGACTTGTTGTTCTTGGATGACGAGGAGTACGAACAGGTCCTTAAGATGATTGGCGAACCTAAGAATACGCCCTCAGTACCAATCTGCATGATGGCAAGAAGCCTTCACGAAAGACCCAACCCTGTCACCTTCCAAGTGCCAACCAATTGGAGGGAGATCCAGGGGGTTTTAGAGTATTTGACCGGAAAGCTAGTAGGAAATCCAAAAACAAACTTCAAGCCACTCCAAGATCTCTTAAATAAACCAAGGTGGTGATGGGCTAGGGTGCATGACCTAAACCTCAGGTACAATTGGGCCCTGGTTCCCAGACAACCACACGAAATAGACTAAGACCTAGGAGACGATGAGTAGTCAGATGAAGATGCTTCCAATGACGAATGCAAGGACCACCCCTACTTCAGTGATGAGGGTGAGGATGAGGTAGACACCATAGAATACGACACTGAAGGATAAGTGATAGAACATATATGGGCAGACTCTAGGCCAAAGAGAAAGAACACATTCGGGATAGAGCAAAGGGTCATGTGCATGCATGGATTGTGACCGTGCTTGGTTGGAATGTGTAAGAGCCATAGATCTAGAACAAGCAGGCCTAACCCAACCAAGTAACATACCAATGCTTAAAACAGAGTCACCCTTCGAGCTGCGACCACCGGGGGAGACTACCTCACCTAGCGAAGGTGGAGAATTCGATTTTGAGTCGGAAGTAAGCTTAGAAAGCGAGTTGAAAATACCGAGGCATCCCAAGACTAGATGTACTAAGGGGGACCTTCCCGTTGACCTGAGGCGCAGACACTTAAAAGAAGAAAGGGCAGACCAATCTAGAGACGCAAGAGCGGACAAACAAGGAAAACCAAAAGACCTCCCCAAGAGATTTACAAGATTCAAAAAGGGTGATAGGATAGTGATCCTACTGGGTGCTAAACGTCAAGGAAAAACAAGTGAACCCATTGAAGGGCTCGCCAAGGTTGAGGAGGTGAACCTAGCTCTGGATGGGGAGACACCCCGACCTGTCTTCATTGCCGATGACCTAATGGAGAAGGAGGAGACACGTCTCGTTGCCCCAACACCACATGACCTCCCCAAGAGATTTACAAGATTCAAAAAGGGCGATAGGATAGTGATCCTACTGGGTGCTAAACGTTAAGGGCAAACAAGTGAACCCATTGAAGGGCTCGCCAAGGTTGAGGAGGTGAACCTAGCCCTGGATGGGGTGACACCCCAACCTGTCTTCATTGCCGATTACCTAATGGAGAAGGAGGAGACACATCTCGTTGCCCTCTTATGAGAGTATATAGACGTATTCACCTGGTCCTTAGAAGAACTCAAGGGGGTAGATCCAAGTGTAGTAAACCACAATATACCCATGACGCCAGATGTAATGCCGGCCAAGCAGTGTGACTGTACCCCATGAATCCAAAACACGCTCATGTGGTCAAGGAAGAGATCGATAAGCTGATGAAAGCAGGATTCATCTACGAAATTGAGCACACAGACTGGGTATTACCCATGGTCATTGTAATGAAGAAGAATGGTAAGATTAGGGTATGTGTCAATTACAAGAAGGTAAATGCTCCAACAAAGAGGGACAACTACCCATTGCCGTATACCGAGCACATGCTTGAGAGTGGTAGTCAAGGAGGCCTACAATTCTTCACCTATATAGTCATGCCCTTCAGGTTGACAAACGCTCCAGCCACCTTTCAATGCCTTATGTGTACTATATTTAAAGACATCCTCAGGAAAGGGTTGGAGGTCTTCATAGACAACTTGTGTTTTCACTCGACCTGGAGAGAATATTTAGATAGACTTCAAGTAGTCTTTGAACAGTGTCGCCTATATCACCTCTCTTTGAACCCTTTAAAGTGCCAGTTCTGGGTAAAGCACAGATGTATCCTAGGACACATGGTGTCAAAAAAGGGCATCGCAACGGACTTTTCAAAAGTCAGGGTCATTATTGATCTTCCACCCCCGACCAACTGTAAGGGAGTGCAATGCTTCTTAGGCCATATGGGGTATTATCGATGGTTTGTGCTGAATTATGCATTGATTACTAGACCTTTGTACAAGCTATTGATTGTATTCGAATAGATTGAAGAGTGCCAACACGCATGTGAGGAACTAAAAAAAGCCTTGACCACAACACCGATTCTATGAGCCCCAGATTGGACCATTACCTTCCATGTGCATATTGATCTTCTAAATTTGTTATAGGGGTAGTGTTGTGCCAACCAGGCGAACACAATCTCGACTATCCAGTAAGCTTTGCTAGCGGACAACTCACTGAGACTGAGATGAACTATTCAACAATAGAAAGAGAAGGTCTAGCCATGGTGTTTGCCGTGAAGAAATTTTGACACTATTTGTTGGCCGCTCCTTTCACCTTCTTCGTGGATCATCAAGCCTTGCTATATTTAGTAAACAAACCTTTTGCTACAGACCACATAGCGCAATGGCTCCTTCTTCTTTTAGAATTCAACGGACAAAGGTCTCGATTCGCAAGGATTAAATGGAGCTAACCTCAGTGATTGCATGACAACCCTTCGAGAAATGGGAAATTGACTCCATAGGACCCATTAGTCCTGCGGCACAATACTCTCAAGCCAAGTATATCATTGTAGCCATTGACTATCTAACGAAATGGGCTGAAGCACGGGCTACGTGAAAGAATGACGCGAGAATGATTGCCAAGTTCATATGGGAGCAGATAATCTCACGATTCGGCTGCCCCATCAAATTGGTTAGCGACCAATGCACACACTTCATTAATGAAGTGATCGCGCATCTTCTAGCCATATTTCTAATTATCCATCAGAAATCCTTGCCATATTACCCTCAGGAAAATGGCTAGGCAGAATCCACCAATAAAATTCTAGTAAACATCCTGACCAAGGTGGTCTCTACTTTGTGCAACGACTGGGATAACAAGCTGATGTGGCAGCCTTGCGGGCTTACCACACAGCCTACAAAATGGCCGTACGCTAGACACCTTTTAGGTTGACCTATGGAACTAAAGAAATTCTATATGTAGAGTTATTCGTTCCTAGCATGAGAATCACACTTCAGGAAAGATGGGAAGGAAAGGAAGCATGGATGCAACGTCTAATTGAACTTGAACGCCTCTCGAAAACTCGCCTCCTAGCTACCCATGTGGTCATATGTGAGAAAGTACGACACAAAAGCTAGTTTGACAAGCATTTCAAGCAGCGCGACTTCGAACAAGGTGACTTAGTGCTCCTTACTTCGTTAAGGGGCATAAACAGAAAATGAAGTTTAAAGGTCCAGGGCCCTTTAAGATTCGTGTCATTAGTTGATAGAACCTGCCTACCTCCACATCACAATCACTGCTAAGCAAACCTGCACTGTCAATGCTTTAATTGATGATGGAGCAGACTTCAATGTCTTAACCCACGATCATTGGACCCATATTCGCAAACCACAACTACAGCCCACTATCGCCAAACTGAGCCCATATGGGTGGCCCTCATACACACTCCTAGGGAAATGCAGGGTGGCTATTTCTATCGAGTTTGCGAGCGTACCGATGACATTTTATGTATTTTTGAACACGAAAAATGTAGGCACCAAATCTCTACTGGGTCGAACCTTTAAAAAGCAAGCTCATTGCAATGTTGATTATGAGTCACAACGTATCCACTTAGTCAATGGCAATGTACGCATAGTGGCAACCTTCAGCAAGGGCTGCATGACTCCCACCAAACCCGTAATGCCACTGGTAAACATGCATTCAGCTAAGTCCAAGGAGGAGAGTTGTGATTTGTTATACCCTCCCAGGCCTCTATGCCAGCAATTGACTGAAACCACGGTCGATGCCCATGAACATCACTTAAGGTGGGTGCCTAAACGTCAAACCCTACCACCCAAAAGCAATCGACCATGCCTTCGCAAGGCTAACAACACAACCCCAAAACCTAGAAGGCCAAAACAAAGCTACACACAACGACGGGTAGTCAAGAGGCACTGGGTTCCTAAGACCCTATTGCAAGCACAAGGTTATTATGAGGTAAATGCCTGGATATGGATCTCTAAGTCTAAAGTAGCCAAGAGAACCAATCAAGTGCCACCCCCATGAGTAGCCATACCCCATTGTGCAATGGGTCAAGGCCTAACGTCGCAAAGGACTCGAGTCACCAAGCACGTTGATTTGCAACTGATTATGCACACGCAGACCGACCAAATCTACCGGCCCAAACTTCAGCCTACTGTTCCCAAACCAGTCTCACATGACTTAATCAAGACGCAGGAGGCCACACCCCCAAGCAGGGACGTCCCAACCACAATCTCAGGAACAACCGAGCTTGCAACTATCTGCTACCCAACTCTCTAGTTCCGTCCCACCTCAACCACCCATAGGCCTTAGACCCTATGAGAAGAAATCATTCTTGTCATTGGTTGCGGATCTAGCCAAAGATACGGGGGATGACGCCATCGCTTGCCTCAGGCACTTATATGCCACAATTATGTCGCTGGCTCTGATTTATGACCTCTTGGACTTGGACCTCTTGCAAGAGCCCTTTGTGACATAAATTTGTACAATGCCTTATTCATGGGACACACTGGAATTTGCATTCGTCAAAGCACCCCACTCAGTTGCAGAGTTGCTCGCATTGAGATATCTATAGAGCAAGCCATCAAACACTGGCTCATCATGTCATATGATAAGTGAGACTCTTCTACTATCACTGATCGAGAATTAGAGGAGTTAAAAAGGCTTGCTGAGATTGAATCCCCATTCTTACGAAGCTGGTACGCCCTTCGATTGCAATGGGAACTCAAGGGATGCCAAATAATGACCAACGCTGAGCACTACCGAGCCCTCAAGACATCGGAATATGACCCAACTTATGTCGCTCCAACCTCCTGTAGGGTATTAACCACTATTCATGAGACCGACCCCTAGAAGAGCACATCAAAGGACACCCTTACCTTGACTGCCTCTTGACAGAGGAAGAGTTACATATTGCTAGTCGCATTGATTCTGGTGATGCCCTAACAGATGTCCTTACTTACATCACACATGTAGGTACCCGATCCTTTGATCTGGATCGCGATGCTCAGCTAGAGTACAATCTAGACTTCTATGCTAACACTCAATCGTAAGCTGACAGCCTTGGGCCTCCTAGCTTTCAATCCTAGGAAGGATTCTCCCTAGATCCGGAAGGGGAGGGGGATAAGGTAAGATGGGTGAGTGTAAGGTGGGTGAGTCAAATTGGAACCAATCAAAATCAAGCAGATGCATAAACACGTGAGGAAAAGCCGCACCATTGTGAAAACCTCAATCAACATTTAAACACAAGAAGAAAATAAACATATTAGTTTGCGAATGAGAAAAAATGTCATGAAAAAATTGAATTAAAGTGTGGAAAAGTGTGAAAGGAAAGTTTATGTTGGAGCTTAAATGTTTTCATTCAACAAAACAAAGCCTTTCTTTTCAACAAGTAACTCTTTTGCAAGTACTAATGGGAACGATGGTTCATGACATGAACGAAAGATGTTGCAGCAAGATTGCGCTCACTGACTCCCTTTCATGGAGGAGGAGAGAATGCAGTACGGTATCAACCTGGAAAATTGAGCTTATAGTTAGCTGAAATTCTGTAGCATTCACAACCTTAAGAAGGTGATGGCCAAGGAGCAGGCCTGTAAGGAGAATAGTGGAATAATGTAACCTCCACAAGTACCTAGAGAAGTTTGTGCAGGAACATGGCCACACGAAGTGTGTAGAATTTTTGAGAACATACAACCCCGACCAAGAATGCGGAATGGTGACTGTGGGAAGATGTGACAATGCCCGACAGGTGCAGGTACCATTAAACCAGGCCTTGGTGGAGAAGGCAATGGGGCTGGAACCTAAGGTGGAGAAAAAACGTAAGAGGACGTGTATGCTTTGCTGAAGATGAAGAGGGAAGAGGTTTTGATCAAACAACGGCATAAGCATATAGGATATCCCAGATGTTGACATCCGCATGTAGGCAAAGTTGGTCCACTCGCTTTTCTCCATCCAACGCTATAATTCCCTCATTCACCGGATCAGTGTACCTATGCGGGAGAATGTGGCAGCTCGCACCCTGGATGAGGTGGACTGGAATGGCTATGTGTGCATGACAATAGACCAAGTAGCCAAAGCACTAGCCCTGGGCAACAGATAAGCAGGTGGAGAATCCCCGGCCTCTAAGAATACGAAGATGAAGAAACCTTCCTCGAAAGCCTCCTTCATCGGGTATGGAAGCGTGCTGACGGCAGCCATCATCGAAGAGGCTATAAAAGAAGCCCAACAAGGAAATGAAGGAGCGAATGAGACCCCAGATAGGTCGCTAACCCATCAAGAGGACAAGCAATCGAGCGACATGACAAAAACCAAGACAGAGAAGGAGGAGCAAGAGGCTCAACCTAGAAGGAAAAAAACAAAGGAGTCCACTGGGAAGGCAACTTAGAAGAAGAAACAGAAGGGGGGCAGGAAAAAGGAAAAAGAAGATCTGGAGAGAGCCAAAAAGGAATCCCTAAGAGAGGTGGTAGAGAGGAAAAAGAAGGAGAAGGAAGAAGTTGAAAAGTTGGCAGAGGAATCAAGGAAAACAGAAGAAGAGAGAGAAATAAGAGCTATGGAAGAGGAGGCATAGTTGAGGAGACACGAGGAGGAAGACATGGTCAAAGCAACTCGCTGGTCCATAGAACAATAGAGCCGACTCAATGGCCTAGGGGCTTTAAGTCTGCCTAGGGAAGATAAACCCGGCTTAAGTACTCAAGCACCCAAAGCCATGCCTCCCATGGTCATCGAAGGCAAGGGTAAGGCTCCCATCCATCCCATCCCACCCCTCTTGGTGCCTGCCAAGTGAAGCGACCATTGTCACTCCAAGCATCCCGACCAACACCGATGTGAACAGTTTTGTGGCATGGATGCAATACTTTATCAATAAGGAACTAGCACAAGGAAAGAGCGGGGGGACCATAGCCACTGGATAGAAAAGGCCAACTACAGATGCCGAGTCTAGGCAAGATCTGAAACGTTAAAAGATGGAAGCCTCAACCACCCCAATCCCTACCACTATGACGCCACTCGCAAACCATGATGAATACATTGATGAATTGCTCTCTCAGTTAGAGAGGGCAAGGGAGGAAAGGAGGATAGTAGTGGCCGAGTTGGAAGCGGAAAAGGAGGCTGTAGTAGCCTTCCAGCTCGAAAAGGCTGGGCAAATGGCTAGCAACAAAAGGAAATCCTCGACCTGAAACGGGAACTAAAAACCAAAGAAAAAAAGGAGCAAAGCTGGCGGCAACAGCTCATAGATGAAAATCAAGAGCTCGAGAAAATGCAGGGAGAGTATAAGCTTCTAATCATTCAACATGAGGATCTAGCATAAAAAATAGGTCAGATCGAATGGGGCATGAAAGAGTTTACCGTAAGGGAAGAAGGAAGGAAGCAAGAAGAGGAGAAACACCACCAAGAAATGGAAACCATGACCGAAAGGATAAGCCTCATAAGAGAGAAGTAGGAGAGAATGAGCAGGGAATCGGAAGACCATGAGTGGAGGCTCATGGCCTTGGTGCAAAGACAGGGAGAAGGTATGGAATCTTGAATGCGCAACATTGAGGATTCTAAGCCAAAGAGCAAGTCTCTTGGAGAGTGAAAGGACATGACACAATTAGGGACTCAATCTAGGTATCACTTGGAACTCCGAAATCCAAATAAAGATACTTCTGTAGTTGCCAAGAAACTCAAAAAGTATCAGCCCGACAACGACCCATATAGTTTTATTGAGAAATTTGAGCAGGTATGTGAGGCAAATGGCCTTATGGACATTGCCCAACATGCATAGGCTTTTGGTCTTTGCCTCGGGGATAAATGACAGTCATTGTACACTAGTCTAGACAATGCGAACGGAATACTTTCAACAACCTCAAGAGTCTCTTCCTAAAGAGATTCTCTGAGGTAGGGTACTCGGATAACCTTATTGTTCGACTGATGAATGTTAGTCAAAAGACAAAGAGGATATTTGAGACTAGATCACCCATGTGCAGAGTCTCTTCAAGAGAATCCCACCCATGCCACAAAGTAACCTAGCAAATGAGCGGTCTCCATTGTGTTCATAAGTGGAATTTGAAGCGAGGAGCTTTAAAGGCCTTGGTGGGAAATTTGAACCTACAAAGGGTCTTTGAAGAATCCATACGAGTGGATGACCTTATTAAAGAGAGAAGCTCAAGGACCACAATATGAGATAGTGCAACCTCTAGAATATTAGAGAGAGCCATGATTGCTACTAGTAGCCAGAGATCAAGCTTGAGCACCCAAGATAAAGGAAAGAATGTCCATCATAGCTAGGAGTTGACAAACATGAAGCTAGAGTTGTCTAAGCTTCAAGAGATGATGAGAAGGCTCACAAGACCTCACATGCAAAGTGTGCATTGCAAAGGGAACCACCTTCTAGCCAAGTGCATGGATCCTAGATCCAGATCCTATGCCAATTGTGGTAGGTTTGGCCATGATGTAGTGTATTGCCAACTGCCAAGGTGGTTGCCATATCCATAGCCATACAACCAATCTTATTACCTACAAAATAGACTACCACCTTACCAAAGGGGAGCTCCATTAGCTCTCCTAGCACCCAATGGTTCAAGGCCAGCTATCTCTAGGATGCACATCAACCCCATAGGGATACCCAGACCACATGGACCCTTTGTGACCCATCCACCAGGTGACACTCCAATGCATTATGTCGAGGATCCAAATGAGATAGAGGCATATGTAAACCCTTACATCTCTTATGATGAAAAAGGTAATCCCATTCTAATGGATTTTAGACCAGTACCGGTGATGGAATTAGGTCGGGGAAGGGGTAGAGGCCTAGAAGGTCAAAACAAGAACCTATTGCATGTTAGACTTGTGGCCACCTAGGACACATTGCATCTCATTGCACTGAATGAGAGCAAGGTAATCGAGCCTTGATGAGTGTGGAATCACTCATTTGTCTATCGAGTGCCCTAAGTGAAAAGCATCCACTAGTTCAGCTATTGTGCCATCTGTACCTTTGGGGCTATTTGGAGTTGAGACACTTGATGGAAAGGCCACTCCCATCTCATTGAATGTCATGATCAAGGGGCAGATGAGGCAAGCTAATATCTCATTTCCCAAACTTAGAAAACTTGACGCAACCTCCATAGGAAAGAGGAGTCGTAGGAGGAGAAGGAAGAGAGCAGAGACAAAAGTCACTCTCAAAACTGACAATGCCACAATGCTACCAAAGGTTAAGCAAGTTAGGGATGTAGAAGTGGAAACATTTACTCCTAAGATAGCAGAGAAGGGGACAACCAAGGTTGGGTAATATCTTGATCTGAGGCACAAATTAGAAGTGGTTAACAAGGTCAAGGAGTGGGTGAGAGAGGCCCAAGAGCACCTAACGGATGGTGAACCCATCTTAGAAGATGCGATTGAGAAGCTCTCTCGTGTGTGCTTAGCCATGTAATCCTACAAGCATGGGGTAACCTGCTGGTGGAGACTGCAAGGTTTAACATCACACTGGCTAATGGAATGGAAGTTAGTCCATTTAGTGTGCTAAAGGATTGGCCCTTGAAAATAGCGAGAGTCTAGTTCTCAGCAAGCTTCATAGTCATGAAGGGAGTATATTACAATGTCTTGCTAGGCTAACCTTGGATGCAGAATGCTTGAGTGATAGAAGATTTGGGCAATGGTCTCATATTCCTAGGTAACAGGTCAAAGGTAGTAAGAGTCGAGACACGTGGAAGACCACGCTACGGTCAACTTGGATGCCATCTCCTCTATCTTGAAAGGAGACTCACATGCCAAGATTTTGTGTGGGCCATTAATAAAGTATATTCCCAATCCTACAGATGAGTAAGATTGGATGTATGTGCTAGCCACCATCGTCTTGCTGTTTTTGAATGAATAAGAGGATTATAAGCAAGGAGCAAGGACAGTAGGTGAGTCCCGTAAAAAGACACCACATCCCAACTACTAAAGGATGAGACCCCACCTTCAAGGCCACTTTGCATGATAGCTAGAAGTCCTAGTAGACGATAAATTCTTACCCCTTTCCATATTCCTTCTAATAGACTTGAGTGTACTTGATGAGGGAGCTAGCCGATAACCCAATCACCAACCTCAAGCCACTCCAAGACCTCATGAATGAGCCGAAATGGCAATGGACCAAGGTGCACAACCTAAACCTCATGTACAATTGGGCACTATTCACGAATGAAAAGAGGATTGAGAATAGGGACCTAGACAACAACGAGTAGTCATAAAAAAACGTAGCAATTCAAATGACTAGTACAAGGACTACCACTCCTTGAATGAGGAAGTGAAGAAGAGGCCGAGACAATAGAGTACGACATAGATGGCCAAGTGATCCAACAAATAAGAGTAGATTCCAAGCCATGGAGAGCCAACTTCTTCAGAATTGAGAGAGGAGTCTTCAAAACTGAATGTGATCACACTTGGTTAGATCACTTAGGTGTGATAGACTATGGGTAAGTAGAGCTAGTCCAACCAAGTGGTGCGCCTCACTTTAGCACATAATCGGCCTCAAGGCTACAACCACTAGAGAAGACTCCCTCCTCTAGCAAAGGTTGCAATAATCAAAAGTAAGCTCTTAGAGTGAGCCAAAGATACCCCAACCACCTAAAACCAGATGCAGCAAGGATGACTTTCTAGTCCATCTAAGGTGCAAATAGTTGAAGGAGGAAAAGAGAGAACAACCAAAGGGGTCAGAGGCCAAACAAAAAAGGAAGCCCCAAGATCTACCAAAGTGCTTCACTAAATTCAATAAGGGAGATAGGGTAGTGATCTCATTGGGAGAAAAGAGGAAGGGATAGGCAAGCAAACCGATTGAAGGTTGTGGCAAAGTCAAGGAAGTCAACTTGCTAGGGGAAGGGGAGAAGCCTCAACCCGTGTTAGTAGCGAACGACCTGACTAAGCAAGAGGAGGCTAATCTTGTTGCTCTCTTGCAAGAGTATATAGATGTGTTTGCTTGGTCCTTAGAAGAACTCAAAGGAGTCAATCCAAGAGTTGTGATGCATAAAATTTCAAGGGCTCGTGACACAACAACAATAAAGCAACGACCTTACTTGATGAATATGAAGCATGCTCATGCCATCAAAGAAGAGATCGATAAACTATTGAATGCCGGATTCATCCATGAGATTGAGCATATGGACTAGGTGTCACTTATCGTGATTGTCTTGGAAAAGAATGAAAAAATCCGAGTATGAGTAAACTATAAAAAAGTCAATGATGCAACTAAGATAATTATCCACTGCCCTATACAAATCACATGCTTGAGAGAGTAGCAAAAAAATAAGCCGATAGTTTCTTGGACGACTTCTCAAGCTATAACCAAGTTCAAATGTACCCTAATGATAGGCACAAGATGGCATTCACCATGTAATGAGGCGTATTTTTTTACATAGTCATGCCATTTGGGCTGACTAATGCACTTGCCACTTTCCAATGCCTAATTTATGCCATCTTCAAGGACATGATTAGGCAAAAACTAGAGGTATTTGTTGGTGAGCTATGCATGCACTCTAGTTGGGTGGAACACCTAGATAAGCTTTGCGCAGTCTTTGAATAGTGTAGATTGTATAGTCTCTCTTTAATCCCCTTAAATAGCCAATTTTCTAGGTAAAACACAGATGTATCCTAGGGCATGTGGTGCCCAAGAATGGCATGGCCACTCATTTCTCCAAAATCAGGGTTATTGTCTACTTGCCACTACCAAAAAATTATAAGGGAGTTCAGTGCTTTTTGGGACACACATGGTACTATCGGCACTTTGTTGTGAACTATGCATTAATTGCTAGACTACTTTACAATTTGCTAATTATATTCAAGTAGACCAAGGAGTGCCAAGGTGCTTATGAGGAATTGAAAAAGACTCTCACTATCACACCTATTTTACGAGCCCCAGATTGGAGCATAACATTCCATGTGCACATTGATGCGTCGAATTTTTCTGTAAGGAGCTATTTTTTGCTAGCCTAGAGAACACAATATTGACTATTTGGTGAGGTTTGCTAGTAGATAACTCACGGATATGGAGATGAACTACTCCACAATGGAGAGGGAATGACTTGCCATGGTATTTGCTGTAAAGAAATTTCAGCATTATCTTTTGGCTACGTCTTTCACCTTCTTTGTGGACCATGAAGCTTTGCTTTATCTTGTAAATAAACCCTACGCTACATAGAATGCATAGCTAGATGATTGCTTTTTCTTTTAGAGTTTGACTTCTCTATGGTAGTATGCAAGGGCAAGCAGCATTACATGTCTAATCACTATTGAGAATCGAGCTCGTGATTAGTATCAGTGACATGAATGACCTTATCTAGACATCTGTCATCTTAGCTATCACTCTCCATGTGTGTTGTAATAATTGAGTCAATCAGACTAAACCACAATTAGTGGTACAGTTAGTTTGTGACCTATTGTGTTTTTCAGTTACATGTGATTAGTGTACTTTAGTAAGCATTATGGAATAATGAGAAGAAGAGAACAATGAGAGTTCACGACTCTCTGTTATAGCTCCATGTCTTTGTCTCTCTCTCCCTCTGAATCTTGAACATGGTATCAGAGCCTAAAGCTTGAAGGCTTGATGATGGCATTGGCATCAGCTTTGCAAGAGCTGGAGCTTGAAATCAGGAGTTGCACTGTGACGTGCAGAAGTTCATGTGTTGGCAGCCATTAGATCAGTTGGAATGTATGTTTCTAGTGGTTTATCAGTTCACAACCTATAGAGGCTACCTAGAGGGTTCTCTGCCACTTGAATGAGCTCTCTTGCATGAACATTGATGGAAAAAATAGGAGCAAGGTAAAAAACATGACCTGCACAGATTGTGCTACTTTGCTGGTCATCTTCTCCTACTCCAACTCCGACATTGATAGCCATAAAAAACTTGTTAGGGATTGAAGAAAGCTTCATAGCATTGGTATTTTGGTTCTGAAAATTTTTGTGGGACATTCAAATCAAACATTGGCTAAAAAAGAGAGTAAGTTTGTTATTAATCATACATGACAACATACATCTACTTGGTTGTAGCTCATTAGGAGCTATATGGACCTCCACTGATGTCCTACTGATGCTTGGCAATGTATATGCCTTTACTCTCATGCATTTTGGAATGGATTTGAAGAGTTCAACACTTAGATTTAAATGGTAATAACATGCTAAAATCTATCTAGAATGCAGACTAAAATCTATCATGGAATTTCTAGCACTAGAACATGGCATTGTTCGATCAAGAAAGGCTTGAGAATGATGCAGACAATCATCATGGATGCTTGACAAATGTTGTAGCAATAATTATGTATACATGGGCATGAGATTGGAGTGTTAAATGCTGAGTTTTGGAGCTCGTTTGCAGGTTAGAAATAGTGAATTGGTTGTTGTCCTGAATATATGACAACTTACACATGAAGTTCTGGAGTATCTTGACACCTATTTGATACTCGTAAATGCTTGCATGTTGGTCCATGAATATAAGTTTTTTTGTGGATGTAAATGAGCATTAAATGCTCAAATATAGGCTGAAATATTGATGGTTATAGTAGTGGATTGGCTGTAAGCAACATGTGGCAAGAGTATTTGGCACTGCTACTTGCATACAGTACGAACATTGATGCTTGTTTGGTCACATATTGAATCCCCGATGTACTGGAACATGTCTATGGTTGTTTGAGGATATTTTTGAACTGAGAATACCTTAAATATTGTAGAGTTTATGCTCTTGGTCATAACAGGCTTCTTTTCTATCATAAACTATGGGAAAGTCTAGTGAATGTGAGCATCAGTTCTATGCATCTATTGATGCTTGTATGGACATAGTTTGTTGTTGGGATGTTTTGCCACTACCATAGAATGTTTTGAACTTATTTGATCTTGGTTTGTGCTCAATTGATTGTGTTTTTTTCATTGCTAGAATACAATTTACAGCAAGCAAGTTGTCAGGAAACTATACCTAAAGAACTGTAAGAAACTGGTCCTGAACTGCAGGAAAGTGTTTCTAAACTGCAGGAAGACTATTCTTGTAGCACTACAGGAAGATTGCCTCTAAATTACAAAAATCATATTCCTGAACTATAGAAAGATTGTCCTTGAATTGCAAAAAGTCTATTCCTAAACTGCAGCGAGTCAAGCACTTATAGATTGCATATAGCATTGAATAACTTAGTTGCAAATATGGAAAATGCTCAAGGCACTAACAATATCACTCAAATTGTGGGAGAAAAGCTTGATAACAAAAACTTTGCTCTATGGAAGTTTAGGATGCAAAATTCCTTGATTGGCAGAGGCTATTGGGATTTATGTACGGGGGACTAAATCTAAACCCGAATTGTCTCTGAACAAAATCCGACATAGGAAGAGCAAAGAGCTCACCAACAATGGTCAAAAAGAGCTAGTAAAGTACTACATTGGTTTTCTTTGTGCATTTCTGATGCGATGGCTATGCAGATTACCAATTTCCATTCCTCGAAGGATGCTTGGGATGCCCTCATGAATAATTATGGTAATGTCATGCATGCAAGGAAGATATAGCTGAAGCAACAGTTCAACAACATGTCTAGGAATGGCAGGAGCATTCAAGCATACATAACAGAAATAAAGGCCATAGCTGACCAACTAGCTACTATTAGATCTCGTGTTTCAGAGGATTATATGATTACAGTGACATTGAATGGGTTAGGCAAGGAGTATAGGCATTTGATACGTCCATTTCTGTGAGAGCAGAACCCCCTAATTGGGATGAGTTACTTGCGCTATTGCTACATGAAGAAGTAAAGCTTGGCTTAAATATAGGTTCAAGCACATCTCAAGGCAGAGACACTATCTTTTACTCTATTCAGCAAGCTGGAGGTGGTAAAGCTCATGGAGCTTTTCGGGGTCGAGGAGACACTCGAAACACACATGGACAACAACAACAAAATGCTTGGCACAACTCAAATACACAAGGACAGTGAGGATCTAGAGGCTTTAGAGACAAGGGGAGATCACCTAGAGGAAGAGGTGGCTCGTGGCAATTACATGAGCAGTCTAACACAGATAAAGACTACATTACTATGGAAGATATGGGCATATTATGAAGGATTGCCATAAAAAGCAAGTTGATATGAAGGCAAAAGGCAGGCAACATGGACATTATGCATCTTCCAGTGGTACTCAAGATGACCATGGAGATAGACTATTTGCTATGCAACATGTATCAAAGAATACACCTAAGAAAGAAAAAGATGAGAAATGGTACATAGACTCAGGAGCATCCAATCATATGACTCCTCATGGTGAATGGTTTGATGAGTTAGTAGCAGGGTCTCATGGATTTGTATGTACTGGTGACAATACACAACATGATATTCAGCATACAGGTGTGGTTTTGCTGCTTGTGCCTGATGGCCAAATGAAGAGCCTACATGATGTATTACATGTACATTCTATTACCGAGAATTTACTATTAGTTGGGTAGATGGCAAAATAGAATCCACAAGTCAAACTCAACAGGGATGATTGTTTTATTGAAGAATATGGCAATGGCCGTAAATTGATTGCTAAAGGCAAGAGAGATGGCAGAATGTTTACCTTGGATGCATCTATCCCGGAATTGAAGTTAGCCATGTTTATCCATGATAATGGGGTAGTTTGGGATGTAGAAATCTGGCACAAACATATCATTCATGTTAATGTATAGAAGTTGAAAAATATGTAACAGAAAGAGGTTGTACTTGGCTTGCCGAAGTTCAAGTACACTAATCTTGGACATATATGCTCTGCTTGTCAGTTTGGGAAACAAGCGAGATTCTCGTTCATGAGACATGTCAAAAATAGTTCTCGGCCTTTGCAGTTGATACATTCAGATGTATGGGGTCTTGCCAATAATGCATCTTTTGGTGGTGTCATGTATTATGTATCCTTCATTGATGATTTCAGCTCGATACACATGGTTCTACATTTTGAAGTAGAAGGATGAGGTACTCGATGTCTTTAAGGACTTTAAGGAGCTTGATGAAAATGAACTTGGCTATTATATCTCATGTTTGAGATCTAATGGAGATGGAGAATATGTATCCAAAGAGTTTGACAGGTACCTTGCTAAATATGGCATAAAAAGGTAGCTCACATGCAGTTACACACCTCATCACAACGGTGTGATAGAGAGAAAAAATATGGTGCTTATAGAAGCTACGAGGGCAATGCTTAATGAAAAGAATTTGCAAATGCTTATTGGACTGAAGAAGTGGTTAATGTAATTTATGTGTTGAATCGAACATCTATAGCTGGGGTTCATGATTTGACTCTGTATCAGAAATGGTATGGGCACAAGCTCGACATTAGTCACCTAAAAGTATTTGGCTACATTGCCTACGTACACGTGCCTGATGAAAAGAGGAAAAAGTTAGACCCGAAAGCTATCAAAAGCGTTTTTCTTGGCTATGCACAGGAAAGAAAGGCTTATAAATGCTATGATCTGTCCACTTGAGAAACCCTGATCAACAAAGATGTAGTTTTTGATGAGCTAGCCTAATAATATAATAATCTAAATACAGTGGTCTGTAATGGACCATTAGTGCTACGTATGTTGAAAATTATTCTTCAGCTAGTACGTCTGTGAGTGGACTCATAGGTGATGGTTCAGTCCTTGGACATGACGACTTTGCAATCGTGCTATTGTATCCATGTAAGGTGCCCGCCCTAGGCATACTTTTAGCGGTCTATTGAGAAATGAATCTAGGCGTCACTGCTCGGCACTCCCATGGAATATTTTGGGTTTTGTCGCCTAGGGTTCCCCGAATCCACCTCTCAACGGAACATTCATTGTCGAACCCACTAGGATCGACCTGAAATTTGGACTCCTAGTGGCCAAGGTCTCCTAAGAGCATTCTAGTGTCGGATCTTGGACATCCTACTTTATACAGAGATACCCAAGCCAAAGCAGACCCATGTCGCACTTGGTTCAAAGAGAATGGGAAATGAGAGGGATGCACTGCTCAATCTCTCTACCCATAGGGCATAGTCCCATTCTGGTTCCCTAAAATGACATGAATCAGGGTTCTAATCTAACAATTCTTAAGGGTCGTCGGACGTCGGTAAAACCTTGTGAGAAGCCTCCCAGTTCTCTGGGACCACCCTACCGTAGGACAAACCCATCGGGGGTTCCGCCTACCCGCTTCTCTTAATAGCTTTAGTTTTCTAATTAAGTCCTACCACATTTATGTGTGACACTTAAAGTTAGCTTCAATAATTAAGCCTTTTAGGGAGCAGGGTTCGTTCTCATAACTTATAGCACAAACACGAAAATAGGGAAAAGCAATCTATTGACAAACAAGATTCAAACAAGTTCCTTAACTTATCTTCAAGTTAATCTTTGTCTCTTGTCCATACAGGAGAAATTATATATCCCTTCTGTCCAACAAAAGTAACTGGTCCAAATCATATGGCACTACAAACTCCATATCTTTTTGACCTAGTGGAAGATACACAGAATTCCACGAGGGTATTCTGCCCACCAAGATTCCACCCTTGTAACTAGTATTTAGGATTCCAGGATCCCATCTTGGGTCATGAAGGGGCTCGTCAAATTCTAGGAACAATGTAGGATTTACAGTGAGAGCCCCCTCTGGCACCCACATTTCCTACTACCGGAGGCTATCCCTATTGACAGACCTTTTGCCTACGGAGCCGATCCAAGCCTCTCATAGTGATAATCGTGACCCCCTTGGAGTAGGGTCTCACCGCTAGCTTGGGGGTAGCCTAGTGCGATCCTTCCTTAATAAGTCCTTTAAGAATCAAGCACAAATAAGGCATTCAGTCCTAATATCCTTTTCCAAGAATAAAATCCTTTATTCCCATGGAAACTTGTCATCACAGGCCCTTGCCATGCATTTAGCATAAATCACAAGCACTTGAAACAATCATCCAAACAACAACTAACAACCAGTTGAATGTAAAAGCATTTAGGATGTTGTTAGATCATCCAATAAAACCAATTGCATTCTTCCCAAACAATGCAAGAATAGCCGCGATAACATTTCCATCTCATATTTGCACTCCCCCTTGGGATCAACGAGCGATTCTATATAAAATTTACTTAACGCTTCTATGCACAATTTTTAATGTCATGATTATGCCATTCATAACCCTTGACCAATTCTTCCTTGTAATTGCTCTATCAATGAGTAAGCCGCATGAAACTAGGTGCAATTAACTTTCCTTGATATATGCACTTCGCAAGCTCCATCTTACAAATATGTGAGATGAAATGATCTATACTCGTGCATCATAGTATGGGCTGTCATACGAGAATCAAAACAAGCATCTATCAATTTGGAAATACATTACTTACAACCGGAACTGCAGTTGGATTGACAGTGCAGTCTTTGTCCGAAGCTTTGTTTATGGTTGTGGGATTGCCATTCGCATAAAACATTTTTCACTTGGAGGCCATCATCCACAAGTAGATTCAAGAGATAAAGAAGGCGGAATAGATTCGAGATTGGAGAGTGTAAGAGAAGATGGTTAAGTTGAGGATCGAGATAGAGGGAATTGTGCATCCTCTCAGGGTAACTCTTCTCTCTCTCTCTCTCTCTCTCTCTCAAGTTATCTCTCACAATCTCTTGGAGGGGTAGCCTTCTCTCTACCTCTCTCTTGTAGCCTCTTGGGGTCTTCTTATGCTTCCTTGTGCCTCCACATGCCTCATATTTATAGTGAATTAGAGAAGAGGGCTTGTGGCTGAGAAGTGGAGCTCTTTGTGGAGGGGGATCTTGGAAATATCAGTGATCTGATGATCAAATCATAAATCTGATGGTTCCATTGGCTCCGAAAGGGAGGTAAAACCCCAAGACACCAAGACACTTGGCTAGAAAGTTCTTAGTTCACTCCTTCTTCTTTTCTCTGTTCGAAGTGTTGTTTTCTGTCTATGGACTGTGTTGGCGGCACACACGATTTTGCAAATCACTTTTCTTTATTTTTCTTTTTATAAATTCTCTAAAACTAACTAAAAAATCACTTGTTTTTTCTTTTAAATGACATCCAGTTCTAAAAATCTCCATATCTTTCTTAGGATAATATCTAAAATATCTAAAATATACTAGTTTTACCCAAAATCTAATATTTTTGGACCATCCAAACTATACACATTAATACTACTAATTAATATAGCTCATAAGCCTTGTTCATGTTGTAACTTACGTAAAGGGTGTCTACGGTCCTTGTCAATCCGAGAAAATAATATTTACAACTCTCAATTTTTTAAATAAAATAATTTTAATTAAATACAAATGATTATTTATTAATGTTAGTTAGTTTTTACCTTAGTTAGTAATCTTACTAACTTATTATTTGACTATCTAACTTTCGAACTAACCAACTAACTTTTATTGCATGGAAATATTACATCCTCCTCCCCTTAGAGAAATCGGGATGTCCTCATCTCGAGAGAAACCAAGGGTATCATTATAAAACATGTGGGTTATGGGCCCACCATGCTTTTGCTATGCTACTCTGATCACTCACAGGCATGCGGTCTTTTGAACCAACAACCTATTGTATTTGTATATATCGAAGTCTTGGTTACAATAGAAAATTTATTATAGTTACATTACATGGACATCTTCTAGGTTTTTCCTAAGCACCTGGTATATTCTGGACCACTAGAGCTTGTATAACTTCATTTCTTACAAGTTCTCTTCGAGTTCTTTTGGGGGACAATTGATGTAGTTATGTCCAATGTTGTGGCACTCGAAGCATCGGTGTTTAGGGTGCTTTGGACATTCCCTTTTGAAATGACCTAACTCCCTGCAATAGAAACATCACAGAATTTTATCACTTGTGGTCACAAGATTCTTGGTTGTCCTTGGTAGGATATTCTTCTTTAGAACTAATTGTCCTAGGATTCTTTTAGCAGATTGGAGTGGTCCTTTATCTTGGAAACTACATTCCTAGATTGTCCTGTTCTTAGTTTGGGACTGAGCTCCATGGACAATTGGCTTTGCTTGTAATACTAAAGAATACTTCCAAGCTTCAACATTCTAGTAAGACCCAATCCATATTAGTTGAGAAGAAATGACTTAAGAGAAATTCATTGCATGTTATAACTGTCATTCCTTGCCATTGTATATCATTTACAAGTTCTAGGCTCAAAATAGATGCAACTCATATTACTCAGGTTAACTGTAGTTACAAGAGTAAAGTTTATTCCAATACAAGTTGTATTTCATATCGACAAAATTTCTAGGATTTCTAATAATCCTGAAGTGGTGTAGTAGGTTCTAAGTCTTCGTCTTCATCTAATTCCTCTATATATCCAAAGACTGCACTTGTGTAGCTTCATTTTTTTGGAGGCTCCGTATCTTCTGGACTTAAGTCAGGGAAGTCTGCTTGGACATGCCCTAGCTCATTGCAATGGAAACATTGACGGTAGGGACATCTCCTACGGATGTGCCCTATCTCTCCATATGTATGGCATCTCTTACCCAGATCTCGAGGGTCATCTTTGCTACAATTTCCCGATTTAAGTTCTTGGACGATTGGATTCACTCGGAGTAACGCATCTTGCTAGTCCATTGGACGCATTGCTTTAAGACGATGGTTCAGAGGAGTGTTTAGGCTATGGCAAAACTTGGATACTTGTTGTGCAATATCCATAGGTGGTGCGTATTTTAGTAGGGTTACAAACTCTGAGTAGTAAGCTTCCACGGTTAATTCCAATTGCTTGAGCTTGAATAATGCATTCATCTTCAAAGTCTGGTAGGTTGGCGGAAGGTATCATCCACATACAGTATCTTTCAGCTGAGCCCAAGTGATGGCGGCGGCTTCAAAAACACCTTAATCTCTACACCATTGCTTCCACCAAAACCGAGCCTGGCCAACTAGCTTAAGTTTGGCTATCATTGATTGATTGGTAGAAGCAGTTCGCGAAGCAGCAAAACAATCATCCATCCACTCAATCCATATCTCTGCTTCTGCCGAAACGTCTATTCCTTCTCCATCAAACTCGCATGCCTTAATTTGCTTGAGAAGAAATTTCTTCTCTTGCATGTCAACATTTATGGATGCAGTGTTAAGACTTCAAGCTCGATCTACTATCTTTCGTATGACCATACCCGACACTTAAGTTTTCCAGTTGTATCACACTATGAGGACATTAAATAAGTTGGTGCTTAGGACTTAATTGCTTTGGTGTGAATGGTCCTTTGTGACCTTAGCTTGTACATTCACTAAGTAGTGTGTGGAATGATAATGAAAGCAAGAGAACACTCTGCTTTGACTGTTGCTTCTTCACTCTTGTCTCTGTCTCTGATTGTTAACATGGTATCAGAGCACCCATGACTGGGCTCTATGGAGTGCATACGGGAAGAAGACCTGAAGATTGAACTATCAGGGTTGAAGAGAACAAAGGACTGACTATCATTTTCCTATGCTACAAGGTAGGCATTATCATTGTGACTTGTCATTGCTTCAAGGAGGACCTGTGACTTTTTTGGAGCCTTGTAAAGGCTTGGTTGATCATAATTGAGTGGATATACATCGAAGTGATCATTAGCGTGAAGAAGGAGAAGCCCAAATATGTCCATGCAAACTGTGCTAGGTTGCTGATCTGCATATGCTAGTTGGATAAGCATATTGGAAGGGAATGGAGCACTTAAATGCTTGCTAAATCATCATTGGAAGATGGGTTATTGTCCTGGAATGCTAACCCTTGATGTAGAGCTCATCTATGAGTTGTGACAGTTGACCACAGATTTGAAAACAGTGAAGACCTGCTGTAATTTGGGTGTATACAGCATACACTTGATTCTACTCAAGAGCTTTGAGCTTCTTGGCATGCTCAAAAGAACTTGTTGAAGCATATACATGCTCAGGGAACCATATGTATTGATTGACATGGTTGTGGACTGAAGTTATTGACTGAAATGCTCAGTTTTGGGAATTCATTGACAGGCTGAAATCTGTCATGAGCAGTGTGGGTTGCATGTATCAATACACTCTTATCAGTCACTCTTGTTAGCTCCAGGCACACGGTGACTTGCATATGTCTCTCAAATGCTGTGAGCATTGAAAAGGGAGTTGAAGAAAATGTATGGAGCTAAAGAAAGATGCTTTGACATGGTTCTTGAATGTCATGAACAATAAATAACTAGTAAATGCCTTCATTGCTACTGACTCTTGGAGACAGATCATTCTTGGGTGAGGTCAAGATCATGTGTTGAGTTCTATGCATGGTAGCATAAGGTTATGGAATTTTGCAAAGTCTTTGGGATTAATATACCTTGACAGTGATTGTTTTTTTTAGTGGCTAAAATATACAGCAGGTATATCTTATTTCGTACTTGCAACAAATGTCATACTCTATGTCAGAGTGACTTGATAGGGAACTCATATGCAGAGGTAGATCTTTGAACTGCTGCAAGCATTATGGGACATGTATGACATGTATACTCAATGTTTTTGGCCTAAAAATTACAGCTGGTTACTCACAGTTTACAGTTTTCAGACTGTATGTATTTACCCTAGTAGTGAGGTTGCAGGAGTTTAAGCTTAAGCAACTACATAGCATATGTATTGACTGTTATACCTATGAGTTAGACCACTTGTTTGTGGATTGTTTTGAGTTGTGATTGGGCTGAAATACCCTGGTTTTTATTGCAATTAATTGCAAAAAATTGTCATAAACAGTTAAGGATTGAACTTGGTTAGTCATACTTGTTGGCTTGCAGAGGAAGTCAGGCAGTGAGACTAAATATTGTCTGGTACGATATGGCTAATGTAGAGAGGACTGACAACATAACCCAAATAGTGGGGGAAAAGCTTGACAGTAACAATTATGCCATATGGAAGTTTCGCATGGAGAACTTCTTAATAGGGAAAGGCTAGTGGGAGTTGATGACTGAAGCGGAAGCTAAACCTGAGCTTCCAGATCGGCTGATCAGAGATGATTACACCGAGCTTGGACAGAAAGAGCTCGTAGAGTCTTGCACTAGCTCTCTTTATGTATCTCAGATGCCATGGTAATGTAGATAATGAACTGCAGCTCTCCTAAGAATGCATGGGACATTTTGGTCAAGTACTATGGAACAACCACAAGTGCCAAGAAGATACAGTTGAAGCAGAAGTTCAACAACATGGAGAGAAAGAACAGATCTATACAGGATTATCTCACAGAGGTTAAGACCATTGCGGATCAGCTGGCATTTGTTGGTTCACAGGTTGAAGATGAAGACATGGTTGCTGTGACTTTGAATGGCTTGGGGCTTGAGTATAACTCTTTTGACACTTTTTTGTCTGTGAGGGCTGAAATGCCTGATTTTAATGAGCTGGTTACATTACTTATACATGAGGAGGTTAAACTTGGCTTGGCTACAAGGTCAAGTAGTTCTAAAAATAAGGATACAGTTTTTTATTTGAATCAGCGTGGCCGTGGCAGCCGAGGTAGAGGCTATGGATCTGGCAGAGGAGGCCAGCAGAATGCATCCTATGGCAATAACAATCAGCAGGTATCAAACACAAGAGGTGGTGGAAACTTTAGAGGCAGGTGGAGATCTAGCCCTAGAGGCAGAGGCTCTTGGCAACAACAGTATCCATCTGACAATCCGAATAAGGATAAGGATTGTCATTACTGTGGAAAGTATGGTCATATTGCCAAGGACTGCTGGAAGAAGCAGGGCAATCAGAAAGGCAAACAACATGGACACTTTGCTACGTCTGGTTAGGCATATGACACTTCAGGAGATAGATTGTTTGCCATGTAGTATGTAAAAGATAGGGCTGCTGAAAAATGCAATGATGATGTAGTTTGGTACATTGATTCAGGGGCATTGAACCACATGACCCCTCATGGTGATTGGTTTATTGATATGGTGGCTGAAAAACATGGCTATGTCTGTATAGGTGATGACACATAGCATAGCATTGAGCATAAAGACAAAGTGCCTCTTATGGTTCATGATGGCAAAAAGAAAAATTTGCATGATGTATTGCATGTTCCTTCGATTATGAAGAACTTACTATCTGTCGGTCAGATGATGGAGCATAACTTGCAGGTTAGATTCAATAAGCATGGCTGCTTTATTGAAGAGTTTGGCAATGGATGCAAGTTGATAGCTTGCGGTCATAGGAATGGCAGAATGTTTACTCTTGATGCTACCTTGCTAGAGCTGAATTCAGCTATGTTTGCCCATGGTTCTGGCACTATCAGAGATTTGGAAATTTGGCACAAGAGAGTGGGGCATGTGAATTTGCAAAGGTTGCAAATTATGCAGAAAAAAGAGCTTGTTACAGGTTTACCAAAGTTCCAATATTAAGATATTGGTCATGTATGCGATGCTTGCCAGTTTGGTAATAAGTAGTCAAGGTTGCCATTTTTCAGGCATGTAAGGTAGAGTACATGTCCATTGCAATTAGTGCACTTTGATGTTTTGGGGCTAGCCCATAATGCATCTATGGGAGGCTCGAAGTATTATGTGACATTCATTGATGATTATAGTCGCTATACTTGGGTGTATATCCTGAAAACAAAGTATGAGGTGTTTGCTATTTTTTAGTAGTTTAAAAAGCAGGTTGAAAAGGAATTTGACTGCTATATCTCTTGCTTGAGATCAGATAGCGGTGGGGAGTATGTGTCAAATGAGTTTGACAACTTTCTGGTTGAAAATGGCATGTGTAGGCAGCTAACTTGCAGCTACGCTCCTCAGCAAAATAATGGGGTAGTTGAAAGAAAGAACAGGGTCTTGATGGAAGCTGCTCATGCCATGATGAATGAGAAGAAGATGCCGCTCTATTATTGGGCTGAGGCTGTTATGACAGCCATGTATATCTTGAATCGGACTCCCACTGCAGGTATTCATGAGATGACACTGTTTGAGAAGCTGTATGGCTATAAGCCAGATGTAAGTCACATGAAAGTCTTTGGTTGTCTTGCTTATGTGCACATTTCAGATGAGAAAAGAAAGAAGATGGATCCAAAAGTGCATGTGTGTTTTCATTGGATATTTGTAGGAGAAGAAGGCATACAAATGCTATGAACCCTCTACTAGGGAGACTTTGGTGAGCATGGATGTTATTTTTGACGAGATGGGTTCTTGGTATGTATCACCGGATACAATGCCATTGGATATGCCTTCTACTCATGTATCTACAATTGATTCATAGTAGAGCACTGCTATGACAAGACCTAGTGGTTAGACAGTATCCCCATGGATAGGAAGATTGAGGAGCTCACCGCCCACTGACACCAGTATGTCAGTGAGGGGGAGATATGATGCCTTGGACAGCAAAGGAAAAGAGAAAGCTACTGAGGATGCATCTGGCATCATGACACTTGGTAGAATGACTTCTGGATATGAGTCTGCTGACACTTTAGATAATGAACTTGGTATTCCGACTGTCTATACGCCTAGCACAAGGCAGAGCAGGTACATTCCACCTCATGAGAGAGGGGAATCGAGTAGTGCACCATAGCCTAGACGCTCACAGAGGGTCAGATACCCTGTTGATAGGTTGACGTACAGTGGCTACTCTACAAAGCATTATGCTTACATGAAAAAAGTGATGGAGATTAAAGAACCAAGTACATATGCTGAAGTAGTGAAAGATGAGAACTAGTGTGCAGCTATGGACGAAGAAATGAATGCCTTGGCTGAAAATAAGACATGAGATCTTGTGCCATTTCTTGAAGGGAAAAAGACCATTGGATGCAAATGGGTCTACAAAATTAAATGCAAGTCAGATGATAGTGTGGAGAGATACAAAGCCAGGTTGGTCGCAAAGGGGTATGCCCAACAGTATGAACTTGATTATGAGGAAACATTCAGCTCTATTGCCAAGATGGCAACCATACGCACCGTGATTGCTTTGGCTACTGCTAGAGGCTGGAAATTGCAGCAGATGGATGTGAAGAATGCCTTTCTTAATGGTGACTTAGAAGATGATGTCTATATGGCTCAATCGGAAGGGTATGTCCACCCTGATTTTCACATCATGTATGCAGGCTGAAGCAGGCTAGCTCGGATTAGTAACTACTTGTAGAGATTGGGATTTTCTGTTAGTAGGGCTGATCACAGCCTATTTACAAAGAAGATTGACAGTGGCTTGGTAGTGCTGGTCATATATGTTGATGATTTGATAATCACTGGTGATGATAACTTGGGCATACAACATGTAATGAAGATGCTGAAATCTGAATTTCACATGAAGGACCTAGGAGAACTGAAGTATTTCTTGGGCATTGAGGTAGTTCCAGCTGAAAATGGTTTATGGCTGATGCAGAAGCACTATGCCATGGAAATGCTGAAGAAGTATGGCATGGCTGAATGTAAACCATTGGATACACCTCTTGATCAGAATGTCAAGCTAGACATGAGCACTGGAGCTGAAGTAGAGGATATGACAATGTACAGGCTGATGGTTGGCAGTCTGATTTACTTGACCATCACTAGGCCTGACTTGAGCTATGTTGTAGGGCTCATAAGCCAGTTTATGCAGAAGCCTAAAAAGACGCACTTGGATGCAGTTAGATGCATTATGAGATATGTTAATTCCACTGTAGAGTATGGGCTGTTTTATGTCAGAGATAAGCCCTTGAAACTCATTGGATACACGGATGCAAATTGGGCAGGATGCTCATATGACCGTAGATCTACGAGTGGATATGATTTTGGATTTGGTAGTGGTGTGATTAAGTGGAGCAGTAAGAAGCAGCCTATGGTTGCTTTCTCGAGTACTGAGGCAGAGTACAGGGGTGTTATATTGGTAGCATGCGAGATTTCATGGCTGCTCAAGCTTATGGCTGATTTGGACATACAAGTAGATGCTCCAGTGAAGTTACTATGTGATAATCTGAGTAGTGTACTCTTGGCCATGAATCCAGTATATCATGCCAGAACGAAACACATGGAGGTACACTACCACTTCATCATAGAGATGGTTCTTGTAGGACGAGTTGATCTCATGTATGTAAAGACTCATGAGCAGGTTACGGATATCTTTACCAAGTCCTTGGGTAAAGATAAGTTCAGTATTTTTAGACAGCTGCTTGCTGTGCAGATGCTGTCTTGAGCTTGAGGGGGAGTGTTAAGACTTCAAGCTCGATCTACTATCTTTGGTATGACCATACCCGACACTTAAGTTGTCCAGTTATACCACACTATGCGGACATTAAATAAGTCAGTGCTTAGGACTTAATTGCTTTGGTGTGAATGGTCCTTTGTGACCTTAGGTTGTACATTCACTAAGTAGTGTGTGGAATGATAATGAAAGCGAGAGAGCACTCTGCTCTAACTGTTGCTTCTTCACTCTTATCTCTGTCTCTAATTGTTAACATCCAGGGGGTGCCTAACAATCAAGCCAAACCACTTAGATTATTTTGTTTAAGATATGCCTATGAACCATACATTAATCAATCACGCATCATTACGAAGTTTGGCTCTAATACCAACTGTAAGGTGCCCGCCTGTCGGCTGTCTAGGCGCACTTTTAGCGGTCTATCGAGCAACAAATCTAAGTGTCAGTGCCCGGCACTCCCATGGAATATTTCGGGTTTTGTCGTCTAGGGTTCCTCAAATCCGCCTCCCAATGGGAACGTTCACGATTGAACCCACTAGGACCACCTTGAAATTTGGACTCCTAGTGGCCAAAGTCTCCTAAGAGCATTCTAGCGTTGGATCTTGGACATCCTACTTTATGTAGAGATACCCAAGCCGAAGTAGACCCATGTCGCACTTGGTTCAAAGAGAATGGGAAACAAGAGGGATGCATTGCTAAACCTTTTGGCCCATAGGGCATAGTCCCATTTCCGTCCCCTAAAAAGACATGAATTAGGGTTCTAATCTAACAATTCTTAAGGGTCGTTGGACGTTAGTAAAACCTTGTGAGAAGCCTCCCAGTTCTCTGGGACCACCCTACTGTAGGACAGACCCGTCGGGGGTTGCGTCCACCTGCTTCCCTTAATAGCTTTAGTTTTCTAATTAGGTCCTACCACATTTATGTATGACACTTAAAGTCAGCTTCATTAATTAATCCTTTTAGGGAACAGGGTTCGTTCTCATAACCTATAGCACAGGCATGAAAACAGGGCAAAGCAATCTATTGACAAACAAGATTCAAACAAGTTCCTTAACTTATCTTCAAGTTAATCCTTGTCTCCCACCCATACAAGAGAAATTATATATCCCTTCTGTCCAACAAAAGTAACTGGTCCAAATCACATGGCACTACAAATCCCATATCTTTTCAACCCTGTGGAAGATACACAGAATTCCACGAGGGTATTCTGCCCACCAAGATTCCATCCTTGTAACTAGCATTTAGGGTTTCAAGTTCCCATCGTGGGTCACGAAGGGGCTCGTGAGATTCTAGGAACAATGTAGGATTTATAGCTAGAGCCCCCTCTGGCACTGCGAGTGGAATTTTGATGTCGAGAACTGCTTAAAAATAGCTAAAAATTATGAATATCAAGGGAAAAATATTCAACGTCGAAGGTGGCGGCTCGATCTAGGACGATTTTAAGTGTCAAAGTGCTTTAAAGGCGCCCGAGCGACACTTGTTGATTTTTCAGACTATCGTGCGGGTTGACAAGAGTTACCGGTCAATGCGGGATGCCGAGCCGGATACCCAGGATTTTTTAGAGCTCGATTCGGAGTCCGAACGGGGAAGTAGCCAAGAAACCGGGCAAGATACGAAAAGGTGGACATTAGAGTGGCCAAATGCAAGTGACCCTTGTGGGGGGACATGCAACATTTTATGCCACAACAAATCGTGGGCATGAAGAGATGGAGAAAAACGTAGAGAAGGGTGCCATCTATATGCGCCAAAAATTGCGCCAAGATGGATGGAGATGCCATCTCCTGCCTGCAAATAACCACTCCAAGTGATCATTGCCCTTCATTCCCCTCTGGATGCTGATCATTTCGCCTTGCTTCGCTCCTCCAATGGCGGTCTCTATGAAGATCTCTGATTTCAGTCTTTCTCTCTCCTCCCTCTCTCTCCTCTAAGGGCAGATTCATGTGGTGAAGAAGAAGAAGAAGAATGGATGATGGATGCTTGTCCAATGAAGACCGGATTGCTCCGTGGTTCAAGAGGAATGAAGATTGCTGATTGTGGGTCGTCATGGACATTAATGACTACTGGAAATCAGTCCCGAGACATGGCAAATAAAAACCCGCAACCCGCAAAGAACGGTAATCTCATTTTTACAAAGGAAATTGATGTTTTATGCAATTTGCTTCATGAATATTTGTTCCCATGGGATGATTATGCATTATGATGTTGCTTGCTATGAGTTTGATTATTTTATGCTCAAAAAATCAAAAAATCATAAGTGTTATGGCTGAAATTAATGGTGTAAAACCCATAAAACACGCGAAATATGGGAAAATTGGGTGTTTTTTGATATATAAATGGAAAATATAATAAGACACACCAATTAAATTTGTATTTATTTTTAGTTATTTAATATTGCAAAAAATACAAGAAAAATAGGGAAAATAGAGAAAAATAAGGAAAAAATGGATTTTGAGTGCCGAAAATTAAGGAAAAATAGGAACCATGTTCGTGTATGTATGGGGGTTTGAAGTATGAGGTTTAGCCTCAGTTCGGCCCTACCTTTATATTTAGTGAGTGTTTATTGGTTTTATACAACAAAAAACATGGAAATGAACCCTAAACCGATCAATAATGCACAACCTAAACGGGTGAGGGGGTAGAGTGTATAAAAGGTGGTTAAATGCTGAATAAAATGATGAAAAGATTGCTGGTTTCTATGCATACCATTTAGGTTAGTCGATAATTAAAAATTAAGAACCTAGTAGCAAGAGGGTTTCTCGGTGCTAGGTTCATGCAACGCCGTATACGAGCGAAAGTCAAAATCATTGAAAGAAATGCTTTCTACATGTGCACAAATGCTGATTTTCTTAATCGTTTGAGCACGTGGACATTCACAATTTGCATGAAGCATAAAATGATAAAAGGTATTAGATAATACCTCTTGGATGCATAGCACTTGTATTCTCTAGATCGTGACCAATGTTGAGTGAGTAAGGTTGTCCAAGCTGTAGGCTAGGCGTTGGGTGTAGGGGAAAGAAAGTGAGGGAAATGGTACATTCCTAGATACGACCAATTGGTACCTTGAGTGGAAATATATGCGATATTATGTTATATATGTTTAGCGACGCATGGAGGGGCCAATCCCCAAGGTGTAGGAGAGTTGCAGTGAGGTAGCGGCAGTCAGCCGTGGGAGGACCTCCTATGTTTGTACTTCATGCCATTTGGCTATGTGCTGGCACTCCCTTTGAGGAGTGTTAATTGGGTTAGAGTTGGATTACGAGATGTGATATAAACGCAAGATGTTTAGGAAGGCAATGTATGTGTGAGTGTCATCAACACTCCTGGCCGGGAGGCCATGGGGTTGTTGAGTGCATGATAGAGGTCCGGCTAGTGCATGAGCCAGTGTCGCCCCATTTTAGGTCCCATCAGTGGTGCGTCTGCCGGGTGCCACTTATAAGTGGTGGTTTTTGGATCTAGGGTTTCTAGGGACCAAAAGGAAGTTGGTTTATGTCCTCTGACAAGGACCGTCAAGTCGAAATCCAGAAAGCCAAACGTGCTGAGAGGGCTAGACGGCGGTTAGAGATCGTAAGCCGTTATTCTCCTCAAAGGAGTAGTCCAATATGTATACGAAGCAGTGGTCTTAGTCACTTAATTGCTCCACCTATTCCATTAGGTGCAGGAGGAAGCATAAGTTCTTCCTCTTCTCCACCAAGTTTACCCACTTCAAGTGGGGGTGTGAATCCGTCATTTCAAGCTCCTATTGCTAATCCGATTGTCACCATGGCACAGCCTATTGCGATTCCTGCAGGGACGCCGGATTTACTAGCCTTAGGGGTTTCCTTGCCCATTTTTAATGGGTTAGCGGAAGAGGATGCAGAATTTCACATTTGTGAATTTCAGAGATTGATGTTCAATTATCACATCCAAGATGAGGGACATCTCATGATGTTCTTCAATATGACGTTAAAAGGAAGGGCTGCAGTTTGGTATCACAATATAGAGTTTGGAACCATAACCACCATTGATCAATTTTATGCAGTCTTACGAGTGGAATATGCCCCTGAAAGAGGTGGCCAATATTGGTTGCGGGTCTTGAATGTAACACATCAAGATCCTCACGAGAATGTGAAAGAATATGCTAAGAAGTTGAAGGAAGTATTCCGTAAGTTGCAAACTTACATTCCCATTCCACCAGTTGCCCAATTGCAATACTTTTTGCATGGGTTGGACTTTAATATCCAAGTACAATTGAGCAGTGTGGACTTGGCAGATATAGACTCCGCTATTACGTAGGCAGAGGGAGTAGAAGCACGATTACAAATGGCCTACTCCTCTCGAATGAATGTTAATGGGGGTTTAGTACCTAGTGGCAATCCATCATTGATGAATGGAAGTCAAGGGATGCCTATGACTAACCCTAATGGGAGAGGGAGTATGGTTTCGAATGTACCTTTATTACCGGCTCCTCCCAGTGTGACTATGCCCATGGCAAGTCAGTTGGCTCCACCAAATGTTGGAGGCCAAGTTTCAAGTTCTAATATTGTTCTTGTGGGTCAACAGCCAATGCCAAATCAGATTGTTAGGCCAATGGAACGATGGGTTGATGATCGAGGCTACGAGTCGAGTGCATCTAATGTCCTTGGCAAAGTTAAGGATATGATGAAGCATTATACTGATATGATTTTTGAACAATACCGACAAATAGCCGTCGACGTTAATTTCTTCAAGAAGCAACAAAATTTGATAGGGAGTCGACGCCCTGAAGAGGGTGGACCCTCTAGATTCAGTTGTAAATGGTGTGGTGGACAACACTTTCCCAGAAATTGTCCAAATGTGAAATGTGACATTTGTGGGAAGTTGGGCCATCTAGCTACTACTTGTTGGAGTAAGATTAGCTCTCTCCAACAAGGGAGCAAACAACTAGGCCCTGTGAATCATAGAGCACAAGGAAATAACTTGCAGCAGAATGATGCACCTAGGCAAATATTGCAGAGGGGAAAAACAACTATAGAAGAGTTGCCACAAGGAAACGGAGTCAGCCTTATTGAGGCTATACCAGTTAATGATGTTGAAACCTCTAACTTAAGAGCCGTGACAAGAGGCCAAAAGGCTAAAGAGGTTGACAAAGATAAGGAAAATCCGGTTGAGGCAAACCCTAAACAAGGGGATAAGGGGATGCAAGTCCAGAGTCCTAGCATAGAAGGGGGACCGCTAAAGCCGGTTGATAGAAAAGGCGACCCTAAGAAGGATAAGGAGGTGCCAAGAAAGAAGGCAAGAGCCAAGAAAGAAGCACCGAAACTGGTCCAAAGACCAAAAGAGAGGATAGTTTAGCAAGAAAAGAGAGCTTTGGCTACTTATCATGACTTCGATTTAGCGAGTTCTCTTTGCGAAGTTAAACTAGATGTGAAACTCTTGCAATTGATCAAATTATCTCCAGGAGTACGCAAGGAATTTAAGAAGATCCTGCATATCGGGTATATTGTGAAACCTCTGGGCATAGCACGAGTAGGGGAAGATTGGTTTGACCATGCTGAAAAGAATTGCCCTAGGGTTCCAGCTTAAGTAGATGGAATATTAGTGGAGCATGCCATTGTAGACACTGGATTCTCTGTCAATATCATGAGTTCAGAGTTGATGGAGAGGTTGGGTCTAGGCATCCAAAAGGACAGCTCCACCCTTCTGAGAATGGCTGATGATAGTCTAAGACAACCAGAAGGTTGCGTTACTAAGGTCCATGTTACAATTGTGAGTGTAGAATGTTTCTTGGACTTTAGGGTGATAAGATTTGCAGGACGTCCTAGCTATTGAGTTTTGCTGGGTAGGCCTTGGATCTTACGAACAGACTGTCAAGTCGATATACCCGCCGGTCGAGTGGTTCTAGGAAGAGGTGCTAATCGAGTAATAGTCGATGCTTATCCTGAGTCTCCTCAAAGTGAGAGAGCTCCTTTATCGTCCTGAATTAGAGACAACAGATGATCCATCTGGTAGTGAGACGTCATCTAGTGATGAATCTAAAGAGGGGTCCACTACAGAGGATATCTATCAGATAACTCTAAATGAGCCGATAGAGCCTCAAGATAGGATAAAAGACGTGGATGTGATTGAGTTAGACCTTGGTACGCCGAATGATTCGCGGCCAATTAAATTAGGTTCTATGCTCAGTTCAATAGAAAGGGAGGACTATGTGTCCTTGATTCAAGAGTTCCGCGATATCTTTGCCTAGAGTTATGATGAACTGAGAGGCATTCCTCCCAGTCTAGTTGTTCATACTATTCCTGTAAAAGATGGCAGTCGTCCTGTGCGTCAAAAAGTAAGGCGTATGCCTTTTGAATTAAGGGACGGGCTGTTTGAAGAGTTGCAGAAGTTAAGGAAAGCTGGTTTGATCTTCCCTGTTCAACACACAGAATGGTGTTCACCCGTTGTTATCAGGAAGAAGAAAAATAACGAGATCCGATTATGTGTAGATTTTAGAGAGCTGAATAAGAAGACGGTTAAGGATTACTACCTGTTGCCGTTTATTGACCAGATTTTGGATCAATTAGCAGGTAGGGAAATATATTCGTTTATGGATTGCTTTGGGGGATATAACTAGATGGCAATTGCAGAAGAGGATAAGTTTGCGTACCATGTAATGGCCTTTGGTTTAAGCAATGCACCTGGATCGTGGCAACGAACAGTAGACAAGACCTTTGGTGACATCTCCCCAGATGAGTTGAAAGTATTTATTGATGACCTGGGGGCAGCCATTGTAAGGGAAAGGATGTTGGTTATTTTGAGAAAATGCTTTGAGCATTGCAGACAATTTTATATCGCTCTTAACCCACGAAAGTGTGTCTTTGGAGTACCTTATGGGCTATTGCTAGGCCATGTGGTCAGTTCAGTAGGGATAGCAACTAACCCTGAAAAGATCAAGGTTATAGTTGCTATGAGTCCACTACGCACTCCAAAAGAGGTTCATAGCTTTTTGTCATCAGTAGGGTATTATCGGAGGTTTATCAATGCCCTGGCAGAAAGAACCTTGCCACTAACGAATTTATTATCCTATAACTGTCTATTTGCATGGAGTGATGCTTGCAAAGTATCATTTGAGGATGTGAAGCAGGAGCTAGTAAAAGCACCCGTTTTAAAAGCACCTAAAAGAGGCGAGGTGTTCTATATATTTTCAACAGCCACTATGCATAGTATCAGCTGTGCTGTTTAGCCCAAATTTGGGAGGAAAAGTGGTATCATCTGATAGCTTTTGCTAGTTGAAAATTGGGCATTTCAGAGATCAATTATACCTACATGGAGAAGTTGTGTCTTGCGATGGTCTTTGGGACTAAGAAATTCAGGCACTACATCCTCTATGAAAAGATAGTATTTTATATGAAGGCAGAAGGACTTAGATTGCTCATGAACAAGCTGCAGCTGCTTGATCGTTTGGCAAAGTGGTTAATCACTTTACAGGAGTTCGATTATGAGATTAAGATTAAGCCACCGAGGTTGTAGGGTATTGTGGAATGCCTTGTGGATTTCAGGGAGCCGAAAGAGATCTTAGCGGAAGGAAGTGATATTGAGGAAATGTTTAAAATTGATACAACTTCTATCCCATCTTGGTATGCTGCCATTACGCATTATCTATCAACAGGAGAGACTGGGGCTAGTTTGTCAAAGTCTGAAAAGAGGAAGATCAAACAGCAAGCTTTGAAGTTTTCCTTGATCGCAGGGATGCTATATCGGCAGGGTGTTGATGATATTTACCGCCGATGTGTAATGCCTGATGAGGTTCCTTTTATCTTGGAAGAGTATCATGACTCTGCATGTGGAGGGAACTTTGCGGGACGGTTGACGGCATAGAAAGCGTTAAGAGTTGGATATTGGTGGCCGTCCATCTTCCAAGATTCTTTTGAGTATGTAAAGAAATGTGATACCTGTCAACGGCATGACAGTAGAGAAAATAGGAAACGCCCACTTACGCCTATCATGGCTATCCTTCCATTTGAGAAGTGGGGCATTGATTTTGTGGGTCCTATTACCCCGTCGTCTACTACCCAAAAGAGGTATATTATAGGGGCCATTGATTATTTTACCAAATGGCTAGAAGTGAGGGCGACGAGGTAGGACAATGCAAAAGAGACTGCAAGTTTTTTGTTAGAGTAGATTATCTGCCGTTTCGGTCCACCGAGAGAATTAGTGTCGGACCATGGAACCCATTTTCTAAATAAGGTGATCAAAAGCTTGACAGAGGCTTGGAAAATCAAGCATAATAAAACGACTCCTTATAATCCACAAGCGAATGGGCAAGTTGAAAGTATTAATAAACAGCTCGTGGGTATCTTGTCTAAGATAGTCTCTGAGAAGAAACGAGACTGGGACACGAAGCTGTATGTGGCAGTATGGGCGTATAATACCACGTTCAAGCGAGCTACAGACCATACTCCATTCAAATTGGTTTATGGGGAAGAGTGTGTGTTACCCCTTGAAATTGAATTGCCGACCATACTATTTGTAATTAACCATTCTTTGGGGGATGAGGATTCCCTTTTTGAACGTTTCACGACTATAGCCCACCTAGATGAGCTGAAGTTGCAGAGCTTATTACACCAGGAGGTAGCCAAGCGTCGGATGAAACAGTTGCATGACCTTAGAGCGAAGAAATATACCTTTAAAAAAGGACAGTTAGTCCTCTATTATAGTGCGCGTAGGGAGTTATTTCCAGGGAAGCTGGAACCTAAATGGGACGACCCCTACAAGATTGTCAGGTTAGGGAAGAATAGGTCTACGGCCTTATTAGCTGATCTACAGGGAGTAGAGTTTAAGAATAAGGTTAATCTTAATAAGATTAAACCTTATTATTTCTAAGTCTGCTAATACAAAGAAAATGCATTGCAGGTCCATGCTAGGAATGATTTGAGACCTACGAAAGAGCTTAAAAGTTGGTTGATGGGTCGGTTAATCCCTTATTTGGAGCACCCATATCTGGAGCAAAGATACCATTAGGGAAAACTCATCTGGTGGAGCAAAGGATACAAAGTGATTGAGCAAGAAGACAGAACCTTTGTGTGGGAGATTAAAGTCATTTGCCATCACTGCTTACGACAGTTGACGAGTGTCCCTGTTGAGTTCAATGAAGAAGGTGGGATGAAGCCATCAGTTCATCCTCTCAACATGCTAAACTTTGATTACCATAATTACGAATAGAGGAGTTCGTGATGGCAGGCTCTGTAAACCCATTGTGGACGTATATATTATATTTTGACGGAGCGTCCAGGGGCCCTAATAAAAAAGGAAGTGTTGGAGTAGTAATCTGAGATCCTCGACGAAGAGTTACGATGAAGTTAGCTGCTTATCTTGGGGTAGGATTCACTAACAATATGGCGGAGTATAAAGCCTTGATTATGGGACTGCATATTGCCAAACAAGGTAGTATTCGTCGGTTGTTAGTAAAAGGGGATTCCCAATTGATTCTGAATTAGCTAGATGGGACATACACAGTGCGGAATCCCATTCTTTGTATGTATCATCCGACTGCTATGACCCTACTTGAGGAGTTTGAGAGAGTGTCTTTTCAGCTGATTCCACGTTACTGGAATCAGTTTGCAGATTCATTAGCAAATCTTGCTTATAAGGAAGACCTCTTCTTTAATTGTGGTCCTAATTTGGATATTATTATCAATGATGAAACAGGACCCGGTCGCTTGTGGGGTATGTTATCAGGACATGCAATATATGGCAGACGATGGTTGATATGGGTGATGCAAAGAGTAGCCGAGACCAATCTACCGTTATTATCCTGGACCCATAGGTTAATTAGACAACATATTAGGCGTACGCCTCTTGCTATATATGTAGGAGGGATGGGTCATAACCTTATGCATTTAGTTTAGGGCCACGAGCCTATTTTTCCTCGTTGGAAAGGAACCTACTATTGTATCTATGGATTCTTCCAGGGAAGGATGTGTAGGTGCTATTCTATTTGATCTCGTTAGGCCAAGAGGGCCGATTAAGTTTTGTGGTGAAGTGCTTTATTTCATTAGGCCAAGAGGGCTAGTTGTCTGTTTAGTGAAGGTACGGTTAATGGTTTCTTGTTTTAGTTTTGTGCTAGACAGGTTTTGAAGAAGAGCTTGGAAGGAGCCTTTTGTTGCGTGGAAGCTTCTTGTGGCCCTATCCAGGTGATATCTTTCCTTTATGAGTACTGTGGTTTTTATGCTATATGTGTTTGTGTATTTGTTAAGGGGGTTTTTCGTTTCTTATTGGGGACCGGCGTCCAAGGCATGAAGTCCCAAGGTTTAGGTTTAGTATGTTTGAGAGAGGTCTGAGTAGTCATTGCCTCCTATAAAGACATTGCTAGGCATTGAAAGACCTGTTTTAGAAGGGAGTTCTAGTGACCCTGTTCTGCTAGCTTGCTAGGCGGCCGTTCTAGGAGTTCTTGTTAGTTGTGAGGCCGTTAGAGAAGCCTACCAAAAGAAAATAATGATGATGGAAAAAACCCTGAATATCTTAAAGATAATAAATAAATACAAAGGTGTGTAAAAAGGGATTCTAACCCCTACAAACAAAAAAGAAAAAAAAAAACGAAATGAGCAGTTGATCATTGCCTGGCGAAGGCCTGGTAGATTCTTGGGGACGAGTCAGACCCAGGACCGATGTCTTGTCTTCCTAAGGATGGCATCTTGCTAGAAAAAAAAGAAATTAAGGAAGGTTGGAGCGAAAATAAAAGTGAGCGTCAGAAAAGGATTAAGTGTCGCCTTGCGAGGGCTTGGTAGGTTCTTGGGTACCGAGACAGGTCCTGAGGCCGATGCTCTGTTCTCCTTGGGTCACTTCGCTCAGCTCCCTCCTTTTTACATGCCCGAGTATGGATAATAAATAAAAACCCTAAAAGAAGAAATGTGCTACAAGAAAATACTTCTTGATCAGGCTATAGGAGTCCTCGCCTAATGGGAGCTCCTAGTTGTGTTGTCCTTAGTTAGGTAGATAGTTCAGACCACCACTTGGGGCAACCTCTTTGATAGTTCTTTTTAGTTTGGCCATGTTGGAGCAGTTGGTTAATGACTAGCTTCGGACCCTTTATTAGATTATGCTAGGCCTACTCCTTGTGGATGTCATGCCTTGGTTCTGTCAGGGGGTAGGGTGAGCATTGTGCTGTGTTTAATATGTATCTATTTTGTATCAGCTTGATGCTTCCTTTGGTTGTTTTGTGCAGATCTATTGTGAGATTCGACGGGCTGAGTCGCCCTATCCCGTGGTCGCCAATGCGAGCGAAATTTTGATGCTGAGAAGTGCTTAAAAATAGCTAAAAATTATGAATATCAAGGGAAAAATATTCAACGTCGAAGGTGGCGGCTCGATCTAGGACGATTTTAAGCGTCAAAGTGCTTTAAAGGCGCTCGAGCGACACTTGTTGATTTTCCATAATTTTTCAGACTGTCGTGCGGGTTGACAAGAGTTATTGACCAATGCAGGATGCCAAGCTGGACACCCAGGATTTTTCAGAGCTCGATTCGGAGTCCGGACAGGGAAGGAGCCAAGAAACCGGGCAAGATGCGAAAATGTGGACATTAGAGTGGCGAAATGCAAGTGAACCTTGGGGGGGACATGCAACATTTTATGCCACAACAAATCGTGGGCATGAAGAGATGGAGAAAAACATAGAGAAGGGCGCCATCTGTATGCGCCAAGATGGATGGAGATGCCATCTCCTGCCTGCAAATAACCACCCCAAGTGATCATTGCCCTTCATTCCCCTCTTGATGCTGATCATTTCGCCGTGCTTCGCTCCTCCAATGACGGTCTCTATGAAGATCTCTGATTTCAGTCTTTCTCTCTCCTCTAAGGGCAGATTCATGTGGTGAAGAAGAAGAAGAAGAATGGATGACGAATGCTTGTCCAATGAAGACTGGATTGCTCCGTGGTTCAAGAGGAATGAAGATTGCTGATTGTGGGTCATCATGGACATTAATGGTTGCTGGAAATCAGTCCCGAGACATGGCAAATAAAAACCCGCAACCTGCAAAGAACGGTAATCTCATTTTTACAAAGGAAATTGATGTTTTATGCAATTTGCTTCATGAATATTTGTTCCCATGGGATGATTATGCATTATGATGTTGCTTGCTATGAGTTTGATAAGTTTATGCTTAGAAAATAAGAAAATCATAAGTGTTGTGATGACTGAAATTAATGGTGTAAAACCCGTAAAACACGCGAAATATGGAGAAATTGGGTGTTTTTTGATGTATAAATGAAAAATATAATAAGACACACCAACTAAATTTGTGTTTTTGCTGCAAATGAACCTAAGGGCCACATACCACAACTCATTTTGTGTTTTTAGTTATTTAATATTGCAAAAATACAAGAAAAATAGGAAAAATGGAGAAAAATAAGGAAAAAATAGATTTTGAGTACAGAAAATTAAGGAAAAATAAGAATCATGTTCGTGTATGTATGGGGGGTCTGAAGTATGAGGTTTAGCCTCAGTTTAGCCCTATCTTTATGTTTAGTGAGTGTTTATCGATTTTATACAACAAAAAATATGGAAATGAACCCTAAACCAATCAATTATGCACAACCTAAATGGGCGAGGGGGTAGAGTGTATAAAAGGTGTTTAAATGCTGAATGAAATGATGAAAAGCTTGCTGGTTTCTACACATACCATTTAGGTTGGTCGATAATTAGAACTTAAGAACCTAGTAGCACGAGGGTTTCTGGGTGCTAGGTTCATGCAACGCCGTATACGAGCGATAGTCAAAATCATTGAAAGAAATATTTTCCACATGTGCACAAATATTGATTTTCTTAATCGTTTGAGCATGTGGACATTCACAATTTGCATGAAGCATAAAATGATAAAATGTATTAGACAATACCTCCTGGATGCATAGCACCTATATTCTCTAGATTGTGACCAACGTTGAGTGAGTAAGGTTGTCCAAGCTATAGGCTAGGCGTTGGGTCTAGGGGAAAGAAAGTGAGGGAAATGGTACATTCCTGGATACGACCAATTGGTACCTTGAGTGGAAATATGTGCGATATTGTGTTATATATATTTAGCAACGCATGGAGGGGCCAATCCCCAAGGTGTAGGAGAGTCGCAGTGAGGTAGCGACAGCCAGCCGTGGGAGGACCTCCTATGTTTGTACTTCGTGCCATTTGGCAATGTGCTGGGACTCCCTCTGAGGAGTGTTAATTGAGTTAGAGTTGGATTACGAGACGTGATACAAATGCAAGATGTTTAGGAAGACAATGTATGTGTCAGTGTCATCAACGCTCCTAGCCGCGAGGCCGTGGGGTTGTTGAGCGCATGGTAGAGGTCCGGCTAGTGCATGAGCCAGTGCCGGCCCGTTTTAGGTCCCATCAGGCACCCATATTTTCTACTGCTTGAGGCTATCCCTACTGACAGACCTTTCGCCTACAGAGCCAGTCCAAGCCTCTCGTAGCGATAATCATGACCCGCTTAGCTTGTCAAGCACACTAGGCTGAGGATCTACCCTTCGATTAGTCCCGTTTGGTTTCTTAATTTAGACCGTGAGGGGCTCAATCACTCCAATGTTTTTGACTTGAGATTTGGTTTTTTGTTTAGATTTCCTCCTACGCTTATTTGCTCTTGATACGATTTGGCCTTCAGTCAACAAAGGAGGTTTAGTAGGGGGTTTTGGCACCCAAATCCATCGGTTATTTGTGTAATACCCTTGAGCACGTAGCAATGCTTTGGATATACATCGCAGCATTGTGCTGACCCTCCATCGATGCCTTCATGTATAAGGCTTGGGCTTCTTTTGGGGTCTTCTATGATATTTGTAAGTCCAAAGCCTATCCTTGGCATTGTCTCTTGACCTTCTTGTTTCAGGCATGGCCTCACTCACTGGTTCTCGTTGTTTGACATGTGCTTGTATCAACTCTTCCAACAAGTCCTTGCTCTCGTTAGTAGGCTTGACTGTTATGTCAGCACCTTCCTTGCCTTTCCCTCGAGGTTCGATGAGGTCACCCTTGCTAAAGGTTGTGACTATCCTCACACTCGGTAGTTTCACGTGCATCCTCTGTGCTATGTAATCATCCTCACACTTGGTTGCCCTTTTGAAGGGTCTTCCTAAGAGGGTTTCCTTCCCGCAATTAGCACTATTTGGAGGAACATGAAATAGGATAGGCAAGCTTTTAGTTTCAATTGTCGCAAGGATTTTGCACTTCCTTATGAGTGCTTGTGGGTGTCTCCCATAAGGGCTAAGAGTTGCATTAGTTAGTGTGAGCTTTGGTTGGCCTAGTAGGGTCCATGCTTCATAGGTCAATATATTAAAATTTGCTCCTTCGTCAATCAAAGCATCGATAGTGTGCTCTCTTTTCGCAGTGAATTTGACCCTAAGATAAGCAGGCGGTATTATTCTTTATCTTTCGGGTCTTGGCTCATAAATTTGAGCCTTTTGACAAATGCCCTTGGGTCCCCAACTACACGACCAGATGTGGATTCTCCACTAATGTCTTGGATTGCCTATGTAGTGCTATTCAAGGTGCATCCATTGTTAGGACTGCCATATCTAGTCATCCTTGTTGTTGTAGCTTGATGTTGTTGCTTTCTGCTTTGACTAGATACAGTCCGAATGCAACACGTACGTGTTTTTGCAGTGTGACCTTTTTGCCCTTGTTGGCTAGATTGGCCCATTGAGGTTCTAGGGTCTCTGTTTGTCTTTGTTTGAGTATGGGCTTTTGGTTGCTCTTTTGCAAGTGAGAATCCATGCTCGTGTAGAGCCATTACTACAATAGGGTCTAATTTGGAGGACCTATCACGGTGCGTGTTTTCTCTCCAACCTACTCGGGGGAGGTGCGGAGCCTCCTCTGCGGGGGTTCGGGGGGTTTATGGCTCAGCGGATTGTCTTTAGGACTTTAGGTCTCGCGACAGCCTACGCAAGCTGCTAAGTGATTGCACCTTATGATTTTTCCTATTCCTTGCACCAGAATCCAATTCTGAGCATCAAGAGGGCTCACGACTGGTTGTGCAGCTGAGCTCTAGCTGGGTCTGGTCAAATTTCTAGGAAATTTGGAAAAGTCCACACTTGGCCTAACTTATCCGAATTACAGGGGTCGAGTGGGTGACTCGAACAAGCCGAGGTGCATGGGCCGAGGGCCGAATGGACGACTCGAACAAGGTGGGCTTGGACGGGCTGAGGTGCTGACTCGAATGGGCTAAAAAGGTCCACTCAGACGGGGTTACTCGGACGGGGTCACTTGGACGGGCCGAGGGAGTCTACTTGGACGGGCCGAGGCACATGGGCCGAGGGCCAAATCAGGTTTGGTCTGAGGGCCAAGTTTTGCGCATGCCGAGGGCCGAATTGGGTCGCTCAGACAGGCCGAGGGCTGAGCGGGATGGTTGAGGGGGGACCAAGTTTGTAAGTGGGGCTGAGTGATGTCACTCGGACGGGCCGAGTAGGGTTTTGGGCCAAGTTGGCCGAAAGACAAAGGGTCGAGGGCTGAATGGCCGAGTGGTCCAAGGGCCAATTGTGGGACTCAACCCAGAAGTGCTGTCACTCAGACGAGCCGAGCGCGGCACATATTTTTGTCAAACTTCAAAAAATTCATCACGCCGAGTGATGGAGGCCGTCCTACTGGTGGTCGAGCAGCTCGAGATCCAATCTACTCATGCAATGGAAGGTGTGGAATTACCTGGGCTAGGCAAATAACTCCTAGATGATCAGATCGAAGCAAGTCCATGCGATGAAGCTCTCTTCCTCTCTCTTGCTCTCCTAAAATCCTACAATGCAAAATGTGACCTTTCTTACCACTCCTGGCCCCTTATCACCCTGCCAAGGCCTGCACTCACCTTAGTCTTGCTCCCTTTACCAACATTTAACCCAAAATTTTATTTTTTCCCTTCTTTTCCCAGTTTTAGCCTGTTATACAGCAACAAAAAACCCTACTGTTTGCTCCAATGTTTTTCTCCTATCGTTCCTAAATGCAAGAAAAAATCATAAGGAAAATACCTACACTACTCCATCATGCTTTTCCAAGTCCAAGAACCAAAAACCTACTTGCTAAGGAGATCAAATACCTCTTCAAACTCCCTCATTTCCTACCTATCTACCTCAAGCATCGATTTGGGGAAAACCCTACTTCAATGCTCAATTCGAAGCACGTAAGCGCTCAAGGCTTGAATCCATTGGTCCTAGCAATGGAACCAAAATGTAGAGGGAGCTCACGCTCAACCACTAAGACCCAAGGACCGCTTATTGTTTCAAGCGTTCCAAGCCGATCACTAATGGCTACCTCTCACATAGCCGATGCGCTACCTATCCATGAGTGTAGTGAGCTTACCTCCATGCTGATCGAGTTACCTCCTCTCCCATGCACTCCGGTAGCTCCACGATCCAAGTGCAAGCTTCAAGCTGGCTCCATCCTCAAGCTCCACGCTCCAAGCTCCATGGTTGTGAGCAAGAGAAGAGAAGAGAAGAGAAAAGAAGAAGAGAGGAGAATATGGAGAGCTTCTCCTCCCCGGTCCCCCACCCTTACACACTCACTCCCTCACACTCTCACACTCCCTCTCTCAAGCACAAGCTCAAGCAAGCAAGAAGAAGAAGAAGAAGAAGAAGAAGAAGAAAGCCACTTTTGGCCACACACAAGAATGAGCTTCTCATTCACTTTTTAACTTTATATACAAAACCCTAAATCCCTTTTGGGCAGTCATCCCCTTATCCCCTTTTTTACATGGCCGACCATAGTCTAGTATAGGCCCTTTTTTCCATTGTCCTCCTATCTTCCTAGCTTCCTTCCTACCGCCCATCTACTTTTACAAATTGCACGGGTGAGAGCCCACCTCTTTAAATTAAATCATGATGCGCTTGCGCTCTTTTACAAAAGTATTGACTTGCGTTTTTTCTTGTGCACATTTTTCCTTTATTTAGAACTTTTTTGCACTTCTTGTGTTTCCATATTTTTCATGTTGTGCCTTCGTCTTCTATTTACTTTTGCCTTGGCCTTTGTCTTCTCCTTTAGATTTTCCAGATTTTTCACCTTGTTCGTCTGACGGTTCCACCTTGTTCATCTGACAATTAACAGGATGAAAAACACAGAGAGAGTAAGATCTTGTTCTTTAATTTCTTTTTTTCTTGTTTGTAGTAGTAGTAGCAGTAGTAAAAGAAGAGAGATAGAGAAAGCGATGTTTTGTTAAAAGTACACCTTGGGTATATTCGACACTTCGGAAAGGTGAGTAGTAGCAGTGGTGGTGGTGGTGGTGGTGGTGGTGGTGGTGGTGGTGGTGGTGGTAGTAGTAGTAGTAGTAGTAGTAGTAGAGAGAGAGAGAGAGAGAGAGAGAGAGAGAGAGAGAGAGAGAGAGAGAGAGAGAGAGAGAGAGAGAGAGAGAGAGAGAGGTTTTGTTAAAGGTGCGCCTTGGGTGTGTTCGACGCTTCGAGTAGTAGTAGCAATAGTGGTGGTGGTGGTGGTGGTGGTGGTGGTGGTAGTAGTAGTAGTAGTAGTAGGGGGGAGAGAGAGAGAGAGAGAGAGAGAGAGAGAGAGAGAGAGAGAGAGAGAGAGAGAGAGAGAGAGAGAGAGAGAGAGAGAGAGAGAGAGAGAGAGAGAGAGAGAGAGAGAGAGAGAGAGAGAGAGAGAGAGAGAGAGAGAGAGAGAGAGAGAGAGAGAGAGATTGGACTTGGAAGTGAGCTGATGGTTTTACTGAAATGCTTTGTGCTACCTCCTCCTACGCTCTGCATATTGAGTTGCACACAAAGGAAAAAAGATGGCGAGTTCCGGTGCAATACCATGGGACGTGACATAGGGTAGCTAGTCCCTCGCCCCCATGCATAGCATATTAGACTTTACATACTATAGGCCTGTCCGTAGGTGGGTGGAGACTTTACAAGCGTTAAATTTTTTGAGTTACAAGAGAAGAAATCATTTCTTAAACAATTTAAGAAAAAAAAGAATGATAACAAAAATAAATTGTTTATCATAACGTAGACCAAATGGAAAATGATGGAGGCTGTGATGTTCAAGATCGCAAGGCTTATCTTAATTAGCGTGTCCCGTGTCCTTGCTCTCAATGTAAGCTGAAAATTAGACGAAAATATTGATTGTCTATAGAATACATATGATACTTTGGCAAGTTTAAATCAGAGGTCATTGATTAGGTGATCTCAGATTTTGAGCAAACGATAATAAAAGGGTATATCAATCATGCATTATACTCGCAAACTAATTGAATATCATATACAATAATATTGGATGTGGCCGTAAAATTTATTATAGGGAGGTGACATCTCATCCCAAGGAGGAGTGCACCTTTTGCGGCCAATTAGAAGAGTTTGTGGTGCGTTGGATGGAGTGCCTGAGCCAATCCACCACTTCGAAGAAACTACCCAATCTATACCATGAATATCAGAGGAGATAGGCAGCATTCCAGACTTTCCTATAGTCTTGGAGCCTAAGATGGAGACAATGATTGATGCATTGATACCCATGGATGTCGAGACATCTGATTCATTTAGAGAGGAAGCATCCATACCATTATATGATGGGTGCTAAGTATCTCACCTGAAGACACTACTTGCACTGTTGAGGATGCAAGAAAAATGCGGGTGGAGCGATGCGAGTGTGACCGAGTTATTCATGTACCTTCTACATGCGCTTTGTTGATTTCTTTTTCGCACCATCATAAAAAACAATTGTTCTTTTTCAAGGTGTTTTATGATTTTTTTTCAGATTGCTAAAGTATCATATATTATCACTTGCAAATACCATGCCTGAGTGTAGTGATGATGCACGACATGTTTTACGAAAGCTTGGCATAGACTACAATAGCATCCATGCATGCATCAACGATTGTGTATTGTTTTGAGGAGAATACCAGACTATGGAGACATGTCCAAAGTGTGGTGCTCACAGGTATCTACAGGACTTGCAAGGGCAAACCATTCCTCAAAAAGTTCTTAGAAACTTTTGGCTTATCCCCCATATACATCACATGTTTTATACATCGAGCATGGCAAGCTTGACAACGTGGCATGCATAGAATAGATCCACAGATGGAGTCTAACAAATTGACTATACCTTTCCAGGCTTTGCTCAAGAGCCAAGGAAACTTTGGCTTGGTCTTGCTATGGATGGCGTGAACCCATTTGGTTTGCACTCAACTTCTTACAATGTATGGCATATAGTCCTTGTTAACTACAACATTCCTTCATGGCTTTCTGCAAAGAAAGGACATCTCATCCTTAACTTGCTCATTTTTGGTTGCTACAAAGTCAAAAATATGGACATGTAACTTCGTCCATTAGTCGATGAGCTTAAGATTTTGTGAGAGGAGGGGGTCGCCGTGGAAGATATAAGCAAGTGCGATGGTCGACGGTTTGCCAATATACGAGCCATTCTAATGTGGACCATGCATGACTTTCCGGGATTTGGGGAGTGCTCAGGTAAGTAGGCTTCCGTTCTCGTTGGTAATATCTATCATAGCTTATTCAAGTTTGTATTCATTGGATAGAGGTGTTGGGACATGTGTGGTTACCTCAGGTTATCATGCATGTCCATTGTGTGGGCCATAGTTAGACTCCCGAAGGTCACGAACCATGAGGAAGATGGTATATCAAGGACACACCGCTTTCTTGCTAGAGGGTCATGTACTAAGGGAAGGTTCTCTTGGACGACCTCCAATATAAATGAACGCCTAAAGTTGGTACGAGCTGAAAATGGTCCACACAAAGTCATATCCAAACGAAATGCTGCGGTTCTCAATTTTTTACGAGTTGCAACATTGGACCCACTTACAGATCAACCACTTGTTGGATCCTATGCATATTTTCAAGAATGTGGGTAGCTTACTATGGAACCACATCACAGGAAAGAGAGACACTGCAGGGGCACGAATGGATTTGAAGGATGTATGCAAGATGGAGGTGCTTTGGCAGTCAAGTGTTAATGGTCATTTGCAACTACCTCGCGCTCCTTGGGTTTTGTCCACTAAAGAAGAGCGCATTTATGAGATTGACATATTTTATGCCAATCTCATGATTGGCATAAAATATGTCAGGTTTGTACTACGAATGGATTATAAGTGGCTTGTGTATTTTGCTATTTAGCACAATATTAGTGAGTTTGGGAATCTCCCAATTTCCATTTTTGAATACTAAAAAGGTGGCACCCGAATAACATGTCCATAAGTTTCTCAAAACCATATGATGTGACCTATCATTGAAAAGCACTTGAAAAATGGAATCTATTGAGCTATAGAGCACTCGATTTGGAGTTATAGTATTCAAGTTATGAAAAATCCAAAGATTTGACCACATGTCCCAAACTTATGGGAAATTTCCATATTTTTCAATATGGTGTTATTTGGAGTCTAGTCATTATTCACAATGCTTCTTCATGTACTACCGATTGCGATCACAAAATGTCTTACTCTAGAAATACACGAGGTGATTTATAAGTTGTCAAATTTAGTGTAATGGATCTCATAGAAAGAGATCAAAACATCCTTTATTGAATCCGCAAGGCGAGGAGCAGTGGAGAAGTACCTGCCCACCAGCATGTTCATGATACAAACCCGCCTCCTGGTGCATCTTGTAGAGGAAGTGGAGATTGCGGGACCTGTCTATACATGATGGATGTTCTTCTTGGAGTGTTTTATGAAAACCCTCAAAGGCTTTATGTGACAACGAGCTCAACCAGAAGGTAGCATGGTTGAAGGTTGATTGGTGTCTAAGACATTAGTACATATTTCACAGTGGCTACCAATAGTGGATTCAAACAATAGTATGCTATGGTCGCTGAAGGACGATGATAGGTTGATCGAAAATGGGGTAGAAAAAAGAATGGACACTACAATGGAGGAGAAAGTGAATCATTTTTGTATGTTGCACCATTCCTCCATGGAAATGTGGCTCGCCAGGTACGAGCAAGGTAGGAAAGATCGGGAAGAAGTGAGATCTAAATTTTGACGTAGTATGAACCATCAACCAATTCAATATCTTGAGGGCATGGAGGAGATGCCACGGTTTATGTCAACGTGATAGTTGCATGGAGCTTTGACCGCAGCGTCTCGCAAAGGGGCGGAGATCTTAACTGAGGAGTGGGAATTCTTGAGGGGATGTAGTCTAAAGGTGACGACATGTTTAGGGTTTGTCGTATCTAGATTTTATATGTAATAATTAATTAACTATTTTAATCTATAGTACAAAATATATAGTGTGGCGTGGTCGCGTAGACGGCATTTTCACGTGGAGCATATCGACAAAATGTGCTCCACAACAGATTGTGGTATCATGGCAAAGTTCAAGCAAGAGAGCCGACAACGAGCAATGGATTCAAACACCATTATAGATGAGATGAAGTATTTTGGAAACTTGCAAAGTATTATCACGGTGGATTATTGTAGCTTCTCCATGATCCTATTCGATGTGCAGTGCAAAGTGTACTTGAAGGAACTGGAGCAATAGTTCGACTAGGTTCATTTGGATTTCTCAAAAATAGATTCCAAAAAAAGATGGACGGATTTGCATGACATGTTTGTATTACCAGCCCATTGTGAATATGTACATGAACTCATGTTTTCTTTTAGTTTTATTACGACATGGTATATGTCACAAAAGTTTAATCGCTCTTGTATGTGATTTTGAACATGTAATTTTCTATCCAAATCCCCGACAACCTCGATGGTGGTATATTGTACCTCTAGCTCCCCGAAATGCGAGAGTATATAATGAAAGTAATGTTCTCAGTGTAGATGAGGATAGTATACAAATAGAGGGGTTGATATTGCAAGGGGTGGAGGCCACTGAAAGCTTGGAGCATGTAGAGGAGCCAGAATCGGGTAACAATAATGGAAACACACAAGTCTTGAGAAGAGGTGGACTTATCCTTTTATGGTGACCTGTCTATCAACCTTCCAGTGTGTGCGGAGTTGTGTCAAGAGATTGACATGGGACCAAAGGGTACGTCATACTTGGAGCATCTACCTACTCAATTTGTTGATGAATCGCTTATAAGGGTATATAAGATATGCGTTTTAAGTAAGATAAATTTTTTAAGATTTATATTATCATGCTTTGCTTGATTTATATTGATTATGCTAACATCAATTTTTATTTGTGTAGGTAACCTTTGTGGATATTTGGATATGTACAATGAGTCGAGGGAAGAGCGACGAGGAGCTACAATAGATCTTCACACATATGTCTCTAGATTAGAAGGCTCGATTAAGAGATATGGATCTGTCTCGGACACCATCAAGCCGTTCTGTTAGATCTACTTAGGTGCGCCTTGATGCTTCAGTTTCGAGTAGACGAGGTCAATGCTCCAAACTTGGGCCGGGACGGAGGGAGTAGTTTTGGGGGATGTTGCAGAGACATGGATGTAGTGAGCCTGCAACAACCGGCTTGGGATGCATGTACTACTTCTCACTCTCATGTAGGTTTGAGAGAGCGTGGCTCAAGTGGTTGTTGTGGAGGTACCAATGTAGTATCTCTGTCTCATCGTTCTGTTGGAGTTGCGTTACCTATGGGATTTGTCACACTTGTGGGGACATCTACTCTAGTCACTTCAGCTTTTTCTCAGTCGTCCGCCAAGTGGCACCCTTATGGGTGCTACTCTAAGAGATAGCACCCCCATAGATACACCAAATGTATAAGTGTCTCCTAGATATGCCCAAGAGTATGGTCGTAGGTGGGAGAGGATACATCTTAGGTATACCCCAGAGGGGTATGGATACATTGTAGATGATAGGACAGGAGCCATCATCATGAATGATGAAGGGAGAAGGGTGATGACTCATATGAGAGAGTTTTAGCAACAAGGTTTTCGGCTCAACGTCTTGGATCATTGAAAGAATATACCAGAGGGGAGCAAGGACTACATAGTAGCATCCTTGCACGAGGAGTTTCCGGTACCCACCGTAGCAGATAGGTTTTCCATAGGCTGGATGATGGAGCGCAAGCGTGTGTAATGTCACACAGATGATCGGACACATGTAGGGCACTTAAGAGTGGGGCCTCAAAGCCCTAGTGGCTAGACACAGATGACTGGAACCAACTCATGGAGGAGGCTATAGATTCTCTAGGACATTGAAGATAGCAGTGCGAGGCGGCGAGGGCACGACTGGAGGCAGGAGTGGTCCATCATCTTCAAAGTGGCGGCTACAAGACTTATCTGGAGGACTTTGTAAGTTTTTATTTTATTCTTCTCACTTATTTTTTTGCAATATCCCTTGCACTGAAAATCGTGTTTCTAACAGTTGTATTTTGTTTTCTTTGCAGTACTCCATTACAAATTGCGATCCTATCGGCCTAGAGACTCGATATGTAGAGAGACACGGTCTCACTACATTGATCGACCGATTGTATGGACGTGGCAGCCCAGTAAGTCACTCATCTTTCTTGTCTATAGTTACTAAAATTAATTAAAATGCATTATTTTATGGTGGACTAATGTGTAGTTGTTTCTTTTTTGCAAAGTCCGTTCCACGCTCCTTTACGGTGGGATGAGTTTTCGGATGGCGAGGATCTATAGCTCTCACCCTTGGATCCGTAGAGCACACATCCTCTTCTTTTTTGGTCATGCCATTTATGTAGGCATTTTTAATGCACCATGTTATTATCATCCTTTGTATCCTGTTGCGATTCTACCCTCACTTTCACTACACGATCTTGTATTTATTTAATGTATCAATCTTATGGATTCAAATTCACTTTGCCTTCATTTTGACGACCATTGTACACTTTACTATAACTCTTTTGTATGGCCCAAATAAAGCACCGCTGCCCTACCACAAATTATTTTCTCTATAATTGTCACTTTTAACGTCACAAATTTACAACATAGATCGTTATTAGCGTTGCAGTGTGTGCATCACAAATCGTCGCTATAGGCGTCGCTATTTGCGATGCTGTCAGCATTGCATATAGGGGTGTCTATAGAGATTATTATAGCGACAGTTCTATGGTATCACTAATACCGACATTTTTTGCGACGACGGGGGTAATTTGTTTTATGAACATTTTCATAGCTTTGAACATCGGTATGAGGCCTGTATCTTGTAGAGATTGTTAACCTTCCAATTTTCTCTTTTTATATACCTCCACCATGTGTAGGCAAAGCTCGCAAGTTGAAGCATAGCAAAGTGAATATTTTAGTTATCAAATCTAGGAAAGATGTCAAAGTAATACTATAACTTTGAGGTCCACTCCTCCAAATAAGCTGGTGATGATGAATGGCCACTATATTTTGTCGATACTATTTTATCATGGAGCTCCCTCTCTACAAATCCTTGCTTCCCATTTGATGCTTGGGGATGCACGTCTATATAGCTACCAATCAGAGTTGAAAGTTTAGAAGCACTCCTATGATAATTGGTGTGAAACTTTCTTGGAGGAATAAGTGGTCGACTTCTAGCTTTTTCAAAGGAGATTTGGACACATGAATGCTCAAAATTGGGTCATCAATCCTAAAATAAGTCTCTCTAATCTTAAAAGTGATATGTGGTATACCCTTGTTTCCAATGATACTAGGTTGTGCATTAGAATTCAAAGGATAAAATGATTTCTTATCTCTACTCTCTCTATCTATCATTTGTGCTTACACAAGTATGGAAATCTAAGAACTATGCTCCATGACTTGCTTGGTTTGAATGTTTGACTGAAGCATTTGCTCCACCACTTGATCCAACTTAGAAATTAACTCCATGTGCCTAATGGAATGTCTAGTTTCATGGTTACAAAGTGTGGTATTTAGAGTGCTATATACCCCCATATTCTTATGATTCTTCTTCATCATGATGCGGTTCACATATTGCTTCATGTGCTTTGATTTGTTGGACATCATCATTAGCTTTATTATTTTCCTTGTTTCCAACCAATTGTTCTCACTGTCACAGTATAGTCCAAAGTATACTCCCTATCACAAAGATGGCTATAATTTTTTACTTTGCTCAAAAAATGGGTCCTGGTACCTATTTCTCTTTATAGTTCTCTCTATAGTTCTCTCTAAGTAACATGTAAATATCTACCCCAATAAATGGCCAAGTATCCTATTAGTCCCACAAGTACATGTATCCTATTAATAAAGAGGCTGAATAAACCTATAATCCCTATGAATTGATCAATGAAGGCCCTTTTTGAATACTCTTCAAAATTGAAATCTTCAAGGCTTCAATTTCTTTACTCATGATACCTGTGTGAGGGATTAAAACGGTAGACTAGGCTCTACATGGGCTTTGAATCAGTGAGAGAGGTGGGTAAAGTTCCACTTGGGTTGCTTGATCACACCCCTTCTTTGGGATCTTCAATAGTGAGGGAATGTCACCTCTCTTTTATCCCACTATCTCTACCATCATCCATCTTTTTCTTCGAGGGATATATACATGGCAATAGCATTTTATTCTATAAAAACAAGGATAAAATGTATTACTAAAATTTTTCTTTTAGCTTTCAATGATATATATAGATTGATTGATCAAAAGAGAATTGAAAAAGGGGATTCACTGATGAGGGTCTTACCACTACAAATTATTATTGACTCACTAATTGCAGTTCTTGCCCTTTACAATTTACTTCTTGAGTACAAGTTAATGAAAAGATCAAATCAGAGTTATGTATAAAAGCATGAAAATTTAGAACCATGATTGAATTGGAATGGAATCAATACATAAATTCAATTTATAATATCTAATTAAAGTTCTCAGATATATGGTTCATTCAAAGGCTTCATAAACCAATATCTCTCATCAGTAAGTGGATAAGCTTGAGTAAGTGGATTAAAAGAGATTTGATCAATTAAAAGTTAATGAAATACCTCTATAAGCTTAACAAGATAGAAGATTCAAATAGAATCAAGCTTCAACTACCATTGGTGGAATAAGAATGCTTCAATTCAATCCATAAGCTCCATGCTCCCTAACCATATGAATAAGCCCATCCTTTGCTTCAAGAACATATAGCCTTTGAAGAATAAGTGATTGAGCCTCCTTGAATACTTGAATATAAAAAATTTAAGCTCTTTGACCAAGAGCCTCAAAATAGAACTCCATTGTGTTTGATACGTTGAAATCTCATTCAATGTATTCAATGTTGATGGTATTCCACCTCAGTGCCTTCTTGAACAATGTATTTTGCTTATGTATGCAAGCTTTCTTGATGATTCTTGAAGGCTTAAAAATAAATTCAACATTACCTTGTTGTCCATGAATGTTGAGAGAAGAGGAAAGCTTGTGAAAGAGAGAAAATGGCTCAATGTTGACACTATGGATAGCCCTCATCTAATAAGCAAGCCTCAAAAGCAAGAAAATGAGCAATCTTATCATATTCTTCAAGATTCTTCACCATGGAAGTTGATGCCTTTTTTTCCACCATAGCTAAGATTTAAGGAGGTGAAAAGAGCTCAAAAACTGGAAGAGAAGCTACCTTACTTGTCAAGAATTCTTGACTCAATCATTGATCACAATAGAAGAGAGTATTACCTATTGTTGAGCAAGATTTTGACTGTTGTATTCAATGTAAAATGTGTCAAAAAATACAATGAACATATAAAAAATTGTTCGATCTTGCTTATCTTGCATGCAAGTTCCTTGTTATTTAAGACAGTTCTCAATTTGAAGTGTATTCAAGTGCTAGTGGGGTACTTCCTTTTGTGTGTGGTGCGAAATCATGCTTTTAGCTTTCTAGGTACACTTCAAGTAATTATTTATGTAGTGTGTGACTATGATGAAAACAATGTGATGCAACACACACTTTTTTAGTTAAGTCATCATCTTATAGTCGGTGTGGTCACTCTAACAGGTTTGTGTGGGTATGAGAGGTTGTATTTGCAGCTGCTTCCTAGGTCACTAAATCATGAGTTTTGGAGTATGGAGGCTCTATGAGCCTTTCGATGTGTTTAGAGTCCTACAGGGGCATTGCTCAGCTCCAAGTTGGGCTCTGTCTAGTCTAGAGTATGTTTGAATAATACTGGCTCTATTCTAGTTGATATGTTGCTCATGACTCATTCATTAGTTGTCCCAAGGTTTCTTGAAGAGATGAAGTGCTTGCTAAGCAAGAGAGAGGATTCTTTGTTGTCCACCATAAAAGCTTTCACAAAAGCTTGAAGGAAAGAGGAAAGAGAAAGCATGTTTGCAAAAAGTAACTTGACTTCTAACCTTGACTAACTCCAGTTTTCCTTTCTTTAATCATTTTACCTTTAGAATGGCCTCTTGACCATGATTTGCCATTTTGCCCATGATACCTCAAACTTGGTATCCATATCTTCCATTTAGCTTTGACTAGGCTAGAAAGCTCCTTGATCTCTGAACCTATCCACTTCAAGGACTGACAGCATATCCTTGAGAAACAGGAATGTAACTAGTTTGAGAAGGAAATATAAGGTAAGATTGTGACCAAATGGATCAAAGACCAATGCTCTAATACCATTTGTCAAGAAGAGGAATAAGAGGTGAGACAAAAGAGTGCATAAGAGAGAGAAAAGAGGAAAGAGAATGAGTGACGAGGAGAAAGAAATACTAAAAAGATAGGAGAGAAGAGAGAGAAGCTATAAAAATTGTGAACAAGAAGTGAGACGAAGAGATAGTACTTGTAATACTATACCTTTTACAAAAGTGATCAAAATTACATATCTCAACACCTTTTATACTTGCACCATTGTGACAAGGTATTATTAATAAAACCCTCTCAAATAATGTCTTCTCAACTTCACACACACACACACACACACACACACACACACACACACACACACACACACACACACACACACACACACACACACACACACACATCATAGACACATGATTCAATTTTGTAGGTACTATCACGAGGTGCTTTATGGGTTCCATACTTTGTATGCTCCAATGCATTTTAATGAGAAATTGCTGCACTTTTTTATCTTCTTTCATAAGAGTGCAATATGCAAAACATTAAGTTGATTGTTGATTCAAAAAAGTTATTGGTATAAGTTATTGATTAATATGGAAGAAATGTTTAAGATGCCATGTTGATTAATCAAATGAATGAATTTTTCCAACATGTTCTACATCAAACTTGTCAATGCCTTGTGGTGAACACACACACACACACACGCACACACACACGCACACGCACACGCACACGCACACGCACACGCACACGCACACGCACACGCACACGCACACGCACACGCACACGCACACGCAGCACACGCAGCACACGCACACGCACACGCACACGCACACGCACACGCACACGCACACGCACACGCACACGCACACGCACACGCACACGCACACGCACACGCACACGCACACGCACACGCACACGCACACGCACACGCACACACACACACACACACACACACACACACACACACGTGTAGAGAAACCCAACATATGAACACACACTTGAACATTCAAACACATGTAAGTGCACATAAATTCACATTCAATCTCCCACATGTGCACACCACATACTACACACACATACATATGCTTGTATGAGATCCACACATAAATTAATTCATAGAAGTCTTGCATTCCACAAAATAAACAAAAAAAAGGAGAAAGAAAATGAGAGAGATGAGGTGCCAAGTTGAGAATAAGCATAAAAAAGGGATAATTCACTGAGCTTGATGATAAGTGGATTAGACTAGTGACATGGGTTAGGGCACTATAGTTAATCTTTATTTGTGGATTTTTTTAAAATGTGAAATAATAGATTCTTATAATGTGAAAGAACTAAACTTTATGCTTGACGTTTTGTTAAGAAAGCACCTCAAGATACTCAAAGTAGCTAGGACAGACAACAAACATTAAGAGTGCATGAAGTGAATTGCCACTATCATAATGTGTTGAATGTCACCCTAATGCTACAAATATCAAATGAAAACCATAGGGATTATGTAGAGGACATGCATTTATTTTCCCTTTATCATTGAGTAGTCTATGTACATATATCACATTGTTTCTTGGCACACCTCCAATGCGTAGGTCTTAATTTTTTAAAAAGAAGTTTTGGATAAACTATTTCTGATATGTTTAACATTCAAGATGACAATGCATCATGCTCACAATAGGGTGCATATGCAAAATATTACTAAGATATACCATTACCACATGATACCAGTTGCAAGTTACTCAATTGTATATGAGATAAGCAAGCAACTGCAACATTGTGTGGAGGAGGATCCATCACTCTTGTGATACATTGTTACTCATACTACATGAGATAAACAAGATACTGCAACATTGTGTGGAGGATCCATCACACTTGTGATACATTGTTTGCTTGAAATTCCATTGCATATTTTGGTACATCAAAATGGCCTACCTTGGGGCTTTCCATAACTATGTCCTAGTTGCACATATGACTAGCTAGATAATTTGATATCTTAAATAGATAACCCTTTCACATTAACTCTTATATTCAAAATGGCCTATCTTTTGCACTCGAACTGGGTACCAATCTTTTGGGCGAGGGTGTGGGAGGTAGATGATAGGAGCATTTGGTGCGATTGGTGTAAACCTGTTTATAAATAACCACCACATTAACATGAAAATCATATACATTGAATAGATTCATCACACATATCTTGTATTGGAGCTAACTAGGCTTGATAAAACTTATTTTAAAATGTAGATTTATATAGGACTTACTCATAAAACAAAGTAGCATAATGGATGAAAAGTGCAATCTCTAGCTTTGCAAAGTCATTCCCAGGGCACATGTGTGCTCCCGCACCAAATGGGATAAATGCACCTGCTTTAGGAATCTCTCTCTAAAAAGAAGAACATGATTAAGAGTAAAGTTAGTATATCATAAATGCTTAAAATAAACTTAATTGTCACTACATAAAATTCAACCCTTTACTTCTCATCACAACCTTAAGTGAATGCTAAGCAAAGAATCGAGTTAGAAAAGATGAAAAGCCAATATTACTTGTCACATTGTGTAACTAACAAATCGCAAATTTTACCAAGTCGCAATAGTAATAATACAATGGATCAAGATTAGTTAAGATCAGAAACTCAAGACAAACAAAGAATGTTGACTAGCATGTACCTCCCAACGATCCGGGTCAAATTTCAATGGGTCAGGGTACACTTGCGGGTCTAGATGGACTTGTCTCATCCATGTTTGCACATGCCATCCTTTTGGAATTGTATATCCTATGCAACACAAACCCTAATGTTGATGTATAAAGAAAGTGATGCTTGATGTATAGTCCATATAAATGTCACCAACAAATGGTTTAGCATAGTTGATGTATCCCTTAAATCATTGCAAATAAATGTATTACCATTGAATTCGATGTCCTCTAGGGATTTTCGAAACACCATGGGAGATATGTTGATTATTCTTAAGGTCTCATCTACAACCTGAGATAGTGGTAATCAAATGAATTATTTGACTGTATGTGGGAACACAATCTTAAAATATGCAGATCCATACCTGAGATAAGTAGGTCATTTTTCGATAGTCTTCCCAATTCAGTATCTCATTGGGTTTCTTATTCTTGCGAATTTCAAGTTGTTCTTTCTGGCAAGGGTATAATCAAGTTAGCTCTATAATGCTTTAAAAAGAAAACTTCCCTCTTTTCCAAAATTAGACCTTACAACATTTGCAAACTTAACTATCTTAAACTAAGGAAACTATGAAATGTTTGTAGGAAATTTGAAATGTCTAAACTAAGAAAATGATCAAATGTCAAAGCATTTGAAATTGAAAGAACTCACAAGCCAACATGTTATGCATTGTTGAAAAGTGATAAAATTGCTACAATTTTTTGGAAATAGACTCATACTTAAGTGAATGAAGTTTTATTTGATAGTGATGAAGTTTGGTTGAAGGTTATGAAGTTTAAGGGAGGATTATGGAGTTTTTGTGCAAGTTTTGAAGGTTGTTTAAGGATGAGGAGGTTGAATAAAGGATTATAAAGGCACTTTTTGAGGATGCAAAGGTTGAATTGAGGATAATGAAGTGGTAAGTGAGGATATGATTAAGGGATTACCTTTAGCACTTTCAGAAGAAGTTTTAAACAAATGCCCACTATAATTCCCATAATGTGATTTATGGCAACATCATGAGCTTCTACTAGGGAGGGATTGCATACCTAACTAGGTGCAGTTGGGGGTAGAGGGTTGCATGGCCTGAGGTGGGGGACAATAGCCCCCTACCCTAAACTGCACCAAGCTCGGTGTGTAGTGTCTCCCCACTAGAAGTTTATGATGTTGAATACTATAGGGGAAAAACAAGGGAAAACAATCCCTTCTCCCAATTGGAAAAATGTCCAAACTTTCTTTTGTTTGTGGATGATGGAGTGTGGATTGAGGATGGTGAAAGGGATTGCATACCTGACTAGATGTGATTGGGGGCAGAGGGTTGCCGGCTTGAGGTGGGGCCCAACGGCCCTCTACCCTAAATTGCACCTAGCTCGGTGTGTGGTGCTTGATGTTGAATACTATAGGGGAAAAACAAGGGAAAAGAGTCACTTCTACCATTTGGAAAAATGTCCCAAACTTCTTTTGTTTGTGGATGATGGAGTGTTGATTGAGGATGATGGAACTTGGGACTACCTTTGACCTCATGGATTGGATTATCGAGTGCACACATTGAGGATTATGGAGGTATTAGAACCTTTTATTTAATGCGATTATGGAGAGTGTGTTGATGGAAGATTATGGAGGGATTATAACCTTGAGGTTGTGGTGGACTGTGAAGGGATGAGGAAGGTGGGGTTGATACCTTGACTTTGGCGAGGTATTGGGGGTGGGCTCGGAGGAGGAGGAGGATCCACATGATGGTGTGGGCCGAGGACTCGTGGCCTGCGTTGAGGTACATGAGGAGCACGTCGATCACTTCCTCGTCTGTGAGGTGGCTGCCGTCGTCGTCCTGCGTCAGCATCAGCATCTCCAGCATGTCATCTTTCCTCAGGCTCGGCTCCTTCTTCATCGCCTCCCTCCTCTCATCAATCGCCTCTTGCAGCAGCTCCACCAGGCGCCGCCTCGACTATAACCACCCCCACCATATTCATCATCATCACCATACACACAGACACACACCCACCCACCCATTCATTCATTCAATTGTGTTTCTGTCTGATTCCAACTGTTATATCACCGTCAGTAATTATAATCACCATCAAACTCTGAGAGACATTAATCCCTAACCTTGGCTCCATTGACATATTCACAATAAGTTTATGACATTTTTCCACGCACAAAGTTTGATACCTTTTCCCTATGATGTTTAACATCGTGAGCTTCTCAAAGAGAGGGGTCGCATAGCTATTGATGTAGCACAAAAAGGGAAATATGCTGAGAATCTTGCTTAGGTGGTCATTCTCATTGATTTGCTAAAAAGTGTCACATTGCTGACTTTCAAGTGTACCTTTACCTCTCAAATTTGTATTTTTAAAAATTATATAAAGTGTCACATTGCTGACTTTCAAGTGTACCTTTACGTCTCAAATTGGTATTTTTAAAAATTATATAAAATATGCTATGAATAAAAAATACAATATTAGACTCACCCAATTCCTCTTGATATCCCCTACGTGCTCAGATACCCAAATCTCAAAATCACTGTAAAATATAAAATCCCCCCAAAAATACAATTTTTTTTCATTAGCTGTTCTATAGTTGGCCCCTTTAACGTAGCTAACTGCAATCGAGGGCAAGGGGCTGCCGGCTATGGCGCCTCTGATGCAAAAGCTGATCTTGATGTTGCTGTAGTTCACAATGTTAGAATTATAGTGGGAATTTGTCTGAAACTTCGAGTCATGTGTGTGTGAACTAACGTGGGCTCATTGCTCATTGCTCTCTCATGGAGAGAGAGCGCCAATTCTGAAGCTGATAGTTCGGGGTGACTGTGCTCACATTCCTGTCATCGTTGGTGATTACTACTGATTATTGGAATTACGATACCGTTAATGACAGTGATTAGCTCGTTAATGATAGTGTTTAACTCACCAGTTATAACAGGATTCTTACCTTCAGCGCCGTGTGATAGGCAGTTCCGGGCAGGTCGATGGGCATGGCTCGCACTCCATCGTTGAGGTGTCTGTAGTAGCGCTCCACGGTGTCACATTTGGGCCCCGGCGAGTAGCCCATGAACATCTCCGCAATTATGTTGAATGTAAGCTGTCATTACCCAAGAAAAACGACAGAAATGAGGGGCCGAATCTCTGTTGACATGGATGATCTCTCATGCAATCAGATGGTTAAGCTTGCCTGGGTCAATATAGCATCAAACTTATCTCACAAGCTCTCTTTCAGTGGAGAGGAAGCCTCCTTATTGTAATATGTGTTTTAGAAAGCTATCGTCGTTTATCACCCTCCTTAAGGGAGAGGAACGAAAAAAGTCACATGCGTCTGAAATAGCTTTATGGGCTGAGTACCATAACATAAAGTCCAAGCATCTGGGTCTTTTGAGATTATGAGATGTTTATGAGTATTGCCTCTATATAATTATAACAGTTTCAATTGATCATAGTTACTTATGAATAGGTAAATAAGGGCACTGCGCCCTTTCTTTTTTGAGAGAGAAAGGATTCTTAAAAGAAAAATGAAAAGAGAAGACAGAGGACGAGGAAATTGATACTGTTGTGGACTAGTGGACTTTAGTTAACTTCGAGTAATTTAGTTGCTCTAAGCAAGGGAAGGGCTAACAAATGTTAAGTAGTAATTTAAAAAAAAAGTGATAAGTAATCTCAATGGCCTATCTTAAAATATAAGCCATCCATACACACGTATGTATGTATGTATTGAAATTTGGAAGATACCTCAAGGTTGTATTTGAGTATGTGGGTATATACATGGGTGTAGTCTAATTGCAAGTATACATAATAGCAACTGAAAATGAGTGATATATATGTACGGATACATATATATGCGTGTATACAAGGACCTGCCTCCACCAACACAATGCCTTGCAACGAGGTTGCAAAGCCCATAGAGAATTGCAAGGTATGTGAGAAGGAAATTGGGAAAATTAAAATATTACCTTCATAGCAAATCTTACATGTGCTGAACTGGAAGTGAGCTTCACTTGGCAACCATCTCGTCCATGGGCTAAGAAAGGTTTGTGGTTGTGAACCAAATTGCACAATCTAACACATGCGAACTAGTGAGTTCGAGAGGGAGTTCCCAACGTGGTTGAGAATCCCACCCTATGGGAAGAGGTTCTAAATATATGGGTTCACACACAAACATACATCTATGTATGTGTGTGCATGTGCGCACTCGTGTGTACACACATATATATAGTATAGACATACATATTACACATATTATATATATATATAGCGGTATCGTAATGGACGTTGAGTTACCAGTACTACTTACCACTAGTGCTGAGTAGAGTCAAGAGTCGTAATAATACCTTGCGGAGCTCGATGAGGAGGGGCAAGGGCCGGCCGGTGGCGGCGCATTGGGCGGCCCACTGGGCCATGGTGGCGGTGGCGAGGGTCTGGAGGCGGGGCATGAACTTGGAGAGGGCGGCGGGGCCGTTCACGACGGCGGAGGTGAGGCGGCGGAGGCGGCGGTGCTCGTGGGGCGGGATGGAGGTGAAGGCCTTGCGGCCCATGAGGGCCTCCGTGGACTTGGGCCACCCCGACGCGAACACGTCGTCCCCCATCAGCACGAACTTGCACGCCTCCGGCGTCGTCGCCAGCACCGTCGGCTGCCCGAACATGTACGCCTTGTACACCCCGATCCTCTTGTACCTGCCATCATCATCATCATCGCCATCATACAACACACAGAAGAATCCTAAGACTACAGCTCAATCAAAAGCACCCCAGCATAATAATATAGTAATTATAAATTACTAATGTTTTGACACCACCACCACCATTACCATTAACGACGACGACGACAACGACAACAACAAGAACAATGACGACGACCACATCATTGTCACAACCAACCCATGTTGCTACTCCATGCCCCCACCAGCCTCACTCACCACTCATCCACACAACTAGCTTATCATAAATTATGCAAGCACAATGCTATCTATCTCTGTGCTTCCTTGACAACACGCCAATTTACAAAGATTGTGATAACTTCCATGCCCTCCTCTAGGTTGTCATCCGTGTGTTCCATTCGTGATACATGTGATTTCCTCAAACATAAAGCATGGATGTGTGAGCTCCCCAAAGAAACAAAAATGTTTTGTTGTCTTCTCAAATCCTTCAGAAAATCAGGGGCCCTCAGCCTTTTATTTTCTCGAGCTACAGGAAAGCAAAGAGGAGATGGGAGAACCTTCGGAATCTCCCATAGTTGAGATATAGCAAGTACCAAGAAGAGCTAAGGTTATATACAAGAAGAAAAAAACAATGGCAATTTTGTTTGTGAGGTATGCTTTGCGAAAGATGTCAATGACTCCCACAACACCTATGCTAAAGCATGAGATATGGATTAAAATAAAGGGCAAGGCTGATAAGTGTATTCTGCGAGTAATTAGCTAATAAGCATGAGATACAGGAAAGCAAAAAAGGCGAAGTCAGGAACGCTGGCCCGAGCGATGAGGATGAAGGGGGTTAAGTGGCTGATAAGGTTTTGTGTGATTACCGTTTGATGTAGTTGCCGATGAAGGATTGGGGGTCGCCCCATTTGAAGGCGAAGAGGAACTGGAGCATGTTGCCGAAGATGGGCCAACCCATGTCACCGGGGGGGAGGGGGGCCTGCGAGGGCCGCAGGGAGGGCTGGTAGTACCAGCTGTTGAACTTGCACAGCACCAGGGCCAGCAGCGGGATCACGGCACTCCCAATCATCACCGTCACTGCATACGATCTACCAGCCAAAACACCATAACTATCCGTTAAGAATGACGCCCCTCCATCCGTCACATTAAGATCACCCATCGCAGCTCCAGCTGCAGCCGCAGCCGCCATGGCCATGTCTTCTCTCTCGCCCCCTCCCTTGATATCCTGTGCTCCGAATTACTGCTTAGTTGAATCCTACCAGACGGAAGGTGCGTGAGCTGTGTTTATATAATACCAATTACGCATCTAGTGTTCCGAAATGGGCGCACTCTTGCAGCAGCTCGCATCGGTCAAACAGAATCAGCGGAACGGGCGATACGCCAAAAACAGCATATCTTGCCACTGCTCGCGACAACCCGACCCACCCAGGACCTCAACACGACAAAACAAACACAGTTGCCACGGGCTTATGACTGGGTTTAGAATATTGCATGAGCTAATGACTGGTTTACCAGGGCTCTCGATCAAAAGAAAGCGGGGGGCTGCAAAGGGCCCTCCATCATGATTAGCCCAGATGGGGTGCGCAGACACTGGGATCAAGTGGCGTCTAATAGTAACACCACTACATCCAAAGGAGTGGCAAAGCCAGCCAGCCGGCCCCCAACGCCCCCGCCTACTCCAGACAAAAGCATCATCCGTGCTCCACAGCTTTTACTACTACGTGAATCGAATGATGGCCCATGGTCATGCAACCCCCCTCCTTGTCTTCCTCCCTCTACAGCTGCCTAATTGCGTCGCGCGCGCCTCTTACCACACCTAGTGCAAGTGATGAAAGTAAAGTGAGCTTAGTGCAGCATGTTCTTTTGCATCCTTACCAAATGTTCGCTTGCTTTTCTTTGCTTGACTCCTGAAAGTCTAGTAAAGTGCCTCTGGTGTGGCACTACTACTACCAGGCTATCCAAGTACTTCATGCAAATTGCTTTATAAAAGGCTAAGCTCCATGCTAGGGTCTATTTTGTCCACTTTGTTTGCCCCTCCCCCCCCCCCCCCCACACACACACACACACGGGTCAATTCTCACACAAGATCCATGATTATTCAAGTTACAATATATAATCATTGAATTGGCCTCCAATGGATGCATCTAGGCATAAAAGCATAGCAATGAATAGGAGTTAGGAGTTGGCAACAAACAATTCACTTATTTGCATACGTGCTTGCATGTGTGTAATGTATATTAATGTTTGCTATGGTTGTTCCTTTATTGTATCCTCAGGTAAGTAGCTCATTAATATACATGTGTGTATCACGTGGGTTCAAAATAAGGTATTTTTAAAATATCATTTTTATACATTTTTTACATATAGAGAGGTGTAATATAAAGTGATTATTCACAAATTGAGTAGAAAAGGGTTATGTTTTATTTAGGAAAAATTCACAGATAATGATATTTATAAATAGGCCTTGAACACAGGTGATGTAGAGGATATACATGTAGTAACTTTTCCAAGATTATATCTCATAGATATGTAAGTTTATGTAATTTGTCTACTGAGGCTTATGGATAGATTCATGAAATGGTTATCATTGTGGTGGAATGACCTTTATACAATAAAAGATTCAAAGGAACTCCTTATATTTGCATGATAACCCACCTTGTACTAGTTCATGATGGTTCGATGAAAAGTGTTGACGATTTTCTAAGGTGCCTAGTACAACATGCATTTGTGTTAACAAAAGGAATGGTTAGCGTGGACTAACAACCATGATTGAAAATGCATGGCTACCTAGAAAAAGAAAATTAGCTTGGACTTAGCAACATGACTAAAAAGATATGCCCATATTGGAAAGCATATTATCATGTCTTATTCAAAGATAGTCATATTATCTTAACTCAATAAACATATGTGTATTAGCATGCATGACGCTTCTCTTTCTACTCTACAAACTTTTTACAGTTAGCTCTAGAAAGTATACTGGAAGTTTTTTTTTTGAAATTTCTAGATTACCCTCAAATTAAACATTTCAACATGAGAAGACATCACAAGATTTCTTTCATTCATTGCATGCTTTCAAATTGTAGGCATTATTGAGATTCTTAATGGGGAAATTGTTTTGGTATCACTTTTATATCTACATATTTTTGTTACCACTACAAGGGTAAAGGTGCTAGTAAAAACAATACACACAATCCAAAAACCAATATTATGAAGGGATGGGAAGACCAAGAAAATTATAATTGGATGTTTAGGCTATGGAGTACTTGATGAAATCATGTCTTGGTTGCTTTCACACCATGACACTAGCTAGCATAACATGATGGAGTTCTCAATGAAGTCATGTCTTGGTTGCTTTCACACCATAACACTAGCTAGCATGATCATTTTTGGCTCCTCTCAATTCACTAAAGGAATTAAAAGAAGTGTCTTTAAGGAAAGGACTTGTATAACATCACCATGATGTCCTTGATCTATGTTTTGGATATGCTTATGCAAAAAAGTATTAATATTAGTTGATAATGCAATTCCTCGTACAACCTATCTACCTTCACTAATTTGGCATTTCCTACATGTACCTATATGTCGTGTATCATATTACTTATGTAATTAATTACCTCATTATTCTCTTTTGTTTCAAGAGAAAACCAAAATAGAGCGTTTCATATTTGGTTTGCAAATGCAATGTTGGAAACACACGCTTCAAATCACTTTTGCAAAAGTTCTTTTGGACTCAAAATATGTCACTCCCAATATCTATTTGGTTATCCATCTCCTTTGGATGGCCTTTTCTCACCTCACTCAAGGAATCATTGTATCACCCCAAAGGATGTTTCTTGGTGAGAAATGATCACCTATGCTTTTGTGATCTCCATCATTCAAAATTATTCTTATCTTAAGAATAGCAATATGTGATTTCTAGTAATCTTGAAATGGCTCAACTAAGGTCTAAATCACATACTTTCTTGATCCCCTAATGTTTATAGCAAGAGAAAAGTGTTACTTGGTGCTTTCTCATCTTTCATCAAAGTTGTTAACTTACGAATCCCTAACCTTTCAAATTCCTTTTGTCAATTCATCCAAAATAAACTTGAGCTTTTAATTTTCTCACATCATCTTCAACTTAAAAAGATAATCTTAGCCTTTAATACTCTTACAAACGTTTTTTCATAAGTGCCTTGGGTAAAGCACCAAATAATCATGCATTTGCTTAGAAAAGGCTCTTAGAACAATTGGCCTTACATAGGATTAACAAGTCAGAATTTTCCTCCACATCACTTCTCCATGAGGATATCCAAATCATATGTTGTGGGCTCAAGTCACACATAAACCATGGTCTTGCATCACCACTCCATTACCTTCACTATCACTTGTGAGCTATTTGAGCTTTCCCAACCTTACTCTCACTCTATTGCCTTCACCATTATACTCCACCATTTCATATATAGCATCTCAGTTATCCAATTGCAACACATTTTCAATCTTTTTCTCCACCAATCAAGCTACATTCTATCAAGTCGCTCATTCAATTATATCACACAACATAAACTACTCTTGAGATACTTGGGCGACAACTGCATACACTATGGATATAGGCAATATCTTCTCCTACCTTAAACCAGGTTCCACTCACATGGTGGGAATGTAATAACAATCAAGGTGGTCCCTTCACATTTATAACCTATTAATAACTTTTAGTTCTTCCTAATTTGTGTTATCGGTTGGATTTTCATAATAGGACTACCTCTTCATCATATGTGTGGTGCTTGTGTGTTCTTGGAAAATGAACATTCAAGTTATTGCATGACTCTTATGTAGTATATCAAACATTTCCATCAATTTGAAGAACGGTCAATATTGACTTGTATATTCTACCACAATTTGTCAATTTTTGTGCAAGTGTGGAGTTTGATTCTCCTTGCTACATTAATACAATTTCTAATTCTCAACAGTTATGTGAGTACTTTATGACTAATCGTTTTATGGTTTGCTAGATTATCTCTTAATAACACACACACACACACACACACACACACACACACACACACACACACACACACACACACACACACACACACACACACACACACACACACACACACACACACACACACACACACACACACACACACACACACACACACACACACACACACACACATGCATGCATGCATATAGCACTATCTTACCTTATTCTATCCACTGTATGCCACACATATATTCATACACTATTCATGACATGCACTATACGTTATAGAATTTGAGATACACACTCGACTTTCTTATATACTTAAAATATATATGGCGAATATTATGTTGGCACAGAGGAAGAATAGATGAGAGAAAAGAAAGATGTAGAGAGAGAGGTAGAGAAATTGGCACACGCTAGGGACTGGAAGATGGGCTAGTTCCCCCCTCCCCCCCCCCCGTGGAGTTATATTATTGACCAGGAGCAAGCTTCTCCATTACACATAAGCTAGTTCTTACTTGTAGATCTTGGAAACAAGATCACGGTGTCAAAGAGTTTACTATCCATGATATAAATCATGGGATTCTTATGAACTCAGAAGAGTTTCACTGGGAATTATATGAGATATTTTCAGGCATTGTTATCCAATATCTACCTTAGTTATACAAGTTCTTTTGTATTTAGCATATAATTTGCAGATATACCATGTACATTTATGAAAAATAAGTCTATGGGATCCTAAAGCTTGGACATCTAGAAGTAATTGACAGTCTGCTGAATAAATCACATTAATTCAGGTACAAAAATATGGACAAAAACCCAAAAATGTTGCCAAAAACTATCAAAAGTCCACTAGGTCCACACGGGACCAAAAGTAACTAACTAAGATGACCAGCAGGTGACCTAGGCTGGTCAAAAAGTGACCAGGGTTGGAGTAGAGAACAGCCCACGTTTTTCAGTGCAAAATGCGGGCTGCTCTACCTAAGGGAAACTGGGAGAAAGCTGGAGCTGAGATGCATGGAATGGAGCATGCAAACTGAAGATTAACAGGCCAAAAACTGAAGATGTTAACTTGGTGAGAGCTCCACTTCTCTGCCTCTTTGGTCTGACGAAAATGCATGCTGAAACTGTCTATAAAAGAGGGGAAATCTAAGAGAAAAGGATTCAGCCTGCTCTTATGCACGACTTCTCTCATCTTCTCTACCTTATTCTTGGTCCAATGAAGCCCGACTTGTGCCCAAGTACTTGAGTGACTTTGGGGCAAGCAAAGAGTGAGGATATTGAAGACTTATGGATTGTTATGGGCTGGAATAACCAGTCATAAACAGGGCAGCCCACTATTTTGATCTATTTTTATGAGCAAACATTGGTTTTTTATGATTGTAATAGAGGAAAATGATCTCTTTTCTTCAGGACATTGTTCATAGATGATCAAGAGAGCTTCTTCTTGAATTTATGCACTCATTTTGAATTTGTTTATGGGCTGGAATTTTCTGTTTTAAAACAGGGCTGAAGCTAAAATTATTCATTTTCAATCCATTTCATGTATCTTTGGTCCAAATCTTGGTTGTATTTGATTCTAGCATCAATATACTTGATCCAAAGGATTGAAATCCATCTTTGTACATGAAATAAATGCCATTAGAGCTTGCTTTTTACACTCATAAATGAATTGGAAATCTGAAAATATCCTTTATGAAATGATGTATGCATCCTGAAGCATTTGATGTAATCAAGTTAGTCTTATTCCTTCTGTTCAAGTATGCTAAGTACAAAGTGAGAAGGCTTGAATTCCTCTTGCGTACCTAATTATTTCTAATTCCCAAATCTTATCAAAATCCAATCCATTTATCCTTTCTAAATCTTGAATCCCAAACCCTTCTTCTGCACTAAAAGCCTCGGTGGTAAACCTTCAACTCTTAACGCGACGACAACGGTTCCTTGCATGGTATACAACTGGCTAACACTTGCACAACTTAGAAGTTGGCACCTTTTGATTCTTCTTGAGTCTCCTTCTCTCCTACACAATAAGTGTAGGGCTCTCCTCTTGGCGCTTGATTTCAGCAGAGCTTTCGCAATACTTGCACCTTCTCTTCTCCTCTTGGAGCTTGATTTCAGCAAAGCTTCCGCAGCACTTGATTTTAGCAGGGCTTTCACAGCACTTGCACCTTCTCTTCTCCCCTTTTTTCAAAGTATTCAACTCTTTCTTGAGTTGAATCTTTTGCATCTTTGTATTTACTAAAAATATATTCTTAAATGTTGTTCAAGATACATGTGAAGCATTTTTAATTCTAATATACCCTAACATAGTATTGTCAATGTCTATAAACAATGAACATATTAACCTTTTGTCTTTTGCATTCCATTCTTTTCACACCTTTTCCTCTAGATCTCCCCCTACCTCTAGAATTACCACGGCCTCTCAAAAATTGAATGCTAATCACCTTCATAATATACTCATTTATAGATAACTTCCCTTTCTTCAAGGCATTCAACTCTTGCTTGAATTGAATCTACATGTAAAGTTTTTATATTTTAAATATTCCCCCAGCATAGTGTTGTTAAAAATTATAGACAACCAATACATTATCTTTTTGTCTTTCACATCCCATTCTTTCCACACCTTTAATTCTTCTATAGTCATAGGATTACTTAGCTCTGGTTCCTTTTCTTCACCTGAGACAAACTTGTAAAGGATTTTTCCAATAAGAAAGTTCGTCACACAGAACTTCCATGATGGGTAATTGTTTCTGTCTAGCTTCTTGATGATAGGATATCCACTGTTCTCAACCATTATGACAAAAATTAAGTACCAAACAACAAGAAAATCTCATGTAACCCTTCACAAGATGCACACGACAATAAAATAGTTAGTACTTTTTACTGATTGCTCAATAGTACAGAAAATCTGTAGCTTGTTTGTAGATAAACTTTGTGTTTGCTTCTTAACAAATACCTTTGAACTTGTAGATTTAACATATGTAATTTCTGCATTGAAGAATGACTGATATAGCTAAAATTACAGTATGAATTTTTCTTTATGGACCTAAAACGAGGCTTGAAATGACCTCGGACAATCATCTCACTTCCTCACCAAATCTCAAAGAAATTAGAGATTTTTGCTCCACCTTGCTTCTAGTGCCTCCACAGGTGCTATCCAAGGGAAAGAGAGAAAGAATGGGAGAGCTTCTTACCAATTTCTTACTTTCTTGAATCCTTATGCCTTCTCCTTCACAATATTCGAATCTACCCTCTCTTAGTAGCATTGGGCTGATAAACTCTAATGATCACCACATAACTCTTCAACATAGCATAATGCTACAAGGACAGTCAATTAGTCCAATCCATTGCCATATATTTCTTCTGAGTAGTTATCTTTTGGGATTTACTCTTTGTTTTGATGTTTGTTATCAAACCCTATACAATCTTGATGGAATATATGAGTTTTCTTTGTTTACTAAGTACTTATCTTGGTAATTGCAAATGGTAGGGATCTCTTTTGACATCCTTTGTTATTAAATCTGCATTGTGAGCATACCCATGTTACCAAAATAAACCATGTAAATACCTTAGCCATGACGGTACTAGGGTCTACTATAAAAAGGTAAGAAGTGCTAATGTAGGGATCGTTTTTGACACCTATACTAATTTTGGGGAGATCTCTTGTCCATCAACATCTTGGGGTGAGTACCAAGCTTTGCTTATTGTATCTTGATTTCAACTTCCATGGCTATGTTGTGTTGTGGTATAATGGAAGTTTTCTATGGCATGGCCATGATCGAAGCATTTCATGTTATTTCTTATTATTTTCTTAGTTTAGTTCATTAGTTTTCTTATTGATTTCCATGGTAGAATAGGCCTTCATTACATCCAAAGAAGCATAAACAAGTGATAAATCAAAAGTATATTTATAAAAAAACTAAGCTACAGGAGTCCTCACTTAGTAGGAGTTTCTGGTCCAATTGTTCTAGGTCCTGTAGACATGTCAGACCACCACTTAGGATGACTCCTTTGATAGTTCTTTTTAGTTTTTCTATGTTAGAGAAGTTGGTTTAGTGACTAGCTCTAGACTTCTTGTCAAATTATACTTAGTCTATCCCTTATGGATCTTCATGCCACTTGATTTTCTCAGGGGGTAGGTTGAGAGCTGTGTTTGTATTTTGTTGTTTTTTTCCCTTTAAGCAACTAGATATTATTTATGGTTTTTGAATGTGTAGATTAATTCGTGGATTCAATGGGCTCAGTCACTCTATCCCATGGTTGCCAATGAGAGCGAGATTTTAAGCCCAAAGAAAAGCTAGAAATGTACCAAATTTTGTTAATTTGAGGTAGAAATTAAAGCTCATTGAAAGTAATGGATGCAAATTTGACAATTTTAAGTAGCCATGGGAGGTGGGATTTGATAACACTTTTGAAGATGAACCTCATAGAGATCAATGAATTTTAGTAATTTTCTAGGTGCCAAAATAAAATGGATCAAGTTTCAAGTAGTGCAGGACTCTGAGATAGACATACAACAATTTTGGATCGTCACCAAATGCGCAAGATGGCTCTACTTGAGCATGAAGGGTTAAAAAGACCATTTAAGGAGTATAAAGAGATTTTTAGGGGGAAGGGTGGTGACCTTTGGGCCCTCCCAAACCCCCCAAATTTTCACACAATGGGGGGGGGGGGGGGGGGGGCATTTTTTTTACAAAAAAAAAGTCATGGTTGTAGGCAATGACAAATTGAGAGGGGGGGCTAGAGAGAATACTCATATGATCTAACTACATCAGCCTTCTCCTTCAAATTTTTGCTTCCTATCACCAATCTTGGCCTGGCAAATGATGGCCTATATGCAAAGATGGAATTTTAGTATTTCTCTCTATTGAGATATCGAGCTCCACTCGTGATACGCCAGGGTGACCGTTGTGTATTTATGTCACCGACTTGCAGTTGCAGACGCGGTTGGTACACCGCCCATGAATAATAGCTACATGATAGCTATCCTTATCTACTCTAGTTCGTGGCTCAGTTAGTATGCCACCTTAGTTAGTTGAGTTTGGTTTGAGACCCATATATAGGGTTCTTCTATTTCTTTGTACGAGAGTTCTTTTGGCTTACACAACTAAGAAGAGGAAAACTGTTTTCAGCCTCCACCTCTGTGTGTATTCCCCCATTGTGCAAGCAAGAAAGCTACAAGTGAGACTCCTTCCTTCTCTCCCACAATCTTGACATGGTATCAGAGCCTTGTTCGTGGTAAGGAGCTCAAGAAAGCAAGCCAAGCTCGCGTGTTCTGGTAAGAGGAGCAGTGTTGCTTTCATTTTCTGTTTTGGGAGTAGATCTCTGCAGGTAGCACAGCCGGAAAGTGCAGGAGTGCATTGTCTCAGGTTGAGACGCCCTTCGCGGTGAAGCAAGAGGGCAGTATATGCTGCGGGAGATGGCTTTAGCCCTTGGCGACCTTGTTTTTTTTATTTGAGGCCATTTCGGGGCCTGTTTTGGAGGCGGAAGTTTTCTGCACGCACTCAGGAAAAGGCCCAGTTTTATGCTGTGCAGCCCCTGTTCTACAGGTCGGTGAAAAGGTACTGTAGAAATTGCATCGTGTGCTTGTGCGCAGAGACATTGGGAGTTACAGAATCATCCATGTTGCCTGTTGATGCAAAATCGTCACTAGGAAGTGACTGTGTGGTCAAATACCACTTTCGTCAGTTTTGCAGATTTGCCTTTGTGAGGCTGAAGCTGTGTTCTTTGCAATGACAGAATTTTTTGCAGTGTTCTGTAATGGCGTCTGATTCTCTCTCACAGATTGTCACTGAAAAGCTTGACAAGAACAACTTCCAAGCATGGAAGTTTAGAATGACGAATTTCCTTATGGGAAAAGGATATTGGGAATTTGTTGCAGGAAATGAAGAAGAACCAGTTCTTCCTGATGTTCCCAATCAACAGCAAATGCAGGCATTTAAAGCATGGCATGAGAGAGCCAGGAAAGTTATGTACTTGCTGTCTATCAGCATTTTAGACTCTATGATTGAGCATATTCAAGATGCAAGTACGCCAAAGGAGGCATGGGATACTTTGTCAAAAATGTATAGCACAAATACGCAAGCCAGGAAAATGCAGCTCAAGCAAGAGTTACACAATGTGCAAAGAGAAAGTATGAGCATCAATGACTACCACATGAAGGTGAAGAAGATTGCAGATGCACTTGCTTTCATTGGGTCGCCAGTGAAAGATGATGATTTAGTCTCAGTGACCTTGAATGGTCTAGGAAAGGATTATGCACAGTTCCGAACATCCATTTCCGTCCGTGAAAGATTTCCTGATTTTGAGGAGTTGATTGCTCTTCTAATTTCTGAGGAGCAGAGAAATGGTGGTGCATCTTCTTCAGGAGGAACTTCAAAAGAAGTTGTCTTCTACTCAAATGCTGGAAGAGGTAGAGGCAGAGGTAGAGGAGGCCGTGGTAGAAATCAGAATATGCAGCAAACTCAAGAAAACCAGTCCTATGGAGGAGGACGTGGTAACTCTAGAGGCAGGGGGAGCCAAAGAGGTCGTGGTGGATGGCAAAGAGGCCAAAATGCAAATAGTAATGTTGAATGCTACTACAATGGTAAAATGGGTCATATGGCTAAAGACTGCTATAAAAAGCAGAATGACATCATGAATGGAAAACTGCAACAAGGGAATTATGCATCTTCTAGTAGACAGGGTGATGACAGAAATGAGCATTTGTTTATGGTGCAGCACATGAATAATTCTATGACAAGTGCAGAAGAAAGCAATGATGTATGGTATGTTGACTCAGGTGCGTCAAACCACATGACAGGTCATGCAGAATGGATGGAGGATGCAAGGAAAATGGAAAAAACAGGATTCGTGGAGACTGGTGATGATATTGCACATCCTATTGTGCAGATTGGAAAATTTCCTTTGTCTATGTAGGATGGGAAAAAGAAATACCTGTCCGATGTATTTCATGTCCCGAATATCACCAAGAATCTGGTTTCTGTTGGTCAAATGGTTGAGCAGGGCTTGCAGGTCAGATTTAATCCTCATGGATGCTTTGTTGAGGATATGAAAAATAAAGGTCGCTTGATAGCAAAAGGAAAGAAGAAGGGCAGAATGTTTACATTGGATGCAGACATGTCTGAATTGAGTGCAGCAATGTTTGCACATGGGACCGGTGTAGTTGCAGATATTGATATATGGCATAAACGCATTGGTCATGTTAATGTACATCGACTTAAATCAATGCAGGCCCAAAATATTGTTGCAGGATTGCCCAAATTCAAGGTTGCAGAAATGCATAAGATATGTGAAGCCTGTCAGTTTGGAAAACATGCAAGGAAACCATTTCCTAGACATGTTCAAGAGAGTAAGAAGCCATTGGAATTAATCCACTCTGATGTGTGGACTACTAAAGCTGCATCTCTTGGAGGCTGTCATTATTTTGTCAGTTTTATTGATGACTATAGCAGAAAAGTTTGGGTGTATTTTATGAAAAAGAAAAGTGAATTTTTTGGGCATTTCAAAACTCTTAAAGCTATGGTTGAAAAAGAAACAGGCCTGCAAATAAAATGCCTAAGGTCAGATGGAGGGGGAGAGTACCTCTCAAATGAGTTTGCAAGGTTCCTGCAGGAGCATGGCATAAAGCAGCAATATTCATGCAGTCATACCCCACAACAAAATGGAGTTGCAGAAAGGAAAAACATGCATATTGGAGAGGTATCTCATGCCATGCTCAACGAAAAAGACTTGCCAGATTTTTATTGGGCTGAAGTAGTTGCTACAGTAGTCTACATAATGAACAGGACTCCCATTGCAGCAATACATGGAATGACTCCAGAGGAGAGGTATACTGGTAGGAAACCAGATATTTCTCATTTGAAAATTTTTGGTTGCATTGCCTATGTACATGTGCCAAATGAGCTGAGATCCAAGTTGGATCCAAAAGCTGAGAAGTGCATCTTTATTGGTTACTCTCTGCAGCAAAAAGGGTATAGATGCTATAACCCTTCTACTCGTAAGTTTACAGTGAGCAGAGATGTTGTTTTTGATGAGATGAGTAGCTGGTATAAACTAGTAAATGTGATTGATGATGTAGATGCACAAAATGGTAATACTGCACAGAACTCACAGCAGCAGTCACAAAATATTAGTGGACCTGGAGCGTCCTCTAGCAGTGGTTCACATTCTTTGCCATGGACAGGCAGATTGAGATCAGGAGAATCTTCTCAAAGCAATGTAGATAGTGGTATGCAGGTATCATGAAAAGGAAAAGAGAAGGTTGATCAGCCCATGTTTGATGTAAATGCAGGTCACTCTTATGTGGATGGTGAATCCAGTGGCTCAGAACAGAGCATTGATGATGAGTTGGGTATTCCTTCTATTGTTACACATGGAGTAAGGAAGACTAGGGATGTTTTGAGAGCACCTGGGAGTGAACCTACTTTGCGCAGGTCTACGAGAGCTAGGTATCCTGTGGATAGACTGAAATATGATGGATTTACAGCCATTCACTATGCATATATGGTTAAAGTGATACAGGAACCAGAACCCACTTCTTTTGAGGAAGCCATGGGAAAAGAAAAATGGGAGAAAGCCATGGATGAAGAAATGGATGCCTTGGAAGCAAATGCTACATGGGAATTGGTACCTTTGCCTAAAGGTAAAAATGCAATTGGCTGTAAGTGGGTTTATAAGGTGAAGCACAATGCAGATGGTTCTGTGAACAGATACAAGGCAAAATTAGTAGTCAAGGGGTATGCACAAACATATTGCATTGACTATGAAGAAACATTCAGTCCGGTTGCAAGGATGGAAACTGTAAGAGCCGTCATTGCTATGGCTGCATCAAAGGAATGGTCTTTACATCAGATGGATGTAAAGAATGCCTTCTTGCATGGTGATTTGCAAGAAGAAGTATATGTGGAGCAGCCACCAGGTTATGTGCATGCTGTTCATCCTGAGTTTGTTTGCAGGTTGAAGAAAGCCTTGTATGGCTTGAAGCAAGCACCTAGAGCATGGTATGACAAGATAGAACAGTATCTTGTCACTATTGGCTTTCAGATTTCCAAGGCAGATTTCTCTATGTGAGAAAAACAGAGAAAGGTATTATGCTACTTGTCATTTATGTTGATGATTTGATTATGACAGGTGACAGTGATGAAGATATCCTTCATGTGAAAATGCTATTGAAGCAGAAGTTTGAGATGAAGGATTTGGGAGAGCTGCGTTATTTCTTGGGCATTGAGGTGATCACATCACCAAGTGGGATACAGCTCTTGCAGAGGCAGTATGGATTGGACATGCTGTCCAAATATGGGATGACAGGCTGTAAGCCTATTTCAGTTCCTTTGGAGCAGAATGTGAAGTTGAGCACAGATGCAGGTGAGCTTCTAGAAGACCCTACTATGTACAGACGCATAGTAGAAAGTTTGATTTATATGACTATTACCAGGCCAGATTTGAGCTATGATGTTGGATTGGTAAGTCAGTTTATGCAGGCTCCAAGGAAACCACATTTGGATGCGGCTAGACGCATACTCAGGTATGTGAAGTCTACATTGCAGTATGGACTATTTTATGAGACTGGGGTTCAGATACAGTTGCATGGATACACTGATGCTGATTGGGCTGGTAGTATTTCTGATAGACGATCTACCAGTGGATATGTGTTCTCTTTTGGGAGTGCTGCAGTCACTTGGAGCAGCAAGAAACAGCCTACAGTTGCCTTGTCGAGCACAGAGGCTGAGTATAGGGGTGCAGCAATGGCTGCATGTGAGGTAGCTTGGTTGCATAAGCTACTTTATGATATGCATCAGTCTACAGATGGGCCAGTTGTCATTTATTGTGACAACATGAGTAGTATACACTTGGTAAATAACCCAGTCTATCATGCTAGAACAAAGCACATTGAGGTGCATTATCACTATGTGCGAGAGAGGGTTTTACTAGGTCTTATTGATCTAGTTTATGTCAGCACAGAGGATTAGATAGCTGACATATTCACGAAGGCATTGGGCGCAGAGAAGCTGCACAAGTTCAGAGACGTGCTTGGTGTGCAGGAATTGGGATTGAGCTCAAGGGGGAGTGTTGAGATATCGAGCTCCACTCGTGATACGCCAGGGTGACCGTTGTGTATTTATGTCACCGACTTGTCAGTTGCAGACGCGGTTGGTACACCGCCCATGAATAATAGCTACATGATAGCTATCCTTATCTACTCTAGTTCGTGGCTCAGTTAGTATGCCACCTTAGTTAGTTGAGTTTGGTTTGAGACCCATATATAGGGTTCTTCTATTTCTTTGTACGAGAGTTCTTTTGGCTTACACAACTAAGAAGAGGAAAACTGTTTTCAGCCTCCACCTCTGTGTGTATTCCCCCATTGTGCAAGCAAGAAAGCTACAAGTGAGACAATTTCCTTCTCTCCCACAATCTTGACACTCTCCTCTCTCTCTCTCTCTCTCTCTCTCTCTCTCTCTCTCTCTCTCCTCCAATAGGCGGTTCATGTGGGAATTCTTGTGAGAAGATCTGGATGGAGATCAATTGTTCAACTTGAACCAGATTAATGTGGGACCATGCTAATTCTGAGTGGTGATGACCAGCACTGTTTAGAGACCAATGGCGGGTCTAATCATTGTCCATAAAATCAATTCTTGAGACTTGAAACATGAAAAGTGGCGATAAGGCTCTTTTTTAATGGAAATTTAAATTCTTTTTGACATTTGATGGTGCAAATCATGTTCATATGTGATGAATTTTTAAAAAAAGCTTGGTTGTGATTTTTTTGAGGATTGTGAAGCATTAAAAGTAGAGCCCATATTTGTGCTTGCAAGTTATTAATTTTTAAATACTCAAAATGCATGATTTAAGAAGAAAAATGATATTTTTCTTGGTTTCAGGTGATCAAATCATGTTCATATGAGATGCTATTAAATGTGATGATGGATTAGAGTGTGAATTAAATTTTTGAATTAAAAAAATAAAAAATTCAGCATTTCACACAAAGAAAGTAAGAAAAATTACCAAAAAGTGTGGTTTTGGGGTAAAGAAAATAGGAAATAATTAGCTTTTATATGTGAAAAATTATGAAAATTAAGGATTATATTTGTGCAAGTATAATGGAGGTAAAGCATGAGGATTTGCCTTATTTTACTCCCATTTGTATATTTTAGTGTGTATCTATTGCTTACATTATGAAGAAACATACATGGAGACACCACTTAACCTAACCATTACAAGAAAAAACCTAAATGGTAGGGAGATAGGGGGTTTTATGTGTTGAATATGGTTCAAAATCTATTTTTTAAAATGTAATTTTCATATAGTTTTCAATATTTTTTTAAGTATTAAGACATATTATAGTGGCATGCAGTAGTCTAGCACTGCCTTATTATCGCAACAAAGTCGTTAGTGGAATAAAATCATGGAAAGAATGTTTGAGTACATTAACAATGCTAATTTCCTTTAAGTAAAATTTTTGTACACTCAAAGTCATTCACTTTGCATTACATTGCATCGACATGACATAAAGAGAACTATCTCCTAAATGCACATCATTTGGTTTCAACCTATTGACCCACGATGAGTGTGAGGCTCTGTATGCTATAGGTTTAGTATAATTGTTTCCTTGGGGATTGATTTGGTGAGGAATATACTATCTCTTGTAACAAATATTGTGAAGAGTGGACTTTGTGCATATGTGTTATATGTTGAGACGATGCACCCTAGGGGTAATCCTCCCTAAGATGTAGAAGAGCTGTAGTGGGGCCACATCAATAGGCCGAGGGATGCTCCCTTTCCTTATGTTATGAGGTGCTATCCACCTATATGTTCGGGAACTCCCTCTGCTTGGAATTGAGAAGGGCATCAAGTTGGACTGCAATCTAGAGATTGTATCTACAAATGTATTATTTCAATAAATCTATTCATAGTGTCTATATGCTCTTGGCTACAAGGTGAGGTTGTTTGGGTGAGTATAGAAGGCCTGCCTAGAGCCCTAGAGCTAGAGTCAAAGCCAGTAAACATTATTCATATGATCTGACTACATCAGTCTCCTCCTTGAGTTTTTTTCTTCCTGTCGCTAGTCTCAACTTTGCGAATGATGGCTTGATAAAAAAGATGAAAAATCAATCTTTCTCTCTCCTCCCTCTATCTCCTCCAATAGGCAGTTCATGTGGGAATTCTTGTGAGAAGATTGAGATGGAGATCAATTGGGCTTACTTTAAAGAAGGGGATTGATCTAGGACCTTGCCAACGTTAAGTAATGATGACTAGCACTAATTGGAGATCAATGGTGGATCTGATCACTATCCTAAAATCAACTCTTGAGATTTAAAACACAAAAATTGGTGGTAAGGCAAAATTTTAAATAGAAATTTGGATTCTTTTTTACAATTTATTGTGCAAATCATGTTTATATGTGATAAAAACTTGTTTGAAGCTTGATTGTGAGGTGTTTAAGGACTACGAAGCATAAAATTCAAAACTTGCACATGTGCATATGAATTATTAATTTTTAAAAACTCAAAATGCATATTTTAAGAGAAACATTTATGTTTTTATTCGTTTTGGATGATCAAATCATGTTTATATGGAATGAAATTAAATGTGATGAGCAAAGTTTGAGTTAAACAAATTCAATCATGGAAGTATTTCTAACTATGCAATGTAAATCAAGAGCAATGTTTAAGCTATTGGATTTGATGATGATATAGTGGATGCATGTTTGGATGGTTTGGATGAGAAGTACAAGCAATTTCAAACTCCATCAACAGAAGAGACACTATTCCTAGTTTTGCAAATTTATATCAATGTTGATATTAGAAGAGAAAAAATTAGGCCTTCATATATCTTCATCATAAAGCAAGACTAGTTTAGGATAGATGCTCCACTCTCATACAAGTAGAAATAGAGGTTGTGTAAAAGTGGTTTCAATCGTGGCCTTTATGGGTAAAATCAATGTAATCTTGTGACTCAAAAAGTAGTCACACATAGGTGGTGGAGACCAAGGGGGCGATAGAGGACTTGGCAGTATAGTAGAGGTTATAAAATGAGATAATGCTATAATTATGGTTAAAAATAACATATTGCATATGACTATCTAAAAAAGAAAAGAGGTGGAGATAATGGAAATGGAAGAAGACAACATAACAATTATGTGTCTACTAATAATTAAGTTGGAAATGAGAAGTTTTTTGTTATGCAACACGTTATTTCTCATGTTGCGAGTGTTCCATTGTCTATGAAAGATGGAAAAGCCAAGTGTATGGTTGATATATCACATGTACCTAAAATTATAGAGAATTTGGTTTTTTTTTTGGAAAATGATTAAGGATTAAGAGGACTACTTCATGGAAGATTTCTAAAATGGATATTATAAACTAGTTACAAAGAGTAAGATTATGGGAATAATTTTTACATTGGATGTAAATGTACCCAAGATAAAGGATGCTATATTTGTAAAAGTTGCAAGAGTTGTGGTGGCTGATATTGATATTTGGAATAAACATATTGGCCATGTAAATGTGAAGTGGTTGAGAAGTATGTAGTCATATGAAGTTGTGACGTGCTTGCCTAAGCTCAAAGTGGTTGGCATGCAGAAAGTTTGTGAAGCATGCCAATTAGGAAAACATATAATGCAGGCGCTTCCCTTGAGAAAAATAATTATAAGTATTATAATCCAATTACATAAGATATTGTGAGGAAAGATGTGGTATTTGATGAGATGAACAGTTCGTATACTGCTAAAATCTAGATTGTTGTAAATGATGTAGAAAAAGAAATGGTTACAAAAAATGTGGGTTCATAGTCATCCACATTGGTGGGCCACAAGACTCCTCTTCTACTAGATCTATTGAGAGACCATCGAGTGGCATGCTATGTGCTACTAGCACTCATATAAGTGTAGAAAATGTATCACAAAAGGGAAAAGTAAAAGTGATTAAGAATAATTAGTGTGTTAGATATTTCTCCATGATATTCATATATAAATAGGGATTTTAATGGCTTAGATTAGACTATGGATAAGGATTTTTGGTTTCTAGTAGCTTGTACATTTAGTGTAAGGAGAACCAAGACTAATGTAAAGGGATTAGAGAGCGCTACTGATGCCAAGAGGTATATTCCGAGGTGGATTTCGTGAGGTTTTTCGATGGATTCTGTAAAACTAGAGGCATATTCCACGATGGATTCCCTGAGGTTTTTTGGTGGATTCCGTAAAACTATATGTATTTTCCGGGGCTCATACACAAGGTGGATTCCTTCTGCGAGAAGTTGATGAGGATGCCTATCCTTTTCGAGTGTCAAATTAATTTAATACACACGTGGGTGATTCTACAAAATATATATAAAATTAATGGATGTTTATGAGCTTAGAGTACGCACTTGAATTAAATTAAGGTTAGGACAGAGTTTCAACGTGTTTAATTATTTGTAGCTGAAGACTGCTAGGTATTCACTATTGTTTGTTTATTTTATTTATAAACAATTGTGAATGCTTCAGTTGATGTGTAGAGTAGGTAGCGGTGGCTTTGGGTAGCACTAGGCGTTAGCGTAAGTCCAAGTGTGAATTTCATTATTAAAATTATTACTCTATTTGTAAGTTATAAGTTTAAAATTCTTTAGTAATAATTAGATCATTGTCCTTAGTACTATTTTTTTTTAAATATATATTATTTTAGAATATGAAATTTAAGATATGCTTTTATTGAAATAAGGTTTCTTTATGGAATACCTTGCTATTTTCATAATGTGGTTAAGTTTAGAAGGCTTTTCTAGCTTTCTTTATAAAAACAACAAGATCGCGTGCAAAACAGGAGAAGAGGGTGAAAACTGGGTTTTTTCGTTGCTTCCTCATATCCGAAATTGGAATCCAGAGCTTGAAGAGTCGCTTCGAGGGTTTGGGCATGCTCTGGAAGTGATAGTGATGTCAAAACATCTAAATTTAGAGCATATAATTTTTTGTAGCAACTACAACATGTTACAGGATACCTCTTGACTCTTAAAACTTTGTATTTCAATAGATATTTGTACTTTCTTTTTTAATTATACGTAAGATATGAATGCAAACATCCATATAAAACTATAATATATAATTAAGGATGGCAAACCATGGCTTTTGCTATGGGGGAGGTTGGACCCAATCGTGTGTTTTTTCTCGTCTTTCTCAATCTATTGAGTTATTCAAATCCTATTATGTATTAAAATGTTGTTTTTATTTAATAGTTGAGATGTTTGATTCGCTAGATTTTCCACGCGCTCCGCTTCGTAACATTGGTATCAAAGCTTAGCTACGGTTCGAGTTTTCAATTGTATGATATCAATGTATAAAGGTGAACATCGTGGAACAATCGCAATCTACAAGACAAATCACTACAAATGAGTATTACAGCAGCATTTCTCGTGCTTTGGATAGCCTTATACCCACAGTTGATTGACTCGAATTGATCCAATTCGTTCTTCTTTGAATTTGGATTATAACAACTTGGTTAGGCAAACAAGATGTTATAGCCAAAAAGCTTTTGAAGTTTATTTCATAGTAAATCATAGCTTTGTTTTATTTTATAAAAGTTTGAAGTTTAAGCATATTAAGTCTTTGTTTATGTAACAGGCTATATAGAAGAGGCACTTGAAAGTCGTCTAGCTATTGCATATGCTTCACCATAAAAATCCTCTTGAATAACTATTTTTCAAGTAATAGTCAACTTGAGCCCTATTTTTTATGACCTTACCTTCAGATTTGGTAATCCATAATAGGAACATGAATTGTTGTGGGAGCTTTCGCTCAACCGCCAAGACCCACGGACCACTTATTGTTCAAGCGTTCCAAGCCGAGCACTAATGGCTACCTCTCACATAGCCGACACGCCATCCATATCTACGGGTGTAGTGAGCTTACCTCCGTGCCGTTCGAGTTACCTCCTCTCCCGCGCACTCCGGTAGCTCCACGATCCAAGTGCAAGCTTTAAGCAAGCTCCATCCTCAAGCTCCACGCTCCAAGCTCCATTGCCGTGAGCAAGACAAGAGAAGAGAAGAGAAGAGAAGAAGAGAGGAGAAGATGGAGAGCTTCTCCTCCTCGGTCCCTCACCCTCACACACTCACTCCCTCACACTCTCAAACTCCATCTCTCAAGCACAAGCTCAAGCAAGCAAGAAGAAGAAGAAGAAGAAGAAGAAGAAGAAGAGGAGAGCTACTTTTGGCCACACACAAGAATGAGCTTTTCATTCACTTTTCAACTTTATATATAAAACCCTAAATCCCTTTTTGGGCGGTCATCCCCTTTTCCCCTTTTTTACATAGCCGGCCTAGGCCCCTTTTTCCCATTGTCCTTCTATCTTCCTAGCTTTCTTTCCACTACCCGTCTACATTTACAAATTGCACGGGTGAGAGCTCGGCACTCCTTGAATTAAACCATGATGCATTTGCGCTCTTTTACAAAAGTTTTGACTTGTGCTTTTCCTTGTGCACCTTTCTCCCTTATTTAGGACTCTTCTCCTTGTGCGTCTTTGTCTTCCGTTTCTCTTTGCCTTGGCCTTTGTATTTGTCTTCTGCTTTAGCTTTTCAGGATTTTCCACATTCGTTCGTTTGAGGGTTAACAATTGTAGAACTTTTTTTTGTCTACAACTCCTTAGTTATCATCATCATAAGCTGATTTTATCTACAAAGAAAGCTATTTATCTTGAAAGTAGGTATCGTACTTAACCCAGACTTAGTGAAATTTGTAAATTTCAACCTATACAGACATCTAATTTCCTAGTAGGATAGCTTTTATTCCTTTTGGAATTTGAGTATATTCCCAAAAAAAAAAAATCTACAAAGATCCAAAACTTATATTAGACATGGTTTTGTCTAAATATGTATATATTAAAAGATAATCATATCTAAATATGCTATAAAACTTGAATATTACTATTATTTACCAAGAGACTAGTATTTTATCCAACTTTAGCCTTATCTTTAATATGTTTCTATTTAAATTTTAGTCTTAGTCATAAGTAAATGTTTTGAAATTTTCCGTATAAGCTCTAACTCTCTAGTTATAGACTAACTTGATTCACAAGAAAATATAAGTCGTTTTTATTCAAAGTAGGCCTTCAATATGATTCTCACTCTAATTTTTGACGATTATAGTATGCCTTTAATGTTGTTATCTTTTGATTTGATAAACATTGAGACTTTTTTTTTTGAAGTACTATGGAAAATTCTTCAACTTCCCAATTCTGTTGCAAATTCACACTTTTTAGTAAAGATAGAGATCTCAAATCAAGGTAAGATGATAGGTAAGTCTTTTGCTTTTTTTTTTCTAGAATTCTTAGTTAAATTTTTACTTACTAATAAACTAGAATAACAATTTTATTTGTTATTGTCGATGCTATGAGTATGAGACCTAGCATTCATAATATTTTTGTCTTATCTTTTGACTCTCTTACTCCCATAAAAGACATTTATAGCACTAACACTAGTTTTTAATCTTATTAGAATCAATTGTTTGCTAATAATTAGACTCTGATTGATTCATGTAACGTGTCCCCCTTACAACTTGTAGGACACGTCTTAGCAGCCCATCGGGAAGAGAGTCCAAAAAGCGCCGCCCGGCACTCCCATGAAATGCCATGGGGTTTGCGATCTAGGTCTTCCCGAGTCTGCCATGAAGCGGAAGCATTCCAGACGTTCCCACTTAGGACTGACCTGAATCATGGATTTCGTAATGGTCAAGTTCCTAGAAAGTAACTAGCATCGAGCCCCAGATGAACTACTTTACACACAAACATCAGGGTCGAAGCGGATTCATGCTGCACTTGGTTCAAGGAGAATGGGAAATGAGAGGGATGTGAAGCTCGACCTCTCTGCTCGTAAGGCATAGTCCCATTCTGTTCCCCTAAAACAATACAAATCGAGACTCTAGCACTCTAGAATCTAGGTCATCGTTTACCTTGCTGTCAATTCCTTTGAAAAAAGTTCCCGGCCAACCGGGACCACCCTTCCATAGGACAGACCCAGGGTCACATCCATCGCACTTTCCTCAGGTTGCTTTAGTTATCTAATTACCTACCACATTTAGTTTGACAAGCAAAAACAACTTCCTTAATTAACCAAATTAATCACTGGTTCCTTCACGTAACTTAGGCACTGATATAGAAAAACAATGTCAAACAAGTTCCCTTTTAGCATTTGATCTTTATTTATCAATCTTTGGAATTCATCATATAAACCAGCCCGAAGGCTATTCCATAATCCGCCCGAAGACAATTCCTTAATCCGCCTGAAGGCTATTCCAACAATCCTCAGGGATCGCTATTCCAAGTTTCTGCCTAACCATTGACTAGTATGTGGGCCTCGAGATCCAATCTCGAGTCATGTCGGCCTCTTGTGCAGGACCCAGAGACAAGGGATTTACAGCCAGAGTCCCCCCCTGGCACCCAAGCGTTCTCCTGCTCCAAGTAGCACACACGGAGAGACCTCTCGCGGTGGGTTCGGTCCACATACCCAGTGCGGCTATAACAACCCCCTTGGATAGGGTTAGGTAGACAGTCGGGGGTAACTGATGCTGCCTCTCCCTCCAGGCTTTCAACCTGAAGCATTAGTTATTTTCCAACATTAGTTCCTTGAGCAAAGAAGAACAAACAGTGCTCCTAAGTGTACAAACACAAGCACTCTAGTGGTCGCTTATATGGATAACTGCTAAGGTATAATTCATTCTCTCCGAATACATCCAGCATTCGATCCGGGATCAATTTCGACTTGGCAAGATCCCAAGGGTCTCGTAAGCTAAGTTGCTCGTTTACCCTTTATCCTTGGGTTAGGGTTTATACCATGTTAACCCAGATTATCAATACTTTAGGTTACCATATATTATGGTCAATAAATCCAAATCCTGGAACCCTGTTGTCCTCACTTGATTGGTCAATTGCTTGCTAGGCAATTCATAATTTTCCTAACTTGGAAAATCAACCTCAAAGAAGGGTGATGTAGCAGGATGACTACTCATCCTCTTGCAAATTAGACTTGTACTTAGAACTTGCCAACCTTATTTTAAGGAGCGGCAATACTGTTTTGTGATTTAGACACAAAAACCATGCGAGGTTGCAACTTGTTGCATGAGATAGGTGTCGCGCCTGACTTATGGGATTATTTCTCCCATCACACGGTATTCCTTGGTCAAGAATACCTTTGGTCAAGATGTAGGGTTTGCGAGTCCTCATGACCCAATCCAACCCTAACCCTACTAGGCCGATAACGCTTTGGCCTTAGGGATCCTAAATTCAAACAGAAGTCTAGTATTTGGCCAATTGATCCTTAGGGTGAGGACCCTAGATCGTTCTTGCATGGGCGTTTAGCTAACCCTAACATTCCCTAAATGTGGGTAGGACCTTTGAGGTCAGAAATATTAAGTCGGTTTTCCGAGTGTGATACTAGGCAGAATTTTATCGCGGCTTAACTCTACCTAGCGCATTGAGGTGATCATCATTTGAGTTACACCATTACAAGCGATTTACCTAATTGATCTAATTGTCTTGCGACAAGAGATGATCTTTCCTTGGAGATGCAAATGCTTTCCCTAAAAGATGTAAATAATTGCAAGATATAACATTACATGCAAATATATGATTTCAACTCCATAGACTTTTCCCTTCTATGCAGTTATAAGATTTGCAATGATCGTTACTTTTCCTTGCCTAACTATAATGATTTGACTATTCAGAGCTAACACATATAAACCCTACATTGATGCAACGAAATCAAAGCTTTAATATTTTTGATGGAGATGCATTCAAATTTTGACAAGAGATCTCCATGCATGAGCGAATGCCATGAGACCATTATTGATTTAATCTTTCCTTTTATTACTTAACCCGACCTAAAATGCAACCATCCCCGCATGTAATTTGCAAAGTTCGTAATTCCTTTCCATGTATTGCGATGATTTGGACATCATTCAATGGGCGTCTAAGATTATCCTCTATATGAACCATGACCATGAATTTAATTCATGAGTGCATTATGTGACATAAGCTCTATCCTTCTTAGTACGATATCATCTTCTAAGTTATGTATTATTCGTTCAAGAAGATTGCAATTACCCTTGTCCACGGGAGTACGAGCATTTTTAAATATTCGACATGCACTAAACTTTGTAAATCGAATGAATAAATGCATTTAAATTTCCCTAAAAACCAACCTGCTTAATGCGTCCCTTTCATGCGAGAATACAATCGGAACTTGGGCATTAAGATTCGGAACGTTGTCCACACACGAACTCGGGGTGGAAGCTCCCATGTGTGCGCCTCGTGACTTCTGCTTAGGAGCCATTTATGCAGTGAATTTCGTTGCAGCAACTCCCCCTTGGATTACTCACGTGTTCCGAAGTCTCTCAGTCTGAGATCTTCTCCTTCGCGCAAGACACGGCCCTTGCAGATACGATTTTAAGACCCCGAGAGAGGCATGGGTGAATAGGGGCTATGGGAAGCTTTAATAGAAGCTTCCAAAGAAGCTTCGAAGCTTCTGTTTCCTGACAGAAGTCGTGGAGAGAGAAGACAATGATTGGGAAATGATAAGCATGGAGGGAAAGACAATGATGATGATGATTATGATGATGATGATGGTGAGGCGGCAGCGGGGAAATGATAAGGATAGAGGGAAAGACAATGACGATGATGATTATGATGATGATGGAGGTGAGGAGGCAACGGGCCAAGCAGCAGCGCCAGGCGGCGTGAAGGAAAATGGCGGTGGCTTGGTTCCACAGGGTGGGTAGCATGACGTCTTTTTTTTTCCTTTTTTCTCCCCTCAAGCTTAAAGGGGGAGGTTCTTATAGGCACTAAGGTGGGGGGGGGGGGGGGGGTAGCCACCCAAGTGGTGGGCTGCATGCCTCCTCCCCATGCCCTCCACCACTCACACAAACTCATACTCCCTCTCCCCCACCATGCAACGACTGAAGGGGAGGGGATTATTATAAAAAAAAATTCCAAAAATTTAACCATTATCCCTTTTTCCCCCCTTGAAGGGGTGTTCGCGCGTAGGCTATGGGTTTTAAGCCACTGCCTCTTACACACGATGCGGGTGGAGTTTGCCAGTGCACGCGAAAGGGAGTACTTAGTCCAAAATTTTATTGTTGCAGAAAATTACTTTAAGCTGCTCTTGCACGGGATGTGTGGGGTCTAGGATCATTAATATTTCGTGTAGGCATTTTGGGTTTAGGATTCAATACTTTGCCATTGGTTGAGTTTACTACTTTTTGGGTTCACGACAGCAGTGTGCCCTAAGCATGTCTTCAATAACTTGGTTGACTCGTTCTATTTGACCATCGGTTTGGGGGTGGTAAGCTATACTGAAACAGAGTTGAGTCCCAATGGCCTCGAAGATAGCCCTCCAGAAGTATGATGTGAAGAGAGAGTCACGATCACTAATGATTCTTCTGGGTAACACATGCAGTTTGAATATCTCCTTGATGAATAACCTCGTGATGTCCGAGGCTTTATAGTTTGTCTTAACAGGGATAAGATGTGCAACCTTGGTAAGCATATCTAGTACGACCATAATGGAGTTGTATTCTCCCTAAACTTGGGGTAGGCCAACAACAAAGTCCATACTAATGAATTCCCATTTCATTTGGGAAATGTCAAGTGGTTGCAATTTCCTTGGCATTTTGACATGTTCAGCCTTAATGCGTTGACAAGACAAACATTCAATGACATATTTGAGAAGGTCACCTTTAAGCCTCTCCCAATAATAGCTCTTTCTGACCACATTAAGGGTCTTGGCATAGCCATGATGTCTTGAGAAAGGGGAGTCATGAGCTTCTCAAAGTATCTTCTGCTTGAGTGATTGGCTTGCCAATATACATAATCTCGTTCGATAGTAGACAAGTCCACTACTGATAGAGAATTCTTGATACTTTGCATGTAGCTTCGGGTCTTGATCCTTGATGGGGATCTCCCTTAGCAATTTCTGATAGGTTGGGTCATGGCATGCCTCTTCTCTAGCTAGTTCAAGAATTGGGTTGTTTGGCATGGATACCTTTGTGGCTAGAGATCTTGCTGTTGATGGATCTTACAAAATCAGAGAATTTAGAAATGCCTTGCGACTGAGTGCATCGGCAACTACATTCTCCTTTCCAGGTCGGTATTTGATTTCAAAATCATATTCCTCCAGCACTTCAATCCATCGACGTTCCCTCATATTGAGCTCATTCTGGGTAAAAATCCATTTAAGACTTTTCTAATCCGTCACTAGGGTAAATTTGTTACCCAGCAAGTAGTGCCTCCAAGTTTGAGAGCATGGATGATAGCTAACAGTTCCAGATCATGGGTAGCATAGTTCCTTTCATGGCTCTTCAGTTTCCTTGAAGAGTATGCTACGGGGTGACCTTCTTGCATAATAACACATCCTAAGGCAAGCGTGCTAGCATCAGTTATCACTTCAAATTTCTTACTAAGATCAGGAAGTTTTAGGATGGGTGCTGATACCAAGCTTTGCTTTAGTTTGTCACAGCTGGACTGTTCAGCAGGTGACCATATAATTGATACTTGCTTCTTTAGTAGATCAGTCAGAGGTGCTGCAATCAAAGCATAGTTTTTTATAAAGACCATGTACCATCCTGTCAATCCAAGAAAACTATGTATTTCTTTGACAGAAGTTGGTGTTGGCCACTCTAGAACATCTCTGACCTTGGCTGGATCTACTGAAATTCCTTCCGCTGATACAATGAATCCCAGGTATTCAATCTGTCGCTTGAAAAATGCACACTTCTTCTTCTTCACATAAAGCTTGTGTGCTCTAATTGTTTCAAGAACAATGCGAAGCTGGGGTTCATGATCTTCTTCCTGTTTGGAGTAAACTAGGGTATCGTCAAAGAAGACGAGTACAAAGTCATCAAGATAGGGCCTAAAGATATCCTGCATTAGCCTCTTGAAGGTAGCAGGAGTATTTGTTAGCCCGAATGACATGACCAGGAATTCAAAGTGTCCATACCTTGTGTTGAATGCCGTCTTTGGGACATCTTCTTCCTTGATTCTTATCTGATAATATCCAAACCTGAGATCAATCTTAGAGAAGATCTTCGCACCTTGAAGACGATCAAGAAGTTCATCTATTCTTGGGATAGGATACTTGTTCTTAATGGTTGATTGATTCAACCCTTTGTAGTCAATGCATAACCGAAGTGTTCCATCTTTCTTCTTCTGGAACAGCACTGGAGCTCCCCATGGTAAACTGCTAGGACGGATGTAGCCTTGGTCTATCAGTTGCTTGAGTTGCTCCTTCAGCTCAATCGCTTCCGGGATGGACATCCTATATGGTCTCTTTGTGATTAGTGCAGCTCCTAGCGCTAGCTTGACTTCATGATCGACTTCCCTTTGAGGAGGAAGTTTTATCAGCTCTTTAGGAAATACATCTACGTATTCCTTTAACCATGAAGGTTCTTCCCTAGACTCCTGATTCTGATCTAGCTTATTTAGCTTAATCAAATAGACAGGTAGCCCCTTTCTGACTCCTTTTATTATCCGTGTTGCTTTGGCCAATTGAATTTTTGGCTTCCCAGCCTCTCCTTGAGTTGTAACTATTTCCCCTTCAGAATTTCGAGAGGAGACTTGGCCCTTTCCATAGTGAATGTGGGCATAATTGGGTATTAGCCAATCCATACCAAGCAAACATTCGTGGACACCTAGGTTCATAACCCTGAAACTGACCAAAGTCGACTTTCCACCCAGTAGGAATTTCACCTTAGCAGTTTGCCTGGTACAAGTGACCTCGCGACCATTTGCTAATTCCACAAGTAAGGTAGGTGCATCTATTGTGGCTATTTCTAATCTTCTTGCAGAGACTAGCAAAATGAAGGAATGTGTACTGCCACAATCAATCAAGGTTTCAAAGCTTTTACCTTGATAATCCGATGGAGTTTGAATCACCGAGAACTGGCGATTCGGGCCTTTCTTGTGAAGAGTGGCATGAACTGTTGCCCTCTCAAAGCCAGCTTCCATTGTTGAATCTTCTTCATCGCAAAGCTCCCTGTTGGCAACACTGGCGGTTCTTCCTTTGGCCCTGGCGGTGGCTCCTTGTCCATGGGCGGCTCCTTGGAATGGCCCTTGACGTTGTCCTCTGTTAAGCTTGGGACATTGCCTTTTAAAGTGACCGGGCTCGTTGCAATGGAAGCAACGGAGATTGCGGCCATTATCTTGGGTAGGAACGAAGTTGTTAGCAACGTTTGCCCTAGCTTTCTTCCTTTGTTCTTGGTTTTGACCCTGCGTTGTTTTGGCCTGAGACCTATACACTCCCTTGTTTTGATCTTTATAGGACGAAGTCTTGTTATTTCTTGGCTTGGTCTGCACCTCCTGTATTATCGATACAGCTCGAATGAGTGCATCCTGAAGGTCTGTTGGGCGCATTGATTCCAGGCGGGTGTTTATGGGTGGGTTTAATCCGACACAAAACTTTGACACATGTTGTGTCATATCCATTTGTGGCACGTACTTTAAGAGAGAGACGAACTTTGAATAGTATGCATCAAGAGATAGACCAAGCTACTTCAGTTCATAGAACTCGTTCATCTTCTGCGTGTGGTAGGCAGGTGGTAAATATCTCCCTCGCATAGCTCTTTTAAGCTTCTCCCAAGTAACTAGCCCTTCTGAGATCCCTTGGTCTCTGCACCATTGCTTCCACCAAAGTCTTGCTTCGCCGGTAAGCTTCAGTTTGGCGAGCATTGCTTGGTTAGCGGGTGCAGTACCTACTGCTTCGAAATAATCTTCCATGGATCTGATCCAGATCTCGGTGTCAGTTTGGATAGCCCTTCCCTTACCATCGAATTCTGGTGGCTTGATTTGTTTGAGAAGAAACTTCTTCTCTTGAATTACAGCCGTACTTAGTGTAGGGGTCGGACTAGGAATCTGCACTTGCGATTGTGCCTGGACGTTAAGATTATTTACGTTAAAAACTTGCTAAGCATTTCTCACATTACATTACATGCCTAGTTCAGCTTTTAGCCAAGTGACCTAATTACTTAACTCCTTTTTCAACACTTACAGCCAAGACAGATAGTGATAAAAAAGTCTATTTCATTCATATGGGCATAGCCCTTTCGAGTACATTTATTTGGGAAGGTAGAGCAAGATGATACATTAATTTGGGGAGAATAAAATTGTGTTACATTCAGCTACGGGAACTGAGTAATAATATGGATTGGGGTCATGGATTTTTAGGAATCGATAGGTCATAGGAAGCTTGGGGAATCCTTTCCTTTGATACCCGTTCTTCTCATAACGTCTCAACACTTGATTCTGTTGGCATGGATTATTCGAGTCACTTCCTCGTACACATACTTGTTCTGCTTGACCTTTCGACTACTGTAAAGTAGGGTTGCATTTGCGTGAGCCTCAACAAAGATGAACATCTTCACGATCTTTAAGTCTTCTATCCACTTGATTCTCTTCAAGTTGGTCTGAAGGTACGCAAGTTGGTGAACAGCTATGTCACACGCGAACTTGGGGTGGAACCTCCCACGTGTGCGCCTCATGACTTCTGCTTAGGAGCCATTTATGCAGTGAATTTCGTCGCAGCAACTCCCCCTTGGATTACTCGTGTGTTCCGAAATATCTCAGTCCGAGATCTTCTCCTCCGTGTAGGACACAGCCCTTGCAGATACGGTTTTAAGACCCCGGGAGAGGCACGGGTGAATAGGGACTATGGGAAGCTTTAATAGAAGCTTCCAAGCTTTTGTTTCCTGACAGAAGTCGTGGAGAGAGAAGATGATGATTGGGAAATGATAAGGATGGAGGGAAAGACAATGACGATGATGATGGTGGTGAGGCGGCAGCGGGCCAAGTAGCAGCGCCAGGCGGCGTGAAGGCAAATGGCGGTGGCCGGGTTCCATAGGGTGGGTAGCACGACATCTTTTTTTTTTCTTTTTTCTCCGCTCAAGTCTAAAGAGGGAGGTTCTTATAGGCACTAAGGTGGGGGGGTAGCCACCCAAGTGATGGGCTGCATGCCTCCTCCCCATGCCCTCCACCACCACTCACACAAACTCATACTCCCTCTCCCCCGCCATGCAATGGCTGAAGGGGAGGGGATTATTATTAAAAAATTCCAAAAATTTAATCATTATCCCTTTTTCCCCCCTTGAAGGGGTGTTCCCGTGTAGGCTATGGGTTTTAAGCCACTGCCTCTTACACACGATGCGGGTGGAGTTTGCTAGTGCATGCGGAAGGGAGTACTTAGTCCAAAATTTTATTGTTGCGAAAAATTACTTTAAGTTACTCTTGCACGGGATGTGCGGGGTCTAGGATCATTAATATTTCATGCAGAAATATTGCAATTTATTGTCCTATACTAGTTACTTGGTTTAGTTGAAGACATGCAATGGATGACCCGCTACGCCCTTAGTGCTTACCCTACACACTGCTAGCTCCACATTGAGCAACTAATAGCAATTGTGGACAATCGCTATCCCACCCCAAGGGTATGATGCTGATGCTAGGAGGCATATTCCACCGTGGATTCCGTGAGGTTTTGCAGTGGATTCCATAAAATCATATTTATTCACCGAGGCTCGTATACAAGGTGGATTTCTTGTGCGAAAGGTTGATGGGGACGCTATCCTTTTCGAGCGTCACGTTAATTTAATGTACAAGTGGGTGATTCCGTAGCGCGTGATTTTGCAAAATACATATTTAAATTAATGGATGTTTATGAGTTTAGAGTATGCACTCGTATTAAATTAAGGTTAGGACAGAGTTCCAACCTATTTATGTTGTAGCTGAAGACTGCCATGTATTCACTTTGGTTGGTTTAATTTTATTATTTTCTAACAATTGTGAATGCTTTAGTTGATGTGTTGAGCAGGCGATGATGGCGCTGGGAAGCACTGGGCGATAACGTATATTCAAGTTATTTAGAAGAAATTATCATTTTTTATGGGTGTGTGTCTTAGGCGTGGCGCCAGTATTTATTTTGACGTGCTTATTTATTGAAGCGCTTGACATATATTTATTTTTTTGTATGCGCATGGGCACACGATTTAAATATTCATTATTGGTCATTGTATTTGGACACATCCCGACTCTTGGGGTACCCAACTACTTTATTCTTTATTTGGACAAAAGCAAACACAAAAGCTAAAGCATGCTAATTGTAAATTTGGGTTATTTTTAAGCTTGGAGATGAATAAAATATTAAATACATGCTTTGTGGAGTGCTAACACAAGGCATGGGGGGAGATTATACCCAGTTGGTCTTCTTGTTTCATGTCGTGCAAGTCTATTCTCTTGTATTTTGAGTAAAAAGTAGAGTTCTTTGTTCTTGGGACCTTTTGAAGCTCGCTACGTACGCATACGACATCCGATTTGCGCACCAGTAGTATCAGAGTGAAGCTGAGATCAAGGGCTTCCAATCGCTTACCATCTCGCGTGAAAGCGAAGCTCTTGGAATGAACGGGCCCTATAGTTAGTCTCATGATAATCTGTCAATACCAACACATTCCTGGTGGTGAAGAACCCCCTACTATGCTGTCAGATTATTGCGAAGGACCACTCTCTGGAGGTGGAGGACCACTTGTGAAATTCCTTTGCTAAGTCTTCTTCTTCTCAGAAAGAATTCAAGATTAGTATTTAATTAAGCTTAATACTTAAGTATAAAAAGCTTAAGACTTTGGAATTTTTCAAATGGTGGCGGTAGCAGCGGTAGGATGTGTTGAACGACGCCGAATTCAGCACCGAGATCCTCTCGTCCTGATTGTTTTGATTCAGGCAAAAACGTTTTATTTAAAGCTTTAAAAGATAAAGATTAAAACCTTTTAAGATTTTAAGCTTAAACTCTCAAAGCTCCAATCTCTCCCATAGCAGGAGTTCACACACAATAACTCCCAAGCTGGTTTTTAACCCCTCAACAAGCCCATGTTCACACCTATGTTGTGACAGAAACGAAATCGAGTAATCAAAGAATCACACGCAAACTATACGGAAGAGGTATCCGCTCGCCAACATCAATTTTCGTAACCGCGGAGAAGAAAGATTGCTAAAAAGCCACAAAAAAAAAAAGCAAGCCTTGTAAACCCGAACTTGAGATACACTCATCCCACTAACACGATTTTGAGTGTGTGAGGTTGTTTGAAATTTTGCAAGATGGCCAATCAAAATATGAAATATTTTATGGCCAAAGGTGATCTACTGGAACCAATGATGGAGCAAAAACTGGACCTAATTATGATGTAGCTTCAAGAGGAACGAAGAGCACGTCAAACTTTGCAAGCTCAATTGGCCAGTCTTCAATGATCTATTGCCGATCAAGATGGACCACAACCTGAAGATGTTATACGACACACGATCGATGTGACACTTGAAGCACAATCTATTCGGAAAGAAGCCAAGATAAGTAAAAGAAATTTCAAATTTTGTACTTTCAATGGGTTACACAATGGAAAGACTGTACTTGCTTTTATCAGTCAGTTTGATGATTATTTCCATGAAGAACAGTATGCCAAAAAAGACAAAATTAAGTGTGTCACTAATCATTTAGTGGACAGAGCATCGCTATGGTGGACTGTTGTCTGCAAAAGGATTGATTGTCCTACTGCTTGGGAGACTTTCCAAAAGAAAATTTTGTCGAATTTTCTTCCACCTCAATTCCACGAAAAAGCAATCAAACAGTGGGATCTTCTGCAACAAAGAGATCGCGAGTCTATTTCACAATATACCGAGAGTTTTTGGAATGCTTTATTGCAACTTTGAATGCTCGAAGATGTAATTGAAGTGACCCATAAGCGCAAGTTTATATTTGGTTTGCTAAAGATAAAATTCGAGGACGGGAGAAGCGACCACAACAATTCTTAAACAATGGCAATTTTGGTACCAAGCAATTCAATTCTAACTTTCAAAGATTCAATCAAAACCGCTTTCTTCCATCTTCATTCCGTAAATCTTGGACACGACCCCTTGCTTTACCATCAAACACAAATCCAAATCCTAAGTCATCTCTTCAGCCAAATCCCAACATTCCTAAACTTTTCGCTATTACCAATAATGTTTCTAAAGCCAAATCCATAGTCTGTTATAAATATCATCAACCTGGACATCTAGCGGTGAATTGTCAATCCAAAAAGCCAACTGCTCACATCAACTATTTGGGAGCGACTGAAGATGAAGACCATGAAGAAATGCCATATTTCACGAAAGACGATGATGATAACGGCACTACTTCAGATACTTTACCAGGTATACCAAATCCCCATTCTTTATTAACGATGAAATGTCTTGTGCATGGTATTAAAGAAAAGACTGTTTTACATGATGATAGGAGCACAATGATTTTATTTCTGTAAAATTGGTCAAAGAATTTAATTTACATACTATTTCCACTCATTATTGTATCAAGGCTGCATTCTTAGGCACTAGATACAATGGAACACAAGAAGTGCATGACTTAGAAATCAAAATTGGTGATTATGTTGAATGCAGAAATTTCTTAGTTGTGCCTCTACAATCTAGTGACATTATCTTAGGAATGCCTTAGCATCATCAGTATAATCTCGATATAGATTATTCCACGAATTCAATGAAGATTTATTCTAATGGAAAGCAAATCACATTGCATAGTATGCACACTTTTGATAAATTTCCATTGCTTAGTCATACACAGGCTAAACATGTGCTAAGAAAAGATAGCAAATCCTATTAATCTAGGTGAATGAAATTGAAGTTAAGGAAAATAAGATGCATCCAAGGCATGTACAATTTCTTTCACAATTTAAAGATTGTTTTGCTGCTGACTTACCACCTGGTTTACCACCCATACGTCTTGAAGATTATAAAATAGACTTAATTCCAGGTTCTCAGGCACCATGTAAAGCACCTTATCGACATAATCAAATTGAACATAAAGAAATTCAAACTCAAGTTGAAGAATTCTTAAGCCGAGGACTCATTAGACCCTGTAGTTCTCCATTTGGTTCACCTGTCTTATTAGTTAAAAAGAAAAACAACACCTATAGGATATGCATTGATTATCATGCCCTAAATAAGATCACTGTCAAGAATAAATATTCGACCCTAGGGTAGATGATCTCATGGATAAACTATAAGGGGCTGCAATATTTAGCAAAATAGATCTTAAATCTAGATACCATCAAATACAACTGGACACATCTGACATTTTCAAAACTACATTTAGAACTCAATTTGGACATTATGAATTCCTTGTCATGCCTTTTGGTTTAACTAATGCACCAGCCACATTTAGTCGTATGATGAATTGCATATTTTTGAAGCATCAGCATTATGTCATTGTTTTCTTTGATGACATATTGGTTTTCAGTAAGAATGAGAACGAGAATTATGAACATTTATATTTGGTTTTCAAATTATTGAAAGAGAATCAATTATATGCAAATCCTGAAAAGAGTGAATTTTTCCAGACCCAAATTGAATACTTAGGATATATTGTTTCATCTGAAGATATTAAAGTTTACCCTAAAAAGATAGAAGCAATTTTGAATTGACCGATATCTAAAAATGTGCACAAATTACGTTATTTCTTAGGTCGTGCTAGCTTTTACAGAAAATTTATGAGAAAATTTTCATTGCTTGCATTACCTTTGACAAAATTATTAAAGAAAGGTATTGTGTATCATTGGTTTGAAAATCAACAAAAGTCTTTTGATTTACTGAAACATACCTTAACACATGCTACTGTATTGCAACTCCCTGACTTTAATAGACCATTTTTCCTAGTAGTCATTTGTGTATCATTGGTTTGAAAATCAGCAAAAGTCTTTTGATTTACTGAAACATGCCTTAACACATGCTACTGTATTGCAACTCCCTGACTTTAATAGACCATTTTTCCTAGTAGTCATTGATGCTAGTGGATATGGAATATGAGCTATCCTTATGCAAGATTCCCATCCCATAGCCTACTCTAGCTACAAACTTAAACCTTCTGAATTTAAATATTCTACCTATGATAAGGAATTGCTAGCTGTAGTAAAAGCTTTACGTCAATGGAAATAATATTTAATGGAATTTGAATTCATGATTAAAACTGACCAACAAAGTATCAAACATCTCCTTAGTCAGCCACAAATCTCTGACCGACATATTAAATGGGCTGCTTTTATTCAAAGTTTTCATCCACTTATCCAATATCAACCCGGAAAAGAAAATGATGTTCCCGATTCCTTGAGTAGAAGACCAACTATTCATAATATCTTTGTGATATCTTTTGATTCCCTTGTCCCTATGAAAGATACCTATGATCAAGACCATAGTTTTCAAGCTGATTGGAATAAATTAATTGCCAATAACTGGATTCCAATTGATTTATTGTCCTATGCTAATGGATTTATGTTTTATGAGAAAAGGTTATGTGTAACTGTTCCATTTAGATCATTTGTGTTGCACGAAATTCATTGTCCCCCATATCAAGGCCATAGAGGTATTATTTCCACTTTACGTACATTGATTGAAGATTTTTATTGGCCATAGATGGAATCTGATGTTTCTAACTTTGTATCTGAGTATTTAATTTGTCAAAGAGTTAAATGACACCATGGTAAGCAGTATGGTTTGTTACTACCTTTACCAATTCTTGAAAGACCATGGGAACATATTCCAATGGATTTTATTACTGGTTTGCCTAACACTCAAGCTAATCACGATATGATTTGGACTATTGTAAATTGGTTTAGCAAACATGCATATTTTATTCCATGCAAGAAAACATTAACTGCATCTCAAGCTACTCAATTGTTTCTGAAAACTGTTTTCACTAACCATGGTTTACCAAAAGTTATTATTTTCGATCGTGATTCTAGATTCTGCAATAATTTTTTGACTACTTTGTTTGCAAACTTAGGAACAAAGATTGATTTTTCATCTACATTTCATCCTGAAACAAATGGACAAATAGAAGCTACAAACAGTACAATCTTGAATCTTTTACATGCATACACAATTTCAAAACCACAAACATGGGATACACACTTGTATTTACTTCAATTTGCATACAACAACACTCCACATACAGCTACATGAAAAGCACATTTTGAAATCATTTATGGATATAGATTGCCTGCACCTATTACTTCATTGTCAAACAAAGTTAAAACTGCTGATGATATTGCCAATATGCATGCTACTATTTTTGATGAAGTTAAAGATATGATTGCGAAAGCCCAACAATCATATACTAAACAAGCAAACAAGAAAAGAAAAGCTATGAATTTCACAGTTGATGATTATTTTTGGTTACGAATTGAAAAGCAAAGACTACAAAGTGTTGAGAAACACCGTGTTGTAAAGTTAGCTCCTAGATTTTATGGACCTTTCAAAATCATTCACAAAATCAATGACAATGCCTTCAAATTAGAACTACCCCAACATTGGAAAATCCACAACATTTTTTATATCAGTTTGTAACGACCTTTCAAAGGCCAATGACCTGCTCACCCTGTCTATGAAAATCCTCCTTTGTTAGAAGAAGAAACTCAAAATCCTTGAACCTAAGACTATTTTAGATACCGACTTTATGACCACTAGAACTGGCCGTAGATATTCTAGATATTTGGTGAATTTTAAAAATCATCCTGTTGAAGAGGCCCAATGGATGCATGCTCGTGACCTAAGTGCTTATCCCTCATTGCTCTCTCCACATTGAGCTAATAGCAATTGAGGACAATTGCTATCCCATCCCAGGGGTATGATGCTAGGAGTCATATTCCATGGTAGATTCCGTGAGGTTTTACGATGGATTCCGTAAAATTATATTTATTTGCCGAGGCTCATACAGAAGGTGGATTCCTTGTGTGAAAAGTTGATGGGGACGCCTGTCCTTTTCGAGCATCACGTTAATTTAATGTGCAAGTGGGTGATTCCATAGCACGTGATTCCGCAAAATACATATTTAAATTAATGGATGTTGATGAGTTTAGAGTGCACAGTTGTATTAAATTAAGGTTAGGATAGAGTTACAACCTATTTATTTATTTTGTAACTGAAGATTGCTAGGTATTCACTTTTGTCAGTTTAATTTTATTATTTTCTAATAATTGTGAATGCTTCAGTTGATGTGTAGAGTAGGCGACAGTGGCACTGGAAAGCACTGGGCGATAGCGTGTATTCAAGTTATTTAGAAGAAATTATCATTTTTGATGGGTGCGTGTCTTAGGTGTGGTGCCAACATTTATTTTGATGCACTTATTTATTGAAGTGCTTGACATATATTTATTATTTTATATGCACATGGGTGCACGATTTAAATATTCATTATTGGTCATTGTATTTGAGCACAGCCTGACTCTTGGGGTGCCCAACCGCTTTATTCTTTATTTGGACAAAAGCAAATACAAAAGCTAAAGCATGCTAATTGTAAATTTGGGCTATTTTTGAGCTTGGAGATGAATAAAATATTAAATACATGCTTTGTGGAGCGCTCACACAAGGCATGGGGGGAGATTGTACCCAATTGGTCTTCTTGCTTCATGTTGTCCAAGTCTATTCTCTTGGATTTTGAGCAAAAAGTAGAGTTCTTTGTTCTTGGGGACCTTTCGGTGCTCATTACGTGCGCATACGACATCCGATTTGTGCACCAGATGCAATGAGGCATATTTCATGGTGGATTCCGTAAAACTAGAGGCATATTCAACAGTGAATTCTGTGAGGTTTTTTGATGGATTCTGTAAAACTATATATATTTATCGGGACTCGTACACAAGGTAGATTCCTTGTGCGAGAAGTTGACAGGGACGCTTGTTCTTTTCGGGCATCAGATGAATCAAATATGCACATGGGTGATTCCACAGTGCATGATAGAACAATCAATTTAAATCATACAAAGCACAGTAATATAAATCATTTTTAAAAAATTTCTCTTAAAGTGCATATCTTATGTACATTTATAAGAGATTGGTCAACGAATTGAGTAAGTGGATGCTCCAAGTATGAAGTATCCTATGGTCCCATGTTAATCTCCTGACACAACTCTGCATACACTAGAAGGTCGATAGACATGTCACCACAAAAGAATGAGTCCGCCTCATTCTCAAAAAATTCTTGGACTCCTGTATTTCCATCATTGTTAGCCGATGCTGGCTCCAAGCTTTCGACGGCCTCCACCCCTTGCAATATCGACCCCTCTATTTGCATATTATCTTTATCTATACTCGGAACATCGCTTTGATCATATACTCTCGCACTTCGGGGAGTTGAATGTATAACATACCACCATCGAGGTTGTCGGGGGTTTGGATAGAAGATTACATGTTCACAAACATGTACAAATGGATTCAAACCATTGTGACATAAACCATGTCGTAATACAATTAGCAAGCAAATGACTCCATGCACTTGTTCACAATGGGCCGGCAACACAAAGGTGTCACGCAAATCCGTCCATTTTTTTTCGGAATCAATTTCCAGAAATCCAAATGGACCTCGTCGAACTGTTGCTCCAGCTCCTCCAAGTACCACTTTGAACCACTGCACATCGAATAGTATCATGGAGAAGCTACTGTAATCCACCATAATAATACTTTGCAAGTTTCCAAAATACTCCATCTCATCCACAACCGTGTTTGGATCCATTGCTCGTCGTCGGCTCTCTTGCTCGAACCTTGCCATGACACCACAGTCCATTGTGGAGCGCATTTTGTCAATACGCTCCACGCGAAAATGCCATCCATGCGACCACGCTGCACTATATATTTTGTACTATACATTGAAACACTGAAATTAGATGTCGCATATAAAATTTAGATATAATAGATTCTAAACCCCTCATCACCTTTGGACTACATCCCCTCGAGAATTCCCACTCCTCCATTGAGACCTCTGTCCCTTCGCGAGATGCTACGGTCAAGGCTCCATGCAACCATCGCATTGACATAAATTGCGGCATCTCCTCCATGCCTTCGGGATATTGAATCAGTCGATGACGCATACTATGTCGGAATTCAGCTCGCGCTTCCTCTCGATCTTGCCTTGCAATCTGGTACTTGGCGAGCCACGTCTCCATGGAGGCATGGTGCAACATACAAAAGCGATTCACATTCTCTTCCATTGAGGCATCCATTCTTTTTTCTACCCCATTTCCAACCACCACATCTCTAGTCAGTCTATGATCGTCCTTCAATGATCATAGCATTTCATTGTCTGGTTCCACCGTTGGTAGCCATTTTGAAATATGCACTAACGCCTCTGACACCAACCAACCTTCGGCCATGCTACCTTCTGGCAAATCTCGTTGTCGCACAAAGCCTTTCAGGGTTTTCATAAAGCGCTCCAGGAAGAACATCCATCGCGTATGGACAGGTCTAGCAATCTCCACTTCGTCCACATGATGCAAAGAAGGTGGATTTGTATCGTGAGCATGCTAGTGGGCAGGTACTTCTCAAAGAGACAGACCGTCTCCACTGCTCCCCGCCTCGCAGATTCAATAGAGGACGTCTTAATCTCTTTCTGTGAGATCCATTGCACCAAAGTCAACAACTTGTAAATGGCCCCGCGAATTTCTGGAGTAAGGCATCTTGTGATTGCGATCGTAGGACAAACTGCCACAAATGAGAAAGCATTATGAATAATGGTCACTTTCAAAATTGCAAAATGCCCATGCTAATTACAATCCATTCGTAGCACAAACTTGACATATCTTATGCCAATCATGGGATTTTAGCCCCGAAAATTGGCCGTCTTTAGAAAATGCAGACCTGAGAGAATGCATCATACCCGTCAGAGTACAGATAGACTTGATTACTTGCTTCACAATGCGCTCTTCTTTAGTGGACAAAACCCAAGGAGCGCGAGGAAGCTGCATGCGACCATCAGCACTCGACTGCGGCCAAAGCGCCTCCATCTTACCTACCTTCTTCAAATCCATTCGTGCCCCTATAGTGTCTCTCTTTCCTATGATGTGGTCCCATAGCAAGCTGCCCACATTCTTGAAAATATGCATGGGATCCAACAAGTGGTTGACCTGTAAGTGGGTCCAATATGGCAGATCGTAGAAAACTGAGAACCGTCACATTCCATTTGGATGTGATTCCGCGTGGACCATTTTCAACTCGTACCAGTTTGCGGCGTTTATACATGTTGGAGGTCGTCCAAGGAAACCTTCCATGAGTTCATGATCCTCCGGCAAGAAAGCGGCGTGTCCTTGATATACCATCTTCTTCATGGTTCGTGACCTTTGGGAGTCTAACTGTGGCCCGCACAATGGACATACATGATAACCTGAGGTAACCAGACATGTTCCAACACCACGACCTAGTGAATACTTGATTGAATGAGATAAAATATAGATATTACCAGCGAGAACGGAGGCCTGCTCACCTGAGCACTCTCCCAATCTCGGAAAGTCATGCATCGTCCACATGAGAATGGCTCGAATATTGGCTGACTGCCGACCATCGCGCCTGCTCATATCTTACACAGTGACCCCCTCCTCCCACAAAATCTTAAGCTCATCCACTAATGGACGAAGATATACGTCCATATTTTTTACTTTGTAGAGGCCTGGGACGAGCAAGCTAAGGATGAGATGTCCTTTCTTCGTAGAAAGCCATGGAGGGATGTTGTAGTTGACAAGGACTATAGGCCACACACTGTAAGAAGTTGAGCGCAGACCGAATGGGTTCACGCCATCCATTGCGAGACCGAACCAAAGATTCCTTGGCTCTCCCGCAAAGCCTGGGAAGGTAGAGTCAATGTGGCTCCATGCGTGCGAATCCACTGATATTCATTGAACTCCATCTGTGGACCTATTCTACGTATGCCACGTTGTCAAGCTCGCCATGCCGGACGTACGAAACATGTGGTTTATGCGGGGGATGAGCGAAAAGTGTCTGAGAACTTTTTGAGGGATGGTTTGCCCTTGCAAGTCCTGTCGATACCTGTGAGCACCACACTTTGGACATGTCTCCATAGTCTCGTATTTTCCTCGAAACAGTATGCAATCGTTGATACATGCATGGATGTTATTGTAGTCCATGCCAAGCTTTCGTAAAACATGTCATGCATCATCACGAGACTCAGGCATGGTATTTGCAGGTGGTAATATATGATATTTCATTAACCTGAAAAAAATCAATAAAGCCTATGTTTGTAATAATAGTGTTAAAAAAAAAATCAATGAAGCTTATGTGCAAGGTACTTGAATAACTCGGTCGCACTCGTATCGCTCTACCCGTATTTTGCTTGCACACTTAAGAGTGCAAGCAGTGTCTTCAACCGAGATACTCGGCACCCATCATATAATGGTATGGATGCTTCCTCTCTAAGCAGATCAGAAGTCTCGACATCCATGGGAATCAATGCATCGATCATTGCCTCCATCTCAGGCTCCAAGATTGTAGGTAAGTCTAGAAGGTTGTCTGTCTTCTCTGGCATTGACGGTATAGATTGGCCTTGCAAGTGGTGGATTGGCTCCTGCACTCCATCCATCGCACGCCCACGAACTCTTCTAATTGGCCGCAAAGGGTACACTCCCCCTTAGGACGAGACATCACCTCCCTAGATAGAAAATTTGCCAGCAAGACCCAATATTATTGTATATGGTTTTCAATTAGCTTGCGAGTACAATGCATGATTGATATTAACTTCAAATTACCGTTTGCTGAAAATCCGCAATCGTCGTACGTGTTCTATAGACAATCGACGTTTTCGTCTAATTGCCAACTTGCATTGAGAGCAAGGACATAGGACACACTGATTAAGATACGCCTCGCGATCTGAGAGCGGAATTTCAGTGCCGAAAAGTGCTTAAAAATAGCTAAAAATTATGAATATCAAGGGAAAAATATTCACCGTCAAAGGCGGCGGCTCGATCTAGGACGATTTTAAGCATCAAAGTGCTTTAAAGGTGCCCGAGCGACACTTATTGATTTTTCATAATTTTTCAGACAGTCGTGCGGGTTGACACGAGCTACTGGCCAATGCGGGATGCTAAGCCGGACGCCCAGGATTTTTCAGAGCTCAATTCCGAGTCCGGAATGGAAAATGGCTAAGGAAATGGTCAAGATTTGAAGGGGTGGGCCAAATGGGTAAGTGACCCTTGGGAGCCCAAAATGAAAGTCACATGAAATGTAGATGAGAAAAAACGTGATGTAGGCGTGGAGATATGGTGATAGTATGGCCCGAAATTTGCGCTTCTTGCTTGATGGATCAACCATGGGGGTTGCATACAACCCATAGAGCAGGCATTGGTCCCTCAATATTCCCCTCTGTATGCTGATCTTATCGCTGCCCTTTGCTTCTCAATTGATGGCCTGAATGCTGAGATAGAAATCTAGTCTTTCTCTCTCCTCCCTCCCTCTCTTCTAAGGGGGAATTCATGTGGGAAGAAGAAGGAAGAAGAAAGAATGATGGAGGCTTGTCCGGCATGGATCGGATTGCTCCACGAGCTGGAAATGGTGATTTGTGATTGTGCTGGACATGAAGTGCTGCTGATTTTCAAATATGCAACCATGGACATGAAACCCGAAACACGCAAATAAGCGGTAATTCAAATTTTTTCAAGGGAAATTTGAGATTTCATGGCTTTTGATTGATAAAATGTTGTTCATGTGGGCTAAAAATTGTTTATGTTGCTGTTTTTCATGAGTACTTGTTGATCATAATCAGAAAATCAAAAAAATATGCATCTTGTGGCTCAAAATAATACACTAAAACACGTAAAATATGGAAAATCAAGGAAAATGATGTTTTTGGGCATAAAAATGGAAACATGAATAGGAACACCAACTAAATTTTCATTTTGCTGCAAGAAGGAACTAAGGGCCACAGCCCATAACCTATTTTGAATTTTCAGTAGTAAAATAATGCAAAAAATAAGAAAAAATACAAGGAAAATAGAGGAAAATCACTAAAAATAGGAAAAAAATGCATTTTGGGTGCGGAAAATTAATGAAAATTAAGAACAATGGTTGTGAATGTTTGTGGGGACTGAAGCATGAGGATTTGCCTCAGTTCAACCCCACCTTCTTGTTCTAGTGTGTTTTTTCCGCTTTTTACACATAAAATGATGGCAAAATGCCCTATAAATCCATACAACAATGCAACAATTGATCGATGGGAGGGTAGAGTGGTCAAAATGTGTCTAAATGTGGAGTCAAATGATGAAAAGATTGCTGGTTCTTTTGTTTGCATACCATATAGGTCGGTGAATAATTATAAAATAAGAGCCTAGTAGCACGAGGGTTTCCTCGGTGCTAGGTTTGTGCAACGCCGCATAAGAACGGTAGTTGAAAATCATTGAAAGGATGTTTTGCATATGTGCACAATATTGATTTCATAACTGTTTGAGCACTTGGCATCCACAATATGCATAAATCATGGAAATATTTAAAGGTATCAGAAATCCTGGATGCACAGCAATTGCTTTCATTAGGACCTTGACCCACGTTGAGTGAGAGACAAGACACCCTAAGCCATAGGCTAGTTGTGGGGTCTAGGGAAAAGAGAAGTGAGGACAATGGTACATTCCTGTATACGATTAAATGGTACCTTGAGTGGATTTTGTGCGACATGTTTACATGTTGAGCGACGCATCGAGGGGCCAATCCCCAAGGTGTAGGAGAGTTGCAGAGGGGTGGCGGCACTCAGCCGTTGGAGGACCCCCTATGTCTGTGCTTCGTGCCATTAGGCAATGTGTAAGGGACTCCCTCTGAGGAGTAGTGGGTGAGAGAAGAGTGGACTACAAACGATATAATACAAATGCAAGACATCTAGGAAGGTAATGTATGTGTTATCAACACTCCTAGCCGCGAGGCCGTGGGGTTGTTGAGCGCATGAGATAGAGGCCCGGTTAGTGCATGAGCCAGTGCCGACCAGTTTTTAGGTCCATCAGTGGTGCGTCTGCTGGGAGCCGCTTAAAAGTGGCGGTCCTCTAATCCTGGTTGTCTAGGGACCAACTAGCAGTTTATGCCAAAGGATACTGAGATTGATTCGTTATTTATCGATAAGCATCGTCTAGCAGAAATCCAAAAGCAAGAGAGAGACGAAAGAGCTAGGCGACGTGCTGAAATTTTTAGGAGATATTCCCCTAAGCGTAGCGGTGCTGAACCCTTACGAGGGAGTGGATCTAGTGGTCTTGGGGCCACAAGCAGTAAGTTAGGAGAAGGTGGAAGCCCTAGTGCTCCCCTTCCTTCCATAAGCCAGTCTACATCAAGTGCGGGAGGTGCAACCTCACCGTCCCCTATTCGTAGTGCAAATCCAATTTTCGTTATGGCGCAGCCTATTGCAATTCCAGCAGGAACGACGGATTTGCCGGCTCTAGGTTACCCGCTACCCATTTTTAATGGGCTAGTTGAGGAAGATGCGGAACTCCACATTAGGGAGTTTCAAAAGCTGATGTTTAACTGTCGCATCCAAGAAGAAGGACATTTAATGATGTTCTTCAACATGACTCTCAAAGGAAGAGCCGCTATATGGTATCATGGTTTAGAAGCCGGAACCATATTGAATATTGATTCATTTTATGGAGCTTTTCGAAGGGAGTTTGCCCCTGAAAGGGGTGGGCAATATTGGTTGCGTATACTCAACGTGACCCGCCAAGAACCACACGAGGATATTCGTGCTTATGCGAAGAAAATAAAAGAGGTTTTTCGTAAGTTGGACACCTCTATTCCTATCCCCGCAGCTGCCCAATTGCAATATTTCCTACATGGTTTGGACTTTAATATCCAATTGCAGTTGAGTAGTGTCCCCTTGGGGGATATAGATACTGCCATTACACGAGCACAAGAGGTGGAATCCCGACTACAAGCAGCCTATGCTTCTCGAGGCAATTCAAATATGGGTTTAGTATTGGAAAACAATGTGACAATGGCCAATGGCAGTAGTGGCCAAGGGATAACGATGGCTAACCCTAATGGGAGAGGGAACATGATGCAGAATGTCCCTTTATTACCAGCTCCCCCTAGCATGCCGATGCCTACGAGCAGTCAAATGGCTCCAAATGGTGGAGGCCAGGTGGTTAATTCTAATACCGTGCCTGTGGCTCAACAACCAGTGCCTAATCGAATTGTTAGGCCGATGGAACGACATGGTAATGACCAAGGCTATGAGTCGAGCGCTTCCAATGTTCTTGGCAAGGTGAAGGACATGATGAAGCATTATATCGACATGATTACGGAGCAGTATCGGCAAATAGCCGTTGATGTCAACTTCCTAAAAAAGCAACAAAATTTGATAGGAAGTAGATACCCAGATGAGGGTGCACCTTCGAGGTTTAGTTGCAAATGGTGTGGTGGGCAGCACTATCCAAGAAATTGCCCAAATGTTAAGTGTGACATTTGTGGAAAATCCGGCCATTTAGCAGCTACTTGCTGGAGTAAGATCAGTTCCCTCCAGCGAGGTAGTTGGCAGCCAGGGCCTGTTAATCATCGCGCGCAAGGAAATGATTCCCAGCGAGAAGATGGGCCTAAACAAATACTTCAACGACCAAAGACTACAGTGGAGGAGCTACCCAGTGGTAGTGGGGTTAGTTTGATTGAGGCTGTACGCGTTAATGATGCTGAAACCTCTAATTTGCGAGCTGTCCTTACAAGAGGTCAAAAGGGTAGCGAAGCCGACAAGGATAAGCCTGTCGACGGAAACCCTAAACAAGGCGACAAAGGAACACAAGTTTTGGATCCTACCATGGAAGGGGGACCTTTGAAGCCCGTAGAGAGTAAAGCCGATAAGGAACCACCAAAGAAGAAGGTGAAAGTTAAGAAAGAGGCAATAAAGCTGGTTCAGCGACCTAAAGAGCGGATGGTTTGGCATGAAAAGCGAGCTCTATCGAACTATCATGAATTCGATTTGGCGAGCTCTCTTTGCGAAGTCAAACCGGATGTGAATCTTTTACAGCTTATTAAGCTTTCCCCAGGAGTACGCAAGGAATTTAGAAAGATCCTACGTACCGGGTATATCGTAGAACCTTTGGGTATTGCGCGAGTTGGTGATGACTGGTTCGAGCATGCTGAGAAGCATTGCCCAAGGGTTGCAGCCTATGTCGATGGGATATTAGTAGATTATGCCATTGTCGATACAGGATCATCTGTTAACATTATGAGTTCTGAACTGATGGAAAGGTTGGGTCTTGCGATCCAAAAAGATACCTCCACAATTCTCAGAATGGCAGATGATAGTTTGAGACAGCCGGAAGGCTGCATTACTAAGGTCCATGTCACTGTTGCAAATGTAGAATGCCTGTTGGAATTTAGGGTGATTTGTTTTGCAGGGCGTCCAAGTTACCAAGTATTACTCGGGCGACCTTGGATCTTGCAAGCGGACTGCCAAGTAGATATACCCGCCGGTCGACTAATATTCGGCAGAGGTGCCCAGCATGTGGTGGTTGATGCTTATCCTGAGTCCCCGCAGAGTGAGAGAGCTCCTCTATCTTCTACAGAATTGGAGACATTAGAAGATTTATCTGCCAGTGAGACATCATCGAGTGATGAGTCCAAAGAGGGATCCACCACGGAAGACATCTATCAGATTACTTTGAACGAGCCGATAGAGAGCCAAGATCGTATAAAAGATGCAGATGTTATCAAGTAGACCTTGGTACGCCTGATGATTTGCGGCCAATCAAATTAGGTTCTATACTCAGCACAACAGAAAGGAAGGACTATGTGGCCCTGATCCAGGAATTCCGTGATATCTTTACCTAGAGTTATGATGAGCTGAGAGGCATTCCTCCTAGTCTTGTTGTTCATACAATTCGGTTGAAAGAGGGCAGTCATCATGCACGACAGAAAGTAAGGCGTATGCCTTTCGAACTGAGGGACGGGCTGTTTGAAGAGTTACAGAAGCTTCGGACAGCAGGTTTGATTTTTCCTGTGCAACACATGGAATGGTGTTCGCTAGTTGTGATCAGAAAGAAGAAGAATAATCAAATCCGATTATGTGTAGACTTTAGGGAGCTGAATAAGCAGATAGTTAAGGACTACTACCCGTTGCCATTTATTGACCAGATTTTGGATCAATTAGCGGGTAGGGAGATATATTCGTTTATGGACTGCTTTGCAGGATACAACCAAATGGCAATTGCAGAAGAGGACAAGTTGAAAACAACTTTTATCACTGTATTTGGTACTTTTGCGTACCATGTGATGGCCTTTGGTTTATGCAATGCGCCTGGTTCGTGGCAACGAACAGCAGATAAGACATTCGGTGACATATCCCCTAAAGAGTTGAAGGTATTTATTGATAACTTAGGGGTCGCCACCATGAGAGAAAGGCAGTTGATCATTTTAAGAAAATGTTTTGAGCGCTGTAGACAATTTTACATCGCTCTAAACCCGCGGAAGTGTGTTTTTGGAGTACCTTATGGGCTATTGTTGGGTCATGTGGTCAGTTCGGTTGCAGACCCCGAGAAAGTCAAGGTTATAGTTGCCATGGGTCCACCACGCACTCCGAAGGAAGTTCATAGCTTTTTGTCTTCAGTTGGTTATTACCGTAGATTCATAAATGTGTTGGCAGAAAGAACGTTACCGCTTACAAATTTATTTTCCTTTAGCTGTTTGTTTGTATGGGGTGACCCTTGTAAGATAGCATTCGAGGATGTGAAACAGGAGCTAGCAAGAGCGCCCGTTTTAAAAGCACCTAAAAGAGGTGAGGTGTTCTATATATTTTCGGCAGCCACCATGTATAATATCAGCTTGTTGTTTAGCCCAAATTTGGGAAGAGAAGTGGTACCACCCGATTGCTTTTGCTAGTCGGAAGCTGGGGGTATCCGAAATCAATTATACTTACATGGAGAAGTTGTGTCTAGCGATGGTCTTTGGGACCAAGAAATTTAGGCATTATATTCTCTATGAGAAAGCCTTCGATTATTGATGAATAAGCTACAGCCGCCTGATCGTCTAGCAAAGTGGTTGATCACTTTGTAGGAATTTGATTATGAAATCAGGAGTAAGCCACCAAGGTTGCAAGGCATCGTGGAATGTCTAGTGGACTTTGGGGAGCCGAAAGAATCTGTGGCTGAAGGTAGTGACATGGAGTTGTTATTTAAAATAGATACGGCATCTATTCCCTCCTGGTATGTTGCAATAACGCATTATTTATCGACAGGAGAGGCGGGATCCGAATTATCTAAAGCTGAGAGAAGGAAAATTAAGCAGCAAGCGTTAAAGTTTGCCTTGATCGCAGGTACATTATATCGGCAAGGGGTTGATGACATCTATCGCCGGTGTGTGATGCCTGACGAGGTGCCATTCATTTTGGAAGAGTGCCATGATTCTGCTTGCAGTGGCCATTTTGCTAGACGGCTTACAGCACAAAAGGCTTTAAGAGCAGGTTATTGGTGGCCTGCCATCTTCCAGGATGCGTTTGCGTATGTTAAGAGATGCGATATTTGCCAACAGCATGATAGTCAAGAGAATAGGAAACGACCACTCACCCCTATTATGGCGATACTTCCATTTGAGAAGTGGAGAATAGACTTTGTGGGTCCTATTACTCCGTCGTCGACTAGCAAAAGAGGTATATCATTGTAGCAACTGACTACTTCACAAAGTGGTCAGAAGCACGTGCAACAAGGAAAGATGATGCTAAAGAAACTGCTAGTTTCCTTTTAGAGCAGATAATATGCCGGTTTGGTCCGCCGAAAGAATTAGTGTGGGACTGCGGAACCCATTTCCTGAATAAGGTGATTAAAGGTTTGACAGAGATGTGGCAAATCAAGCATAACAAGACAACCCCATATAATCCGCAAGCCAATGGGCAAGTTGAAAGCACCAACAAGCAGCTTGTGGGCATCCTGTCCAAAATTGTATCGAAAAAGAAACGGGATTGGGATAAAAAGTTATACGTGGCAGTGTGGGCCTATAATACGACTTTCAAACGAGCCACTGGCCATACCCCGTTCAAGTTAGTATATGGGGAGGAGTGTGTCTTGCCTTTAGAGATTGAGCTGCCGACTATTCGGTTTGCCATCAATCATTCTTTGAGTGATAAAGACGCACTTTTTGAGCGCTTGACGACACTGGCACATTTAGATGAGCTTAAACTACAGAGCTTATTGCACCAAGAAGTGGCGAAGCGCCGAATGAAGTAGTTACACGACCTCAAAGCCAAGAAATACACCTTCAAGAAAGGACAACTTGTTCTGTATTATGACGCACGACGTGAATTATTTCCAGGCAAGCTAGAGCCCAAATGGGATGGGCCCTATAGGATCGTTAGAATAGGAAAGAATAAGTCCACAGTTTTCTTAGCTGACCTTGAGGGGGTAGAATTTAAAAATAAGGTTAATCTTAATAAGATTAAACCTTATTATTTCTGATTGCACTAATACTATGAATGCCTTGCAGGTCTAGGCGAGATTGATCAAATATCTGCAAGGAAATCGTGATAGAGGTTGATGGGTCATCTGATCCCTTATTTAGAACACCCATATTTAGAACAGAGGTATCATCAGGGAAAGCTCATTTGGTGGAGCAAAGGATATGAGGTGACTGAGCAAGAAGGCAGGACATTTATTTGGGAGATCAAGGTCTTCTGCCCATCATTGCCTACAAATTTTGACGAGCATCCCTGTTGAATTCAATGATGATGGAGGGATGGAGCCTATGGTCCACCCATTGAATATGCTGAATTTTGATTACCATAATTACGAGTAGAGTTCCGGATGGCGGGATATGTAAACCCTTTATGGACGTACACCTTGTACTTTGATGGGGCATCCAGGGGGCCATGCAAAAAAGGAAGTATAGGAGCTGTCATCCGAGACCCCCGATGATGCATTGTCATGAAGTTAGCTGCTTATCTCGGGGTGAATTTTACCAATAATATGGCAGAATACAAAGCCCTGATTATGGGTTTGAATATTGCAAAGAAGGGTGGTATCCGCCAGTTATTGGTGAAAGGGGACTCTCAGTTGGTTTTAAATCAACTCAATGGGACGTACATGGTACGAAACCCCATCCTTTGCATGTACCATCATACTGCCATAGCCCTGCTAGACGAATTTGATAGAGTGTCTTTTCAGTTGATTCCACGAAATTGGAATCAGTTTGCCGATTCATTGGCTAATTTTGCGTATGAAGAAGACCTCTTCTTTAATTGTGGCCCTTGTCCCGATATATCTATTGATGGTGAGACCGGACCTGGTCGTTTGTGGGGTATGCTTTCTGAACATGCCCTCTTTGGCAGACGATGGTTGATTTGGGTGATGCAGAGGGTAAGCGAGACTCATCTGCCATTATTATCTTGGACCCACAGACTGATTAGACGACATGTGATGTGAACACCTCTTGCGATATATGCAGGAGGGATGGGTCATAATTTAATGCACCTAGTTTAGGGCTACGAGCCCTGTTCCCCTGGGAATGGTATGCTTTGATGTCTATCATAGTTGTTTCCAGAAGGATGTTATGAGTAGTATTGTTTGATTTCATTAGGCCAAGAGGGCCATTCTCCTGTCTAGTGCGGGTGCGTTTAATTGGGTGTTTGTTTTAAGTGTTGTGCTGGACAGGTTTCGTGATTCGAGGAATTTGGTGGAGCTTGGAGGAGCCTTTGCTGCGATGGAAGCTTCTTGTAGCCAATCCAGGTGATATCTCTCCTTTACGAGTACCTTTCTTTCCTGTTATATGTGTATTTGTGCTTGTCGAGGGGATATATTTTTGTTGGGGACCGGCAACCAAGGCATGAAGTCCCAGGTTTAGGCTAAGTATGTTTGAGGGAGGTCGGAGTAGTCATCGCCTCCTGTAAAGACATTATCAGGCATCGAAAGACCTGTTGTAGAAGGAAGTCTAGTGGCCCTGTTCTGCTAGCTTGCTAGGCAGCCGTTCTAGGAGTTCTTGTTAGTAGTGAGGAAGCTAGAGAAGCATGCTAGAAGATAATAATAATGATGCCAAGAAACCTGAACATCCTGAAAGATGAACATAAATACGAAGGTGTGTAAAAAGGGGTTCTAACCCCTATCCCAAGAAAAGAAAAGGAATGAAAATATATAAGCAGTTGATCATTGCCTTGCGAGGGCCTGGTAGGTTCTTGGGGACAAGTCAGACCCGGGGCCGATACCTTGTCTTCCTACGGGTGGCTTCTTGCTGAAAAAATGCCAAAACAAGGAAGGTTGGAGTGAAAATAAAAGTGAGCGTTAGAAAATGATTAAGTGTCGCCTTGCGAGGGCTTGGTAGGTTCTTGGGTGCCGAGACAGGTCCTGAGGCCGATGCCCTATTCTCCTTGGGTCACTACGCTCAACTCCCTCCTTTTTGCATGCCCAGTATGTTCATCCAATAAAAACCCTAAGAGAAGAAATGTACTGAAAGAAAATACTCCTTGATCAGGCTATAGGAGTCCTCGCCTTATAGGAGCTCCTAGTTGTGTTGTCTTTAGTTGGTAAGTAGTTCAGACTACCGTTTAGGGCAACCTCTTTGATAAGTTTTTCAGTTTGGCTATGCTAGAGCAGCTGGTTAGTGACTCACTTCGGATCTTCTATTAGATGATGCTAGGCCTACTCCTTGTGGATGTCATGCCTTGGTTCTGTCCAGGGGTAGGGGGAGCATTGTGCTGAGTTTTATTATATATTTGTTTTGTATCAGTTTGATGCTTCTTTGGTTGTTGATATGCAGATATGTTCGTGGATTCAACGGGCTGAGTCGCCCTATCCCGTGGTCGCCAATGAGAGTGGAATTTAGGTGCCGGGAAGTGCTTAAAAATAGCTAAAAATTATGAATATCAAGGGAAAAATATTCACCATCAAAGGCGGCGGCTCGATCTAGGACGATTTTAAGTGTCAAAGTGCTTTGGTTTCTTTTGGCTACTGAGAGAGACTTTTTTATATGAGGATGTTTGCTAGGCATGGAAAGGCATTTGCATTTTAGCCAAGTGAAATAGGTTGTGTGAATCCAAATGTTGTCTCTCCTATGGTCATATTTACTGTGCCACATGGAACTTGAGGCCTATTTTAGTGCCTAAAGCTTACTTGCCAAAGCTGATGGATTTGCTAAATGAAAAGATTCGCATGAAGATCTTGGAGCCTTCTTCAGCACCATACTCAAATCGTTGGTTTACTATGCCCAAAAAGAATGGGGCTTTGAGATTTATTCAAGACATGCAACCAGTCAATAAAGTGACCATAAGAAATGTGGGTGTAGGTCCTGTGGTTGATGAATTTGCAGAGGATTTTGCAAGCAGAACGATCTATTCTTTGGGTGATCTTTACTCATGTTATGATCATTTTCAGCTTGCAATTGAAAGCAGGGATATCACAACCATGAAAACTCCCTTGGGGTTAGTACAGATGTGTACTCTCCCAAAGAGTGCAACAAACACAGTGGCACACATGACAAATGCTATGAATAGGGTACTCAGGTGTAATATTTCCATACCAAATATTAATGACCTCGCACATGACGTGCAAAAGCAGTGCTAAGTAATCTCCCGCAATGATAAATGATAGTGGCTAAGTGCTTACTCTGCGCACATTGAAAATTTCCAGCTCCGTGACGTGCAAAAGAGGCCGCGGCTTGAAGACCGCAAGCCCACGCGAGAACACCTCTTCTAGATGGAAAAAGGGGATAATGGGTAATTTTGGTGTAATTTTTTTTAATTATTTACCCCCCTCCCCTCAGCCGATGCATGGCAGGGAGAGGGAGTATGAGTGCAAGGAGAGTTATGTAGAGAAGGAGCATGGGGAAGGGATCATGCTGGCCCGACACTTGGAGGCTACCTCCCCCCCCCAGCCCTATAAAACCACCCCCTCCCCTTAGCCTACCCCATTCCATCGCCATCATCATCACCTTCATAATCATCATCTTCATCGTCATCTTCCCCCCCTTCCCAATCATTTCCTCCTCCCATGTCATCCTTGTACCTTAGAAGCCTAGAAGCTTCTTTAGAAGCTTCTAAAACAAGGCTCCCATAAGCCTTGTTCATCCACACCATCTCGGTTTTCCTAAAACCGTATCTGCTAGGGCCGTGTCCCACGCAGAGTAGAAGATCCCGGGCAGAGAGGGTTCGATATACGAAAGTAACCCAAGGGAAAGTTGCTGAACAAAGTATCTACGTCGTCTATGGCTCCCAAGAAAATGGCAAGAGGCGGACACGCAGGAGGTGCTACTCCGAGTTCGCATGTGGATAACACTTCGAACCTCAATGCTCAGGTTCTTAGAGATTGATTTCGCATGGAAAGAATGCATTTAAGCATGTCTTTAACATGCGTAGTTGAGTTATATACATTTGGAAATTTTATACGCAATTATCCATTCATTTACCAAGTTAGTGCACGTCATGCCTTTGAAAAATGCTTGCACTTCCAAGTTGCAATCTCCTTGAATGTATAATGCATAAATTAGAAGAGGGATCGTGCTAAGAAGGATAGAGCTTGTCGCATGTTACACTTATGATTTAAATCCATGGATGTGATTAGTATAAATGATAATCTTAGATGCCATTGAATGTTGTCCAAAGAATTGCATTGCATGAAAAGGAAACCATGAACTTGCATGTCGTATGCAAGGATGCTTGCATTTTAAGTCGGGTTAAGTGCCATAGAATGGATTAAGTCAACAATAGTCTTATGATATTCGTCATGCGTGTATTTCTTCTATTGAAGTTGTTTTAGAAAAAGATGCATTTCATATTAAATCATGAATTCAATGCATTGGACAAAAGGTTTATAGGTATAGTTCTCATTGAAAATCAATGTAGGTTTCTATACGAGTTACTCCTAAATTGTCAATCATTAAAGCTTGGTTCCATTGCATCATTATAGTTTTAGCGCAAGGGAAAAGAAATGATCATTGAAATCTTTTAGCTGCATAGAAGGAAAAGTCTATGAATCGCATATTTGCATGGAATGTTATGTTTTACAATTATTTACATCTATTAGAAAAGGATTTGCATCTCTTCTAAGGAAAGATCACCTCTTGTCGCAAGACAATCGGATCAATTAGGTAATCCGTTGTAAGGGTGTAACTCAAATGATGACCACTTCAATGCACTAGTAGGAAGAGCTAAGCCACGTTAAAATTCTGGCTAGTATGACACTTGGGATGGCAAGTCAAGACTTCCAATTCCCAAGGATCCTACCCACATTCACAGAATGTTAGGGTTAGTTAAATGCAAGAACGATCTAGGATTTTTACCCTACGGATCAACGGAAAAATACTAGACTTCCATTTGAAATTAGAAACCCTGGGGCCAAACGTCATTGGCCTAGCAAGGTTAGGGTTGGGTCGGGTCAAGAGGACTCCCAAACCCTACACCTTGACCAAAATTATTCTCAATTAAGGAGTACCGTTTGATGGGAGAACTAATCCCGCAAGTCAGATGCGACTCCTACGCAACAAGTTGCAAAGTCGCATGGCTCTGCGCTTAAATCACAAGATGGATTTTCCACTCCTTGGAACAAGGTTGGCAAGTCCTAAGTAAAAGTTAAATTTGCAAGAGGATGAATAGTCATCTTGCTACATCACCCTTCTGTGAGGCTGAGTTGCCAAGTTAGGGTAACTATGAACTGTCGAGCAAGAAATTGACCAATCAAGTTAGGGCGACAAGGTTGCCCAGGATTTACTATCTTAATTTGAGGAGCCTAAGGTGTTGGTTAATTTGGGTTAATAAGGTATAAACCCTAACCCAAGAATAAAAGGGTAAACAAGCAACGAAACCCTTGGGATCTTGCCAAGTCGCAATTGACCCCGGATCAAATGCTGGATGCATTCGGAGAGAAGGAATATACCTTAGCAATTGGCCAAATAAACGACCACTGGATTGATTGTGTTTGTACAGCTAGGAGCACTATTTATTCTTATTTGCTCAATGAACTAAAGATGGAAAAATAATTAATGCTTCAAGTTGAAGGCCTGGAGGGCGAGGTAGCATCAGCTACCCCCGACTGTCTACCTGACCCTATCCAAGGGGGTTGTTAGCCTCGCCAGGTACGTGGACCGAACCCGCCGCAAGAGGTCTCTCCGTGGGTGCTACTTGGTGCAGGAGGATGCTTGGGTGCCGGGGGGGCTCTGGCTGTAAATCCCTTGCCTTCGAGTCTTGCACAAGAGGCCGACATGACTCGGGATTGGATCTCGAGGCCGACATGACTCGGGATTGGATCTCAAGGCCGACGTGACTCGGGATTGGATCTCGATGCCCGCATACTAGTCTACAGATGGAAACGTGGAATAGTAATCCCTAAGGATTGTTGGAATTGCCTTTGGGCAGATTATGGATTGCCTTCGGGTGGATTATGGATTAGCCTTTGAGCTGGATTATTATGGTGTATTCCAAAGACTGATAAATAAGATCAATTGTTGAAAAGGAACTTGTTTGAGATTGTTTTTGTATGTCAGTGCTAAGTTTACGTGAAGAAACCAGTGAATAATTGGCTAATTAAGGAAGTTGTTTTTGCGTGTCAAACTAAATGTGATAGGTAATTAGATAACTAAAGCAACCCTAAGGAAAGTGCGATGGATGTGACCATGGGTCCGTTCTACGAAAGGGTGGTCTTGATTGGCCGGGAACTTTTCTCAAAGAAGTTGATAGCAAGGTAACGATGACTTAGAATCTAGAGTACTAGAGTCTCGATTTATGCTGTTTTAGGGGAACGGAATGGGATTATGCCTTACGGGAAGAGAGGTCGAGCTTTGCATCCCTCTCGTTTCCCATTCTCCTTGAACCAAGTGCAACATGAATCCGCTTTGACCCTGATGTTTCTGCATAAAGTAGTTCGCCTAGGGTTTGACGCTAGTTACTTTCTAGGAATTTGACCACTAGGAAAACCCTGGGTCCTAAGTGGGAACGGCCGGAATTCTTCCGCTTCGTGGCAGACTCAGAAAGACCTAGATCGCAAACCCGATGACATTCCATGGGAGTGCCGGGCGATGCTTTCTGGACTCTCTTCCCGATGGGCTGCTAAGATGTGTTCTACGACTGAACAGGTGGATACGTTACAGTTGGTATCAGAGCGAACCAACGAGATTTAAATATTACAAGAAAAATTAATAAGGAGAAGTAAAGCAAATGTTGCTGTTAAGAACATTTCCTTACTTACTTATCGATGCTGGCTTGCAGAGTCATGAAGCATGGAACAAATTCTTGGTGTTCCAGGTTATGTTTATGACCACGATGCGTGCTTGAGATTATCGACGGAGGCTCGATATGATGAATATCCTAGACCGCATCTACAATCCTTCACCCCTGTATGTGGAACGGAGATGGACGGGTGATTTAGGAATATATTACATAGCTGCCCACCGATTTGCATACCTTCGAACCAACCTAAAGAGAATCAAGTGGTTGGAGGACCTAAAGAAATTGAAGTTGTTCATCTTTGTTGAGGCTCATGCAAACACAACCCTACATGTCGGTGGTCGAAAGGTCAAGTAGAACACGTATGTGTACGAGGAAGTGACTTGGATAATCCCTGTCGATAGAATTAAGGTGTTGGGACATTATGAGAAGAACGAGTATCAAAGAAAAGGATACCCTAAGCTTCCTATGACCTATCGACTCCTGAAAATCCATGATCCCAATCCATACTATTACTCAGTTCCCATAGGTGAATGTAACACAATCTTATTCTCCCCAAATTAATGTATCAGCTTGCTCTACCATCCCAAGAATAATTGTACTCGGAAGGGCTATGCCCATATGAATGAAATAGACTTTTTTTATCAATGATTGTCTTGGCTGTGAGTATTGATAAAGAAGTTAAGTGATTAGGTCACTTGGCTAAAAGCTGAATTGGGCATGAAATGTAATGTGAGAAACGCTTAGCAAGTTTTTAACGTAAAGAATTTCAATGCCCATGCACAACCTCAAGTGCAGATCCCTAGTCCAACCCCTACACCAAGTACGGTTGTAATTTAAGAGAAGAAGTTCCTTCTCAAGCAGATCAAGCCACCAGAATTTGACGGCAAAGGAAGGACCGCCGTCCAAGCTGATGCCGAGATCTGGATTGAATCCATGGAGGATTATTTTGAAGCAGCTGGTAGTACTGCACCCGCTAACCAAGCAATGCTCGCCAAGCTGAAGCTCACCCACGAAGCAAAACTTTTGTGGAAGCAATGGTGCAGAGACCAAGGGATATTGGAAGGGTCAGTTACTTGGGAAAAGCTTAAAAGAGCAGTGCAAGGGAGATATTTACCACCTGCCTACCACACGCAAAAGATGAATGAGTTCTATGAGCTGAAATAGCTTGGTCTATCTCTTGATGCATACTATTCAAAGTTCATCTCTCTTTTGAAGTATGCGCCACAAATGGATATGACACAACAGGTGTCAAAGTTTTGTGCCGGATTAAACCCACCCGTAAACACCCGCCTTGAATCAATGCGCCCAACAAACCTTCAGGATGCGCTCATTCGAGCTGCACCCATAATACAGGAGATGCAGACCAAGTCGTGAAATAACAAGACTTGGTCTTACAAGAATCAGAACAAAGAAGTGTATAGGTCCCATGCCAAGAGAACGCATGGACAAAGCCAAGGACAAAGGAAGAAAGCTAGGACCAATAATGTCAATAATTTTGTTCCTACCCAAGGAAATGGCCGCAATCTCCATTGCTTCCATTGCAATGAGCCTGGTCATTTCAAAGGGCAATGTCCCAAGCTTCATGGGGAAAAACGTCAAGGACCATTCCAAGGAACTGTCCATGGCCAAGGAGCCGCCGTCAGGGCTAGAGGAAGAGCCTCTAATGTTGCCAACAAGGAGCTGTGTGATGAAGAAGACCCGACCATGGAAGCAGACTTTGAGAGGGCAACAGACCATGCCGCTCTTCACAAGAAAGGTCCAAATCGCCAATTTTGGGTGATTCAGACTCCATCGGATTATCAAGGTAAAGGCTTCAGAACCTTGATTGATTGTGGCAGTACACATTCCTTTATTTCACCAATTTGTGCAAAAAGATTAGGAATAGCCACAAAAGATACACCCACCTTGCTTGCGGAATTAGCAAATGGTCGTGAGGTCACTTGTACCAGGCAAACTGCTAAGGTGGAATTCCTACTGGGAGGAAAGCCGACTTCAGTCAGATTCAGGGTTATGAACCTAGGTACCCATGAGTGTTTGCTCGAAATGGATTGGCTTAAACCTAATGATGCCCACATTCACTGTGAAAGGGGCCAAGTTTCCTTTTGAAATTCTGAAGGGGAATTGATCACAACTCAAGGAGAGGCTGGTAGGCCAAAAATTCAACTGGCCAAAGCATCTCGGATAATAAAAGGAGTTAGAAAGGGGCTACCTGTCTATTTGATTAAGCTTAATAAGCTAGATCAGAATCAGGAGTCTAGGGAAGAACCTTCATGGCTAAAGAAGTACTCAGACGTATTTCCTGAAGAGCTGATAGAACTTCCTCCTCAAAGGGAAGTTGATCATGAAATCAAGCTAGCACTAGGAGCTGCACCAATTGCAAAGAGACCATATAGAATGTTCATCCCAGAAGCGATTGAGCTGAAGGAGAAACTCAAGCAACTGTTAGACCAAGGCTACATCCGTCCTAGTAGTTCACCATGGGGAGCTCTAGTGCTATTCCAGAAGAAGAAAGATAGAACGCTTCGGCTATGTATTGATTACAAAGGTTGAATCAATCAACCATTAAGAACAAATATCCTATTCCAAGAATAGATGAACTTCTTGACCGTCTTCAAGGTGCGAGGATCTTCTCTAAGATTGATCTCAAGTCTGGATATTATCAGATAAGGATCAAGGACGAGGATATCCCAAATATGGCATTTAGCACAAGATATGGACACTTTGAGTTCCTGGTCATGTCATTCGGGCTGACAAATGCACTTGCTACCTTTAACAGGTTAATGCAACATATTTTTAGGCCATATCTTGATGACTTCGTACTCGTCTTCTTCGACGATACCTTAGTCTACTCCAAGCAGGAAGAAGATCATGAACCCCAGCTTTGAATTGTCCTTGAGACAATGAGGGCACACAAGCTTTATGCTAAGAAGAAGAAGTGTGCATTCTTCAAGCGACAGATTGAGTATCTAGGATTCATTGTATTAGCGGAAGGAATTTCAGGGGATTCGGCCAAGTTCAGAGACGTTCTGGAGTGGCCAACACCAACAACTGTCAAAGAAATACAAAGTTTTCTTGGATTGACAAGATGGTACAGGGTCTTTATCAAAAACTATGCCCTGGTTGTTGCAGTGCCTCTGATGGATCTACTGAAGAAGCAAACATCAATTGTATGGTCAACGGTTGAACAATCTAGCTTTGATAAACTAAAGCAAAGCTTGGTATCAGCACCTATCCTGAAACTTTCGGACCTTGGTAAGGAGTTTGAAGTGATAACTGATGCTAGCACACTTGCCTTAGGATGTGTGCTTACGCAAGAAGGTCATCTTGTAGCATACTCTTTAAGGAAACTGAAGAGCCATGAAAGGAATTATTCTACCCACAATCTGGAGCTATTAGCTGTCATCCATGCTCTCAAGCTTTGGAGACACTACTTGCTAGGTAACAAGTTTACCTTAATGACGGATCATAAAAGTCTCAAATGAATCTTTACCTAGAATGAGCTCAACATGAGGCAACGTCAATGGATTGAAGTGCTGGAGGAATATGATTTTGAAATCAAATACCGGCCTAGAAAGAAGAATGTAGTTGCCGATGCACTTAGTCGGCGCAAGGCATTTCTAAATTCTCTGATTTTACAAGATCCATCAACAGCTAGATCTTTAGCCACAAAGGTATCCATGCCAAACAACCCAATTCTTGAGCTAGCTAAAGAAGAGGCATGCCATGATCCAACCTATCAAAAGATGCTAAGGGAGATCCCCATCAAGGATCAAGACCCTAAGCTACAAACAAAGTATCAAGAATTCTCTATCAATAGTGGTTGTCTACTATAGAACGAGATTATGTATACCGGCAAGCCAGTCACTCAAACAAAAGATACTTTGGGAAGCCCATGACTCCCCTTTTTCAGGACATCCTGGCTATGCCAATGCCCTCAATGCAGTCATCAGAAAGAGCTATTATTGGGAGAGGCTTAAAGGTGACGTTCTCAAATATGTCACTGAGTGTTTGTCTTGTCAACGCATTAAGGCTGAACATATCAAAATGCCAGGGAAATTGCAACCACTTGACATTCCTCGAATGAAATGGGAATTCATCAGCATGGACTTTGTTGTTGGCCTACCCCAAGTTCAGGGAGGATACAACCCCATTATGGTTGTGGTGGATATGCTCACCAAGGTTGCACATCTTATTCTTGTTAAGACAAACTATAAAACCTCAGACATTGCAAGGTTATTCATCAAGGAGATATTCAAACTGCATGGGTTACCCAAAAGAATCATTAGTGATTGTGACTCTCTCTTCACATCACACTTATGGAGGGCTATCTTCGAAGCCATTGGGACTCAACTCTATTTTAGTACAGCTTACCATCCCCAAATCGATGGTCAAATGGAGCGAGTCAACTAAGTTATTGAGGATATGCTAAGGGCACACTGTTGTCGTGAACCCAAAAAGTGGATTCAATATTTGACACCGGTTGAGTTTGCCTACAATGCTTCTTACCAACAAAGCATTTAGATGACCCCTTTTCAAGCATTGTATGGGCACGATTGCCATAGTCCTTTAAAATTTTCGGATCCAACCTTGAGGGTTGAAGCCTCAAAGCAAATGCTGGAAGATATGGATGACCAAATCAAGTCAATAAGACAAGACATCCAAGCCGCCAAGGACTAACAAAAGGCTTATGCGACTTGAAACGTGAAGATAGATCCTTCGTTGAAGGTGACATGGTCTTTATTCGCGTATGCCCAAAGAAGAGTTCCCTATCCTTAGGTAAATGCAAGAAGTTAAGTTGTATTGTGGACCCTACAAGATCCTCAAGTGCCTAGGGCCTAATGCTTACAGACTGCAACTCCCTAAGAACCTAAAGGTTCACAATGTATTCCATATCAGTCTATTGAAAAAGTATGTACCTAACCCTAGTCATGTGCTTCATGATCAACAAGTTGTAATGCCTGTGAGAAATGCGGGATCTAGAGCATGGCAAAACCGGAAGCTATGGAGGATGAAATGAGAAGTGTGGACTCATGATGGAGAAGATAAAGACACTGTTTGTTGCACAAGTGAATTAGGTTCCAAGATTGAGACTTGGACTCATAAACACAATCTTGTGTATATGGACAATGACATTGGCACTTCACTGAAAAGAAAAGAGTACTATCATTGCATTAAAAAAAGGAAGTAAGTACAATGCTTTATAGGAAAGTAGGAACCTGCAGTAGGCACCATTGTGCATATGGGATAAGTTAGCCTGCATATCCTGGACCCTGAGGCTCCATACAAAGAGGCTGTTTAGTGAGTGTGATTGCTGATTCTCAACACCTCTCCTCAATCACAACTAGAAAGGCACAAAGTGTGTAGAGACTATAATGAGAACTACCTGCAAAGTGTGGGCATACCACAAACATGGCAAAACACCAGAGGCTATCGCAGAAAAGGCTAAGTGTGGGTACCATAAACATGGTGGACATCTAGAGGCTGTAACAGGGGCCTCACAAAGTGTACAAGGACTGTAATGCCAAGTTACATAAGGAGTTTACAAAGCTTATGGCAGGAAGCATTAGGGCAAGGAAGTACAAGGCTTTTAAAATAGTCTATCAGAATTATGAGAGTACAAGGACTGATGAGTCTTGTCCTTCCGATCCTGGTGGTCTTCATCTTCATCTTCTTCTTCCTTTGCTCCATTTTCTTCTTCTTCTTTGACTGCGACTAGATAGGCCTTTTGGGATCTCTTTCTTGCGTGGTAGAACTTCTCAGTGTGTCCGCTCCTTTTGCAGAAGTCACAGAAGAGCTGATCGTTCTTGCCTTTGTACCTGTTGCCAACATATAATGCGTGCTCATCTCTAGATGTACTTGGTTCTTCCTTAGTTTTTAGCTTCTTTTCCTCTTCTAACAGTGATGCCTGGGTATCAACAAGTTTAGGATTTGGCATGTTGATTAAAGTTGTTGATACATTATTATATTCAAGAGGCAAACTCTTAAGTAGAACACCGATGCAAACATCTTCATCCATTTTAATGTTGATTCCTGCAAGTTGGGTTAGGAGTCCTTCCATGTAATTGAGATGTGTGGCAAGTGATGTACTGGACTTCATTTCAAGTCTGAAGAACTCAATCAGGAGACCATACTTTGATGATTTAGATTGTGCACCGAATCGGTTGTCAAGTCTTTTCCATGTATCCTGTGAGGTCTCACAGTTATCCACATGGTGGATATAACTGTCGTCTAGCTCCAGTTTGATAATGGCCTGGGCTCTCTCATCATTCTTTTGCCAAGTAGTTGCAAGGTCCGCGTCCCGAGGTTTCTTCTCTTTGCCATTTTTTATGGCCCAGAGACCCTTTTTCATCAAGATGAGCTTGATGCGAGTTTGCCAGGTGTGAAAACTGACTCCTTTGAATCGAGCATTTGGAGAGTCTTTTCCCATGTTAGACTTACGGGAACAGTAGCAAATCAACTTCAGACTTATTAGATTTGAGCAACAGAAGAGTTGGTTGAGAGACACAAGTGCTAAAGAACACTGAGTGTCAATGAATACCAAATCTGCAAAGTCCTTTACTCTTTTTAAATCCAAGTGTAATCTTCCCCTTCTTGATTTGATGCTGATACCTTCAAATCTGAGTGACAGTACTTTAATGAACTTCAGAGAGTATTGCTCAGTGATTAAAATCACTGTTGATAACTTCAGTGAGAGAAACAGTGAAAAATGTCAAAATTTTGAAGCTTTGGCTATGGCTTTTGCATTAGGGTTTCTGGGGGCAGCCTGGTTTTTTGCTAATTGCAGGAGCTACAGTGGATCATTTTCAAAACTTTTTTCATCAAAATGAAGCTTGAATGATGGGCTATCAATGCCCTATCATGGTCGTCAACATCGCGACCTGGAGTGATGGCGGAAGCAGCTCGAACGTTAGCAGGCGCAATTCTGACAGCAGCAATGAATTTCAGCAATGCCGTCGCATAGAGTGTGCAATGTCGAGTTGTGTTGTGCCAAGATGATGCGGCTAAAGTTGGGGAACAACTTTGTAGAAGACAACGTGAAGAGTTATGCCCTCTATTGCAAGATCCAACTCCTCAAAGTTGGCAGGGTCTATCTGGCTATGGCAGAAACACAGGGCAGCAACTGTGTAGACTCACAATGCTGAGCTTGAAATGGCCTAACATTGAGCTCTAAGGTGATAGAGAGGAGCTCCAAGAGTAGAGCTACAGTTCTTCGAAAGAAAGCTTGTCAAGATCTTGTCTGATTGAAGAGATCTAAGAGCTTGAGGTAGGATAGGTGCAAGGTGGCTATGGCTGCCAAGAAGATCAAGTGAAGATGGAGGTGGAAAATGAGAACCATGAGCTGACCTGAGGTTAAGAGGGACTGAGAGAGCAGAGAAGGGAGTTACGCCATGCCCGACTGGGCTCTGATACCATGTGAGAAATGCGGGATCTAGAGCATGGCAAAACTGGAAGCTATGGAGGATGAAATGAGAAGTGTGGACTCATGATGGAGAAGATAAAGACACTGTTTGTTACACAAGTGAATTAGGTTCCAAGATTGAGACTTGGACTCATAAACACAAACTTGTGTATGTGGACAATGACATTGACACTTCATGGAAAGAAAAGAGTACTATCATTGCATTAAAAAAAGGAAGCAAGTACAATGCTTTATAGGAAAGTAGGAACCTGCAGTAGGCACCATTGTGCATATGGGATAAGTTAGCCTGCATATCGTTGACCCTGAGGCTCCATACAAAGAGGCTGTTTAGTGAGTGTGATTGCTGATTCTCAACAATGCCTAGCCAAGGAGTCCTTGAGCTATGGCCTGACAGGATCTTAGATGTTAGGGAGAGGCATTTTGAGATCCAGAACCTTGAGAGAATACCTCGTTCAGTGGAAAGATTATCCCAAAGAGGATGCCACTTGGATGGATGAAAGTACTCTCAACCAACAATACCCCCAGGTCTTCTCGAGATGAGGATATCTCGATTCCTCTAAGGGGGAGAAAATGTAATATTTCCGTACCAAATATTAATGACCCCGCACACAACACGCAAAAGCAGTGCTAAGTAATCTCCCGCAATGATAAATGATAGTGGCTAAGTGCTTACTCTACACACATTGAAAATTTCCAGCTCCGTGACATGCAAAAGAGGCCGTGGCTTGAAGATCGAAAGCCCACGCGAGGACACCTCTTCTAGAGGGAAAAAGGGGATAATGGGTAATTTTGGTGCAATTATTATTATTATTTATCCCCCCTCCCCTCAGCCGATGCATGGCAAGGAGAGGGAGTATGAGTGCAAGGAGAGTTATGTAGAGAAGGAGCATGGGGCGGGGATCATGCTGGCCCGACACTTGGAGGCTACCTTTCCCCCCTCCCTTAGCCCTATAAAACCATCCCCTCCCCAAGCCTGAGAGAGGGGAGAGAGGAGAGAAGAGGAGGCAGTCATGCTACCCGCCATCACTGCCTTCACGTCGTGCTGCCGCCTGCTGCCGCGCTGCTGCTACCTACCCCATTCCATCACCATCATCATCACCTTCATAATCATCATCTTCATCGTCATCTTCCCCCCCTTCCCGATCATTTCCTCCTCCCACGTCATCCCTGTATCTCAGAAGCCTAGAAGCTTCTTTAGAAGCTTCTAAAACAAGGCTCCCATAAGCCTTTTTCATCCACACCATCTCGGTTTTCCTAAAATCGTGCCTACTAGGGCCGTGTCCCATGCTGCAGAGTAGAAGATTCCGGGCAGAGAGGGTTCGATACGCGAAAGTAACCCAAGGGAAAGTTGCTGAACAAAGTATCTACATCGTCTATGGCTCCCAAGAAAATGGCAAGAGGCGCACACACAGGAGCTTCTACTCCAACTTCACGTGTGGATAACACTCGGAACCTCAATGCCCAGGTTCTTAGAGATTGATTTTGCATGGAAAGAATGCATTTAAGCATGTCTTTAACATACGTAGTCAAGTTATATACATTTGGAAATTTCAAACGCAATTATCCATTTGTTTACGAAGTTAGTGCATGTCATGCCTTTGAAAAATGCTTGCACTTCCAAGTTGTAATCTCTTTGAATGTATAATGCATAAATTAGAAGAGGGATCATGCTAAGAAGGATAGAGCTTGTCGCATGTTACACTTATGATTTAAATCCATGGACGTGATTAGTATAAAGGATAATCTTAGACACCGTTGAATGTTGTCCAAAGAATTGCATTGCATGAAAAGGAAACCATGAACTTGCCTATTGCATGCGAGGGTGCTTATATTTTAAGTCGGGTTAAGTGCTGTAGAACGGATTAAGTCAATAATAGTCTTATGACATTCGTCATGTGTGGACTTCTTCTATTGAAGTTGTTTTAGAAAAGGATGCATTTCATATTAAATCATGAATTCAATGCATTGGACAAAAGGTTTATAGGTATAGTTCTTGTTGAAACTCAATGTAGGTTTCTATACGAGTTACTCCTAAATTTTCAATCATTAAAGCTTGGTTCCGTTGCATCATTATAGTTTTAGCACAAGGGAAAATAAATGATCATTGAAAACTTTTAGTTGCATAGAAGGAAAAGTCTATGAATCACATATTTTCATGGAATGTTATGTTTTGCAATTATTTACATCTCTTAGGAAAAGGATTTGCATCTCTTCTAAGGAAAGATCACCTCTTGTCGCAAGACAATCGGATTAATTAGGTAATCCGTTGTAAGGGTGTAACTCAAATGATGACCACTTCAATGCGCTAGTAGGAAGAGCTAAGCCACATTAAAATTCTGGCTAGTATGACACTTGGGATGGCAAGTCAAGACTTCCAATTCCCAAGGATCCTACCCACATTCACAGAATGTTAGGGTTAGTTAAATGCAAGAATGATCTAGGATTTTTACCCTACGGATCAACGGAAAAATACTAGACTTCCATTTGAAATTAGAAACCTTGGGGCCAAACGTCATTGGCCTAGCAAGGTTAGGGTTGGGTCGGGTCAAGAGGACTCCCAAACCCTACACCTTGACCAAAATTATTCTCAATTAAGGAGTACCATTTGATGGGAGAACTAATCCCGCAAGTCAGATGCGACTCCTACGGAACAAGTTAAGTCGCATGGCTCTGCTCTTAAATCACAATATGGATTTTCCACTCCTTGGAACAAGGTTGGCAGATCCTAAGTAAAAGTTAAATTTGCAAGAGGATGAGTAGTCATCTTGCTACATCACCCTTCTGTGAGGTTGAGTTGCCAAGTTAGGGTAACTAGGAACTGTCAAGCAAGAAATTGACCAATCAAGTTAGGGCGACAAGGTTGCCCAAGATTTACTATCTTAATTTGAGGAACCTAAGGTGTTGGTTAATTTGGGTTAATAAGGTATAAACCCTAACCCAAGGATAAAAGGGTAAACAAGAAATGAAACCCTTGGGATCTTACCAATCGCAATTGACCCTGGATCGAATGCTGGATGCATTCAGAGAGAAGGAATATACCTTAGCAATTGGCCAAATAAACGACCACTGGATTAATTGTGTTTGTACAGCTAGGAGCACTATTTGTTCTTCTTTGCTCAATGAACTAAAGATGGAAAAATAATTAATGCTTCAGGCTGAAGGCCTGGAGGGAGAGGCAGCATCAGCTACCCCCGACTGTCTGCCTGACCCTATCCAAGGGGGTTGTTAGCCGCGCTGGGTACATGGACCGAACCCACCGCGAGAGGTCTCTCCGTGGGTGCTACTTGAAGCATGAGGATGCTTGGGTGCCGGGGGGGCTCTGGCCGTAAATCCCTTGCCTCCGGGTCCTGCACAAGAGGCCGATGTGACTCAGGATTGGATCTCGAGGCCCGCATACTAGTCTATAGGCGGAAACTTGGATTAGTAATCCCTAAGGATTGCTTGAATTTCCTTTGGGCGGATTATGGATTGCCTTTGGGTGGATTATGGATTAGACTTCGGGCTGGATTACTATGGAGTATTCCAAAGATTGATAAATAAGATCAATTGTTGAAAAGGAACTTGTTTGACATTGTTTTTCTATATCAGTACTAAGATTACGTGAAGGAACCGATGAATAATTGGCTGATTAAGAAAGCTATTTTTGTGTGTCAAACTAAATGTGATAGGTAATTAGATAACTAAAGAAACCCTGAGGAAAGTGCGTGGATGTGACCATGGGTCCCCGTCCTATGGAAGGGTGGTCTCAGTTGGCTAGAAAAGTTTCTCAAAGAAGTTGACAGCAAGGTAAGGATGACTTAGAATCTAGAGTACTAGAGTCCCAATTTATGTTGTTTTAGCGGAACGGAATGGGACTATGCCTTACGGGCAGAGAGGTCAAGCTTTGCATCCCTCTCATTTCCCATTCTCCTTGAACCAAGTGCAGTATGAATCCGCTTCGACCCCTCTACGTAAAGTAGTTTACCTAGTGTTCGACGCTAGTTACTTTCTAGGAATTTGACCACTAGAAAAACCCTAATTCAGGTCGGTCCTAAGTGGGAACGGCCAGAATGCTTCCACTTCATGGTAGACTCGGGAAGACCTAGATTGCAAACCCTGTTGCATTCCATGGGAGTGACGGACGGCGCTTTCTGGACTCTCTTCCCGATGGGTTGCTAAGACGTGTCCTACGAGTGAATAGGTGGACATGTTACATCAGGGATTTTATACCATAATTGACAATGCCCTTTTTGGATGATGTTCCAATAAAAGGGTGTGCAGTGGATGAAAAGAATGAAGAGATGGATGCTCATGGATGCAGATAGTTTGTTGCAGACCATATTGTAGATTGTGAGAGGATTTTGACACATCTAGAAGAGGTGCATTTAACTCTTTCTGGACAAAAGTCTGTCTTTGGAGTTGAAGGGGTTTTGATTATTGGTCATATGTGTGAGCCCTATGGGTGAGGACCATCACTAGCAAAAATAGATGGGATTGATAGAATGCAAGATGTATGCATGAATGTATCAGAGGTGCGTAGATTCTTGGGAGCATGTGTGTTCTATTTGATATGGATTCCTCACTTTGCACATGTAGCCGATGCTCTATATCAACTTCTGAGGAAAGGTCAGAGATTTCATTGGGGAATGAAGCATAAAAAAGCAATGAATAAATTAAAGCAACTCTTAAAATCTACTCCTACATTGAGAAAGGTTGACTACTCAAATGGAAAGCCTATCATTATTATTGTTGATACAAGCCCAATCGGGATTGGATGGGAAATTAGGCAAGATGATTAGGAAGGGCAAAGATATGCAATACGCTTTGGTGCTAAAGTATTGACTAAATGATAGAGAAGATATCCAAAGTTAAAAAGAGAATTATGGGGAATTGTGACAACCCTTAAATGTGATAAGGAGTATTTTATGGGTGCTCATGGAGTCATTGAGACCGATTGTTTGCCGGTAATAGGTATGATTACTAGTTGTGCTACTCCGGACATTGCTATGCTCCAGTGGATTGCATATATCAAATCTTTGAACCGTGAATTTCAGCATATTGCAAGAAGAGATAACCCAGTGGTAGACATGTTATCTCGAGCATGATAAGTGAAGATGGGATGATGAATGAGGAGGAAGAAGATGACTTTCTTGCAACTGAAAATGATGTTATAAGAGTGAATTCAGCAATGCAAGGTGTTGCTATAGCATTAACAGAAGCTTGGACAACAAAGAGAAGACACTTTAGATGTTTTGCATCTTGTGTAGAAGTGTTTCTGGAAGATAAATATGCAAGAGAGTGGCTGAGAATTGGTCAATACCTCAGTACATTAACAAAGAGAGATGAATGGTTAGATGAGAAGTTTAAGAAGATCAAAAGGAAAGTCTATGGGTTTTTCTTAAAAGATGGATACTTATGGAAACATGCTGAAAAGAAACAGGGTATGCCATTGCAAGTTTTGGGTGACAGAGCTTCACAAGTAAATGTTATGCAAGAATTTCATGAAAGCTTGTGGGCTGGTCATAGAGGTGTTTGGGATACTTTTGCGAAGATCAAAGAAAGATATTGGTAGCAGGGTATGTATAAGGATATTGCTCACTTTGTTGAAACATGTACGACATGTCAAATGTATTCATCTATGAGACATCAGGATGGATTGCATCCCACATATCCATTGTCTCTTCATTTTAAGTGAGTGGTGGATTTAGTCACAATGCCTACATGTCTTTGGAAAATGAGATATCTTGTGCTTGCCCGTGAAGACTTGACTAATCAAGTGGAAGGGAGAGCTCTACATATTAAGACAACAAATGCCGTATGTACTTTTCTCTTTGAAGAGATCTTTTGTCGGTATGGCTGTGTGGGAAAATTTACTACAGATAGGGGTGAGTTAGATGCAAATGAAGCTCATGATTTCTTTGCACGGTTGGGGATAAAGCTTGCTTTAGATTTAGCCTATAACCCTGAAGGAAATGGAAAAAGTGAAAGAGGTCACCCACCTATTGTGAAGGCATTGGCAAAAGCATGTGTAGAGAAGGTAAAAGAGTGGCTACGATTGCTTCCTTATGCTTTGTGGGCTGACAGAACAACTCACAGTGCCGTTACAGGATATATGCCTGTAGATTTGATATATGGTCAAAAACCTATCATATCAATAGAAGAGATGACAGTCACATGGAGTGTGCTACCTTGGGAGAAGGAGTTGAATCGAGAGGAGTTATTGGCCTTATGCATTAGACAGTTGGAAAGAAAGTCAGAAGACATAGAGACAACAATTGCAAAGTTAAGGACAACAAGGATATAGAACAAGAAACAATTTGACAAAAGACAAAGACTGAGACCAAGAACCATACAAGATGAGGATTGGGTATTGGTTTATGATAGTAGTTTAGATAACCAGTATAGTGCCATGCGTAAAGTTTCCAAAAGATAGTTTGGACTCTATGTGGTAAGACATATATTTGATAATGCTAATTATGCATTAAATGAGTTGGATGGGACAATCATAAAACTTTCGATAGCATGGAAAATAATAAAATTATTTAAGAGGCGGGAATCTACTACTCTGAGTTGCCAGAATTGGAAGAAAATGGTGGCCATGATACAAGGGGTAGCCAACAAGATATGGAAGATGAAGAAGGAAAGGATATGGTTACAGAGGATGAGGAGGACTTAGAATCCAATGACAACTAGGATTTTGGCACATACTGGAGGATGTGCAAGTTCAGATGGGGTGGATGTCGTGATGCTATGCAGACACAATGTGAAAAAGCATGGAATGCATCATCATTTGACTACTTTATTGATCTAGAGAGTCAATATGATCTGAGTCATTAGTACTAGTGTGAGTTGCATGGTTTATCCAAAAATACTAGATTTTTGGATAATTTTAGCCTATTTTTGATATTATTTATTATAAAAATCCAAAAAAGTTAGAAAAGCTTCTAGATTAGGATGGCATGCAAAAAAGCAAGTTACTTTTTCAACCAATTAGGGGATTTTCATAAAAAAGGCAGATTGACGAAGTCGCACACGTCACGATCACTGTTGATAGGTTGAAAACTGCAGTTTGAACTGGAAGACGAAGAAGAAGTGATCTGGGAGATTTGTGATAAAATATCCTAGGGTTTTACCCCCCTTTCAGAGCCAACGGAGCCATCACATTTGGGTTCGGAGCAGCAGAGAAGGAGTTGTTATTTTCTGATCCACGTTTTTGTTCTAGAGGGAGCTCCAAGAGATCTAATGCTTGGAGAGTGCTTCTGAGTAATGCCAGACAAAGGATTTCAGGTTCTTTTAATACATATTGATTTCATTCATTGTGCTTTGTCTTTGTCGTACTTACCACTTGTGTATTCTCTTTCTTCTCTTCCATCTCCTATCTCTACTTCATTCTACCTCTGATCCTCCATGGATTCATCCTTTCAACAAAAACCCCTCCGAAAACATATAAAAAGAATTAATAAAATAACCACACTTGTTTGAAGAAAAACAGTTGTTGATTATCTTGCATTAACACGAGCATACACATTGTACCCACAGAAACTTATCGACGAGGAAGCTACACGTTTGCGGGATATTTTTCCCATTATGTATCAAGTAGCCTTAGGGTCGAATAATTTCTCATATCGCAAGGCTATATTTGAGATAATGGATATTATCTTTATTCCACCAATTATATTGCAATCTCATCCTAACTCATGGTATACGAGAGAATTCTGGAAAAGGAATAGGTCACATATGGAGATATATTGTGACCATAACGTTCTTCTTCATTATGAACTATGGAGGATTTGATGGGCTGAACAACTAAGGATAGTTAAGATATACCTTTTGTTCAGTGCCTTTGTTGAATGATTACTAGACATTAAGGATGAGCTTTTATCTGAAACCTTGTGTGTATATCGAAAAGTGCTACAAATAGTACCATATGAGAGAGTTGTTGTAGTACCAAGAATGCCTTATTTTGGTATGGGATGTTTTGGTTATCCCCAAGAGCTACCACATTATGTTGTTTGCCATGTATATGAGAATCTCCAAAGATATGAGGATATAGACCCTAATACTTTTCATGAGGAAAGGATCCACGATATGATATATTTGTAGATTATAGTATGATCAAATACATCTTTGTAAGTACTTTTCATAAATATAAAGTCTCATTATTGTTTTTGAAGAGAATTATGAGCTTATGATGATAATTGAGCTGCTTTGATAAGTTAATGATGAAGTACACTTTATGTGAGTTATTTTTTAGATCATGTACTGCACTGATTGTGTGCCAATCAAACATGTTGGAATTAAGAGAAAGCATAATGGCTATCTTAGAGAAGACTCATCTTTGGAATGGCTTAAGCTTACGAAAGGGCTCTCATTTCCTCTCCCTCCCTCTTCCTTTCCCATTTCCTCCCCCTCTCTCTCCCATTTCCTCCCTCTCTCTCTCTTTAATTTCCCTCTCTTTCTATCTCTCCCTCTCCCTCTCCCTCTCCCTCTCATTCTCTCTCATTTCCTCTCCCTCTCTCATTATACACTAATTATACAAAAATAAATAAATAAGAGAGAGAATACACTCTCCCTCCCTCTCGTTCTCTCATTTCATCCCCCTCCCTCTTCCATTTCCTCCCTCTCCCTCTCCCTCTCTTTCTCTCTCTCCCTCCCTCTCCCTCTCTCATTTCCTCCCTTTCACTCTCTTTCTCTCTCTCTCTCTCTCCCTCCCCCTCCCCCTCCCTCTCCCTCTCCCTCTCTTTCTCTCTCATTCCCTCTCCCTCTCTCAATATATATACACAAATTATATTAAAAAATAAAAGAGAGAGAGAATACACTCTCCCTCCCTCTCCCTCTCTCATTTCCTCCCCCTCCCTCTCCCTCTCCCTCTCCCTCTCTTTGTCTTTATCTTTCTCTCCCTCCCTCTCCCTCTCTCATTTCCTCCCCCTCCCTCTCCTTCTCTTTCTCTTTCTCTCTCTCCCTCTCTCTTTCTCTTTCTCTCCCTCCCTCTCCCTCTCCCTCTCCCTCTCCCTCTCTTTCTCTTTCATTTCCTCTCCCTCTCTCAATATACACAAATTAAACCCTAAACAAGTAAAAGAGAGAGAGAATGGACTCATCGTAAAGATTTGGCGAGGGTTTGGCGGCTCCTCTTTGCAACGACGGCTCCTCCTCTCCTTCGCGAACAGTGGCGGTGGTTGCAACAAGCCTTCTTCTCTCTCACCCTCTATGCAAAACAATCGCTCTCTCTCTCACTCTCCCTCTCGAAATGTCTCACGAATGAGCAAAATGAAATGTGCTCGAGTTTTGGTCCTCTTTTTTTTCTTTGTGGGGCGTCGCTATTTGCATCGCTATTTGCGTCACAATGTGACGCTAATAGCGATGCAAATAGCGACGCCGCTATTCCTGTGTCGTTACTTGCAGTCGCTATACATGCGTTTCCTTGTAGTGGTATCTGCTAGGTAGACAAAGGGATGAAAATATAGGACATCCAGTTGTTGAGATATCGAGCTCCACTCGTGATATGCCAGGGTGACCGTTGTGCATTTATGTCACCGACTTGTCAATTACAGATGCGGTTGGTACACTGCCCATGAATAATAGCTAGATGACAGCTATCCTTATCTACTCTAGTTCGTGGCTCAGTTAGTATGCCACCTTAGTTAGTTGAGTTTGGTTTGAGACCCATATATAGGGTTCTTCTATTTCTATGTACTAGAGTTCTTTTTGGCTTACATAACTAAGAAGAGGAAAACTGTTTTTAGCCTCCACCTGTGTGTGTATTCCCCCATTGTGCAAGAAAGAAAGCTACAAGTGAGATTTCTTCCTTCTCTCCCACAATCTTGACATGGTATCAGAGCCTTGTTCGTGGTAAGGAGCTCAAGAAAGAAAACCAAGTTCGCGGTGTTCTGGTAAGAGGACCAGTGTTGCTTTCATTTTTCTGTTTTGGGAGCAAGTCTCTGTAGGTAGCACAACCGGAAAGTACAAGAGTGCATTGTCTCAGATTGAGACGCCCTTCGCGGTGTAGCAAGAGGGCAGTATATGCTGCGAGACGGGGCTTTAGCCCTTGGTTGCTCTGTTTTTTTAATTTGAGGCCATTTCGGGGCCTGTTTTGGAGGCGGAAGTTTTCTGTATGCACTCAAGAAAAGGCCCTATTTTATGTTGTGCGACCACTATTCTATAGGTCAGTGAAAAGTTACTATAGAAATTGCATCGTATGCTTGTGCGCAGATACATTGGGAGTTACAGAATCATCCTTGTTGCCTGTTGATGCAAAATCGTCACTAGGAAGTGACTGTGTGGTCAAATACCACTTTTGTCAGTTTTGCAGATTTGCCCTTGTGAGGCTGAAGCTGTGTTCTTTGTAGTGACAGAATTTTTTGCAGTATTCTGTAATGGTGTTTGATTCTCTTTCATAGATTGTCACTGAAAAGCTTGACAAGAACAACTTCCAAGCATGGAAGTTCAGAATGACGAATTTCCTTATGGGAAAAGGATATTAGGAATTCGTTGCAGGAAATGAAGAAGAACCAGCTTTTCCTGATGTTCCCAATCAATAGCAAATGCAGGCATTTAAAGCATGGTATGAGAGAGCCAAAAAAGTTATGTACTGGCTGTCTATTAGCATTTCAGACTCTATGATTGTGCATATTCAGGATGCAAGTACGCCCAAGGAGGCATGGGATACTCTGTCAAAAATGTATAGCACAAATACGCAAGCCAGGAAAATGCAGCTCAAGCAAGAGTTGCACAATGTGCAAAGAGAAAATATGAGCATCAATGACTACCACATGAAGGTGAAGAAGATTGCAGATGCACTTGCTTCCATTGGGTCACCAGTGGAAGATGATGATTTAGTTTCTGTGACCTTGAATGGTCTAGGAAAGGATTATGCACAGTTTCGAACATTGATTTCCATCCGTGAAAGATTTCCTGATTTTGAGGAGTTGATTGCTCTTCTAATTTCTGAGGAGCAGAGAAATGGTGGTGCAACTTCTTCAGGAGGAACTTCAAAAGAAGCTGTCTTCTACTCAAATGCTGGAAGAGGTAGAGGCAGAGGCAGAGGGGGCTAATCTAGGGGCCGTGGTAGAAATCAGAATATGCAGCAAACTCAAGAAAACTAGTCCTTTGGAGGAGGACATGGTAACTCTAGAGGCAGGTTATTATGCTCAAATATATGCTTGTTAGAGCAGAAATTTGTTCCTAAGACTATTATAAGGAAGAAAGAGGGTTAATGATAAAAGAGTGTCCTTCCTTGCAAGTGATTTTATATTATATTTATTAATTAAAATTGATAGTTGAAGATGAGTTTCCTAAGAGATCTTGTGGTGATGCTGTTTTAATTTTGCGAAGCATATGAATGATGCTATTTTAGTTTTTTGTATTTGTCTTTTTAAGAAGAGATTGATTTTTATGGAATATCCAAAGTTATTTTTGGATTTACGTTATAAAAAATAAATATTTTTCATACTGATAGGCTGATTGCCTTCGTTTTATACTTGCCTGGTGGAGGCTAGGACAAGCCCCATGTATGAGAGGTCTCTTTGTAGGAAGAACATTATGCTAGGAGGCACAAGTATGCTAGGGCTCTCTAGCTATATATCCCTTAGGTTTGTTGAGGATCGGCGTAACCCCTATGAGCCTAGAATGAACTTATACTAAGGTCCTATTTACTTTTCTCTCTCTCTCCCTCTCTCATTTCCTCTCCCTCCCTCACCCTCACCCTCTCTTTTTCTCTTTCCCTATTAGGTTTAATGATTTTTCTCTCTTTTTCTCTCTCCTCTTCCTCTCTCTTTTTTTTCTCTCCCCTCTCTCTCTCTCTCATTTTCTTTTCTCTCTTTCTCTCCCTCCCTCACCCTGACCCTCTCTTTCTCTCTTTCTCTATTAGGTTTAATGATTTCTTTCTCTTTTTCTCCTCTCCCTCTCTCATTTTTTCTCTCTCCTCTCCCTCTCTAATTTCCTTTTCTTTCTTTCTCTCCCTCTCTCATTTCCTCTCCCCCTCACCCTCTCTTTCTCTCTTTCCCTATTAGGTTTAATGATTTTTCTCTATTTTTCTCTCTCCTCTCTCTCTCTCATTTCTTTTTCTCTCTTCCTCTCCTTCTCTCATTTCCTCTCCCTCCCTCACCCTCACCCACACCCTCTCTTTCTCTCTTTTCCTATTATGTTTAACATATTTTCTCTCTTTTTCTCTCTCCTCTCATTCTCTCATTTTTTCTCTCTCCTCTCCCTCTCTCATTTCCTTTTGCTCTCTTTCTCTCCTTCTCTCATTTCTTCTCCCTCCCTCTCTCTCCCCCTCTCTCATTTCCTCTCCCTCTCTCATTTTCCTATTATGTTTAAGGTCTCCCTCCCTCTCCCTCTCCCTCTCTCCCTCTCCCTCCCTCTTCCTTTCCCATTTCCTCCCCCTCTCCCTCTCCCTCTCTTTCTCTCTCTCTCCCTCCCTCTTCCTCTCTCATTTCCTCCCCCTCCCTCTCCCTTTCTCTCTCTCTCTCTCTCTCTACCATTTCCTCCCTCTCCCTCTCCCTCTCTTTTCCTGTCTTTCTCTCTCTCTCTCTCTCCCTCTTCCTCTCTCATTTCCTCCCCCTCCCTCTTCCATTTCCTCCCTCTCCCTCTCCCTCTCTTTCTCTCTCATTTCCTCTCCCTCTCTTAATATACACAAATTATACAAAAAAAGTAAAAGAGAGAGAGAATGCACTCTCCCTTTTCCATTTCCTCCCTCTCCCTCTCCCTCTCTCTCTCTCTCTCTCTCTCTCTCTCTCTCTCTCTCTCTCTCTCTCTCTCTCTCTCATTTCCTCCCCCTCCCTCTCCCATTTCCTCCTTGTCCCTGTCCCTATCCCTCTCCCTCTCCCTCTCTTTCTCTCTCATTTCCTCTCCCTCTCTCAATATACACAAATTATATAAAAAAACATTAAAAGAGAGAGAATACACTCTCCCTCCCTCTCCCTCACTCATTTCCTCCCCCTCACTCTCCCATTTCCTCCCTCTCCCTCTCCCTCTCTCAATATACAAAAATTAAACCTTAAACAAGTAAAAGAGAGAGAGAGAATAGACTCACCATAAAGATTTGAAGAAGGGTTTGGCGGCTCCTCTTCACGACAGCGGCTCCTCTTCGCGATGGTGGCTCCTCTTCTTCGCAAATGATGGCGGCGACGGCGGTGAGAAGCCTTCTTCCTCTCTCTCTCACACCCTCTATGCAAAACGGTCGCTCTCTCTCTCGCTCTCCCTCTCGAAAACTTTCATGAATGCGCGAAATGAAACGCGCTCGAGTTTCGGCCCGCATTTTTTTTCTCTGTGGGGCGTCGCTATTAACGCCGATGCTAATAGAAACATAAATAGCAACACCGCTATTTATCATCACTAATCGGCATCGCTATGGCCTAGTTTCCTTGTAGTGCCAAGAAGAAGAGGATGGAGCTCAATTGATTCTCTTATGGGACCACATATTAATTGGCCATTAATTCTAGGGGACTGGACAACAAGCGTACCAAAATTATCTCCATTTTGCCAAACAATATTCACAATCTCCAGATCCTTCAGTGAGATTAACAACCCACTTTGCTTGGTATCTAGCATATATGCATAGGCATTCGCATAATGATCAAAAATCCATTCCGAAGTTATGTATGAATGTCAATGTGAACATTGATTCCCAACAACTGGTTTCAAGATTGTGGGAGAGAAGGAAGGAGTCTCACTTGTAGCTTTCTTGCTTGCACAATGGGGGAATACACATATAGGTGGAGGCTGAAAACAGTTTTCCTCTTCTTAGTTATGTAAGCCAAAAAGAACACTAGTACATAGAAATAGAAGAACCCTATATATGGGTCTCAAACCAAACTCAACTAACTAAGGTGGCATACTAACTGAGCCACGAACTAGAGTAGATAAGGATAGTTGTCATCTAGCTATTATTCATGGGCCGTGTACCAACCGCATCTGCAACAACTGACAAGTCGGTGACATAAATGCACAACAGTCACCCTGGCATATCACGAGGGGAGCTCGATATCTCACACTCCTCCTCGAGCTCAATCCCAATTCCTGCACACCAAGCAGGTCTCTGAACTTGCGCAGCTTCTATGCGCCCAATGCCTTCGTAAATATGTCAGCTACCTGATCCTCTGTGCTGACATAAACTAGATCAACAAGACCTAGTAAAACTCTCTCTCGCACATAGTGATAATGCACCTCAATGTGCTTTGTTCTAGCATGATAGACTGGGTTATTTGCCAAGTATATACTACTCATGTTGTCACAATAAATGACAACTTGGCCCATGTGTACTGATGCATATCATAAAGTAGCTTATGCAACCAAGCTACCTCACATGCAGCCATTGTTGCGCCCCTGTACTCAGCCTCTGTGCTCAACAAGGCAACTGTAGGCCGTTTCTTGCTGCTCCAAGTGACTGCAACACTCCCAAAAGAGAACACATATCCACTGGTAGATCGTCTATCAGAAATACTACCAGCCCAATCAGCATCAGTGTATCCATGCAACTGTATCTGAATCCCAGTCTCATAAAATAGTCCATACTGCAATGTGGACTTCACATACCTGAGTATGTGTCTAGCCGCATCCAAATGTGGTTTCCTTGGAGCCTGCATAAATTGACTTATCAATCCAACAGCATAGCTCAAATCTGGCCTGGTAATAGTCATATAAATCAAACTTCCTACTATGCGTCTGTACATAGTAGGGTCTTCCAGAAGCTCACCTGCATCTGCGTTCAGCTTCACATTCTGCTCCAAAGAAACAGAAATAGGCTTAGAGCCTGTCATCCTATATTTGGACAGCATGTCCAATCCATACTGCCTCTGCAAGAGCCATATCCCACTTGGTGATCTAATCACCTCAATGCCCAAGAAATAACGCAGCTCTCCCAAATCCTTCATCTCAAACTTCTGCTTCAATAGCATTTTCACATGAAGGATATCTTCATCACTATCACCTGTGATAATCAAATCATCAACATAAATGACAAGCAGCATAATATATTTCTCTGTTTTTCTCACATAAAGTGAGAAATATGCCTTGGAAATCTGAAAGCCAATAGTGACAAGATACTGTCCTATCTTGTCAGACCATGCTCTAGGTGCTTGCTTCAAGCCATACAAGGCTTTCTTCAACCTGCAAACAGACTCAGGATGAATAACATGCACATAACCTGGTGGCTGCTCCATATAGACCTCTTCTTGCAAATCACCATGCAAGAAGGCATTCTTTACATCCATCTGATGTAAAGACCATCCCTTTGATGCAGCCATAGCAATGAATGCTCTTACGGTTGCCATCCTTGCAACCGGACTGAATGTTTCTTCATAGTCAATGCCATATGTTTGTGCATACCCCTTGACTACTAATCTTGTATCTGTTCACAGAACCATCTGCATTGTGCTTCACCTTATAAACCCACTTACAACCAATTGCATTCTTATATTTAGGCAAAGGTACCAATTCCCATGTAGCATTTGCTTCCAAGGCATCCATTTCTTCATCCATGGCTTTCTCCCATTTTTCTTTTCCCATGGCTTGCTCAAAAGAAGTTGGTTCTGGTTCCTGTATCACTTTGACCATATAGGCATAGTGAATGGCTGTAAATCCATCATATTTCAGCCTATCCACACGATACCTAACTTTGGTAGACCTGCGCAAAGTAGGTTCACTCCCAGGTGCTCTCAAAACATCCCTGGTCTTCCTTACTCCAGGTGCAACAATAGAAGGAATACCCAACTCATCATCAATGCTCTGTTCTGAGCCACTAGATTCACCATCCACATAAGAGTGGCCTGCATTCACATCAAACATGGACTGATCTACCTTCTCTTTTCCTTTTCATGATACCTGCATACCACTATCTGCATTGCTTTGAGAAGATTCTCCTGATCTCAATCTGCCTATCCATGCTGAAGAATGTGAACCACTGCTAGAGGATGCTCCAGATCCACTAATAACTTGTGACTGCTGCTGTGAATTCTGTGCAGCATTACCATTTTGTGCATCTACATTATCAATCACATTTACTGGTTTATACTAGCTACTCTTCTCATCAAAAACAACATCTCTGCTCACTGTAAACTTACGAGTAGAAGGGTTATAGCATCTATACCCTTTTTGCTGCAGAGAGTAACCAATAAAGATGCACTTCTCAGCTTTTGGATCCAACTTGGATCTCAACTCATTTGGCACATGAGCATAGGCAATGCAACCAAAAATCTTCAAATGAGAAATATCTGGTTTCCTACCAGTATACCTCTCCTCTGGAGTCATCCCATGTATTGCTGCAGTGGGATTCCTATGCATTATGTAGACTGCTGTAGCAACTTCTTTAGCCCAGTAAAAATCTGGCAAGTCTTTTTCATTGAGCATGGCACGAGATACCTCTCCAATATGCATGTTTTTCCTTTCTGCAATTCCATTTTGTTGTGGGGTATGACTGCATGAATATTGCTGCTTTATGCCATGCTCATGCAGGAACCTTGCAAACTCATTTGAGAGGTACTCTCCCCCTCCATTTGACCTTAGGCATTTTATTTGCCGGCTTGTTTCTTTTTCAACCATAGCTTTAAGAGTTTTGAAATGCCCAAAAACTTCACTTTTCTTTTTCATAAAATACACCCAAACTTTTCTGCACATCAATAAAAGTGACAAAATAATGACAGCCTCCAAGAGATGCAGCTTTAGTAGTCCACACATCAGAGTGGATTAATTCCAATGGCTTCTTACTCTCTTGAACATGTCTAGGAAATGGTTTCCTTGCCTATTTTCCAAACTGACAGGCTTCACATACCTTATGCATTTTTGCAACCTTGAATTTAGGCAATCCTGCAACAATATTTTGGGCTTGCATTGATTTAAGTCGTTATACATTAACATGACCAATGCGTTTATGCCAGATATCAATATCTGCAACTACACCGGTCCCATGTGCAAACATTGCTGCACTCAATTCAGACATGTCTGCATCCAACGTAAACATTCTGCCCTTCTTCTTTCCTTTTGCTATCAAGCGACCTTTATTTTTCATATCCTCAACAAAGCATCCATGAGAATTAAATCTGACCTGCAAGCCCTGCTCAACCATTTGACCAACAGAAACCAGGTTCTTGGTGATATTCAGGACATGAAATACATCCGACAGGTATTTCTTTTTTCCATCCTGCATAGACAAAGAAATTTTTCCAATCTGCACAATAGGATGTGCATTATCATCACCACTCTCCACAAATCCTAGTTTTTCCATTTTTCTTGTATCTTGCATCCATTTTGCATGACTTGTCATGTGGTTTGATGCACCTGAGTCAACATACCACACATCGTTGATTTCTTCTGCACTTCTCATAGAATTGGTCATATGCTACACCATAAACAAATGCTCATTTCTGTCATCACCCTGTCTACTAGAAGATGCATAATTCCCTTGTTGCAATTTTCCATTCATGATGTCATTCTGCTTTTTATAGCAGTCTTTAGCCATATGACCCATTTTACCACAGTAGTAGCATTCAACATTGTTGTTTGCATTTTGGCCTCTTTGCCATCCACCATGACCTCTTTGGCTCTCCTCTCTCTTCTCTCAACTCTTGTCTCTCTCTTCATCTCTATATAAGTAGTCATAGTCATAGTCGTAGTCATAGTCATGGTCGTGGTCATGGTCGTGGTCGTGGTCGTGGTCGTGGTAGTCATGGTCGTAGTCGTAGTCGTGGCCATGGTCGTAGTCATGGTCGTGGTCGTGGTTGTGGTCATGGCCATGGTCGCGGTCATGGTCGTAGTGGTTGTGGTCATAGTTGTGGTCATGATCGTCATAATCGTAGTCATATTTGTGGTCGTGATCATGGTCGTGGTCGTAGTCGTAGTCGTATTTGTAGTCGTAGTCATGGTCATGGTCGTGGGTCATGGTTGTGGTCGTGGTTGTCGTAGTCGTAGTCGTGGTCATGGCCGTAGTCATAGTCGTAATCGTAGTCATAGTCGTGGTCGTGGTCATAGTCGTAGTCATAGTCGTAGTAGTGGTCATCGCGGTCGTGGTTGTGGTTGTGGTTGTGGTCGTGGTCGTGGTCGTGGTCGTGGTCGTGGCCGTGGTCATCATAGTCGTAGTCATGGTCATGGTCGTGGTCGTAGTCGAGGTCATAGTCATCATCGTGGTCATGGTGGTCATGGTCGTGGTCGTGGTCATGGTCGTAGTCGTGGTCGTGGTCCTAGTTGTAGTCATGGTCGTGATCGTAGTCGTAATGTAGAAAAAGAGAGAGAGATAGAAAGAGAGGATAACAATTTAAGAAAAAAAAGAATGATAACAAAAAAAAATTGTTTGTCGTAATGTAGACAAAATGGAAAACAATGAAGGTCTTGTTGTTCAAGATTGCGAGGCGTATCTCAATCAGCATGTCCCATGTCCTTGCTCTCAATGCAAGCTGATAATTAGACAAAAATGTTGATTGTCTATAGAACACGTACGATGATTTGGCAAGTTTCAATCTGAGATCATTGATCATGCGATTGTGGATTTTCAGTAAACAATAAGAAAAGTTAATATCAATCATGCATTGTACTCGTAAGCTAATTGAATACTATATACAATAAGATTGGGTCTGGCTGGAAAATTTTCTATCCAAGGAGGTAACATCTTGTCCCAAGGAGGAGTGCACCCTTTGCGGCCAATTAGAAGAGTTTGTGGGCATGCAATGGATGGAGTGCATGAGCCAATCCACCACTTGCAAGGCCAATCTATACCGTCAATGCCAGAGGAGATAGGCAGCCTTCCAGAACTACCTACAATCTTGGAGCCTAAGATGGAGGCAATGATCGATGCATTGATTCCCATGGATGTCGAGACTTCTGATCCACTTAGAGAGGAAGCATCCATACCATTATATGATGGGTACCGAGTATCTTGCATGAAGACACTGCTTGCACTCTTAAGTGTGCAAGCAAAATACAGATGGAGCAATGAGAGTGTGACCTAGTTGTTCAGGTACCTTATACATACACTTTGTTGATTTTTTTTCGGCACTATTATTAAAAACATTTGTGCTTTTTTAAGGTGTTTTATGATTTTTTTCAGGTTATTGAAATATCATATATTACCACCTACAAATACCATGCCTGAGTCTCGTGATGATACATGACATGTTTTACGAAAGCTTGGCATGGACTACAATAACATCCATGCATGTATCAACGATTGCATACTATTTCGAGGAGAATACGAGACTATGGAGACATGTCCAAAGTGTGGTGCTCACAAATATCGACAGGACTTGCAAGGGCAAACCATCCCTCAAAAAGTTCTCAAACACTTTCCGCTTATCCCCCGCATAAACCACATGTTTCGTACGTCCGGCATGGCGAGCTTAAAAACGTGGCCTGCACAGAATAGGTCCACAGATGGAGTTCAACGAATATCAGCGAATTCACGCACATGGAGCCACATTGACTCTACCTTTCCAGCTTTGCCCGAGAGCCAAGGAATCTTTGGCTCGGTCTTGCAATGGATGGCGTGAACCCATTCCGGTCTGCGCTCAACTTCTTACAGTGTGTGGCCTATAGTCCTTGTCAACTACAATATCCCTCCATGGCTTTCTATGAATAAAGGACATCTCATCCTTAGCTTACTCGTCCCCGACCGCTACAAAGTCAAAAATATGGACGTGTATCTTCGTCCATTAGTCGATGAGCTTAAGATTTTGTGGGAGGAGGGGGTCACCGTGCAAGATATGAGCAAGTGCGATACCTTCCAATATTCGAGCCATTCTCATGTGGACGATGTATGAATTTCTGGGATTCGGAGAGTGCTCAGGTAAATAGGCCTCCATTCTCGTTGGTAATATCTATATTTTATCTTGTTCAAGCTTGTATTCACTAGGTCGTGGTGTTAGAATAGGTCTGGTTACCTCAGGTTATCATGCATGTCCATTGTGCGGGCCATAGTTAGACTCCTGAAGGTCACGAACCATGAAGAAGATGGTATATCAAGGAGATGCCGCTTTCTTGCCATAGGATCATGAACTCAGGGAATGTTTTCTTGGACGACCTCCAACATGTATGAGTGCCGCAAGCTAGTACGAGCTAAAAATGGTCCACGCGGAGTCACATCCAAATGGAATGCGGCGGTTCTCAGTTTTCTACGAGTTGCCATATTGGACCCACTTACAGGTCAACCACTTGTTGAATCCCATGCATATTTTTGAGAATGTGGGCAACTTGCTATGGGACCACATCACAAGAAAGAGAGACACTATAGGGGCACGAATGGATTTGAAGGAGGTAGGTAAGATGGAGGCGCTTTAGCTGCAGTCGTGTAGTACTGATGGTCGCATGCAGCTACCTCATGCTCCTTGGGTTTTTTCCACTAAAGAAGAGCACATTGTGAAGCAAGTAGTCAAGTCTATCTGCACTCCGACGGGTATGATGCGTTCTCTCAGGTCTGCATTTTCTAAAGACAACCAATTATCAGGGCTAAAATCCCATCACTAGTATAAGATATGTCAGGTTTGTACTACGAATGGATTGTAATTGGCATGCGCATTTTGCTATTTGGAGTGTAGCCATTATTCATAATGCTTTCTCATTTGTGGCAGTTTGTACTACCGATCGCGATCGTAGGGTGTCTTACTCCAGAAATACGCGGGGCCATTTACAGGTTGTCGAGTTTGGTGCTACGGATCTCACAGAAGGAGATTAAGACGTCCTCTATTGAATCCGCGAGGCGGGGAGTAGTGGAGATGGTCTGTCTTTTTGAGAAATACCTGCTCACTAGCATGCTCATGATATAGATCCACCTTGTGCATCTTGTAGATGAAGTAGAGATTGCTAGACCTGTCCATATGCGATGGATGTTCTTCTTGGAGCGCTTCATAAAAACCCTGAAAGGCTTTGTGTGACAATGAGCTCGGCCAGAAGGTAGCATGGCTGAAGGTTGGTTGGTGTCTGAGGCGCTAGTTCATATTTCACAATGGCTACCAATGGTGGATCCAGACAACAAAATGCTATGGTCGTTGAAGGATGATGATAGACTGACTGGAGATGTGGTGGTTGGAAATGGGGTAGAAAAAAGAATGGATGCCTCAATGGAGGAGAAGGTGAATCGCTTTTGTATGTTGCACCATGTCTCTATGGAGATGTGGCTCGTCAAGTACCAGATCGCTAGGCAAGATCGAGAGAAAGCGCCATCTAAATTTCAACGTAGTATGCGTCATCAACTGATTCGATATCCCAAGGGCATGGAGGAGATGCCGTGGTTCATGTCAACGCGATGGTTGCATGGTGTGTGAAGGGATAGAGGTCTCAATGGAGGAGTGGGAATTCTCGAGGGGATGTAGTCCAAAGGTGATGAGGTGTTTAGGATTTGTTGTATCTATATTTTATATGCAACATCTAATTTGAGTGTTTCAATATACAGTACAAAATATATAGTGCAACGTGGTTGCGCGGATGGCATTTTCGCATGGAGCGTATTGACAAAATGCGCTCCACAATGGACTATGGTATCATGGCAAGGTTCGAGTAAGAGAGCCGGCGATGAGCAACGGATCCAAATACGGTTATAGATGAGATGGAGTATTTTGGGAACTTGTAAAGTATTGTTACGGTGGATTACCGTAGCTTCTTCATGATACTATTCGATGTCTAGTGGTTCAAAGTGGTACTTAAAGGAGCTGGAGCAACAGTTCGACGAGGTCCATCTGGATTTCTTGAAATAGATTCCGAAAAAAAATGGACGGATTTGCTCGACATCTTTGTGTTTTCGGCCCATTGTGAATAGGTGCATGGACTCATTTGTTTGTTAATTGTATTACGACATGGTACATGTCACAATAGTTTAAACTCTCTTGCACGTGTTTATGAACAGGTAATCTTCTATCCAAACCCCCAACAACCTTGATGGTGGTATGTTATACCTTCAGCTCCCCGAAGTGCGAGAGTATACGATCAAAGCGATGTTTCAAGCATAGATGAAGACAATATGCAAATAGAGAGGTCGATATTGCAAGGGGTGGAGGCCACCAAAAGCTTGGAGCCATCATCAGCTAACAATCATGGAAATACAGGAGTCCAAGAATTCTTTGAGAACAAGGTGGACTCATCCTTTTGTGGTGACATGTCTATCGACCTTCCAGTGTATGCGGAGTTGTGTCAGGAGATTGACATGGGACCATAGGATACTTCATACTTGAAGCATCCACTTACTCAATTCGTTGACCAATCGCTTATAAGGGTACATAAGATATGCATTTTAAGTGAGATTTATTTTTTAGGATTTATATTACTATGCTTTGTATGATTTAAATTGATTATTCTAACATCATTTTTTGTATGTGCAGGTGACATTTTCAGGATGAGTCGAGGAATGAGTGATGATGAGTTGCAAGATATCTTCACACGCATGTCTCTAGACCAGATTGCGAGATTCAGAGACATGGCAGACTAGGAGCTGTCTCGAACATCGTCAAGACACTTTGCTAGATCTACTTCAGTGCGATGGATGCTTTAGCTTCGAGCAGATGAGGTCGATGCTCCATACTTGGGCCAGAGGGAGGGAGTGCTTCAGGGTCAGGGGGATGCTGTAGAGATACGGAGGCAGTGAGCCCTCGGTTGGTGCGGAATACATGTGCAACTCCTTGCTCTCCTGGCGGTTCTAGGGAGCGTGGCTCAGGCTCAGGTGGATGCTGTGCAGGCAAGGACGCGGTATCTCCATCTCGTCGTTCAGGTGGAGTTGCATCACCTCCAGGATTTGTCACACATGTGGGGACGTCTACTCCAGTTACTCCGGCTTTTGCTCAGCTGTTTGCAGGTGGAACCCCTATGGGTGTCACTCCAACAACTATTACCCCAGTCGCTACATCATATGCACAGGGGTCTCCTGGATATGCCCAAGAGCATGGACGCAGATGGGAGAGGACCCATCTTAGTCATATCCCAGGGGATATGCATATCTAGTCTATGATAGGTCAGGAGCCATCATCATGAATGATGAGGGGAGGAGGGTGATGGCTTGCATGAGAGAGTTGTGCAACAAATTTTTTGACACAACGTCTTAGATCATTGGAAGAATATACCGAAGGGAAGAAATGACTATATAGTAGCATCCTTGCATGAGGAATTTCCGGTTCCAGCCTTAGTAGATAGATTTTCTATGGGCTGGATGATGGATTGCATGCGTGCATATATGTCACACAAACGATCGCAAGGCACTCAAGAGTGGGGCTTCAAAGTCTGAGTGGTTAGACGCGGACAACTGGTGCCGACTGAGGGAGGAGGCTACAGATTCTCCAGGATGTTGGAATCAACAGCATGAGGCGCGGCAAGACACGACTCGAGGCCGGAGTGGTCCATCATCTTAGGAGTGGCGACCACAGGAAATATTTGGAGGACTTTGTAAGTTTTTCTTTTATTTTGCTTGTTTATTTTTTTGCAATATCCTTTGTATTGACAATCATGTTTCTAACAGTTAGTATTTTGTTTTCTTTGCAACACTCCATTACAAATCGCGATCTGATTAGCCTTGAGACTCGATATGCAGAGAGGCACAGTCTCACTGCATTGATTGACTAATTGTATAGATGCGACGGCCCTGTAAGTCACTCATCTTTCTTGTCTGTAGTTACCATGTTTTATTAGAATGTGTTATTGTATGGTGGACTAGTGTGTTGTTGTTTCTTTTTTTGCAGAGTCCGTTTGATGCTCCTTTGCTCAGCGGGACAAGCTTTCAGATGGCGAGGATATGTAGCTCATCCTTGGATCCCTAGAGCTCACACACCTTTCTTTTTTGGTCGCCTAATCTGTGTAGACATTTTCTATGTATTAGTGATATCTTGTCATGATTGTACCAATCGCTTTCATTATGCGATCATGTATTTATTTCATGTATCAGTGTTATGATTTCAGTATATGGGGACAAATTTTGTTATTTACATTTTCATTGCTTTTAGCGTCGGTATAAGGCCTATATCTTGTAGTGTGGAATCTGTTGATCAAATCCTTCATAGCCACTAACCAACTGAGGGGGTTGAGAAATAGAAGTGGTAGGAGATGGAAGAGGAATGGGTGAAAGAGAAGGAAGGGATGGGTAGGCAAAATCATAAAATGAGGAATAAGCTAAAGAAGGATTAGCTGAGAGTTTAGGTGAATTGATTAATAAATTTATTAATTGATAAGTAGAAAAAGTAGAAGGAATACTCAAACTTCAATGAAAGAATAAAAGGTAAAAATTGGAATTTCAGATGAACCTTAAGGTTGGAAAAGGAGAGGTAAGATGGCTGCTGAGTTGGATTGATAAAGGGAAAAATAAGCATCATAGCGATGGGCCATTTGTTGATAATAAAATAAGCTAGGAACAGAGGGACCTAAAGCAAATAATCAATAGTAGGCATCAAAGAAGAATGAATCAAATGGATGGTTCTTGGAAAGATAAGCTAAAAGATCCACCCTCAGTTGGTTAGTGTTTTGCACATGAGTAGAGGCTTTATTATGTCGTTGCTTCAAAACTATAGAATCAATCATTGTATGACATAAAGTGTCAGGGAAAGAAACCACTTTAGAGAAATAGCACTGGAACATTTCATCTATCCTCAACTCCAAATGTTTGACATATAAGATATCTTGTAAGACCATATCCCCTACATACCAAACCAGATCTTCATCATCAGGAATCAACAGATTACCTTGTAAATACATATAAGACAACAGCATTGTATCCGAAGTTACAAAATCTTCAAAGACCATATAGACTATTTCTATCAGCAAATCAGAAGACCAAGCTCCACTCGAATCATCCTTGTGAAGAGGTAAATCCATTGTTGAGAGCTTAATATAGAAGGCCAACTTCTGCAACTGATAGTGGACAAAAAAGGAATGGTCCGGGAGGAATGTACTCCTGAAATTACTCAAATGAAGACCATAATAAGTCCATCCTAGATTGTAGTCTTTCCACTTTAGCTTGGAACAACGGACATAACGTGGCCTGGCAGCGGGGTCAAAGAAGAAATTGGCTGCTCAGGATTTGGTGTAGAAGAATGTGACTAGACTAGTTACTTGTTAAGTTACTGAATTTGGATACTGCTCTGCTCTAAGGTGGTATTTGCTATCTTTAGCTCCTCTGTCTAGACAGCTAGCAGAGCCTAAAGGTGTTGAGATAGAAAGGAAATTGCATGCAGTCACACTAAGAGCTCAATAGAACACTGAATATCTTGACATAGAAAGGGAATTGCATCTCTAGCTACCAAGTGTTGTACTGAAGGGATGTAAATCTATAGAGTACCCTCATGATGTGCTCTGAAAATATTCGAGGTTGTGAGGAAAGCTGGTAGTATGTGACTGCTAGATTGATCAGGAACGGGTAACTACTAGATTGATCAGGAACGGAAACTGGAGGAGGAGCTGGAGCTGATTCAGTCACTCATTTCAAGTGTTTCCTCTAAACTACCATAGGAGGGATAGGATCAAGATCCTCAATGATGACATCAGAGTGTTTAGTAGGAGGAGGAGCTTCTAGTAGATCAACTATCAAGGTAGGAACTTCCTTTGAAGGGGCAGCATATGCCAAAAAGACAGAAAGGTAGGAACCAAATGTAACATTAGTTACATTACCCCTTGTGGCTTTGACAAAGTGTTGATTCATTTTTTACGGAAGGTAGGAACTCCAATCAATCATTATGCCTTTCAACACCATTCTAGAGGTTGTAAACAACTCCTTTGAAAGGTAATTGGAGGGTGTCTTGGTAGGCATAAACCTGTCCTGAAGAAACTGGCATAGCTACTTTCACAAAGGATTGGAGATCATGGACACACTAATGCTAGAAGTGGTAAGAACCTTCTTGGGATCCAACACATCTTGTGTCTGCTTCTGCAACAATTTAAGGATATGCTCATTCAAAAACAGTTGTCTAACAGTAGGGAAAGAGTCTCCCCGATAGGGTAAAGACAGAGCCTTGCCTAAACTTTTAGGCGTCAATTGAACAACTATTCCTTTGACAGGACCAGACCTCTCATTGTAAGAGGCGAGAAACTGATCACAAGTATCAGTATTCTCTTGAATGAGGGGTAAGGAGAGTGCGATGAACTTGGCTAAGCCTGCTTTTTGCCAATAAGTTTGGACTCCAACAATAATGAATAATCGTGAAATACCAAGGGGACATACTGAACTGGAGGAGAAGCTTGAGGCGCCATTTAGATAGATTACACACACACCACACACACAGACAATCACAGTGAATACCTGCAAAACAACATAATAACCATAAATAAGAGATTGACCATAATGAACACACACAGAGGTGACTGACCGATTGACCACCCCAAACAATCCACATCCTAGAAAAAATTCGGCATGACCTCTTCACATATGTGACTGAAAGCTTCATGAGATGCAAGACATACAAACACCTTGAATCCCTGTATCAGGCAAAAAAGAAAACTACAAATCATACCCGTAATCATATCATCGAAACCAAACCATAATACAACAACAAGCCACTCATAACATAACCAGAACTTCGGTAAGCAATTACAACCCAAAATACGACACATGCCCATCCCACGAAGTGCATTTATTGAAAAGGGGAATAAGTGCAGTGAGGGGAATTAGTTTAATGAATGGTTTGTTTTAAAAAATTATTTAAAAATGGATAAAATTTTATGAGATGTTAAACCTTAATAACAAAACGATGGTTCCTTCTTAACATGTTAATTACAAATTATTAGGGTGAAGTGGTACTTTAAACGAAACCCGGACTCCGATACCCAAACTGAGATCTCTAAATGCAAATTCATTGATTAAAAACTAAGTGTATATTTGTCACTTTTTGTGTAGTGCGTGCACTTGTGATGGCGGATTCATTTTTAAATAAACTTAGATATGTCTATAGCACATGAAGTGTGTGCTAAGTGAATGACTGGTTTATTTTATTTTATTAGAAAAATGTGTGTTAAGCACGAGCGCGTGTGGAAAAGTGGGTGATGAAAGTTTATTTTAACAATTAACCGTGGTTATGGGGTGACCATAAATAAAGCCAAAAAATATAAAAAATAAATACCTGGCAGGGGTGTGTATGCAAGAATTTGAGGGCGCACAGATGGGTCCTAAGATGCAATGAATCCAACAAGAAAAAGCAAAAGCCACTAATTGAAAAAAAAATGAAACACCGTTTAGGAAAAAAAAATATCAAGGTAAGGCTAGTGTGATCATATTGAGTTTGGTTAGTTATGATTAAGGTTTGTGTGTTGTTATTGATTTTATTATTATTTATGTGTTTTTGTTTTTTTTAAATTATATTTTTTATAAAAAATCAATAATGAGATTTTTGCAATCAACCCAAATTGAAAATAGAACCATTTGGTTTTAAGAATGTGACTGATTTTTTTAGCATTTTAAGCCTATTTTTTTGAATGTAAAATAAAATTTCAATGAATTTAGGTTAAAATATTAGTATTTTGGTCTGAAAATAATATTTTGTCCATGGGTACAACTTTTTCAATGGATGAAACATGCCAAAAATATGTAAATGAGTTTGTAGGATTTTATTTAAAAATTTATAATTATTTTTAATTGATTTTTAATGAATTTTATTCCATTTTTAATATTTTTAGAAGAATTTTGAATCTTCTTAATTTTTTGCAATTGATTTTCTACAATTATGACCAGAAATATAATCCAAAAAGCTTTTCAATTTGTCAAAGAATTTTCCAGTTATTTTTTGGGTTTTTTATTGGATTTGTATGAATTTTTAAAAGTATTTTTAAGTATTTTTAGGTGTTTTCTCGGGTTTTTGGAAAATAAAAGGAGGCTGCGTGTGAATAGCTACTGTGCATACCCACGAACGAGTTAGACACACGTCCTCGCGTGTGAACACCTGCAAAAAATCGCACGAGCAAGTCACGGACGTGATCAAAAGAATTCACTGCGCACGAACAACAGCTACAAACCCGCAGAAAACACTAGTGCCAAGCCCGCACATGAATAGCCACTAAAAGACACGCAAGGGCTGCACGTAAAAGGCCCACCCGGTGCATGAACGGGGGCACGCAGGCCTACAAAGAGGGGTTTCCTGTGTGTTGACACGGGGGTACAACGGGTTACTAGGTGTGTTGGCGGGTGTTCGGACAAGGGGCTCTTGCGCGAGGTCTGTGTAGGAAGGGGGGTGTGGCTGAGAAAGGGGGGTGTTGGAAGGGGTGGTGGGAATGGGGGTTTGGGGAGGGGGGAAGGGTGGGTGGGAGGTGAAGGGGGGGCTTGGGTAGGTGAGGAAAGGGGAAGGGGGTAATGGAGGGGAGTGAATAGTGGGAGGGAGCGTGGGTGACAGGCGAGCGGGCAGGGGGTTGGTAGTGGGTACAGTAGGGGGTAGTGGGAGGAGAGTTGGGGGGAGGGGCAGGATGAGGGGTTAAGGGGAGATGGTGAGTAGTGGAAGGGGGAAGGAAGGGTGGCGGGCGGGACAGGTTGTGGTGGCGACTGCACCGGGCGATGTAGGTAGATGACAGGAGGTGACGCACCAGCGGGCGGCGCAGGTAGACGGTGGGAACAAGGGTGGAGGGGCAAGGCCCCGCAGGGGTAGCAACAAGGGCGGAGGGGAGAGGAGGATATAAAAGGAGGAGGATGAGGACTGTGGAGAGGGAGAACAAGGGGAGGAAGGGGGGAAGAAGGAAGGAAGAGGAGAAGTAGGCAGGAGGAGGAGATGGCGGGAGAAGGAAGGAGGAAGGAGGAGATGGTAGAAGAAGAAGAAGAAGAAGAAGAAGGAGGAGGAGGAGGAGGAGGAGGAGGAGATGGAGATGGAAAGAAGAAGAAGAAGAAGAAGAAGAAGAAGAAGGAGGAGGAGGAGGAGGAGGAGGAGGAGGAGGAGGAGGAGGAGATGGAGATGGAGGCACAGGAGCAAGGAGAGAGGGGAGAGAGAGGGAGGGGTCGGGGAGAGAGAAGAAGAAAGTGAGAGAGAGAAAGAAGAGGAGAGAGAAGAGGGAGGAAGGAGGGGGAAAATAGTTGGGAAAGGGGGAAGGGGATTTTTTTAAATTAAAAAAATAATAAAAATGATAAATAATAGAAATAAGAATAATAAAAAGAAAATCGAGGGAGCCCCCCTCATCCCACGCATAGGCACAGGGCGGGGGTAAAAAAATTTGGAGTGGCGGGACTTGTAGACGGGGCCAAATGGCAGCAGGGGAGGTGCGGATGCTATGGGGGCATCACGAGGTGCATAAAAGCAAAAACACGTGCATGCACGCACGAGGCGAGCGAGGTGAGGTGCGCAGGAACACGGTAAAACAAAGAAAAAATAATATCATGCAAACTGTGCATCGGAACAAAAGTCCAGAAAAAGGAAAAATGTGTCAGAAAAAGAAGAGAAGATGACGGAAAGTGCGCCAAGGTGTCCAAGGCGAAATCAGGGCGGTCACACGGGAAAAATGGGAAAAACAGTGCTGAAATTTCATTCGGGGATTAATATCAGAAAATAGGCTCGCCGAAACGTAGGGTGAAAAGAAGGAAAAATGTGCAAAATAATGTGCCTGACAAATCTAGCATGTCAAAACATGGTTCCGACTGAGATAGGAGGCATTCACATGGGGAAAACCCAAAAAAGGGACTCGAAAATGGACGTGAAAATTAATATGGAAAGAACCGAGTATCGGAACGAAGGCTAGTAAAAATGAAAAATGTCGCAGGGAAGGGGATTCATAGGGATGCTCACATCAAAACTCATTTTCGGGGGAATGAGGAGGGCTTCACATGCAAAAAACACAAAAAGACGCCCAAAAACACATTAAAAATTTAATAACTAAAAATCCAACATGCAAAATATGGTGGAGAAAAAAGGAAAAATGTGGAAAAGGGTGGATAGACACAACTGTCAAATTAAATTGGAATTCTGGTGAAAAGAGGGCATGTTCACATGGAAAAATGTAAAGAAAATACGCACGAAAAGGTCCCAAAAACTCGCAAAAATTAATAATCAATGAATCGTGCATCAAAATGATGGGGTGTAAAAAGGAAAAATGGCATATGGAAGGCATAGGGTAGGGTTGTCAAATCATATTGTGGTTCCAAAGCAAAAAGGATGTGTTCACATGGAAACACGATCAAATGACGAAAAATGAATAACTCAAGAACCATCAGGCAGAATAGGGGTTGGTAAACAAGAAAAATGGGAAATTCAAAGGGAAGAAGAGGGCTGGAAGGTTGGAGTAGAGTTGTGGTGAACGTATAGTGTATTCACATGAAAAACTACAAAATAAGGGAGAAAGGGAAAGAGAGAAGGAACAGTCCTAGGAGTGGGTTGAAAGTGGACAAGGGGGTAGGGAAGGGACCCCGTCAGGGTAAGAGCAGGTCATGGCATAAATGCATGATCAAATTGTAAAAACTACATGGCGCAACAGCGAACAAAATCTAAGAAAGAGATAGAGATAGAGAGTACACAACAGATAAGATGAGAATTAGAAAAATTCTTTAGCTCCAAATAACTCAGACAGAGATGGCTCTGTCCACCCATGTGCTTCCACACTAAAGCTTAGATGGCGATCTAGACAGAAAATAGGTGAAGAGCTTAAGGCTAGCTGGAACAACTCTGACTGGGTGAAAGATAGATGGTCGATGGCTATGAAGGGGTTTAGCTTTTATAGCCCGCAAAGGCGGTTAGGTCGGTGTGACCGACCTACCATATGAGCCTCTACTAGTTAGCCAGGAATATTCTAGGGAATATTTTCTTTACCGTTGGGCTAGGGGCGCTGCCCCCAGATCCCCACTAGGGGGGACCGATGGCCCCCCTAGGACCCCCAACCAGGGGCTGCTTCCGTGGCCCTCGGATCCCAAAATAGGGGCCTCTTTTAACTCCCTTACCCCGCAACTCGATGAAATGTGCCTCAAGTTGCTACTAGCTTAACTACTCAATCCAACCCAAAGATTAGACCCATAATGGTCACCTTTTTGCCATCTAGTAACATAGACCTCATCTGATATACAAGTCAGGGCTCAACCAATGTATGGGCTCACATTTGTCTTCTCCTCATAATGGGGACCTTACAACTTTGAGCACCATGGATCATTGGCCGCACCTTATGAGGGTGGGGCATTGAGCATATCTAACACAAATTGAGGCATATGCAGGGGGTATCCATCAGAGACGCATAGGGACATGTCCCCACACTTAAAACCTTAACAGATAGGGTTGGATGCATCAATACCACCTAGAACTTGTCAACCAAGTGGACTCTAACGTCCCCACACTTAACACATAGCATACACTTGCAATCATAAGGATAGGATTAGAAAAACTTAGCTAGTTTCACATATGATTGAAGGAACCGTCACTACTACTACAGAAGGGTTGGATTTGGCTCTATAGGAGATACCACAGGCTCACTCTAGTGTTCGGTCACAACATGGCAGGGACCATGCAATAGCACCTAGGGATGGAGGTAGTTGACAAAGCCCGTAGGGGTAGTTGTCATTGACAAAGGATAGTCACTCATCTCACGGCACTCAAATGGGATAAGAGAACAGTCACTCACCCCATAATGTACATCAATAGAGGTAATATTGAACCTAGATCTCACACGTAGTTTAGGAATCAACAAGGAGGATGGTGCAGAGGGAGTATGCAAGGGTGCAAAATTGATGGTGCATTAGTACGTCCAACCCCATCTAGCGGCATAGGTGCAAGCATGAAGGCTAGGGAGCCTTATGGTGTAGTGTACAGAATAGGGTGATGTGTCTGGTGATGATGGCAGAGACTCATCCCATGGGTGCATAGAGAACGTACCTGACTCCAATTGTCGTAACGTCCCTGTTAACCCTAAGTCAAGATGGCAAAAAATGGAAGGAAAAAGCAGAAAAAAACATGGAAAAAGAGCAAAGACACGCAGGCGACCTCCAAAGCTAAGCCGGGGCAAAAAGCGCAATTTTAAATGAAAGGCATCTCAAAAAACTTGGAAAACTCTTGTAAAAGAGCGCCAGGCTCCCTCCTATGCCAATTGTAAAATATTAGATGGGTATAGGCTAGAAGAGGGAAATGGAAAAAGAATCTTGCCACAATGGCCGGTCATGTAAAAAGGGATGGGCGCCCATGGAAATTTAGGGTTTTGTATATAAAGTTCAAAAAGTGAATGAGAGCTCATTCTTTGGTGTATGGCTAACAATAGCTCTCTTCTTCTTCTCTTCTCCTCATCTTCTTGCTTGTGTGTGCTCTTGAGAGAGGGAGTGTGAGAGTGTGAGGGAGTGAGTGTGTGAGAGTGAGGGATCAAGAGGGTGAAGCTCTTCACCATCTCCTCTTCTCTTCTTCTCTTCTCTTCTCTTTTCTCACGCGCGTGGCTATGGAGGATGGAGCTTGGAGATGGAGGAGGCTTGAGGATGCTTGAGCTCGCATCTAGGATCGTGGAGCTACCAGGGTGTGCGAGAGAGGAGGCAACTCGTATCGGCATCAAGGTAAGCTCACTACACTCATAGGATCGATGGCGCATCGGCTAGGTGAGATAGCCATTAGAGCTCGCTTGAAATGCTTGAAGCAATAAGCGGTCCGTGGGTCTTGGAGGTTGAGCGTGAGCTCCCACTACATTTTGGTTTCGTTGCCGGGACCAACGGATTCAAGCTTGAGCACTTCCGCACCTCATATCGAGCATTGAAGTAAGGGATTCATCCCCGAAATGGAGCTTGAGATAGGTAGGAAGTTTGGGCATTTTTTATCTTCAAAACAAGTAAGTATTTTGGGATATTTTGTTTGTTTGATGATTGGGAAACATGGAGAAATTATTTCAGTTTTTTGCTTTCGATTCTTGTTGCATTTAGCGTAGGTTAGGATTAGGAAATCGCTCCGAAGAAGGGTAGGGTTTACTATTGCAAAACATGGAAAAAATTGTGCAAAAAATGGTAAAAAGCTAGCGTGTGATGCCTAAGATCGGCAAGTGAGTAATTGGGGACATCAACACCATACCTAGGAAGGGGTATAAGAGCCAAGAGGCCAAGGGAGAGCTCATTTGTGACCATTTCAGTGAGTGAGAGAGAGAGAGAGAGAGAGAGAGAGAGAGAGAGAGAGAGAGAGCCATCGCACGATTTGATCCGATCGCACCATCGATGAGCCTACCACTCTATTCAGGTATATGAATCCCTCCCCTATCCCCCTAGATAGGATCTGGAGGTTTATGCTTGCTATGATTGATTAAATCGCAAGAATCGAGCAAAATTCGACCTCTCGTTGTCATCGTCACGCCGCGTTCGGCCCGTCCGAGCGGTCGCTTCTAGCCTGAGTCCCAGAATCGGCCCTCGGCCCTCTTTCGTTCGGCCCACTCGGCCCAAAACCCTAATCATCCCTCGGTCCAAACCTACTCGACCTGTCCGAGTCGACCATTCGAACCATCGACTAATTCAGCCCTCGGCCCGCTCGGCCCGTCCGAGCCAACCTGTCTGAGTGACTTTGTTCGAGTTTGCGCCTCAGCCCGTTTGAGTCTACCTTGTCCGAGTCATGAATTTGGCCCTCGGTCCATGTACCTCGGCCCGTCTGAGTGACCTACTCAAACCCTGCAATTCAGACTAGCTGGACCGATTGTGGGCGGCCTAGGGATTTCTGGACCACTATCCGAACTAACCTCCGACTCAGAGTCGAACTCCTCGTCCTTGTTAGAAGAGGTGGTCTCCCTTGGTGGGCGCAATTTGGACGGTGACTCTATCCTAAGCACTGATGTTGTTCCTGGCTGGGCTAGGCCTGCTTGCTCAAGGTCTATGGCCCCTATGTATTCCAACCAGGCACGATCACATTCCATGCGCATGACTCCTCGCTCTATCCTAAAGATACTCTTTTTCTGCGACTTGGAGTCTGTTCGTATTTACTCTATTTCTTGTCCTTCAGTGTCGTATTCCACGGTATCTACCTCATCCTCACTTTCTTCACTGAAGGATTGGCATTCTTTGTATTCTCGTTAGAATCCTCTTTATCAGACTAGTTGTCATCTCCTAGGGCTTGGTATATCTCTTGTCATTGGTCAGGAACTAGGGCCCAGTTATACATGAGGTTTAAGTCATGCACTCTGGTCCATTGCCACTTAGATTCATCTCAGAGATCCTGGAGTGGTTTGAAGTTTGCAGCTGGATTGCCAACTAGCTTGTCCGTTAAGTATTCTACTATCTCTTGGAGTTCCCTTTTGTTGGTTGGGACTTGGAAGTTGACAGGCTTAGGTTTTCCATGAAGGGTTCCTGCCATCATGCAGACTGGTACGGAGGGTGTGTCATTAGACTTGCTGATTGTTTTGATGGCTTGCTCATATGCCTTATGATTTGAGAACGGCAGGTCGATTGTAGCAAGGACGTGCATCCAATCCCGCTCGTCCTCTGGGCATGGGATATACTTGGTCAAGGGCCCATAATACTTTTTGACCTGGGTGTTACCCTTGAGCATAGCAGAGATGGCATCTAAATCGACTGGTGAGGTTTTCCAAGTGTCCATCTCTATTCTCACGGCATACGTTCTATTGCCAAGGAAGATCAAGCCGTTACCCCAATCTTCGATGACTCTAGCATTGCACATCCAGGGTCGACCTAATAGGATATCGTAGTCCACTCCTTTCATGACTATAAAGTCCACAGAGAATTGGACACCTGCGATCTTCACTGGCCAATTCTTAAGCACCCTGAATGGCTTGACTCTCATACCGTTTGCTAATGTGACATTAAACCTAGCAGTTTCGACAGGCGGGTTTTCCCAAGTTTGACGCACCGCGTGGCTAAGCACACTAACCCCAGCTCCTGTATCCACAATTCCCTTTCTTGTTGTATCACCTAGGGCTAGAACCGGTAAGACCGCATGCATCTCGAAACCTTCCCAGAAGGCATTGACGTGTAAGGATTTAGGCATAGAGTGTAGCGTCAAACTCGGTATTTGCATCTCTGCATCATGGTCATGAGGGTCTACCGTGACCTGCTCCCGTGACCCTTCAACCCACTGCTTAAGATCTTGCCATAGGGTGGGATGCTGCCTAAGCAGATCTCCCAGGCTGTGTTATAGGGGTAGTCACCAACATGGTTAGGAGATCGTTGGGTGCTCGTCTTTCTCCTAACCTGGATTGTCCTGGCCAATGGCCATGACTGATCTGCGGCCCTGTAGCATCAAGGCTTGCCTTAGCGGCACTGCTTGTGGTGCAGTTGCTTCTCCCGACCTTGGTTGAGGAGGTGAGATTGACGTGCTTATGCTGGAGAGATCATCGATCTCGTCCTCTATGATGGGCTCAGTGTCTTTTAGATGCTCTTGAGCCTCCTTCACCCATTCCCTCACTTTTTCTATGGTCTCTAACTGTCGCTTCGGATGCGGGTATTCCCCTACCTTAGCACTTCCCTTTTCGGCCGTCTTAGGGGCTGAAGTCTCTGCCTCTGCATCAGAGATCTTCTTTCCAGCAGGCAGAGTTGTAGCACTCTCCGTTTTTAGTGTGATTTTAGCTTTCGACCTCTTCTTCTTCCGCCTACGACTTTTCTTCCCTATCGGAGCTGCGTCAAGGTTGCTAGGTCCTGGCAGTGATATGCCGGTCTGCTTTGTCTGGGCACGGGTCATGACCCGCAATGGGATAGGTGTAGCCTCCCCATCGAGGTTCTTGACACCAAACAGTCCCAATGAAACAGATGATACATTGGTTGAGCTAGAAGACGGCTTTTGCCTTGGGCAATCAACAAAGAGATGAGTGATTCCGCACTCAGCACACCTTTGGTCAACCTTGTCTCTGTTTTGCTGCTCCCTTTCAGGACAGCGTGATGAGACATGACCTGGGTGACCACAAGTCCAACAGGTGATTGGATCCTGCGTCTGCCCTCCTAGGTCTCCACCTCGTCCTCTTCATAACACCATCACCGGAATGGGGCGATAATCCATGAGGACAGTGTTTCCCTCATTGGCATGCGTGACGTAAGGGCATATGTAAGTTTCTTCCTCATTTGGTTCTTCCACGTAGTGGACTGGAGCATCGCTTGGTGAATGGGTCACGTAAGGACCAGTGGTCTGGGTATGCTAGAAGGGTTTATGTCCATCCTAGGAACAACTGGCTTAATGTCGTTAGGCACATGAAGGGCCAATGGGGCTCCCCTTCCGAAGAATGGATATGCGGCTTGTTTGCTAGGTAAGACTCATAGGGTTGTGAGTACAGAAGTCTTCTTGGTAATCTACAATGCACGATGTCATGACCGAACCTACCGCAGATAGCACAAGGTCTTAACCTAGGGTCATGATACTCGGCTGGCAAGTGGTTTCCACCACATTATACACATTGGACGTGTGGACGCGTTGGTCGTCTCAACATGTCTTGCAACTTGGCTAACTCCATCTTTACATCAGCGTCTCGGTGGCCTTCCCCTTATCTTGGGATGATGGGACTGATCACTCACTAGAGGCTGACGCTCTCTCTGAGCTTCGCGAGTTGGTCTCTTCTAGGTTCGAGCTCCTGGAGCTATGCTCTTTCAACTGATCATTGACTTTGATGGCTTCCTCAAACACTCTAGCTAGCACGTCTCACTGCAAGCTCAAATTTCTTGCCAAAGCCTTATATAACTCCTCGTCTCGAATTCCGCTGATGAATACAGTCAAAACTGCTCTTTCAATCGGTCGCTCACCCATAGGGATTCTCTTGAAGAGACTCCTCACGTGGGTTACGTAGTCGTGAATGTCCTCCTTCTCTTTCTGCTTGACGTTCATCAAGCGTACTAGCAGATTATCAGAGTATCCAGGCTCGGCAAATCTCTTAATGAAGAGATCCTTGAGGCCACTGAAGTTGGCTCATTTTCTGGCATCTAGGCTTGTATACCAAGTCCTTCCCTTATCACCTAAGCAGAGCCTGAACTCTTGAGAGCGTTGAGTCAGGTCATTGAGGCTATTGGCTTCACAGACTTGCTCGAACTACTCTACAAAGCTGTATGGATTGTCATGGGGTTGGTATTTGTCGAGTTGCTTGGCAACAATAGGGATTTTAGACTAGCTCTTTGAGCCTTGGTTCACTCCTAATCCTGCGAGCAGCGATGTCGCTAGTGCCGTGGCACTTTGCTCTGCTGCCGTGTTATCTAGCAGTCACTTCATGAGAAGCTCGCTCAATGTCAAGTCTCCTTCATGGGCTCTCTCATGATCTATTCAGTTTCTACCTGCTAAGTTCAGCACTCGCTGTACCTCATGCAACTCCGTGCTTTGCCTTTGGCTCCTAGCATGCTGGTCCCTATTGTATTCGACTATGCTTTGCAAAGCCTTGTGGGCTAGTTTTCTCTCTTCCTCTAGGTTTGCGATGATAGCGTCTATCGTCTTGCCGCAGTGCTCGTACCGAGCGTGTGCATCGTAGCTACTGACCAGTTTGCTGAATAGCCTCCGAGAAGACGTTCAAGTCGAGTTCCTCATTAGACCTATGGTCCGAGCCTCCTTCTGCCATAGTCATGTTGTCATGCTCCACCAAGCTGTCGATCAAGTTGAGTAGATTTGTCAAATCCACGTCGTTGACGCCACCTGCTTGGTCCTACTTTGCGCGTTGATGGTTTGTCTACGTCTTGGGTCCTCTCCTACTGGTGGGTTCCTTGAGTGGTTTATCTGAGCGAGTTCCTTCAGTTATTGAATACAATCCTCAATTTATGGTCCCTCAGTGTGCGTGTCACTTCTTGTGCACTTGTGCTCAATCAAGCTTTCAATTTCCTTAAGTGCATTCAAGTGCAAAAATTCAAGGTGAGTGCAGCAAACAATTTCGAAGCGTCTTACGCACTCTCGCTTTGTTTCAGGCCTGATAGGCTTGTTGGTCAATTTTCTGGCTGCCTTGATAGGGTTCAGGGTTTTTCTAATATGTTGCCTCGTTTATTTTTCGCGAGTCAGGTTTTAACTGCTCAATGCTTTGCGTCTAGGTCTCTGGGTCTCGCTGCTGCCTACTTCAAGCTGCTAAGCGGCTACTCCCTATGATTTCGTCTATTCCTTGTGCCAGAATCAAGTTCTAAGCATCAGAAGGACTTTCGACAGTTTGCGTTGCTGAGCTCTAGCCGAGTCAGGTCAAATTTCTAAGAATTTGATAAAAATTGGATGCACCAAGGGGGACCTACCCGTCCACCTGAGGTGCAGACGATTAAGGCAGAAAAAGGCAAAACAACCCAGGGATACACGAATGGAAGAACAGCAAAAACCACAGGACCTCCCTAAACGATTTATGAAATTCACAAAAGGGGATATGGTAGTAGTTCTGTTAGGTGCCAAGTGTCAAGGGCAAACGAGCGAACCGATCGAGGGACCAGCCAAGGTCAAGGAGGTGAACCTAGGCCAGAAAGGGGAAACACCCCGACCAGTCTTCATTGCCGATGACTTGACTGAGGAAGAAGGAACAAGTCTTGTCGCTCTCTTGCAAGAGTACATAGATGTGCTCGCCTGGTCCTTAAAAGAGCTTAAGGAGGTAGATCCGAGTGTCATGACTCACAACATATCCATGACGCTAGACGCAATGCCAGTCAAGCAGCGACTATACCCTATGAATCCAAAACACGCTCATGCTGTTAAAGAGGAGATTGATAAGCTGATGAGAGCAGGATTCATTTACAAAATTGAACACACAGACTGGGTATCGCCCATAGTCATCGTGATGAAGAAGAATGGAAAAATCCGAGTGTGCATCAATTATAAGAAGGTGAACGCTGCTACTAAGAGAGACAACTATCCATTGCCGTACACCGAGCACATGCTTGAGAGAGTGGCATGCAAGGAATCCCACAGTTTTCTGGATGACTTCTCAGGGTACAACCAGGTCCAAGTGCATCCTGCGGACAGGCAGCACAAGATTGCCTTCGCCACTGAGTGGGGCATATTTGCTTACATAGTCATGCCCTTCGGGTTGACTAATGCCCCTGCCACCTTCCAACGCCTCATGTGCACCATCTTTAAAGACATGCTTCGCAAGGAGTTGGAAGTCTTTGTCGATGACCTCTGTGTCCACTTGACCTGGATCGAACACTTGGACAAACTCCGCGCAGTCTTTGAGCGGCATCACTTATATCGTCTCTCCTTGAACCCCTTAAAGCGCCAGTTTTGGGTAAAGCATGGATGCATCTTAGCACACGTGGTTTCGAAGAATGGCATTGCCATTGACTTCTCGAAAGTTAGGGTTATTGTTGACCTTCCACCCCCAATCAAATACAAGGGAGTTCAATGCTTCCTAGGCCATATGGGATACTATCGGTGGTTTGTACTGAACTATGCATTGATCGCCAGATCTTTGTACAAGCTACTGATTGTCTTTGAATGGACCGAGGCATGCCAACGAGCATATGAAGAGTTGAAAAAGGCTCTAACCATAACACCAATTCTACGAGCCCTAGATTGGACCATTACTTTCCACGTGCATATTGATGCTTCTAAGTTTGCCGTGGGGGCAGTGTTGTGCCAACCTGGCGAACACAACTTAGACTATCCAGTGAGCTTTGCTAGCAGACAACTCACTGAGACGGAAATGAACTACTCGTCGACAGAAAGAGAAGGATTAGCCATGATGTTTGCTATGAAGAAATTTCGGCACTATCTATTGGCCACACCTTTTATCTTTTTTGTGGACCATCAAGCCCTACTCTATCTAGTAAACAAACCTTGCGCTACAGGATGCATAGCTCGATAGCTCCTTCTTCTCTTGGAATTCGACTTCTCTGTGGTTGTACGAAAAGGAAAACAACACTACATGGCTGACCATATGTCACGCATTTCCATGGGAGAAGCTGCTAGACAAGGCATTGTTGATGAATTACTTGACGCCCATCTATTTAACCTGTCCAAGCGAGAGAGATTTATTCAAGGATGATCTAACGCCATATTGGGCTGATGACATAGTCCAAGTGCTTGAACACGGACTGCCTAATCGACCAATAGAAAAATCCCAACTTAGGTGAATAATCCTTAAGATCCAGCCCTATCAGCTAATCGCAGGCCAACTCTATAGGTTGGGGCAAGACGAATTGCTACGCAGATGCGTATGCGAACATGAGATGCATGATGTGCTCTCAAAGGCACACAACGACATTGTTGGAGGGCACTTTAGTGGAGATACGACAGCATGAAAGGTGTTGCAATCTCAACTATGGTGGCCCACGCTTTTCCGCGATGCAGCATGATTCGTTAAGCATTGTGACGAGTGCCAATGGACAAAAGTCACGATTCGCAAGGATCAGATGGAGTTGACCCCAGTTATTGCACGACAACCCTTCAAAAAATGGAAAATTGACTTCATAGGATCCATCAATCCTGCGACACAGTATTCACAGGCTAAGTACATCATTGTGGCCGAACTACCACACGAAATTGGCAAAGGAAAGAGCGACAAAAAAAACGACGCTAGGACGATCACCAAGTTCTTATGGGAGCAAGTGATCTCGCGATTTAGCTGCCTCATCAAACTGGTCAGTAACCAAGGCACGCACTTCATCAACGAAGTGATAGTGCATCTCCTGTCCACCTTTCTCATCATCCATCGCAAATCCTTGCCATACTACCCTCAGGCAAAAGGTTAGGCAGAATCCATGAATCAATGTCCTGACCAAGGTGGTCTCAGCCTCATGCAGTGACTGGGACAACAAGCTGATGGCAGCTTTGTGGGCTTACCGCACAGCTTATAAAATGGCTGTTGGTCAAACCCCCTTCAGGTTGACCTATGGAACTGAAGTGGTTCTGCCATTAGAATTCTTCATTCCTAGCCTGAGAATAGCACTTCAAGAATGATGGGAAGGGAAGGAGGCATGGACGCAATGCCTGGTCGAACTCGAACACCTCTCAAAGACTCACCTTCTAGCCCTCCATGCGCTTATATGTAAGAAGGCCCGACGCAAGAGTTGGTTTGACAAGCATGTCAAGCAGTGCGACTTTGAACAGGGCGACTTAGTGCTCCTCTACTAAGTTAAGGGGCATAAGCAAAAAATGAAATTTAGAGGTCTTGGACCTTTCAAAGTTCATGCGATCAGCCGCACAGGCAATGTCGAGCTCGAGACCTTGGACGGTGAGGGCATAGGCTTCTTCAATGGCAGTCGTGTCAAGAAGTACTACCCTCCCACCCATCCTTTGCATGAGCCCACAATGTTAGAATCGCCTGTCAAGATACGAGTGGCCACAATCACTGAGATTGATGATGAGGATGAGGAAGCCGTAGAGCCTGCATACCTCCATATCACGGTCACTGCAAAACAAACATGCACTTTCAATGCTTTGATCGATGCCGAGGGAGCAGACTTCAATGTCTTAACTCATGATCATTGGACTCAACATGGTAGAACACCACTTCAACCCACTAATGCAAAATTAAGACCATATGGGGCCCATTCCTACGCACTTCTCGACAAGTGCAGAGCCGTCGTTTCTATCGAGTTGTCAGAGACTGTCCCAATGATTTTTTACGTGTTGCCAAATGCTAAAAACGCAGGCACAGAGTCGCTGCTGGGGTGAACTTTCAAAAAGCAGACTCACTGCAATGTTGATTATGTGTCAGAGCGCATCCACCTCGCAATAGGCAACGTTCGCATTGTCATAGCTTTCAGCAAGGGTTGCGCGACCTCATCACTGTTCGCAATGCCACCGGTAGAAATATCAGTAACCAAGTCCAAGGAGGGGAGTAGTGTGTGGCCACCACCTCCCAGATTTCATGAATCACAGCCCACAATAGCAAAACCTAAGGCCCAACAGCCTAGATTTCAATGGTAGCCTAAGCAGTGGCAACCGTCGCCTAGGAGTCGACGCTCCTATCCTCATAAAACCAAAAACTCTAAACCTAGGAGGCCAAGACACAGTCACAGAAAGTGCCCATGATCAAGCAAAGGTGGGCCCCTAAAGCCCACTTGCATGCGCAAGGCTACTATGTGGGCAACACCTGGTTGTGGATCCCTAAGGCCTACACGGCCAAAGGCACTACTCATACGCCGCCCTCAAGCTTGATCAACCCAAGTCCCATAAACCCTCCAAACCATAAGCTACAATGCTCTCCAAAACCACAACCATCCGACTCATCCACGCCTAAACCCAAGAGAGTCACACAAGCCTATCGGCCTAAACAACAGACTCCGTCACAAGAGTCACCACCCAACCAAGTCAATCCGACTTCCCAATCCAACCTGAATACAGCAGTCTGTCCATCGTCGATGCTCCTAATCCACCCATAATCCAAGCAGCCCAATCACAGACTCAAGAACACTCCCAATCGCAACTCTTCATTGTCACATGCTCTAGTTCTAGCAAACCTCGACCACCCGTCAGCCTTACGCCCTCCTACGAACGTAAATCCTTTTTAGCGCTGGCTGCCAACCTCGCTGAGGACACCAAGGATGACGTGGTGGAATGCATTAAATGACTAGACACTACCTTCATGTCGCTAGCACTAAGCTACGACTGCTTGGACTTAGGACTATTGGAGGAACCCTTTGCAACTGAAGTTAAAACAATGCCATGCTCCTGGGAGACCTTTGAATTCGCATTCGCAAAAGCTTGCTGAATTGCTCAACAGCGAGATCTCCAAGGAGCAAGCCATCAAACAATGCCTCATCACATCATACAATTAGCGAACCACTTCTGCTATCACTGATCAAGAAATCATAGCGTTATCAAAGCTCGCTGATACTGACTCCCCGTTCTTGAGTCATTGTTACACTCTTAGGCTGCAATGGGAAGTTGAAGGGTGCCGCATAATGACCAATGCTGAACAGCACCGCACTATCAAAATAGTGGAATACAACCCCACATATGTCGCACCAACCTCGTATAGAGTGTTGACCACTCTTTGGGGCCGACCCATGGAAGAACACATCAAAGGACACCCCTATCTCGATTGCTTGTTGATTGAGAAAGAGTTACACATTGCTAGCCATGTCAACTCTGGTGACTTCCTAACAGATGTTTTCACATACATCACATAAGTGGGGATTTGACCCTTTGATCAAGACCGTGAAGCTCACTTAGAATACAACCCCCAGTTCTATGATTGGCTCCTTCACCAGTAACTCCTACATCACCATGCAGAACACCCTTGCCCTTCTGACCCTAAATCCTAGGAAGGATTCTTCTCAAGCTGGAAGGGGGGGGGGGGGGTAAGGTGAATCAAATCAGGCCAATCAAATCAAAATTAGTGAAACACAGAAACATATATTATGAAAAATGGATGGGGTAGGAAAAAGGGCATGGAAACTTTGAAGTAAAGGGACAAAAGTCAAAGTCTGAAAAGGAAAATCTACACTGTTTCTTAATGAATTCATTCAAAAAGCATAGAGTTTTTCTTTTTCAGCAATCAGCAAATTACTATGTGGAAAGCACTAATGAAAATTACGGTTTATGACACGAACATAAAATGTCGCAACAAGACCGTGCCCACTGACTCCCGTTCACGGAGGAGGAAAGAGTGCAGTATGGCATATTCCTAGAAAACTGCGCCTACAATCAACTGAAGTTTTGGACCATCCGGAACATCGAAGAAGTGGTGTCGAAGGAGGAAGCAGCCAAGAGAGTCGTTGAGCAGTGCAACCTCACTAAGTACCTGGCTAAGGCTACACGTCGGTCTATCGAACAACAAAGCAAAGTAGATGAATTGGGAAATCTGAGCCCACAAAGAGAAGAAGGGCCTGATTCTAGCACATAGGCGCCCGAAATCGTGCCACCCACTGTCATTGAGGGCAAGGGCAAAGCCCCAATTCACCCGATTCCTCCCCTCATGGTGCCTCCCACCAAACCCAACCACCATCACCCCCAGCATCCCGACCAGTGCCGATGTTTCGAATTTCATGGCATGGATGCAATACTTCATCAACAAAGAAATGGCCCAGGGACAAAGCACCAAAACTATGGCCACAGGGCAAAAGAGGCGAGCCACTGATGCAGAATCAAGGCAAGACCCTAAACGACAGAAGGTGGAAGCCTCGACATCACCAATCCACACAACGATGATGCCATCAGCTAACTACGACGAGTACGTCGCCAAGCTACTCTCCCAACTGGAGAAAGCTAAGGAGGAACAAAAGATAGCTGTGGCTAAGTTGGTGGCTGAAAAGGAGTCAGTAGCTGCCTTCCAACTCGACAAAACTAGGATGATAGCCATGTAGTAAAGGGAGATCTCGGATCTCAAGCAAGAAGTGAAGGCTAAGGACGATAGGGAAGAGCACTGGAGACAGCTACCAAACAATGAAACACATGAAATTGTGAAAATGCAGAGAGAACACAAGCTCCTGATCATGCAGTATGAGGAGCTCATTGCAAAAACTGCCAAAAGTCAAAGCGCTTATGGCTGAGCTCAATGCTAGGGACGAGGAAAGAAAACAGAACATGGAGCACAAGCAAAACGAGATGATCGATCAGCTGAACTCCCAAAAAAGAAGAACAGGAGAAACTGGTCAGAGAACAGGAAGACCAAGAACAAAGGCTTACGACCCTGGCTCTAAGGCAAGGAGAGAGCCTAGAAGAGATGAACAAGAGAGCAGAGGAGTGGGCTGTGCAGAATGAAAGAAGGGTGAAGACACTGGCACGACGCCTTGCTCTGGTGGAAAAAGAGAAGATCATCACAGAGAACAAGGCAGAAGCCACCCAGGTGGCCTTCGGTGCCCAACAAAAGGCCTTCCTCAACACAATCATGGACACCACCTGCCTAGAGGAGGGAGAATCGTTGGAGGTGGCACAAAAGAAGCTTAACATTGCACGCAGAGCCCTACATGTAGGACTGCAGATGCCACACCAACCTGCGGAGGTTAGACTGAGCCTAGAAGAGCAAAGGAAATACCTACTGCTGGCCGGCATAACCCCCCAGAAAATAGATACCATAGGATTTTAAGAGGGAGCACAACAAGGAGACCGGCAGCGGGAGGAAGCAGAACTCGAATTTGACATGGGCAGATTCAGAGAGGATGTGATCCCACAACCCCCCTCGCCGCAGTCTCAAGAGCAACAACAGGAGGACCCATCTGTAGAGAGACAAGCCGCACTTAAAGAGAGACGCATGAAGTTAGTCAAACAAGCTAGGAAGTAGTTAAGGGCCAAGCCAAATAATGCAGTCGTCCACACCCCTCCCATCTTGCCTTGATGACATCCTAGCTGGATTTCACGCAGAGCTAGTGGTTTGGGAGAGATAAGAAAAAGAAAAGGATCCATTCACCTTTAGCTTTCTCCTGCCCAATAGCCTGCAGAGGGTCTTGCCGCTTAAGGTGATGGAGGAGGTGATCACGATTGGTGGCCGACTAGGGCAAAAGTGGCTAGAAGAGAGAGAGAGGACCCCCACCTCTTGGGGAACTGAAGAGGCCGACTACTAGCAAAACAAAGTTTTTGAAGTTCCATATACAGTATAGGGCTATAAAAGCCAACCCTTGTGGAGGAGGCGAGTATGCGACATTAGTATGCTCGCGTGGATGGCGTTTTGTAACGCGCTGCCCTTCGAGAGGAACAACCCCACAGACATGGCATACCCTCGAAGGGTAGGTGTGGATTTTGATGCCACCCTCCACGGGCGTTATGACTTTTCCATTATCTATAACTCCAATGTAGTATCCTTTGAACATGCCCTCCTCTTTAACTCAGAAAGCCTAGATGACTCTATGACGCCCTTCCTCGCAGATTTCTCTTCATGCCCTGATCCAACTTTTGTAACTACATGTAACTACCTTAGATTACTTAAGCTATTACTTAAGCAGGACCCGATTCCACAAGAGCGCGGCCTGCCTCCCCTCTTCTTCTATCCTAACACCATTGACAGCTGTGCCATGGCTCGTCTAATGATGAGGGCTAGTCTCCTCCCCTCTTTTTGCCTAGCCCTCCTAGAAGACATGAATGACATCCAATTTACTAGATGCAATCACCCTTTCCTCTCCACCACCTCTCTCCACGTCCGCATGAATCTGAAAGGATACATGGAAAGCTACCAATTTTTTAGCAAATCCATTCGACCCCCTTTCCCTCCTCATTCAGATGAAGAGAATTAGGCCCTGGCTGTCATTCCACTACTGTAACTTCCAAAAAAAAAAGAAAAAAAGAAAAGTAAAAGTGAAGAAAAGAATAGCATGAAAGAAAAAGCACGAAAAACACTCTCCACTGATGATTGGACAACATAGTCCATTTACAGAAGCACTTACCACCACATAAAGCATAATCATTGCACCTAGGATTTTCAAGTTAGGCGTGCCCAGTGGCTTCGGTCAACTGGCTCCACTCCTAACCCCCTAGCCCTTTTGCTCCCCCACTTCACACTTAGGGCACATCAAGGGCAGGACATACCTAGGGAGGTAACACTCACCTATGGTTAGACCGGTCACCCTAAGCCACTTGCACTGCACCTCCCTTGGCACAAATGGGGTTCTCAAGTGTGGGACATCACCCAGGCATGCATGCAGTTAGACCCACCTCCCCATTCCACTAGCACAAGCACAATGCACTAACACAATGAGGTAGGCACTCCCCTTAGGAACAGCACTGCACCTTCTCCTTTTAGGCATCACAAAAAGCAACAAACCACCAACTTTGGAGGCCCCCGTCAACCACGCAATATCCATTTGGCTTCTCTGACAAAAATCATTTCACAACTTCCACAAGCACCTGAGTCTCCAAGTGGCCCTCACCTTTACACCACTTGGCCAATTGCATGCCAACCTACAACACAGAAGTGCCATGGGTTTGGCACCCGTCTAGGAGGGGTAATGTTAATCCCAAGTCGAGATGGCGAAAAAAGGAGAGAAAAAGCAAAAAAAAACATGGAAAAAGAGCAAAGACACGCAGGCGACCTCCAAAGCTAAGCTGGGGCAAAAAGCACAATTTTAAATGAAAGGCGACTCAAAAAACTTGGAAAACTCTTGTAAAAGAGCGCCATGCTCCCTCCTGTGATTGTAAAATATTAGATGGGTGTAGGCTAGAGGCATAAGGCTAGAAGAGGGAAATGGAAAAATGACATTGCCACAATGGCCGGTCATGTAAAAAGGGATGGGCGCCCATGGGAATTTAGGGTTTTGTATATAAAGTTCAAAAAGTGAATGAGAGCTCATTCTTTGGTGTGTGGCTAACAAGAGCTCTCTTCTTCTTCTCTTCTCCTCATCTTCTTGCTTGTGTGTGCTCTTGAGAGAGGGAGTGTGAGAGTGTGAGAGTGTGAGGGAGTGAGGGAGTGAGTATGTGAGAGTGAGGGATCAAGAGGGTGAAGCTCTTCACCATCTCCTCTTCTCTTCTTCTCTTCTCTTCTCTTTTCTTGCTCGCGTGGCTATGGAGGATGGAGCTTGGAGATGGAGGAGGCTTGAGGATGCTTGAGCTTGCATCTAGGATCGTGGAGCTACCATAGTGTGCGAGAGAGGAGGCAACTCGTATCGGCATCAAGGTAAGCTCACTACACTCATAGGATCGACGGCACGTCAGCTAGGTGAGAGATAGCCATTAGAGCTTGCTTGAAACACTTGAAGCAATAAGCAGTCCATGGGTCTTGGCGGTTGAGCCGGAGCTTCCACCACTATAGTCCCTTAGTCTCACCTCTTGATGAGTGATTTAGAAAACACCAGTCATGCTCAACCCCTCTTTGACACTAACACTTTGTTGATAGATATAAGAGGGAAAACTATTCCTAAAACCCATTGATGTTATCCTCACAATCACTTGTGCAGAGGTTGTATGCCTTGTGTGCATTTGATAGTGCAACTGTGCATCCCGTCCCATGCCTGCATATGGTGCAAGAAGGAAGGCCAAGGAGCCTTATAGTGCAATGCACATGAACAGATCATGCTTTGTGCATTGTGAGAGACCCAACTCGTGCGTGCAACACTCCATTCACACATCGCACCTCTATGTTAAATGTAAAGGGCAAGGATTGGTCACTCACCCCACCCTATGTCTCACACTCTATTGATAGATACATGAGGACAACCCATACTCATAGCCCATCCAGTTAGGATGAAAGCTCGTATCACTCAATTGTTTGTCGATGAAGATCGCTTTGTCTATTACTAGCATCAAGGAGTTGATGACGATGCATACCTAGGGAGGTAGCCCATATATCTGATATTGTAGATTTTCTAGAGATCATGCCGTCTGTGTGAGGGAATCACATGTTCTGCGAGAGGAGTACAAAAATAGCAAACCAAGGGAGATGTCTTTGGAATTTCTTTGGGAAAAGTGTCTGCTAATGATTCAGCTATTCTGGACTACGGGGTATTACCACCTTTTCCATAGCCAGCTTCCCACCCCAAGGGTGTTTACTACCTTTTCTCTGAATGAGGCCTACTCTGACAGGAAATTGCTTCCTTTTCTCCCATAGAAATTTGTTTGTTTTTTTTCCTTTCTTTTTTTTCCTTTTCTTGCTGTGTTTTTTTTTTCTTTCCTACTCCTGAGGGTGTTTCCACATTTTCTCGAAGAATAGGTCGGCATGACAAGGACCTAAGTCCTTTTCTCCCATGATCGATATATCTTTTTTTTTCTTTTATAAATAGAATGGTAGAAATACCATGTGTTAGGACCTCACCACCACTGCTGGATCAAATGAGAGGAGAATAGAGTAAGGATGGGAGGTGTTTGGGAGGGGCTAGCAGAAGGATGCCACCTCATAAAGAAGAGTGTAATGGCTATCAGTAGCACAAGGAGAAGGGCAGTGAAACTCCCAAAAGGGAAAGGGTGGGTGGACTGTGATTGTCAAGATTCCCAATGAGGGAAGTAATTTAGGTGATCGCCATTGATCAGGAAGGGATCATCATAGGTATTAACTGTCTGGACTTGTACTAAGCCATTCAGATTGACAAGTACCTTATAACAACCCATCCATCGTTGTTGAAGCTTGCCTGGAAACTTGCCAGTCAAGAATCATAAGTAAGAACTAAGTCACCTTCCTTGAACTCCTTCTGCTTGATGAAGCTGTCATGATAGACCTCTTTGCGAGCTTGTGTGGCTTCCATGCACTGTAGAGCCATCCTACAGATCTCATCAAGACACTCCAAGTGCAAAAGACAATATTGCAAGGACTCGGCATCTCCCAAGCGTTTATTGATGGCCATGTACAGAGAGGGTAGCTCGAGTTCAATAGGAAGGACGGCTTCTGTTCCATACACCAATTGGAAAGGAGTTTGTCATGTAGCTGCCTTATGGGAGGTTCTGTATGCCCAGAGGGCCTCTGTTAGTCGATCATCCCAATCACGGTGATGTGCGGCAATCATCCTTGTCAGGATCTCAAGCAGAGGATGCAATTGGTGACTTCAATTTGGCCATTGGTTCTGGGGTAATATGGGGTGGACTTGTGATGAGATATCTTATACAATTCTGTCAACTCTTCCATAATCTTGTTAAGGAAGTGTGTACCTCTGTCTCACTGACAAGCTCTAGGGGACTGCCAAAATGGGTGATGATGTTCTCGTATAGGAATAAGGCCACACTATTACCATCATCCTGCTTCAAAGCTTTAGCTTTACACCACTTTGTTACGTAGCCTGTATAGACCAAGTTATATCTATTCTAAATCCGTCTAGTTAGTGGATCAATGAGGCCCACGAAATCAATCCCCCACTTCTCGAATGGCTTTAGGGGAAGAATAGGTTACATGGGCATGGGACTAGATTTTCTAGGCTTTCCCATTTGTTGACAAGCATCACGTCATTTGCATTAATCATAAGCATCCTTATGGAGGGTTGGCCACCAACATCTTGCAAGTAAGGCCTTTCTTGCTGTCGCTTCTCCTACGAAGTGTCCACCACATGGCTCATCATGGCATGCTTTTAATACTGTGCTGATTTCTTCTCCTGCAACACATCTTCACAAGACTTCGTCTTTTACTTTCTTGTATTGAGTACCACACAATGGGGTGTAGGGGAATGATTCTAACAGAATCTTCTTCTTCTCACGACTCAAGATGCAAGGGGGATATTGTTGGGTTGCCAAGAGGTTGGCTATGTCTATGTACCATGGGGTAATTGTGTCGACTAGAAACAAGGAAGCATCATGAAGGTCGGGATCATCTTGCTATTCTTCATCATCACTTTGAGGGATTCACAAAAGGTGATCAGCCAGGACATGAGAGCGATCGGGTTTGGTAACCACTTCAAAGTCAAACTCTTGAAATAGAAGGAGCCATCTCATTATTCTTTCCTTCACGTCAGCCTTGTTCATCAGGAAGGAAAGGGCTTCATGGTCCATGTAGAATTCGAAATGGGTTGACAACAAATAATGTTAGAACTTCTCCAAAGCAAACACCATTCCTAGACACTTAAGCTCTGTCACTGTGTAGTTCCGCTATCTGTCGGTTACTTTTCGACTTGCATAATAGATTGGTTTATCTAACTTAGAGGGGGCCTTTTGGCATAAGACTGCACCTAGGCCTTCAATTGATGCATCAATGTGAACATGGAATGCCTTCATCCAATCAAGAGGCTACAAGATGGGTGCTTCAATCAAACACTACTTTAGGATATTAAATGCATCATCACAATCAGTGGTCCATGTAAACTCGGCATCTTTTCTTAAGAGTTTATGTAAATGAGTTGCCTTGGTTGCAAAGTGTGCAATGAACCTTCTGTAAACCCACATGGCCAAGAAATCCCCTCAATTGCTTAAGGTTAGTTGGGCCTGTCAAGGTGGCAATCTTCTCAATCTTGGTATGCCATTGTTGAAGGAAGGCTATTTTGGATTAGTTGGGCCACTGTTGAAGGAAGGCTTATTATTCTTAATCCATTTCTTATAAAGGCTTTTCATATAACATGATTCATGGATCAATCCAAAGGGTACCACAATCATTTTGTTAAATAGAAAGGGATCTTTTGCTTTTGAGGCTTCACGAACGTCAGAAATGTCTTCCTCATCTCTGCCTTCTGTGAGTAGGATAGATCCTTCTAGCTTTCTTTCATAATCTTCATATGCATTATCACTTTTGTCCTCTTCAGGTTCTGTTTCTACATCTGTGGGTGTTCTGTAAGAGAAGAACAAGCTCTCTGTTATGTCCTCTGCTTCTGCTTCTGCTTCTGTCTCTGTCTCTACTTTTATCTCTAACTCTGCATGTGCTTCTGTCTCTATCTTTGCCTCTCTGACTCTGCGATTGCATGTAACAGAGAGAACAATACATCCATGCTTCTATTTGTTGTTAGAGGTGATTTCAGAAGTCAATTTGGGTTTAGATAGGAGGTATTCTCCCATCATGGACAAAGACTTTGCTTCATTCGGTAGTTGACTTGCAATGCTCACTGTTAGGGACTATGCCTCTTTTTTCTTGGGAAAGATCTGTTTGACAACCTCTTTGTCTCCTGATATACCATCTATTACTTTGTCAAAGGAGTCTATTATGACTTCCATGGATGTGGATCCATTGCCTAGGATCCACAAGCTTTTCCAATTGACTGGGAAATGGGGCCATGCCCACTTTTATCTTCCCTTTTTCTTCTAGGAGTGGCAACATCTGCGCTTCTTCATGAGGAGGTATGTATGTATCCTCTATTTCTTGGACCTCTGGTCATGTCTCTGCAATTATCTCTATAGCTCTCTATGGCTCTGTAGTGCTCTGTACTACATTATTCTAGACTGCATTGTACTATTTTTCCTAAGGAAGGTTGAAATTCACAGTCTTGGCAGAAGGAACATTCTCTTTTGGAACTACGGATTCTCCTTTCTTTGCACGCGTTATGGTGGCCACTTCCAATTTCACCAAATTGGAAGTAGGTTCTTGGGTCTTCTGTTGGGGTATAAGAAGTAGATTTCATAGGGGGCTAGACTTGGACAATCTTTTGCAATATGGCCTTCTCCTTTGCATCGACTGCATAAGGGCTTATAATCCATAGATCTTCTAGGATTTGGACAATTCGACGAGATATGACCCTTTTTTCCACATCTGTAACATTCCACCTCTGATCTTTGACCATTGCCAGCAGATTGTCGTTCTCTGTAACTTTGAGAGGGAAACCTCATTGGAACAAAATTAGGACCAAACTCGCTAGGCTTTGGTCCAATGTCCTACATTGTTCTTTTGGATTCCAGCAAGTTGAATCTTGCATCTTCATCTTTCTTTCTTCTTTCGTGCATCTCTTTCAAAGAGAAAATATCCTCTATATGGTTCTTCCTCAAACAGTATGAACATAAGGCTCTAGGAATGGTTTGTTTTCGGGTACATTCAGTGGATAAATGTCTTTCTTGATGATGGCACTTTCCGCACCATGTATTAGAATGCATCACATCTCTCCCACCTCCCACAGGAGTGGATATATTGGTGGTATTTACCTTCACTATATGTAGATGTTCTGTAATCACATCATCCATAAGCTCTTTTTTGATATTTGCCACTAAATTGGATAGGTAGTCCTTCAGATTTTCACCTCTTGAAATACTTATAGTAGGGTTTTGGGAAGCTTTTGTGATTACTGCGTACACTAGTTGGGTTGATCCAGGAGGTCCTCTGCTCTGGTTTTGATTTAGAGCTCCTAGAGACTTGGGGTTCATGATTCTAGTGGGTAGTATTCCATTGTTTTTGAGTCATCACATTGGAGGAACTGTTTGAGACCATTGCTATTGTGGGTGAACCATCATTTGAGGCAATCATTTGCAGCCACTATGGATTAAGTGCATTGTACTGCGGCATTATTTGCATCTGGGGGTAGGTGTAGGGGACCGTCCTTAGGACTGCATTTGGTGGGTATACCATTACTAGCATGGGAGGAGGTAAGACTCCTCTTCCTGAGGTCATTGAAAGCCTTGCTTCAACTTCGTCACACAGTCTTGCACCTCTTCCACTGCAACTTGCAGATTGACTGGTCTTCTCAAGTACACAAACTTGCAAACTTTTGGTTGTAGGCCTATGAGGAACACTCCTTTTTGTATGCCTTCATCCAAATGATGATTGGTCCATCTCTTTAGGATGGTTTCCATTTGTAAGACATAAGATTCTACTCTTTCCCCAGAAGATTGACTTAGGTTCATGAACTCCTCTTGCATCCGCTCTTTAAACCCTTCATGCCTGAATTTAGTCCCATATGCCAAAAGTTCCTGCTACTTGTCTCTCATACCATTGAAATGATGCTCCTTTGAAAGTGGTGGGGAATATTGCTAACCAATGCTTGGGGGTTCAGGCATTATTAGCCACACATGCTACCATAAACTCTGCTACATGAAGATCAGGATCTTCATTGTACTCTCCCTTAAAAATCAGCAATGGGACTACATTTGTTGGCCTGTCATCAATATTTCAGGACAAATCTCACTAGGAAGGGGACCTTGAGTCGCCCCCATGGGGACTTCTGTAAAGAGTGCTTTTAGGGCGTCAAAGGAGGTTTTTTCTGCAAGCTCATTCTCGACCTTGATTTTTGCATTCTCTCTTCTCATGTACCTCTGGACTCGTTCTAGTGCTTGTCTCTTGATTGCATCATTCATCAGGGGGTTGGCTCGAACCAGTTGGTCTATACTAAACAAAACAGAATCAAAGGAGGTTTTAGTCTCTAGAGGACTCTCTGGCCAACATCTCTTCTACTTATTCATTTTCTATGTCTCTGAATTGTGCTTTCATGTCACTACACACAGAGGAAGGTATTCAGTTTTGAAGGTGTCAAAGTTCATGTGTCTAAGCATTGTTGTGATGCCATCATCATAGTAATGCTAGATTTTGATAGTTTCAACATTGTATGTTGTAAGGAACACTCCATTTACCAACTTCCAATGGGTTGCCAATTGGGAAAATAGAAGATTGTTTGTCAGAACACCAAGCATCCCACGTATCTTGTTGTCAAGCATCCACGAACAAATTCCAACTCTTTTCTTTCTTGTTTTCATGAACCACCACTGACCACAATTCTTGAAGATTCTTCACGATCTCCCACTTGATGATGTTTGGAAACTTCTCAATGAATTCCAAATCTTCCATGGATGGTCATTCTCTCAGTTTCTACACTTCAGTTTGTTCCCAAACAATTTGCCACCAAGATGCACGTCTCTATTGCTTCAACTGAAAGAGAAAATAGTTCACCACATAGAGCTTGCATCATAATGGTAATGTGTTTCTGCCATTGTGGGATGAACTTCTTGTAAAAAGTGGCTTTGGTAATGAGAATCTCCAACTCTTCAGTGGAAGAAGCCATCCATTGAATTCTTCTCTTCTTGGCAATGCCATTTCCTTCATTTTCAACCTCTTCTGATGCTTGTTGATGGCAAGTTTCCCTGGCTATGCATCAAAAACATGGAGCCCCAAGAGAGACACCAAGGAAAAATGGTTTCTACGCAAGAAAATCTATCTTATAACATCAACAAGATTTTGTTTCATTCTTTAGAGAACCACAACAAGGAAAAGAATAAATCTTCACACAACATCATAGTAGATATCTCCCACAGATTTAATAGAATCAACCATAATCTTCAACATCTTCATAGAATCCATCAAAACTAACAAACACACAAAATAATACACCACTTTTGAATGGAAATAATCACATATGATTCATCTTTATGTCATAGTTCTCTCTCACAATCTCTCATAGATAGATACATTGTTTTGATATAATTGGCTATCTCTGACTCTCTCTTTCTCTCTCAATAAATAGTACATCATCTCTTCACTACAATACTCAATAATCACTCATAATAATACTTCTTAGGTTGTGGATTCCCCTTCCAAGAGGTGTGTCTGATATGAAAGGTCACCAGAGCCACTATAGTGACTCTTCATAGCTCATCACTATCACTTCACTCCAGTCTTCTTTTGAGTCTTCAACAACTACTTCTTCCACATTCTTAAGCTCTTTTGAACTTACATTCACCTCTTTCCAAGGCTAGAAAACTTTTCCAAAATCACAAATGCATTCCACAAAACACTTACAAAGGCATATAGAACAGAACAAAGCAGGAACACAAGCTCAATAGAAGCTCATTAAAGGGTTACAGAAGGTCAACAGAAAACATCAGAACCTCATAACTCATACTAAAACCATTCCAAACTATCAAAAAATATTCAATAAGCTTTCAAAAGACCTCAACCTTCATCAATCATCAATCCATGCTTCATACATAAGAAAATCGGAACAAAACACAAGCTAAAGAGAAGGTATCAGAACCTCAACAGAACCTATTAGAACATCACAGAACCTCATATTTCTACTGAGAATCATCATGAGCTTCCAAAACATAATCCATATCTTCCAAAACACTCTCAAACACATCCAAAACAACTAATCATCACTCAAAATCCATCAATAATCAACCATTTAGGCCTCTAAAACAACAAAAATCAGCCAAAAGCCTAATCATTTCAGCATTCAACAATGTGTGTGATCATATAATGGAGCTGAAGCATGAGGTTTAGCCTTAGTTCAGTCCCATTTCTTTATTAGAGTGAGTTTTTATCACTTTGAATAAAGAAAAAAATACATTAAAACCATGCCAACACCTATCAACGTAAGTAAAATCTTAAACGGTAGCGGTAAGGGGTTTGTTGGGTGGTTGAAGTACATTAAATGATGATGTCTAATGCTACATATCATATAGAGTTCACATTTTTTTAAAATTTAAAGGGACTAGTAGCACGAGGAAACTCGGTGCTAGTCCTTAGCACGAAGCACTATTGCATAAAAAAGAAAATCATGAAAAGAATTGTCTTTGCACTTTCATATTGTTGATTTCCAATGAATATTTGTTTGAGTACGATGGTTATATTCACACTTGCATTGATGCACCACATGGTATCATATCCTAGATGCATAGCACCTATTTCTGTGAGTGACGACTTAACACTAAGAGAGTGAGGTATCCTGAGCCATACGATTAGATATTCAGTTCCTTGGGTTTTATTTGGTGAGATTTGTATATCATCTCCTAAATCGCTATCAAAAGAGTGGACTTTGTTTCAAAAGTATTTTATATTCACAGCCATCTTTGGATTGATCCTTGAGTTGTAGGAGAGCCATAGTGTGGAGCTGCAGTGATCAATCGAGGGGTGCTCCTTATGTGTGTGCTACATGGTGTATAACAACAAGATGTTTAGGGACTCCTCTTGAGGAGTGGGAAAAAGAGTTATTTATTGGACTACAAAAAATGCTACAAATGCAAAGTTCTTAAATGCTTCTTAGCACGAGGCCATGTGGGGTGGTTTTAGGTGAGTGGTAGAGGCCTGTCTACTGTCTTAGATCCAGTATCGGGCCCGTTTTAGGTCCCGATAATCACAAATAGCATCGCTTTTAGCATCATCTATTTGTTTTAGTGATAGTATTTGTGATGCAAATAGCGATACTAGTTGCGATGTATTTCTAATTGGGACAAAAATAGCGATGCTGATCTGAGAAAAAAAGGATTAAAAAACTGAGCATAACATTTGTTGCAAATATTTTGGAGAGAGAGTGAAAGAAAGAGTGAGAAAGATTATCGTCGTGAGAGGCAGAGGGAGAGTAAGAGGGAAAGAGAGATCCTCACTGCCACCACCACGCCATATAGAGAAGTGCACAAGGGAGAAAGAAGGGACGTTGCAAAGAGGAGGCAGAAAAGGGGAGAGAGGAGAATGAGTAAGAGAAACAACAAGGGGGGAGAGAAAAAAAGAGAGAGACAATAAAGAAAGAGAAAGAGAGGGGGGAGAGAAAGACGAAGAGTGAAGGAAGAGCTAAAAAAAAGTTAGGTAAAGAAAGGAAGGAGAGTAAAAAGAAAAGAGAGAGAAAGGGGGAGAAAAAGCAACGGAAAGAGGGAGAAAAAGAGAGATAGAGAGAACAATAAATAGAGAGTGATTGAGAAATATGAAAACAATGGGAGAATTGGAGAGAGTGGAATGATAGAAAAATAAAGGGGAAGGGGGAAGAGAGACACAAAGAGAGGTGGGGAGAGAGGGTCTTTCAATGTCCTTGTTTTATAAGTTCTTTATTTCCTATCTTTGATTTTGTAATGAGATGTGTTGAGTAAGAGTGGAGAGGAAAAGAGAGAAAGAAATAGAGAGAATAAGGAAAAGAGAAAAGAAGTGAGAGTGGGGAGGAAAGATGGGAAAGAGAAAGAAACAATGTGAGAGAGAGAGAGAGAAGGATAGAGAAACAAAGAAGGATGAAGGGAGCAAATAAAAAAAGGGAAGGAGAGAGAGAAAGAGGGGTGGGGAGAAAAATAGAGAGGAGAATAGATAAAGACAGAGAGATAGGGAAAGAAAAGGAATGGAAAAAGAGATTAGGAGGGAGATAAGCAAATAAAGGAAACAAGAGAGAAAGAAGAGTAGAGATTAAAATGGAGGGAGATTATTAATGAGGGGAACAAAAACATATTGTTTGCTATAACATAGACCAAATGAAGAACGATTATGGTTAGAATGTCCAAGATCTCAAGATGTATCTTAATCAGCATGTCTCATTTCCTTGCACTCAATGCAAGTTGACAATCAAACAAAAGCGTCACTTGTCCATAGAACACATACGATGCTTTGACAAGTTTCAATCAGAGATCATTGACCAAGTGACCTCAAAGTTTGAGCAATGGTAAGAAAAGTGTTATCAATCATGCTTTACATTTTCAAAGCAAATGAATATCATATACAAAAATATTAGATGTGCCTGTGAAATTTACACAGAGAGGTGATGTTTCATCCCACAAGGAATACACCTATTGTGGCCCATTAGAAGAGTTCATGGGCATGTGATGGATGCATATCTAAGAAGTTGATACACCAATTGGAGGGCACGCAACAAACTACACCCTCAATACTAGAGGAGACAATGGGCCTTTCGGACCTTCCTCTAATCTTGGAGCCTGAGATGGAGGCAATGATTGATGCATTAATGCCCATGGATGCCGAGTCATCCGATCCACTGAGAGAGGAAGCATCTATAACATTATATAATGGGTACTGACGAGTATCTCACTTGAAGATGCTGCTTGCACTCTCCTAAGTCTACAGGCAAAGTACAAGTGGAGTGATGCGAGTGTGATCGAGTTGTTCATGTACATTCTACGCTCCGTTGATTTTTTTTACTCTATTATAAAGAACACTTATTGTGCTCTTCAAGGATGCTTCTGATTTATTTTTAGGTTTCTAAAGTATCATATATTACCACCTGAAAACATGATACCTAAGTCCTGTGATGATGCAAGATTGGTGTTACGAAAACTTAGCATGGACTACAATAGCATCCATGTATGTGTATGACTATGCGTTGTTTTGAGGAGACTACGAGACTATAGAGACATGTCCCAAGTGTGATGCTCATAGGTATCAATAGGACTTGCAAGGGCAAACCATCCCTTAGAATATTCTCAAACACTTTCCACTTATACCGTGTATACATTACACGTTTTGTACATTGGGTATGGTGAACTTGACAACATGGCATATGTAAAATAGATCCACATATGGATTCCAATCAATATCAACAAATTCAAGTGCATGGTGCCACATTGACTCCACCTTGTAGGATTTGCACAAGAGCCAAGGAATCTTCATTTTGGTCTTGCTATGGATGGTGTGAATCCATTTGGTCTCCACTCAACTTCTTACAATGTGTGGCATATAGTCCTTGTTAACTATAATATTCCACCATGGCTTTCTATGAAGAAATGACACATGATCCTTAGCTTGGTCATTCTTAGGCACTATAAAATCAAGAACATGGATGTCTACCTTGGTCCATTAGTTGATGAGCTCAAGATTTTGAGGGAGGAGGGAGTTTCTATGGAAGACATAAGCAATCACAATGTTTGATGGTCTATTAATATACCAGCCATTCTCATGTGGACCATGAATGACTTTTCGGGATTCAAGGAGTGCTTAGGTAAGTGGGATTTTGTTCTCATTGGTGATATCTAATATAGCTCATTCAAGTTTGTGTTGACTATATAGGGGTGTTATGATAGGTCATTTGGCTATCTTGAGTTATCATGCATGTCCATTGTGTGGGTCATAGTTAGACTCTCGAAGGTCATGGACCATGAAGAAGATGGTATAACAAGGACATGCCACTTTCTTGTAACATGCTTGCCTATCGGCTATCCAGGCACATTTTTAGTGGTCCCATCAAGAGACAAACCTAACCGACACCGCCTGGCACTCCCATGGAATATTACGGGATTTGTCACCTATGGTTTCTCAATCCCGCCTCTCGCAACGGAACATTCCCGGTTGAACCCACTAGGATCGACTTGAAATTACGATTCCTAATGGCCAAGGTCTCTTGACAACATTCTAGTGTCAGCAGTGGGTCATGGATATCTTACTTTATGCAGAGATACCCAATCCAAAGCATACCCATGTTGCACTTGGTTCAAAGAGTATGGAAAACGAGAGGGATGCATTGCTCAATCTCTCTACCCATAGGGCATAGTCCCATTCTGGTCCCCTAAAATGGCAAGAATCAAGGTTCTAGTCTAGCAATTCCTAAGGGTCCTTGTGAGAAGCCTCCCACTTCTCTAGGTCCACCCTACCTGTCGGGGGTTCCACCCCCCCGCTTCCCTCAATAGGCATTCTTTAGTTATTTAACTAGATCCTACCACACTTAGGTGTGACATTTAAAATCAACTTCCTTAATTAAGCCTTTTATAAAACAGGGTTAGTTTGCATAATTTATGGCATAAACACAAATATAGAGCAAGCAAAAAAGGTTCAAACATATTCCTTAACTTATCTTCATGTTAATCTTTGTCTCCTGCCCATATAGAAGAAATTATAAGTCCCTTCTGCCCTGCAGAAGTACCTGGTCCAAATCACATGGCACCATAATTTCCATCCTTTATCTACAATAGGATCTTCCAATGCCACAGACATTGGGGCCACAGAAGTCTTCAACTTTGTTCCGGACTTGGCAAGGGGAGTCCAGAGCTCCACCTAACCCACAAGTGGCCTAGGAGTGAAACACCATTTTTGTGGTTGGCCATTTCACCACTCAACCTTCGACCCGTGAATCGAGCAGTGCCCTTCTCGAGATAATCCACAGTGCAACCTTCAGAATGATCCACCCATGCAAAGAACCTTTCCTTAATTAATTCATTTAAGAATCAAGCAGAAACAAGGTGTTCAACCCTAATATGATCTTTCAAAAAACATTCCTTTATTCCCATGGAAACTTGTCATCACAGACCCCTGCCGATGAATTTACCATAAATCACAAGCACTTGGAATAATCATCCCAAACCACAATGCAACAAATAGCTGAATATAAAAGCATTTAGGGTGTTTTTCAATCAACCAACAAAACCAATCACATTTTTCCAAACAATGCAAGAGTAGATGCGATAACAATTCCATCACATATTTGCTCTCCCCCTTGGGATCAAAGAGTGATATTATGCAGAATTTTAACCTGACTTTACCTTCCTTTCTCCTAAGGCAAAGGATGCAAGACAAATTTCTAAAAATGCAAGATTATCTTCCAATATAAAATAATCCATGAGTTATTGTGCAAGTTTTAAATCAACTCATGGTTTGGCAGCACAAGGTAAACTCTTTAGTTGTTATTCAATGCAAAACCTTCATAGGATGGATGCAAGACTTTAATGCAAGATCAATTCGTGTACCATCGACGTATGTTTCATATATGCTTTCCCATGCATGTATTGTCCAGGTGCAGAACCTTTGAGGGAACCTTGCAAACTCTAAACAATATTTTCTGAAGTATAGACTAATCGATGCTTAATACTTTAGAATCTTGTATGATGTTTATGCTATGCATGGATTTGTCGCATAACAACTAGTCACAGTTTTACTTCTCTTGATAGAAGCACTTTGCAAACTCCTTCTTTTAAATATTTGGGATGAACTTTTCCTTTTAGTTAACCTATTCTTGTGTGGCATAGTATGGATCTAATGCATCTCATGCGGTGACCAAAGTAATCATCTAACAACTTAGAATTATATTATTTACATCCTATACCGTAGTTGTATTGGTGGTGATACCCTCGCCCAAAGCTTCATTGCTCATTGAGGGATTGCCATCCGCATGTAACATTTTCCTCTTGGGGGCCATCCTCAATCTTCTTCTCAATTAGACACAATTCACACAAGAATTTAGTGCCTTTTACTCGACTAGCGGGGGCCAATTTGGGGAGAGAATTAAGCTTGGGTGGAGGAGAATCTTGCAAGAAAATCTATAGGTTCGCAGGAAAAGGGGAAAGAAAGAACGCGTGTGGAAACCCTCTAAGGAGGGGAAGAGAAGAAGACCCCTTGGAATATTCCTTCTCTCTCTCATATCCTTTCTCTCCCTCTCTCTCTCTCTCTACCACCTTCTTTCTCTCTCTCTCTCGCCCTTTGTCTTCCTCTCTCTCTCTCTCTCTCTCTCTCTCTCTCTCACTCTCTCTCTTTGCCTATGCAGCATCAAGGCCCCCATTTTCTTCCCATGGGGAGGTTTATAGTGGGAGGGAAGGAGGGTATTTTGGGGGGAGGGGGGGCATGGGGAGAAGGTGGAGTGGTGGTATCTACCACTGTGGCACATGGCAGTGGGGGACTCGCAGCCTCCTAGTTGGCCGTGGGCTGGTTGAGGGAGCTCGGGGGGTAGTAGGCCCGTGGCCTCCCCCTTGGGATCATCATCGTCTTCTCCATCATCTTTCTTGTCTTCCACGTCAACTTCCTCCCCCACATCATCATCAATGGCGCCATCCTCTCCTTCTTTCCCCCCTCTCACCACCTATTTGGCGTCGACCGAGGGGTAAAGATAAAAAAATTTCATTATTTTTACTATAATGGGGGGGTTCCTATGTAGAGGGGAGGCGGGGGACCTCTCCCCTTTAGAGAACTCGAGATGTCCTCATCTCAGAAAAACTGGGGATTTCATTCTAGAATCGGTGGGGTGGGACCCATCACACATTCGTTGCGACATTCTGACCACTCATAAGCATACGATATTTTTAAAACAACAACTTATTGTATTGGATATATCCGAGTTTGGATTATAAGAGAAAAGTTTATCGTAGTTACATCTCTTGAATATCTTCTAGGTTTTCCCTAAGTCTTTGATAATGTTCTCATAGACTCAGGATCACTGAAGCTTGTACAACTTCATTCCTTGCACACTCAAGCTCTCTTTGAGTCTTGTTGGGACAATTGACGTGGATATGCCCAATTTTGTGGCACTTGGAGCATTGATGTTTAGGGTGCTTTTGACATTCCCTTTTGAAATGACCTAACTCCTTGAGAAATATGGTAGAGCTTTATTACTTCGGGTCACAAGATTCTTGGTTGTCCTCGGTAGGATCTTCTTCTTTAGACCAAATTGCCCTAGGATCCTTTTAACGGACCAAAGTGGTCCTTTATCGCAGAAACTCTGTTTTTGAATTGTCCTCTTTTTTTTATCTGGACTGAGATCCATGGAAAATCTACTTTGCTTGAATTACCAAAGAATACTCCCAAGCTTCAACATTCTTGCAAGACCCAATTTATATTAGTTGAGAAGAAAACAACTTAAGAGAAAGTCATTGTAAGTTATAACTCTCATTCCTTGCTAAAGTATCTCTGATCACTTGGCGTAATTTCTAGGTGAAAATTTGATGCAACTCATAATACTTAGGTTAACTGTAGTTACAAAATTAAGGTTTATTCCAATACATGTATTACATGTTGCTAAAATTTTTCTAGGATTTCTAATCATTCTGAAAAGGTGTAGTAGGTTCTAGATCTTTGTATTCATTTGATTCCTCTATATATCCAAAAACTCCACTTGTGTAGCTTTGTTTTCTTGGAGGCTCAATATCTTCTGGACTTAAGTCAGGGCGTTTTTCTTAGATGTGCCCTAGCTCATTGTAGTGGAAGCATCAATGATTGGGACATCTCCTACGGATGTGCCCTATCTCTCCGCACGTGTGGCATCTCTTGTCCTCATCTTGGGAATCATCTTTGCTACAATTTCCCAATTTAAGTTCTTGGATGGTTGGCTTTGCTCAAAGTAATGCATCTTGCAAGTTTATTAGATGCACTACTTCATGACAGGCCATGGCAAAACTTGGATACTTGCTACACAATATCCATGGGTGGGTGCGTATTTTAGTAGGGTTACAAACTTTGAGTACTAAGCTTCCAAGGTTAATTCCAGTTGCTTGAGCTTGAAGAATTCATTCATCCTCAAAGTTTAGTAGGTTGATGGAAGGTATCATCTGTACAACATCTTTCAACTGAGCCCAAGTGACAACGGCTTTAGAAACACCTTGATCTTTGCACCATTGCTTCCACCGTATCCAAGCCTAGCCAACTAACTCAAGTTTGGCTATCATTGCTTGATTGGAAGAAGCAATTGGCTACAGTAGAGAAATAATCATCCATCAACTCAATCTATATCTTCGTCTTTGGTTCAATGTCTATTCCTTTTCCACCAAACTCGGGTGCCTTAATCTACTTGAGAAGGAATTCCTTCTCTTGCATGTCAGTATTCGTGGGTGTAAAAGGTGCATGACAATCAAGTCATGCCACTTATGACAATCAAGTCATGCCACTTATGACATTCCATTTAGGATACGTCTACAAACCATACATTAATCAATCACATATCATTACGAAGATTCACTCTAATACCAATTGTAACGTCCCCGTCCACACACGTTTTTAGTGGTCCATCGAGAAACGAATCTAAGCAATGTTTCATGGCACTCCCATGAAATGTTACGGGGTTTTTTGTCTGCACTTTCTTAAGCCCGCATTGCAACGGAACGTTTACAACTAAACCCACTAGGATCGACTTGAAATTTGGGTTCCTAATGGCCAAAGTCTCCTGATAGCATTCTAGCATTGGGTCCTGGACATCCTACTTTACACAAAGATACCCAAGCTAAAGCATACCCATGCCACACTTGTTTCAAAGAGAATGGGAAATGAGAGGGATGTGTCGCTCAACCTCTCTACCTATAGGGCACAATCCCATTTCAGTCCCCTAAAATAGCATAAATCGGGGTTCTGGCCTAAAAATTCCTAAGGGTTGGACGTCAAACCTTGTGAGAAGCCTCCTAGTTCTCTGGGACCACCCTGTCATAGGACCGGACCCGTCGGGGGTTCCGCCCACCCACTTTCCTCAATAGACATTCTTTAGTTATTTAATTAGATCCTATGACATTTAGATGTGATATTTAAAATCAGCTTCCTTAATTAAGCCTTTTACAAAACAGGGTTCATTCGTGTAATTTACCGCACAAACACGAATATAGATAAAAAAATCCTTTGACAAACAAGTTCAAATATATTCCTTAACTTATCTTCACGTTAATCTTTGTCTCCTGCCCATACAAGAGAAATTATATGTCTCTTTTGCCCCTGCAGAAGTACTTGGTCCAAATCACATGGCACCATAATTTCCATCCTTTATCTAGAATAGGATCTTCCAATGCTAGAGGTGGTGGGGCCATGGCAGTCTTCAATTACATTCCGGATGTGGCAAGGGGTGTCCAGAGCTCCACCTGAACCACAAGCGGCTTAGGAGTGAAACACCATTTCTGTGGTTGACATTTTCACCACTCGACCTTCAGCCCATGAATCGAGCAGTTCTCTTCTCGAGTTAATCCGCGGTGTAGTCTTGGAGATGATCCACCCGTGCAAAGAATATTTCCTTAATTAATTCATTTAGGAATCAAGAACAAACAAGGCATTCAACCGTAATATCATCTTTAAAAAAACATTCATTTATTCCCATGGCAACTTGTCATCACAGACCCCTACCATGAATTTACCATAAATCACAAGCACTTGGAATAATCATCCCAAATCACAATACAACAAACAGTTGAATGTAAAAGCATTTAGGGTGTTGTTCAATCAAACAACAAACCAATTGCATTTTTCCAAACAATGTAAGAGTAGATGCGATAACAATTCCATCGCATATTTGCTCTCCCCCTTGGGATCAAAGAGCAATACTATGCAGAATTTTAACTTGACTTTATCTTCATTTCTCCAAAAGCAAAGGATGCAAGACAAATTTGTAACAATGCAAGATTATCTTCCAATATAAAATAATCCCTGAGTTATTATATGAGTTGTAAATCAACTCATGGTTTAGCAGCACAAGGTAAACTCTTTAGCCGTTATTCAATGTGAAACCTTCATAGAATGGATGCAAAACTTTAATGCAAGATCAATTCGTGTACCATCGATGTATGTTTCATATAATCTTTTCCATGTATGTACCATCTATGTGCAAAACCTTTAAGGTAACCTTACAAACTCTAAACAATATTTTCCTAACTATAGGCTAATCGAAGACATATCGATGCTTAATACTTTAGAACCTTGTATGTTGTTTACACAATGCATGGATTCGTCGCATAGCAACTAGTCGCAGTTTTACTTCTCTTGATATAAGCGCTTTGCAAACTCCTTCTTTCGAATATTTGGGATGAACTTTTCCTTTCAATTAACATATTCTTGAGTGGCATACTACAGGTCTAATGTATCTCATATGAAAACCAAAGTAAGTAGCTAATGTGGGAGCTTTCGCTCAACCGCCAAGACCCTCGGACCGCTTATTGTTTCAAGCGTTCCAAGCCGAGCACTAATGGCTACCTCTCACATAACCGACGCGCCATCCATATCTACGGGTGTAGTGAGCTTACCTCTGTGCCGTTCGAGTTACCTCCTCTCCCGCGCACTTCGGTAGCTCCACGATCCAAGTGCAAGCTTCAAGCAAGCTCCATCCTCAAGCTCCACGCTCCAAGCTCCATTGCCGTGAGCAAGACAAGATAAGAGAAGAGAAGAGAAGAAGAGAGGAGAAGATGGAGAGCTTCTCCTCCTCGGTCCCTCACCCTCACACACTCACTCCCTCACACTCTCACACTCCCTCTCTCAAGCACAAGCTCAAGCAAGCAAGAACAAGAAGAAGAAGAAGAAGAAGAGAGCTACTTTTTGCCACACACAAGAATGAGCTTTTCATTCACTTTTCAACTTTATATACAAAACCCTAAATCCCTTTTGGGCGGACATCCCCTTTTCCCCTTTTTACATGGTCGGCCATAGCGTAGGCCCTTTTTCCCATTGTCCTTCTATCTTCCTAGCTTCCTTTCCACCGCCCATCCACATTTACAAATTGCACGGGTGAGAGCCCGACGCTCTTTTACAAGATTTCAGGGTGCGCCTTTTTATTTTAAAATGCGCCTTTCCCCTTTTTCCTTCGCCTTGAACTTTTAAGGTTGCCCTTGTGCTTTTGGCCTTTTCTCCTTTTCTTTCTTCAGTCGGGCTACCTTTTTTCTGTCTTTGCCATGCATCTTTTCCACTTCCTTTTGCTTTCTTCGTGTTGGGGTTAACATTACCCCCCTCCTAGACGAGTGCCAGTCCCATGGCACTCACCCTCGTAGGTAGCAGGCTGTAGCATGCACCGAAGAAGTGGGTGACAAGGATGCCTGTGGTTTCCGTGGAGGCGTATTGGTGGTGGTGTGGCAGAAGGTCCTGGGGGCCTGTTGGTGGCCAAGGTGGCTGGTGGAAGGTTGTTGGAGTTGGTGGTAGGGCTATGCTGTGTTGGGGATTGCATTGATGGTCAGCACAAGTGTTGGTTTGTTGGGGATTCTACACATGTTGATTCTTTGCGGGCTTGTCGGATGGTAAGGGATAAGCATTCAGAGTTGGGTGTTGATGAAGATCGAACGACACTTTCTGTGGAGTCTTCAACACTGCAATTTGAAAACCTCTCGTGTGGTCTCTCCCTAAGGGGTAGTGCTAGTCTTCTTATCGTGCACAAGACATATTTGATTAGTTTGGGAGACAGGTCAAACTTTAAGCACGCTGAGAGTATTGTCCTGCACTTGAGGACCCAAACTGTGGATATACTTCGGTGCAGATATTATGTGAGTGCTCATGCATACTTAGATATTACGTAGTTAGAAGACCGTGGGCTAGTTTCTCATAACAATGCGTGGATGAAGCAAAGTTGTCCATGTGGAGAAGACGTACATGTGAAGGTATATGAGACATTCTTTGCATTGTGACTGCACGACGTAGCATAAGTGAATACAATGACACCGCACTTTCAATAGCTGGAAACTATTGGGCTTGCTTGATTAGTACGGTGTACTTTTCATGGCCAATCGTGCGGTGCTTATCACCACTGATTGCAATGGTACTAAGGCAGAGTGCAAGAGAGAATTGTGTAAGTGGGTCAGGGTGACAGGTCTAACCCTAGGCAAGACAAGCTCCCCAGGTATGTCCTGCCCTTGATGTGCCCTGAACAATTGTGGGTGATTGTAGGGGGCTAGGGGACTAGGGACGAAGCCGGTCGACCAAGGTCACCAGGCATACCTAATTTGAGGACCCCTAGGTGCTGTGCTGTGATCGTGGGTGCTTCTTATTTTTCCATTCACTTCTTTTTCTTTTTTTTTAACCTGAGTACAACCATTACAATATGTTGAGGCTATCAGCCTTTAAATGGGTTGGAGAATGTCAAGCTTCGAAGGCTCAGAAAATGAATAGTACAATGATGATGGTATCCTAGCCTCGCTGTTAGAGAAGCAGTTGGCGAAAGGGGGAGATACACTTGAGATATTGCAACCCTCCTTGCGGCACATGCGATGTGGGTACAATTGAGGTAACGACTGCCGTGAGCCAACTATAGAGCTTGACCCAGAAAGGGGGCGTGGCCCAGGAATGTTTTGTGGGCCATGCAATGTGGGCGATTGGCAAGGGTGCTTTCGGTAGCGTGGCTTTGCTGCGGCTCGTTGTGGGGTTGTGGGTGTTGCGGTGATTGGGCATTGAACATTTTCGCACAAGGACCTGTATTATCCTGCATCCACTTGTCGCTTCATGAGAGCATATGCAATGTGTATGCCGCAACTATAATAAACCAATGCAATGCAAGGAGACATCACTTATTTGAATTCTATGGTGTTGACTAGACATTTATCACGTGCGCTTGATTAGCTTTTTCTTTTGCTAAAGGCGTAGCATATATTAAACGCAGATATGATAAGCTCATACAAGTCAGGAACATGTCAACACTTAACAAGTCGGGAACACTTAACCATTTAAAAATAAAAAGTCCTAGCCAGTTATCATTTGATAAACCCCTTATGCATTATGGGCTACTTGATTTGTACGAGGCGGGGTGAGTCTGGATGGCCGGGTGATTGGGGCTTTGCTAGTGTGGGACTCCCGTGGGGATGAGCAGGGAACATGTCGGCCGGGACATGAATGGTGTAATCCCGCCGGCCTGCTACCATCTCCAGGATGTCTTTAAATACTTCATTAAATTCTTCTCTTTCCTGAGCTGCCCTTTCTGCCTTTGAGTGTCTGGGGCCCGGGCGGGAGCTGGGAGTTCGTACCACTAGTGCTGCCACCTGTTGCGCGTTTCGAGTCTCGACTTTCTTGACTTTCGAGGATTTTTCGGCCTTCGCCCTGGACAGTGGCGCTTAGGGCCTCGGTTCTTGGCATACCTTTTGATGGTGGGCTCATAGCGCTCCGGTGGAGGGGCGCGTGCCTCATGCTTCCGCCTTGTGCGCAGAGCGTCTTTGCATACTAGATCTCCATGATCCTCCATGCGTTCCACCGCAAAAGGAAACCAGCAAGACACACTTCAAGGGTTAAGCCTTGATAAAGGGTACAACTGTTTGCATGGAAGGGATTTTAGTGTGGTTTATGAAGCGCATATGACAAGAAGGGGAGGGGTGAGGCATGCGGTGATTGTTGTAGAGGAATGGTCCCCATGCTGATGTTCGCGTTGCCTCCAGTCATTAGCGGATATTAGTTTATGCTAAGTCGCATGGACTAGTTGTCGTGGAGTGGGACAAGGTACATCCTCGGAAGGATAGACCAAAAAGGGAAGAAGGTGTATAGGAAGGGACTACACCCTGTCTACACCATCAGAGTTGTTGGTCAAGGCCTCCTATGGCGGCAATATGGGTTGCATGCCCTTCACTTGGAGGTGGGGCTGGTCACACGACTTTTAAAAGTGTGATGAGAGGAGGACCTGAGGAGCTTAGCCTGTCAAACCCGACTCTTCTCCCTGTGCTTGACTATCATTGCTTATGTGTGTTGATATTGTTTATACATGGTGACACAAAAATCAGTGTTTATTTATATACATATCTATGAATCCATGTCACTTCAAGAGGATAAGAACCAAGTGTAGAACTCGGGGTTGTACCGGAGCGTGGCACACGTATCTAGTATTCGTGGCAGAGCTAACTTAATACTGATAGATATTTTGCCACGTCGAGTAGCATGGAACCTTGACCGAGTCTACTGGCAATATGTAACTCCTCCTCAATGAGAACCTTATCAATCAAAGGGCCCTGAAGCCTAGTCCCAGCTAAGTCCGTAACCCGAATGTCAGTGAGTACTCGAAGGGAAGTTGGTGCCACATAGGTTGGGTCCCTTTGGGATCGCCATTTGGCCAATCGCTCCTCTGAGACTGTCATGATCTGAGCCCCTAGTTTGGCCATTACAACGCGGCTTTCGCACCAACGCTGCTCAAATTGACTTTGGCCTGCCGAGAGTCACTTTAGTAGCTCTATGTCTACGAGATTCGATCGACAGAGCACTTCATTGAACGTGACGGTTAGGCGTAGTTCGTCAGCCTCCTCGTCAGGAATGAGTCGCATCTATTCATGCAGGAGCCTGTGGTAGTGCCCGTTAAGATGTTCTTGTTCTTCCCATGATAGAGGAAAGGTCAAGTAATCTCCAAGCTGCTCCTTGGGGATCGTGCCCATGTCCGCAAGGACGTAGACACGCACGACCACTTTGAGCTTAGCCTCCAACTCAGTTAAGCACTCTACGACAATTCTATGTTCAACGAGGGCTTACTCAGTTGCTATCTCATGCAAAGTTCTAAGAGTTTCCTTAGGCTTTAGCATGGCTGGGGGCTCAGGCCTAGATGAGCAAGATTGGTCAACGCTAGGATTTCTTATGCTCTTGGGGTTCTCACGTTTCTCCTGAGGTTTTGCTGCTATTTCGTCATGGTTCTTCTTGGATGTGACTGGTATAGATTTGTCACCTTGTTGTGATAGCATTATATCCACTCTTGATTGATCAATGTGAGTTCTATTGTCAGTGGATAGAGTGTTGCAAGCAACTGTTGATGGCAACTATTGATTTGGTTTGTCAGAGCACACAGATGTGTCTGAGGTTTCACCGCTATTAGGAGAGGCATCAGTGGGTTCATTGGTGGGTAGACTCGATGCTTCATTCATCAGCTCTCCAGTGCCCTTCGTCTCAATGTTCTTGGGGTCCACAACCACCTGCATCTGTTGTTGTTTTCTCTGCTTTCTCCTCTTTTTCTTGGTCAATGAAGGTGCCTCTCTCAATAACTCAGGACCCTGGGCTATATCGACCATTGATGTGCTTGGTCGGGCCTCAGCATTTCCCTTCTCTAGTGTGTCCTTATGGGACATAGCCGTGTTTGCTGAATAGCCTTGCCTGGTTGTGAGGGCACAACTGCCGCTCTTTTTGGAGAGTCTAGCTTTTCAACCAACTCCCCTGCATTTAACTCCCCCGTCCTAGGCTTTAGGAACTTTGAAAGTGCTGGAGTTGTTGAGGGACTTGGTTGCGACACCTCCTCCACAGGTAAACTACTAAGGACACGTTCCACAAGAGGCATTGTCACGGCCAAGGGCTGTGACTGCTGTGATCCCTGATTGGAAGTAGTAGCAACTAGTTCAGTGGGCTGGCTACCCTTGGTGGATTGCGATGTCAAGTCCCTAGGGCGATCAGAAGTGGTTGTGTCTTTCGTTGGCCTTTGAGCACTCATTTGTGTAGATCGAACATGAGCTGATCTAGTTGCATTAGGTGGCTCAGGCACATCCTTGGGTCGAGAGGTACAGATGGCATCATGTCCCACCTCTTTGACGGTTGGAAGCTTAGATGGAGGTAGAGATTGGAATTGAGCAGTCGCCCTTGACAACTGCTGTGGTGCTTTCTGTGTTTGTTTGGGAGAAGAGAGCGTAGGAGATCTAGGACTCTTAGGTGGACTTGGCACTCACTGAATGGTCTGCTCGAGGTTACTAGAAGATTGTTCCATTTGATTTGTTGAGCGATCAGCCTTGCCTTGAGCAATGTTGTGCCTATGATGCTTGTTCTCCCCTTGGGGAATCAAAGGCTCCTTGGGCGCTAACGATTTTTGTGCCTGCTTAATGGCTACGTATGACATCTGTCTATTTAGCATGCTAGGCTGGGGCTCTTTCCTTCGAGCAGTCATGTCTGGTTTCTTGCCTTGAGACCTAGAGTTTCTCTTAGATTTCCTCCTGTGCCATACTTTTGAGGCACTCTGGCCTTCAGCTGATGGAGGTGGTTTAGCAGGGGATTTTGGTACCCAAATCCATTGGTTACCTGCGTAGTATCCTTGAGCACATAGCAACGCTTTGGATATCCATCGCGACGTTGTGCTAACTCTCCATCGATGCTTTCATCTATAAGGCTTGGGCTTCTTTTGGGGTCTCCTACGATATTTGTAAGTCCAAAGCCCGTCCTTGGCATTGTCTCTTGACCTTCTTGTTTCAGGCTTGGCCTCACTCACTGGTTCTCGTTGTTCGACCTGTGCTTGTATTAACTCTTCCAACAAGTCCTTGCTCTCATTAGTAGGCTTGACTATTACGTCAGCAGCTTCCTTGCCTTTCCCTTGAGGTTTGATGAGGTCACCCTTGCTAAAGGTGGTGACTATCCTCACACCCGGTAGTGTCAGGTGTATCCTCTATGCTACATAGTCAGCCTCACATTTGGTCGCCCTTTTGAAGGGTCTTCCTAAGAGGGTTTCTTTCCTACAGCTGGCACTTTTTGAAGGAACATGAAATAGGATAGGCAAGCTTTCCGTTTCAATTGTCGCAAGGATTTTGCACTTCCCTATGAGTGCTTGTGGGTGTCCCCCATAGGGGCTAAGAGTTGCACTAGTTGGTGTGAGGTCTGGTTGGCCTAGTAGGGTCCATGATTCATAGGTCAAGATGTTAAAATTTGCTCCTTCATCAATCAGAGCATCGATAACATGCTCTCTTTTCGCGGTGAGTTTGACCCTAAGATAAGCGGGTGGTACTATGTCTTCATCTTCCAGGTCCTAGCTTGTAAATTTAAGCCTTCTGATAGATGCCCTTGAGTTCTCGTCTGCACGACCAGATGTGGATTCTCCACTGTTGTCTTGGATCATCAGTGCAATGCTATTCAAGGTACATCTCTCGTCAAGAGTGTCATGTGTAGTCATATTCGCATTTGTAGCTTGCTGAAGTTGCATTTTGCTCTAACTAGACACTGTCTGAACACAATGTCTTTGTGTTCTCATGGCGTGGCCTTTTTGCCCTTGATGGGCTAGTTTGGCCCATTGATGTTCTAGGTTCTTTGTTTCTCTCTGTTCGGGTATGGGCTTTTGGTTGCTCTTTTGCGAGTGAGGATACATGCTCGTGTAGAGCCATTACTCCACTAGGGTTCAATTTGGAGGACCTGTCACGGCGCACGTTTTCTCTCCAACCTACTTGGGGGAGGTGCGGAGGGGGCAAAGCCATGCACAATTTGGAGGACCGTTTATAGCCAAATTTTGAACTAAGTGCTCTAAATTTTAGCCCAGTGATGGATTTGTGATGTGCCTTTAGCTCTTCATAGCATTTGGGGTCAATCTCAGGGTTTAGATGTGTTAAAATTTGTGTTCTAGATACCTGTTCGATTTTGACAGTTTTTGGTCCGATTCTAAGATGTCCGATTTTCAGGAGTCCGATTATCAGAATCGGACGCCCGATTTTGGGTTGGTCCGTTCGGCCTAGTGGTTCGATTTTAGTCACATCCAATTCTGGGAGTCGGATCAAAAGTGATTTGATTTTCAAGGTGTTCCGATTCTGGGAATCGGATCGGACAGGGTGGTCCGATTCTGGCAGGTCCGATTCTGAGTGGTCCAATTATGGATTGGTCCGAGTGTTCGAGTGTCCGAGCCGGACAGGTTGGTCCGAGTGTCCAATTCCCAAAATCGGACGGGTTGGTCCAAGTGGTCCGAGTCTAAGTCGGACGGGTTGGTCCGAGTCTGAATGGTCCGAGTCCCACGTGGCACGTCCGATTGGTCTAGTCGGATTCTGGGAATCGGACCAGACTGGTCCGCCGACTCACTCTCAGTCGGGTGGTCAGATTTTGAAAATCGGACTGTCCGACTCCAGAACTTGGGTTGTCCGATTCTGGGAATCGGACGGCCTGGTCCGACGGCGTGGATGATGGCCTGCGAGTTGCACGCGATGCCTCTAGGCTAACGTCTACTACACCGAATCATCCAGCGCCTTCCAGATAGGTGCATGACACTACAAGGGAATGCCAGACATGCCGGAACCACTGTGATGCTCAATCGAACGGCACTCCAAGGATCTGTGCCCCTATTTCCCTGTTTTAGCCTGTTATACAGCAACAGAGAACCCTACTGTTTGTTTCTTTTTCTTTGTTTTTTCCTATCCTAATGCATCCAATCACAAAGTAAATTCCTACACTACATTCCACAACATAAATCTCAAGAAAGCAAAACACCTACTTGCCAAGGAGATCGAATACCATCTTCAACCCCCTCGCTTCCTACCTATCTACCTCAAGCACCGGTTCGGGGAAAACCCTACTCCAGTGCTCGATTCGAAGCGCGCAAGCGCTCAAGGCTTGAATCCGTTGGTCCCGGCAACGGAACCAAAATGTGGGAGCTTTCGCTCAACCGCCAAGACCCTCGGACCGCTTATTGTTTCAAGCGTTCCAAGCCGAGCACTAATGGCTACCTCTCACATAACCGACGCACCATCCATATCTACGGGTGTAGTGAGCTTACCTCCGTGCCGTTCGAGTTACCTTCTCTCCCGCGCACTTCGATAGCTCCACGATCTAAGTGCAAGCTTCAAGCAAGCTCCATCCTCAAGCTCCACGCTCCAAGCTCCATTGCCGCGAGCAAGACAAGAGAAGAGAAGAGAAGAGAAGAAGAGAGGAGAAGATGGAGAGCTTCTCCTCCTCGGTCCCTCACCCTCACACACTCACACTCTCACACTCTCACACTCCCTCTCTCAAGCACAAGCTCAAGCAAGCAAGCAAGAAGAAGAAGAAGAAGAAGAAGAGGAGAGCTACTTTTTGCCACACACAAGAATGAGCTTTTCATTCACTTTTCAACTTTATATACAAAACCCTAAATCCCTTTTGGGCGATCATCCCCTTTTCCTCTTTTTACATGGCTAGGCCCTTTTTCCCATTGTCCTTCTATCTTCCTAGCTTCCTTTCCACTGCCCATCCACATTTACAAATTGCACGGGTGAGAGCCCGACGCTCTTTTACAAGATTTTAGGGTGCGCCTTTTTATTTTAAAATGTGCCTTTCCCCTTTTTCCTTCGCCTTGAACTTTTAAGGTTGGCCTTGCGCTTTTGGCATTTTCTCTTTTTCTTTCTTCAGTTGGGCTACCTTTTTTCCACCTTTGCCCTGCGTCTTTTCCACTTCCTTTTGCTTTCTTCGTGTTGGGGTTAACAGCTAACAACTTAGAATTCTATTATTTACATGCGGTACCATAGTTGTATTAGCAGTGATACCCTCGCCCAAAGCTTTGTTGCTTGTTGAGGGATTGCCATCCGTGCGTAACATTTTTCAATTGGGGGACATCCTCATTTTTTTCTTGATTAGATGCAATTCACACAAGACTTCAATGCCTTTTACTTGACTAGCAGGGGACCAATTTGGGAAGAGAATTAAGCTTCGGGGTGGAGGATAATCTCGCGAGAAAAGGTATAGGCTCGTGAGCAAAGGGGAAAGAAAGAATGCATGTGGACACCCTCTAAGGAGGGGAAGAGAAGAAGATCCCTTGGAATATTCTTTCTCTCTCGCCCCCCTCTCTCTCTGTCACCCTCTTTCTCTCTCTCTCTCCCTCTCTCTCTCACCCTCTCTCTTATATGTAATATTGAATAGGTAATCTTCTATCCAAATCCCCAACAACCTCTATGGTGATATGTTGTGCCATCAACTCCTTGGAGTGCGCAAGTGTATGATAAAAGCAACGTTCCCAATGTAGTCGAGGAGAGTATGCAAGTAGAGGGGTCAATATTGTGGAGGGTGGAGAGCAAAGAGGGCTTGGAGCATGTAGAGGAGACAAGCACGGGTAGCATAGATGAAGAGTTAGGAGGCTAAGATTTTTTAAAAAATGAAGTGGGCTTGACGAGTGGAGAGATCATATTTGCATTCACTTGCTCAATTTGTTGATGATTCACTTTTAAGAGTACTTTAGTATATGTGTTTTAATTACTATCCTTTTTTTCAAAGTTATATTGTTGCACTTTACCTAAATCATTATATTGATTATGCTAACAACATTGTTTTTCAATTCAAGTTACCTTTGACAATACCTAGAGAGCAAGATGAGTCAAGGGATGACCAATGAGGAGTTTTAGGAGATATTCATATGTATCTCTTTGGATTAGATGGGCCAATTTAGAGATATGGAAGACCATAAGCTATCATGGATATCATGAGGCCATTCTCTGAGGTCTACTTTGGCATGCTCTAATGCTTTGATCTCTAGCAGATGAGGTTGATGCTCTAGACTCACCCCAGATGGAGGGAGTGGTTCTGGGGGGTGGTGCGGAGACGTGGATGCTATGAGCCTACTGTTGGGGCAAAAGGCCCTTGGGTCTACCCGTGTACAGTGACTGCACATATTCTTTATTCATATATATATATATGAAAGTGCAATAAGGCTGTCATAACGTTGTTGACAGCACCTACATTGTGTGTGCTCTTCTCTCCCACATCTCCTGCATTCCTTTCAACTAGTATCAGAGGAGCAGATCCTTCACGAGCGCTTCCTAGCCTTCCCCAGCATCTATATGAGGTATGAGAGCTTGCTTCTCACTCAATTCTCAGCCATTCTTTGACATGAACAACAAGGTTTCATGAAGAGGCAGCCATAGCTTCCATCATTGAAGCTTGTTCTCTTCACCTCTTGCTTGGACCTTTCCTAGGCTTGTGTAGGCCTATTGTAGGCCTTCATTGGGCTCTTTCTTATCCCCTACCCACCCTGATTTGGCCCCTCAAGTACAGCAGTATGCTCGCGTTCTATTTGCACCTGTTTGCAAAAATGACTCAAAAATCTCTCTTTTTGTCATATCTCGGGCATTCGGAACCTGATTCAGGCAAGGTAAGAGTCTAAGTTGGGGTTTTGGCATGCTCCGGATGTGATGGTAATGTTGGATTTGCCAAATTCTGATGAGAGAATGTTTTACAATAGATTTCAGGTCTGAGACAGCATGTATTTGTATGCCTATGGCTTATGTGACGCTTCTACTGATGTCTATTGATACCGGATCACTTGTGGATGTTATGCTTCTTGTGTGAGATGCATTTGGAACTGATTTAGCTCAGCCATTGACTATTTTGAACAGTCCCAAATCTATCCAAAACAGGGCAGCCACCTGTTACTTCAATTTTATGCTTACAGGTCTTGGCATTTGATACCCGATTATGCCTGGTTGGTGCCTATTACAGAGCAGTTGTCCTCTTCTACAGGTTTTACAAGTTCTGTTTGCTTTCATTGTGGAAAGACAGGGCATGCGAAGCATAAATTCTTCAAGTGGATTAGAGAGCAGAAAAGATTGCGCCACTAGACATGAGACTAGAGTCAGTGATACATTAGTTGAGATCACTGTCGATAGTGGTATGGTGCATGTAGTTACCCATGATGATGTAGTTGAGCCTAGACTCTTGGCATCGTGTTACCCTATAGATTATTTGCTCAGTGATATGGCCTATACCTTTGATTGGCTTTTAGATAGTATGGCATCTTGTCATGTTACTCCGCATAGAGCTTGGTTCTCTTCTTACAGGGAGGTCGAGGGATGTATTTCTATTGGTATAAGGCATATACACTTGGCTTTGCCAAATGGGTCTTCTCTTATGATCCGTGATGTCTTGCATATACCTACGCTCAGTAAGAGCCTAATCTCTATCAGTTAGTTGCATGGTGCAAGATATTATGTCTCTCTTGGGGATACTTCATGGAAAATCTGTCTTGGTTGCTTGGTATTGGTCAGAGGTGCTAGATATGGCAATGATTATGTAGTGCATGTTTCTCATGTGAGAGATTCTATGGTTGCAGTTATGCCGATACCACATGCATTGTTATGGCATTGTCGTCTAGGCCATGTACGACACACTGAGATGGATGCTTTATGTGATATGGGCTTATTGCTTGCTCTTCTCCATGCTACTTGCCCTCATTGTACTCATGGTCTATGCAGAGCCTCTTTGGCTTATGGAGATCATGTGAGGCATGCTCCTCTAATCTAATCCATGTTGCAGTATATGGACCTATGTCTTCCCAGTCACTTGGTGGAGCGTCGTATTTTGTGACCTTCATGGATCATGCTACCCATCGTGTTTGGGCTTACCCTTTCGTATGGATTGAGAATGCCGTTAGTACGCTTGACAGGTTTATGGATTCTGCTAGTAGTAGGCCTAGATGCTTGCAGATAGATTATGAGAGTTATGCTATCTCTCCCAGCTTACAGATCTCTTTTCAATAATATGGCATTGATTTCTTATGCCCATGGTATTATGGGATTGCTCATGGCATGTGCTTGACTTTACAGGCAAAGGTTGCTTATATGCTTACCACAACTAGGTTGTCTTATGGATTTTGGGCTGAGGCCCTTATGATGGCAGTCTACCTAGTTAATCAAGCATTGTGTTTCTCTTTAGATGTTATTACTCCGCATGAGGCATGGAGTGGCATGAGACCCTCCTATGATCACTTGAGGATGTTTGGCTGCTAGGTATCTATCAGTATGCCACATGAGCCTATGTCACGCGGATGCATACTCCTTGGTTATGGAGATGGTGACTTTATGGCTTATAGGTTTTGGGATTTAGATGCCCAATAGGTTCTACGTAGCCGTCATGATGTCTTTTATGAGATGTAGACACCTCTTAGGCCTCGCTTTATGGCTGATTCTACATCGGTATGTCAGTCTTCTGCTTTGGTGAGGCTGCATACTGTCTTGAGACCCCATTTGACTTGTGTCCAGGATGCTGGCCCTCTTTTGATGATTGACCTTGGAGAGTCTGTATGCTCTCCGCTGTCTTTTATGCACTGCACTGATGCTATGCGCCACTCTGATGCTTTACAGCCATGCACTTATGAGTTGTGTTGCTTGCTTCATGGGAAGCAATCATGGATTGCTCTATTGTCTAGAGCTATGGGATCACTTATCTCCTGGATGTCATGGACTCATGGATGCTTGACTTTTCTTGTGAGGAGGTTCCTGCCACTTATTGCACAGCTCACTTTCCAATTGGGCATCGG